>NC_090437.1:879985329-880587602 GCF_031143425.1 Pleurodeles waltl
CTTAGCCAATACCTGATCACACAACTAAATTCCAAAAATGTTCATTAGAAACTGATTTTTGAAATTTGAGCTATTTTTCTAAAATTTTTAAAGTCCTGCTAGGGCCTTGTGTTAGTCCCTGTTAGCATTTCTTTTAGAGTTTAAAAGTTTTGTAAAAGATTGAATTAAGTTCTAGAGATAGTTTTAGATTCTTAAAAAGGATTCCAACTTTTAGAAACATAGGGGGTCATTCTGACCCTGGCGGTAGACTACCGCCAGGGCCAACGACCGCGGGAGCACCGCCAACAGCCTGGCGGTGCTCCCATGGGCATTCTGACCGCGGCGGTACAGCCGCGGTCAGATACGGGAAACCGGCGGTGTCCCGCCAATTTCCCGCTGCCCAGGGGAATCCTCCATGGCGGCGCTGGGGATTCCGACCCCCTTACCGCCAGCCTGGTTCTGGCGGTTTTGACCGCCAGAACCTGGCTGGCGGTAACGGGTGTCGTGGGGCCCATGGGGGCCCCTGCAGTGCCCATGCCAATTGCATGGGCACTGCAGGGGCCCCCTAACAGGGCCCCACCAAGATTTTCAGTGTCTGCCAAGCAGACACTGAAAATCGCGACGGGTGCAACTGCACCCGTCGCACCCCTTCCACTCCGCCGGCTCCATTCGGAGCCGGCATCCTCATGGAAGGGGGTTTCCCGCTGGGCTGGCGGGCGGCCTTCTGGCGGTCGCCTGCCAGCCCAGCGGGAAACTCTGAATTACCGCGGTGGTCTTCTGACCGCGTAGCGGTATTCTGCCGGCGGGACTTTGGCGGGCGGCCTCCGCCGCCCGTCAAAGTCAGAATGACCCCCATAATGTCTAATGCAGAAGAGAATGTGATGGAACTCGACATCACCCCTTACCTACATCTTAGGATGAGAGAGTTAAGGTCTCTCTGCAAATTAAAAAATATTAAAACTGGTTCAAACCCTACCAAATTACAGCTCCAGGAGCTTTTGGCAGAGTTTGCCAAAAACAACCCCTCTGCGGATGACCTCCCAGAGGAAGAAACTAGTGATGTGGAGGAAGTCCCACCTCCAGTCCTAGTTAGGGAAACCAGGGCTCCTCAAACCCTGGTTCCAAATGTGATAGTCAGAGATACTGGTTCTCTCACAGGAGGGTCCAGCAACTCTGGAATCACTGAGGACAGCCTCAGTGAAGATGACCTACTGTTAGCCAGGATGGTCAAAAGATTGGCTTTAGAGAGACAGCTCCTAGCCATAGAAAGGGAAAGACAAGAGATGGGTTTGGTCCCATCCATGGTGGCAGCAACATAAATAGGGTCAGAGATTCTCCTGACATGTTGAAAATCCCTAAAGGGATTGCAACTAAATATGAAGATGGTGATGACATCACCAAATGGTTCACAGCTTTTGAGAGGGCTTGTGCAACCAGAAAAGTAAACAGATCTTACTGGAGTGCTCTCCTTTGGGAAATGTTCACTGGAAATTGTAGGGATAGACTCCTCACACTCTCTGGAAATGATGCAGAATCCTATGACCTCATGAAGGCTACCCTGATTGAGGGCTTTGGATTCTCCACTGAGGAGTATAGAATTAGGTTCAGGGGGGCTCAAAAATCCTCGAGCCAGACCTGGGTTGATTTTGTTGACTACTCAGTGAAAACACTGGATGGTTGGATTCAAGGCAGTGGTGTAAATGATTATGATGGGCTGTACAATGTATTTGTGAAAGAAAACCTGTTAAGTAATTGTTTCAATGATAAACTGCATCAGCATCTGGTAGACATAGGACCAATTTCTCCCCAAGAATTGGGAAAGAAGGCGGACCATTGGGTCAAGACTAGGGTGACCAAGACTTCCACAGGGGGTGACCAAAAGAAAGGGGTCACAAAGCCTCCCCAGGGTAAGAGTATTGAGACATCCAAAGGGAAAAATAGTAGAGTCTTCTACAGGCCCCCAAAATCCTGCTCAGGAGGGTGGACCCAGAACCACTTCACAATCCAATTTTGGGTACAAGGGTAAAAACTTTGATCCCAAAAACGCCTGGTGTCGTAGCTGTAATCAGCCTGGACACCAAACTGGAGACAAGGCCTGTCCCAAGAAAGGTTCCACTTCTAACTCTACTCCAGCTAACACTGGAATGGCCAGTCTCCAAGTGGGATCAACAGTGTGCCCAGAGCAAATCACGGGTCACAGTGAAGCTACACTAGTCTCTGAGGTGGGGTGGACTTAGCCACACTGGCTGCCTGGCCCCCTAATATGCAAAAATACAGGCAGTAACTCTTAATTAATGGGCAAAGTGTAGAAGGCCTGAGAGATACAGGTGCCAGAGAAACTGGTTTCCCCTGGTTAATACCTGGCTGGACAAACTTATCCAGTCACCAACGCTGACAATCAGACTAAAGTACATCCCATGGCTATGGTAACTTTAGAGTGGGGAGGGGTCAATGGCCTGAAACAGGTGGTGGTCTCCTCAAATATCCCTGTAGACTGTTTGCTTGGAAATGACCTGGAGTCCTCAGCATGGGCTGAGGTAGAACTGAAAACCCATGCAGCCATGCTGGGTATCCCTGAACTGGTGTGTGTCAAGACAAGGGCACAGTGCAAGGCTTAGGGTGAAAAAGTGGTGTTGGAGCCTAGAAAAAGGGCCCAACCCACCAAGAGAAAAGGAAAGAAGACTGGGGAACCAGCTTCCACACAACAAGAAAAAGAGAACCTCTCTTCTCAGGAAGAAGTTCTGCCCTCTGAGGGAACTGAGCCTCTGGAGTTAGAACCTTATCAGGTTGAGCTCCTAGGCCCAGGGGGATCCTCAAGGGAGCAGTTGTGTAAGGGGCAAGAAACCTGTCCCTTTCTTGAAGGCAAGATGTAGAAGAGTCCAATGGAAAAATAACAGGAACACATAGAGTCTATTGGGAAGATGGACTCCTATACACTGAGGCAAGAGCCTGGTGCCACTAGGAGAGTGGTAGTGCCTCAGGAGTTTAGGGAGTTCATTCTAACCTTAGCTCATGATATTCCTCTTGCTGGGCATTTGGGACAGACCAAGACGTGGGAGAGACTAGTCAACCACTTCTATTGGCCCAATATGTCCCAGAAGGTCAAGGAGTTTTGTGTCTCCTGTGCCACTTGTCAAGCCAATGGTAAGACAGGTGGACACCCAAAGGCCCCCCTCATTCCACTTCCAGTGGTGGGGGTCCCCTTTGAAAGAGTGGGTGTGGACACAGTGGGTCCACTTGAACCTCCCACAGCCTCAGGGAACCAATACATACTAGTAGTATTGGATCATGCTACTAGATACCCTGAAGCAATTCCCCTTAGGTCGACTGCTGCCTCTGCAGTAGCCAAAGCACTCATTGGTATTTTTACCAGAGTGGGATTTCCTAAGGAGGTGGTGTCTGACAGAGGTACCAACTTTATGTCAGCATACCTGAAACATATGTGGAATGAGTGTGGGGTGACTTACAAATTCACCACACATACCATCCACAAACCAATGGTCTTGTTGAAAGATTTAACAAGACATCGAAAGGCATGATCATGGGGCCCCCTGAAAAACTCAAAAGGAGATGGGATGTCCTCTTGCCATGTCTGCTTTTCGCCTACAGAGAGGTGCCTCAGAAGGGAGTAGGATTTTCCCCCCTTGAATTTCTGTTTGGCCATCCTGTAAGGGGACCACTAGCTCTTGTGAAAGAAGGCTGGGAGAGACCTCTTCATGAGCCTAAGCAAGATATAGTGGACTATGTACTAGGCCTACGTTCAAGGATGGCAGAGTATATGGAAAAGGCAAGTAAAAACCTTGAGGCCAGCCAACAGCTCCAGAGGTTTTGGTATGATCAAAAGGCTGCTATGGTTGAATTTCAGCCAGGGCAGAAAGTCTGGGTTCTTGAGCCTGTGGCTCCTAGGGCACTTCAGGACAGATGGAGTGGCCCTTACCCAGTGCTAGAAAAGAAGAGTCAGGTCACCTACCTGGTAGACCTAGGCACTAGCAGGACCCCCAAAAGGGTGATCCATGTGAACCGCCTCAAGCTCTACCATGACAGGGCAGATGTGAATCTGTTGATGGTAACAGATGAGGACCAGGAAGCTGAGAGTGAACCTCTCCCTGATCCCCTCTCCACAGACCCTAAAGATGGCTCAGTTGATGGAGTGATCTACTCAGACACCCTCTCTGGCCAACAGCAATCTGACTGTAGGAAGGTCCTGCAACTGTTTGCTGAGCTCTTTTCCCTAACCCCTGGTCAGACACACCTGTGTACCCATGATGTGGACACAGGAGACAGCATGCCTGTCAAAAACAAAATATGCAGACAGTCTGACCAAGTTAAGGAAAGCATCAAGGAGGAAGTCCACAGGATGCTGGAATTGGGAGTCATTGAGCACTCTGGCAGCCCCTGGGCTAGTCCAGTGGTCTTAGTCCCCAAACCTCACACCAAAGATGGAAAGAGAGAAATGAGGTTTTGTGTGGACTACAGAGGACTTAATTCTGTCACCAAGACAGATGCCCATCCCATTCTAAGGGCAGATGAACTGATTGACAAACTAGGTGCTGCCAAGTTCTTAAGTACCTTTGACTTAACAGCAGGGTACTGGCAAATAAAAATGGCACCAGGAGCAAAAGAAAAGACAGCATTCTCCACACTTGATGGGCATTATCAGTTTACTGTTATGCCCTTTGGTTTAAAGAATGCCCCTGCCACCTTCCAACGGTTGGTGAATCAAGTCCTGGCTGGCTTGGAGTCCTTTAGTGCAGTCTAGCTTGATGATATCGCTGTCTTTAGCTCCAGCTGGCAGGATCACCTGGTCCACCTGAAGAAGGTTTTGAAGGCTCTGCAAGCAGCAGGCCTCTCTATCAAGGCATCCAAATGCCAGATAGGGCAGGGAACTGTGGTTTACTTGGGTCACTTTGTAGGTGGAGGCCAAGTTCAGCCACTCCAGCCTAAGATCCAAACTATTCTGGACTGGGCAGCTCCAAAAACCCATACTCAAGTCAGGGCATTCCTTGGCTTGACTGGGTACTACAGGAGGTTTGTGAAGGGATATGGATCCATAGTGACAGCCCTCACAGAACTTACCTCCAAGAAAATGCCCAAGAAGTTAAACTGGACTGTAGAATGCCAACAGGCCTTTGACACCCTGAAACAAGCAATGTGCACAGCACCAGTTCTAAAAGCTCCAGATTACTCCAAGCAGTTCATTGTGCAGACAGATGCCTCTGAACATGGGATAGGGGCAGTTTTGTCCCAAACAAATGATGATGGCCTTGACCAGCCTGTTGCTTTCATTAGCAGGAGGTTACTCCCCAGGGAGCATCGTTGGAGTGCCATTAAGAGGGAGGCCTTTGCTGTAGTTTGGTCCCTGAAAAAGCTGAGGCCATACCTCTTTGGTACTCACTTTGTAGTTCAGACTGACCACAGACCTCTCAGATGGCTGATGCAAATGAAAGGTGAAAATCCAAAACTGTTGAGGTGGTCCATCTCCCTACAGGGAATGGACTTTATAGTGGAACACAGACCTGGGACTGCCCATGCCAATGCAGATGGCCTTTCCAGGTTCTTTCACTGAGAAAATGAAGACTCTCTTGGGAAAGGTTAGTCTCACCCTCTTTCATTTGCGGGGGGGGTTGTGTAAGGAAATGCCTCCTTGGCATGGTTACCCCCTGACTTTTTGCCTTTGCTGATGCTAAGTTTTGATTTGAAAGTGTGCTGAGGCCTGCTAACCAGGCCCCAGCACCAGTGTTCTTTCCCTAACCTGTACTTTTGTTTCCACAATTGGCACACCCTGGCATCCAGGTAAGTCCCTTGTAACTGGTACCCCTGGTACCAAGGGCCCTGATGCCAGGGAAGGTCTCTAAGGGCTGCAGCATGTCTTATGCCACCCTGGGGACCCCTCACTCAGCACAGACACACGCTTGCCAGCTTGTGTGTGCTAGTGGGGATAAAAAGACTAAGTTGACATGGCACTCCCCTCAGGGTGCCATGCCAACCTCACACTGCCTACAGGTATAGATAAGTCATCCCTCTAGCAGGCCTTACAGCCCTAAGGCAGGGTGCACTATACCATAGGTGAGGGCATAAGTGCATGAGCACTATGCCACTACAGTGTCTAAGCAAAACCTTAGACATTGTAAGTGCAGGGTAGCCATAAGAGTATATGGTCTGGGAGTCTGTCATGCACGAACTCCACAGCACCATAATGGCTACACTGAAAACTGTGAAGTTTGGTATCAAACTTCTCAGCACAATAAATGCACACTGATGAGAGTGTACATTTTATTGTAACATACACCCCAGAGGGCACCTTAGAGGTGCCCCCTCAAACCTTAACCAACTACCCGTGTAGGCTGACTGGTTTTAGCAGCCTGCCACACACCAGACATGTTGCTGTCCACATGGGGAGAGTGCCTTTGTCACTCTGTGGCTAGTAACAAAGCCTGTACTGGGTGGAGGTGCTTCACACCTCCCCCTGCAGGAACTGTAACACCTGGCGGTGAGCCTCAAAGGCTCACCCCCTTTGTTACAGCACCCCAGGGCACTCCAGCTAGTGGAGTTGCCCGCCCCCTCCGGCCATGGCCCCACTTTTGGTGGCAAGGCCGGAGGAGATAATGAGAAAAACAAGGAGGAGTCATTGGCCAGTCAGGACAGCCCCTAAGGTGTCCTGAGCTGAGGTGAGTCTGACTTTTAGAAATCCTCCATCTTGCAGATGGAGGATTCCCCCAATAGGATTAGGGATGTGCCCCCCTCCCCTCAGGGAAGAGGCACAAAGAGGATGTAGCCAACCTCAGGGCTAGTAGCCATTGGCTACTACCCCCCCAGACCTAAACACACCCCTAAATTCAGTATTTAGGGGCTCCCCAGAACCTAGGAACTCAGATTCCTGCAACCTAAGAGGAAGAGGACTGCTGAACTGAAAATCCTGCAGAGAAGACGGAGACACCAACTGCCTTGGCCCCAGCTCTACCGGCCTGTCTCCCTACTTCTAAAGACACTGCTCCAGCGACGCGTTCCACAGGGTCCAGCGACCTCTGAAGCCTCAGAGGACTACCCTGCATCTAGAAGGACCAAGAACTCCCGAGGAGAGCGGCTCTGTTCCACAAAGACTGCAACTTTGCAACAAAGAAGCAACTTTGAAACAACACACGTTTCCCGCCGGAAGCGTGAGACTTTGCACTCTGCACCCGACGCCCCCGGCTCAACTTGTGGAGAACAAACACCACAGGGAGGACTCCCCGGCGACTACGAGACCGTGAGTAGCCAGAGTTGACCCCCCTGAGCCCCCACAGCGACGCCTGCAGAGGGAATCCCAAGGCTCCCCCTGACCGCGACTGCCTGCTTCAAAGACCTGACGCCTGGTAAAGACTCTGCACCCGCAGCCCCCAGGACCTGAAGGATCCGACCTCCAGTGCAGGAGTGACCCCCAGGTGGCCCTCTCCCTTGCCCAGGTGGTGGCTACCCTGAGGAGCCCCCCCTTGCCTGCCTGCATCGCTGAAGTGACCCCTTGGTCTCCCATTGATTTCTATTGCGAACCCGACGCTTGTTTGCACACTGCACCCGGCCGCCCCCGTGCCGCTGAGGGTGTACTTTCTGTGCTGACTTGTGTCCCCCCCGGTGCCCTACAAAACCTCCCTGGTCTGCCCTCCGAAGACGCTGGTACTTACCTGCTGGCAGACTGAAACCGAGGCACCCCCTTCTCCATTGAAGCCTATGCGTTTTGGGCACCACTTTGACCTCTGCACCTGACCGGCCCTGAGCTGCTGGTGTGGTAACTTTGGGGTTGCTCTGAACCCCCAACAGTGGGCTACCTTGGACCCAAACTTGAACCCCGTAGGTGGTTTACTTACCTTCAAAAACTAACAAACACTTACCTCCCCAGGAACTGTTGAAAATTGCACTGTGTCTAGTTTTAAAATAGCTATATGCCATTTATGTGAAAATTGTATATGCTATTTTGCTAATTCAAAATTCCTAAAGTACCTACCTGAAATACATTTCATTTGAAGTATTACTTGTAAATCTTGAACCTGTGGTTCTTAAAATAAACTAAGAAAATATATTTTTCTATACAAAAACCTATTGGCCTGGAATTGTCTCTGAGTGTGTGTTCCTCATTTATTGCCTGTGTGTGCACAACAAATGCTTAACACTACTCCTTTGATAAGCCTACTGCTCGACCACACTACCACAAAATAGAGCATTGGAATTATCTCTTTTTGCCACTATCTTACCTTTAAGGGGAACCCTTGGACTCTGTGCATACTATTCCTTACCTTGAAATAGTGCATACAGAGCCAACTTCCTACACTGAGCATGTGCTTTCTCAGGATTAAATTGTACAACCCGACATAATCACTGACTTTGCTGCTCCACACCCAGCCATTCAGTGCCTTGCTCGAGTAATCATTGAAGTCTACCCAGGATTGGTTGGGGAGCTTGTTACTGTCCCTGAATCTTTGGAGATACTTCTCAGGGGTCAGTCCAAATTTGCCAATTGAAATGGTTTTCATGGGAGTGTACTTGTTCTGGTCCCCAACCTCTAATGTCAGAAGTGTGTCCCTCCCAAGTGTAGGCATGTGTTTCCACTGTCCCGGCCCCCAGTGCTCTTCCGGAACCCCATGTGCCCAAAGTCAATGTCATAGCCAGAAAACCACTTGTCAGTGTCAGCTTCCACCACATAACTGGGCACCAAATCCTTAAGTATACAAACCTTCTTGTCTCCATCAGGTACTGTACGTATGCTGCCACCATCACTTCTGGATTCAGACTGCCTAGCCTTGAGCTCCAGCTCTTTCAGACTCAGTACATGAGCCAATATAAGTTTCTTCTCAGCTAAGGCTCTTTCAGCCTCAGCCTGCCTTTCGGTTCTCCTCTCCTCTGCCTCTATTTTTAATCTTGCCAACCGCAGCTGGAATTCTCTCTCCTTTCCTCTGTGGTCAGGCCATGACTGAAGACACTGCTTCCAGGTCTCGCAGGAGGAACAAATCCAGAAGTGTCATCCCCTACTGCTGTCGGCAGCTCCTCGGAAGAGCTCTTCTCAGACTCCCCTAACTTATCATTCTCTTGGGTGAGGGGCTCTGCCCAGGCCCTCAGCGCCTTTTGAAACTCTCCCTTCTTGGAAGCTCCACGGGCAGACACCCCCATATCCTTGCAAAAGCCCTTCATCTGAGGGACTGTGTAATCTTCCATTTTAGCCAGGTCAAACTCTCCAGCTCCACTTGTGGACCCAGTCAGAGACATGATATATAGGATTGGTTAAAAATGTAAAGCAGGGAAAGCGTGCAGAAGAAGAAAAAAAATCTAAATGACCTTGGACTGTGGGTAGCTAGTGCACACATACCTATTGTATGGTACTGCACAAACACAAGTCCTATCCTCACCACTGATCACCGATGTTAAGAATTGGGTCTCTGGTTGGCACAGGTACACACCCTTGTCCAAGTAGGGAGTGCAATCCTAGTCAGGGTAAGTCACAACACAATCCAAATTATCCTGTGCTCACCCTCTGGTAGCTTGTCACAGAGCAGGCAGACAGGCTTAACTTAGAAGGCAATGTATAAAGTATTTGTGCAATGACTCGTACAGTAACACATTGAAAACACCACAAAAATACACCACACAGGTCTAGAAAAATAGTTAATATTTATCTGAACAAAATAAGGTCAAATTTCACAAATCCAATGTAAACAAGTCAAGATATGATTTTTTAAAGGTTAAATCCCAATAAACAGGGAATTCATCCATGTTACGTTATTCAATTTTGACCAACTATGGCCCAAACTCGTAGTTGTCTTGTTGTTCCGTGCAGGGGAAGCACATTCCGATGTGAACAAGAACAGGGCATGATCTGTCCATGCTACTGGACAAGGTTTGTCAAGTTTTATGTTAGGATCATTGCTAAACACTGGGTCTAAAAGATGTCCTTTATCTACTCTTTGAGTGAGCTGAAGACTGCTTAAATCATGTAAATTGCTAGAGATCATGGGATTGTGGGCCTTGTCAAAGTGCAAGTTAAAATCCTTTAAAAGGGTGAAGTTTGTTTTTCCAATGGCCATGCTTGATACAACCTCAGGTAGGGCTTCCGCGAACTTAATATAGGGGTCTAGTGATCTATATACTACTAGTCCTGAAAAGGAGTCAGTAGGTGAGGTGACAGATTTATAGTGAAAGAGTTATTTTTGCATCCTGGAATGTGCATAGAGATGAATGTGCATCTGTATGTGTCTTTTAAAATAATTGCAATGCTCCCACCACTTTTAGGTACACAGCCTTTCCTACAAATGTAATATCCCGGCGGGAGCGCATGATTATTGTCTGGTATAGATCTATCATGTAATCATGTTTCTGTTAAAAACAGGACGTCCAACTGATCATCCTCAATTAGACTATGTAGCTCAAACTTGTGGCGCAACAGGGATCTACAGCTGATGAGTGCAATCTTCCATTTTCTAGGCTCAGGCATTTTGAATCTGATTTCCTTGGGGCCGCCCAACAAAAAGCTGCATGAAGAACAGTGCAGGTCCCTATTCTCTGGCTTTAGTGGAGGGCAGGGGTGCAGAGGGTGTTTGGGCCTTAGTGAGTAAAGGATTGAGCTGAGTAACTTACCTTTTCTGAGGGGGTACGGGCAGGGTTCCAGACCTCTAGTCCTGTTCTAGTGAGGATGAGCACAGGCGGGCTTGCCTTTGGTGCGCCTTCAGCATGCCAACGGTGCTGTGCACCTGCATCCTGGGGCAGTTAAAGGCAGAGTAGAAAACACTAGAGCGCCAACCTCACAAGCAACTCTTTGGTCAGTGAAAACAGAGTACCAGTGCAACTCTATGCTAAAATTTCCCCTTTGGTACAGTTCCCCTTAACAATTTACAACAACAGTTAAAATTCAAACTCCCCTTCCTGTTATTTAAAAGATAGCATCAACAATGTTAAAAGAGCCTTAATTTTAGGCATAAATCAGAAAATGTGATTGTGGTGCAGTACTTGACTCGCCAGCGCACCTGCTTCCCAGCCGCCATTTAAGGCTGAGTAAAAACAATAAAGCGCCAACCTCACAGGAACTCTATGGTCGGCAAAAGCAAAGTGGCAGTGCAACTCTAAGGTCCCATTTCCCCTTCGGTACAGTTCCTCTTCACAGTTTACAATACCAGTTAAAATTCCTGTTCCCCTTATTTAAAATATTAAAAGATCCTGAATCAATTTTAGGCATAAAACAGAAAATGTGATCGCGGTACAGAATTTAACTAACCAGCTTGCCTGAGTCCTGGCCACCGTTTAAGGCTGAGTAAAAAACACTTGAGTGCCACCCTCACAACCGACTCTGTGGTTGGCAAAAGCAATGTGCCAGTGCAACTCTATGGTCCAATTACACCTTTGGTACAGTTCCCCTTCACAATGTACCATCGCAGGTAAAGTTCCCCTTCTCGTTACTGAAAAAAGAATCAACAATGTTAAAAGATCCTTAATCAATTTTAGGCATAAAATGTGATTGCCGTGCAGCGCTTGACCCACCCCATTCCCATATACAGCCCCTTCTAAGTAGCATAAACAGTAGGATGTTTTCAGCACAGAGGGCTATGCAGTCGTCCAGTGATAGCCTCCAGTCAAGACCTCACACCTGGGCATCACACCTGATCCACACAACCAAGGGCTCTATAGCCAACTCATATAGACGCAGGGAGAGGGGCATCCCTGTCTGGTGCCCCTCCTTATGGGTAACTCCTGGGACAGCACACCATTAACTCACACCTGAGCCCTTGGGCCAGCATAGAGGACCCTGACATAGACTTGGAACTGGGGCCCAAATCCCATCCTGGGAAGGGTTTCCTCGTGGTAGGACCAGTCACCTGTATCAAACATTTTTTTTAAATCAGATAAAAGAAGGGCTGCCGGGCCCCCCAGAGCTTTTATATGGGACATGGCCACGTGTACCCTGTGAATACAGAGCCTGGTGCTACAGTGGGGAATGAACCCACATTGATCCGAGTGAACGAGATAAGGGATGACATTCAGCAGCTGGTAGGCCAGGAGCTTTGCATAGCATTTTACTTTGCTGTTGATAAGGAAGACGGGTCAAAATGAGACACATGCAGACTGTGTGCGGCCAAGTTTGGGCAAAACGACAATTGTACCCTGATCAATATCAGTCGGCTTTTGTCAATAACCTTGGTGTATAATTTGAGCAAGGATGGGATAATATCGGGGCAGAGCCTGCAGTAGAAATCCACCAGGTATCCATTGGACCCCCGTATCTTGGCAGGGTTTAGGAATGCTAGCCTCCCCCATCTCATCCACTGTATTGTCCCAATCCACTGCAGTTCTGACTAGGGCAGATAGACAGGACAAAGGGAGCTCCGCCACTAGAGGGGATGTTGACTCACATTCCGGCCTCACCCTTGATAGGTATGAATTCTCATAGTAGAGGTCAAATACTGCTGTAGCAGAGCCATTTTAAGAAAAGGGCAGAGTGGGCAATTGCCCAGGCTCCACCTTTCCAAGGGGCCCAGCCCTTGCCTGCCCTCCACAAGCACTACCAATAGACCATTGCACTAGCAAAGTTTGCTAGCATGGGTGGGTTCTGCTTATTCAACCACCTGACAGTGCCTCTTCTGTTTCTAGTCTCTCTGCTGAGACTACTCTCCAGGTAAGCAACACTAGCAGATCATCATGGTGGGCCCATCTTGTCTTATTTTATGTTCTTCTGTTTCTTATTTGTCCAGTTCTTAGCAATGACCCTTTGAATTGGTTGCTGTAGATCTCCCATCTGATCTCAACTTCATCCTGCTCAATAATTCTCTTTATCTGGCCTGGTCGCCCAGTTCCGAGATAAATATAGTCACTGACACACAGTCTAATGCCAGTTGAGCCCTCTTAGTGAGTGAGACCACAAATACGTTGTGGGTACCTCACATTCTGACAGTGGGTTTGAGACTGTCAAGCCCTCTTAGTGAGTGAGACTACAAATAAGTTGTGGGTACCTCACATTCTGACAGTGGGTGTGAGACTGTCACCCAGATCTGCTGTGTCCCATTATTTCTTTTAAGTTTGATATCTAGTAGAAAGTGAGCTAAGTCAGATATTCTTGTTCAAATTGTCTAAACTAGCAGAAGGTGAAAAAGTCACTTACTTTAATGTTTTCCAAACTGTTTGCTATGGGTTTTAAAATGGTTAGAAACATCATCACAATTCTGCTGTTGCTTCCTCTTCATAGAAGATTTGGGTAGGTGTGATGTCCTTCACACCATGTTTAAAGGCATCAATTTACTACTGAACAAGGAGATAATTTGCCATCTGAATGTAGCTTACCTAGACAGAGGCAATCATACACAGCACAGAGAATGACCATTGCAGTATGGCAGCTCTTCGGATGTGTCTGTAAAATTAACCTCTGACCTTAATTTGGACTGTTGTACGGATTTTTTACAGTCTTGCGCTGAAATTGCCTCCATGGCAGGTAGTCATCAAGTGGTCATCCTACATATATCCTGGTTGCCAATTTCTTTGCAGCACAGCCCTGCCAAGTGTCACACATCTCAAGTTATGCTAACCAGTTTTTAGTCTATATACCTCACTACCCCAAGTACAAATACTCATGCGCATCAGCGTATTAAACCCTTCACTGCCAGGCCTTTTCCCCCTCCTGTGTCGAGCCTTTTTTTGGCTATTTGGGGCAGTTCACGCTTAGGCCTTCATAACTTTTTGTCCACATAAGCTAGCCAAGCCAAATTTGCGTCCTTCTTTTCCAACATCATAGGGATTCTAGAGGTACCCAGACTTTGTGGGTTCCCCAGAAGGAGGCCAAGAAATTAGCCAAAATACAGTGAAATTTTCGTTTTTTTCAAAAAAATGGGAAAAGGGGGCTGCAGAAGAAGGTTTGTGGTTTTTTCCCTGAAAATGGCATCAACAAAGGATTTGCGGTGCTAGAATCACCAGCTTCCCAGCTTTCAGGAACAGGTAGACTTGAATCAGAAAACCCAATTTTTCATCACAATTTTGGCATTTTACTGGGACATACCCCATTTTTACAATTTTGTGTGCTTTCAGCCTCCTTCCAGTCAGTGACAGAAATGGGAATGAAGCCAATTCTGGATCCCAGAAACCGCAACCTTTCTGAAAAGTAGACAAAATTCTGAATTCATCAAGGGGTAATTTGTGTAGATCCTACAAGGATTTCCTACAGAAAATAACAACTGAAAAAGAAAAATATTGAAATTGAGGTGAAAAAAACATCAATTTTTCTCTACGTTTTACTCTGTAACTTTTTCCTGCAATGTCAGATTTTCGAAAGCAATATACTGTTACGTCTGCGGGACTCCTCTGGTTGCGGGGATATATAGGGCTTGTAGGTTCATCAAGAACCCTAGGTACCCAGAGCCAATAAATGAGCTGCACCCTACAGTGCGTTTTCATTCTATACCGGGTATACAGCAATTCATTTGCTGAAATATAAAGAGTGAAAAATAGCTATCAAGAAAACCTTTGTATTTCCAACAAGGGCACAAGATAAGGTGTTGAGGAGCAGTGGTTATTTGCACATTTCTGAATTCCGGGGTGACCATACTAGCATGTGAATTACAGGGCATTACTCAAATAGATGTCTTTTTTACACACTCTCTTATATTTGGAAGGAAAAAAGGTAGAGAAAGACAAGGGGCAATAACACTTGTTTTGCTAATCTATGTTCCCCCAAGTCTCCCGATAAAAATGATACCTCACTTGTGTGGGTAGGCCTAGCGCCCGCGACAGGAAACGCCCCAAAACGCAACGTGGACACATCACATTTTTTTAAAGAAAACAGAGGTGTTTTTTTGCAAAGTGCCTACCTGTAGATTTTGGCCTCTAGCTCAGCCGGCACCTAGGGAAACCTACCAAACCTGTGCATTTTTGAAAACTAGAGACCTAGGGGAATCCAAGATGGGGTGACTTGTGGGGCTCTGACCAGGTTCTGTTACCCAGAATCCTTTGCAATCCTCAAAATTTGGCTAACAAAACAAGTTTTCCTCACATTTCGGTGACAGAAAGTTCTGGAATCTGAGAGGAGCCACAGATTTTATTCCACTCAGCATTCCCCCAAGTCTCCTGATAAAAATGATACCTCACTTGTGTGGGTAGGCCTAGCGCCCGCGACAGGAAATGGCCCAAAACACAACGTGGACACATCACATTTTTTCATAGAAAACAGTGCCTACCTGTGGATTTTGGCCTCTAGCTCAGCCGTCCCCAGGGGGGGGCAGAAATGGCCTAAAATAAATTTGCCCCCCCCCCCCCCCCCCAAGCCAGGGAGCGACCCTTGCCTACAGGGTCTCTCCCCCTGCGTGACATTGGCGCCAAAAAAAAATCTGCGGTGCCTAGTGGTTTCTGCCCCCTTGGGGGCAGATTGACCTAAAATCGGCCAAATGGTCTAAATACAATTTGCCCCCCAGGGGAGCGACCCTTGCCTAATGGGTCGCTCCCCATCTCTAAAAAAAACAAACAAACAAAAACACAAAAAAACAATTTGCCCTGGCTCCTAGAGGTTAACAACAGGCCGATCTGCCCCCCGGGGGGGCAGAAATGGCCTAAAATAAATTCCCCCCCCCACCTTTCCCCCCCTGGAGCGACCCTTGCCTACGGGGTCGCTCTCCCTGCGTGACATTGGCGCCAAAAATAAAATCCCCGGTGCCTTGTGGTTTCTGCCCCCAAGGGGGGCAGAAATGGTCTAAATACAATTTGCCCCCCAGGGGAGCGACCCTTGCCTAATGGGTCGCTCCTCATCTAAAAAAAAACAAACAAACAAACAAAAAAAAAAAAAAAATTGCCCTGGCGCCTAGAGGTTTCTGCCCCCCCTGGGGGCAGATCGGCCTAATAACAATAGGCCGATCTGCCCCCAGGGGGGCAGAAATGGCCTAAAATAAATTTGCCCTCCCACCCCACCCCGGGAGCGACCCTTGCCTACAAGGTCGCTCCCCTTGCGTGACGACGCAAAAAAAAAGATCCCTGGTGCCTAGTGGTTTCTGCCCCCCTTGGGGGCAGATTGACCTAAAATCGGCCAATCTGCCCCCAAAGCGGGCAGAAATGGCCTAAATACAATTTGCCCCTCCAGGGGAGCGACCCTTGCCTAAGGGGTCGCTCCCAATCTCTAAAATAACAGACAGAAAAAGAAAAAAAATTGCCCTGGCGCATAGAGGTTTCTGACCCCCTGGGGGCAGATCAGCCTAATCAAAATAGGCTGATCTACCCCCCGGGGGGCAGAAATGGCCTAAAATAATTCCCCCCCCCCCCCCCCAGGGAGCGACCCTTGCCTAAGGGGTCGCTCCCCTTGCGTGAAATTCACGTAAAAAAAAAAACGCCCTGGTGTCTAGTGGTTTCTGCCCCCCTTGGGGGCAGATTGGCCTCATCAAAATAGGGGTCGCTCCCCACCTAAAAAAAAAAAAAAAACATAACAAAAAGAAGAAAACATTTTTTATCCCTGGTGCCTAGAGGTTTCTGCCCCCCCTGGGGGCAGATCGGCCTAATAATAGGCTGATCTTCCCCCAGGGGGGGCAGAAAAGGCCTTCCCAAAAAAATGCCCCCCCTGGGAGCGACCCTTGCCCAAGGGGTCGCTCCCTTATGTCCATGTCAACAAAAAAAAAATAATCCCTGGTGTCTAGTGGGGTTTCAAAAGCCGGATTGCAAGCAATCCGGCTTTTGAAACCCTGGGAGAAACTTCAAAGGGAAGGAAATACATTTCCTTCCCTTTGAAGCCTCTCCGGGCCTCCCCCATGGGATTGAAAGAGAAATGCTGAGCATTTCTCTTTCAATCGCGCTGGAAGCAGAGCTTCCAGCACGATGGGGGAGACCCTGTGACTAATCAGCACGCGCTCGTGCGCTGACGTCACAGGGGGGGTTGGGGGTGGAAGGGGAAGGGATTCCCCTTCCATCCCTGACTTGGGGGGGTGGGGGGGAACCCCACAGAGGGAGCGCTAGCGCTCCCTCTGGGCTCTGTGACCAGGACGTAATGGTTACGTCCTGGGCACAGCAGCACTGTGCCTCAGGACGTAACCATTACGTCCTGGGCACAGAACAGGTTAAAAAAGCTGAGTGTATAGGCTCTTTTGTGCTCTACAGTATCAGCTCCATTTTTTTTTTTGATGCCACTGGT
Organism: Pleurodeles waltl; assembly: GCF_031143425.1. Classification (NCBI taxonomy): domain Eukaryota; kingdom Metazoa; phylum Chordata; class Amphibia; order Caudata; family Salamandridae; genus Pleurodeles; species Pleurodeles waltl. The sequence continues at coordinate 880,002,413 of NC_090437.1, forward strand.
ACATACGTGGGCCGGACGGCACTCTGCAGCCAATAGATGTTCTGGTAAGTTATGATGAGGCAGGCTTGTTCACCCTGATTGGACAGGGTTTTGTTTGTTGGTGCAGCCAGGCTATCCTGACTATCTCCCCCTGACACTGATTGGTCAATACCAGTATGTAAGTGTGTGTGCTGTACGGCCAGCTCTGCACGAGATTTACTGCTGCCTGGCCAGTGGAGCTTGCGCTGGTAAGGCAAATATGGCTGCCACTGGAGTATTTCCCACTGGGTTTGGATATGCAATGTGAGAGAAAAAAAACATCAGAATCCTAGCAAGGGTATTGTGGCTGCGAGAAGCTGTATCATGTAACAGCAACTGTTCAGAGGATCTCTGAGGCATGATGGGGCCAGGTGAGTAGAGCTGTATCAGCTCTTTCTGTGGCGTACAATTTCTGTGCAATCTAGAGACACTTGCACTGCCAGTGGCTTTTCAGTAGCTCTTTTTTATGAAAATGAAGCCTGCACTGCTTTTCCCTTTGCTAGGGCTCTTCTGTATGTGAGTGAAGATTTCACTAACGCTGGCTATTCTGGACTACTGTACGGGAATGACACTTACTCTGCCACTGCCTCTTTTGCTGCTCTTCTGTGTCTGTGAAGCTTGCGCTGCCTGTTCTCTGTGTGTTTTGTGCGCTGCCTGTTCTCTGTGTTTGTTTTGTATGCATATGTTGCTTACACTGACATCACAGAAGGCCTTGTGCAAGTCACTCCACTGATGCACAGTGCCAGGCACAGATCAGCACCGAAACAGTTTCCGGCTGCCAGTAAGAATAGCTACAAAGGTCTGGGCATGGTGATGGAAAGACAAGAATGGCTTTTATTTGCACATCTGTAGGTCCTGAGGCAGTTGCTCAGTGACATGTTGACAGTGCAGTATAAATTAGAGTGTTGTGTGGAGCAATAACAATCCTTGAAGCACAGTTTAGATTAACCCATGTGATTGATGTGAGGCAGTGTGCTCCTACCCCCTTTACTGTTTAAAAAGGCTCCTGCAAGCCTACAAGTTGACGAGCTTTGGTGCTCCTGAGTGCCCGGAGTGGTATTGGTACCTGAAGAAAATTGTGGCAGCATGTTCAGTGTTAGACCTGACAGCATGCATTATGGGGGTCATCCTCCAACTTTTTGCCTGCCTTCCTCCACTTTTCTGACACTGTTTTTGCTGGTTTTAGGACTCTGTGCATTTCACCACTGCTAACCAGTGCTAAAGTGCATATGCTCTCTCTCTTTAAAATGGTAGCATTGGTTTATCCCCACTTGGCATATTTGATTTATTTAGAAGTCCTTAATAAAGTGTACTGCATGTGCCCAGGGCCTGTATATTAAATGCTACTAGTGGGCCTGCAGCACTGATTGTGCCATCCACATAGGTAGCCCCTTAACCATGTCTCAGGCCTGCCATTGCAAGATCTGTGTGTGCAGTTTCACTGCTACTTCAACTTGGCATTTAAAAGTACTTGCAAAGCCTTAAACTCCCCGTTTTCTACATATAAGTCACCACTAAGGTAGGCCCTTGGTAACTCATATGGTAGGGTGCTATGCAGATAAAAGGCAGGATATGTGCATATGTGTTTTATAAGTCCTGGTAGTGAAAAACTCCTAACGTTGTTTCTCCTACTGTGTGGCCTGCTCCTTTTATAGACTAGCACTAGGACTACCCTCATATACTTTTTGAGTGGTAGATTCTGATCTGAAAGGGGTAACCATGCCATACGTAGTATGGCTAGAATGGTGAGACAAGCTGCCTGGCTGCCCAAAGGATTCATCTGGACTGCTTTGCTGTAAGGACTGTTGCCCTGCTGCCCTCTGACTTTGCTGGAAGGACTTTGCCTTCCCCTGCAGTGCTCTCCAAGGGCTTGGATTGACCACGCCAATGCTGATGGTCTATTCAGATTCTTCCACATTACTGATGGGAGCTCCCAAGGGGTTGGGTAGGTCTCCCCACTTTTAGCTGGGGAGGACACATGTTAGACCTGGCAGCCTTAGGGTGGTCAACCCCGAACCTTTTGCCTGCTTCTCTTCCTCCACTTTTCTGACATTGTTTTTGCTGGTTTAGGACTCTGTGCACTTTCCTACTGCTAACCAGTGTTAAAGTGCATATGCTCTTTCCCTTAAACATGGTAGCATTGGTTCATCCCCAATTGACATATTTGATTTACTTATAAGTCCCTAGTAAAGTGCACTACAGGTGCCCATGTGTGTAAATTAAATGCTACTAGTGGGCCTGCAGCACTGATTGTGCCACCAACATAAGTAGCCTCTAAACCATGTCTCAGGCAGTCTCTGTGCATCATTGTTTTTGACCCATCCCAGGTCCTGTGTGTAACAAAGAAACAACTGTTTATTTCTACTGATTGAGACTCTTTTAAACCTTTTAAAAGTGAGATTTCAACTTGTGCTTATTGGATCTTTGTGGTTTAGATCCTATTTTCATTCAGATAAATATTATCTATTTTTCTAAACCCAGGTGGTGTATTTTTGTGTTGTTTTCACTGTCTTACTTTATGATTCATTGCACAAATACTTTGCACATTGCCTTCTAAGTTAAGCATGACTACTCAGTGCCAAGCTACCAGAGGGTGGGCACAGAATAATTTGGATTGTGTTGTGACTTACCCTGACTATGATTGTGGTGCCTATTTGGACAAGGGTGTATACCTCTGCCAACTAAAGACCCCATTTCTAACATTCAGCAACCACAGATTAATTCTCTACTAATGACACAATAATCCAGAAACACATGTCTAGAGATATAGCAATGGCGGCATCCATGTTGGTAAACATTTTTTGATGAACTTTGAAATTTGTGTGAAATTATGTACTATATTGACCAGCATGCAAAGGGGTAATGACGTGTGGATTTGAGGCGGTGTGCTCCTACCCCCCCTTTACTACTATAAATTAACACATGTGAGGTAAACTATTAGGGATTGCATGTGTTCTCATTAGTTTTGAATACTGTTCTCCACACAGATCTCTCACTGCAAGACAAGAGACAAGCTGCACTGCAAACAATTATTTCCTATGATGTAGACAGAACAGGCCTCCATGTGTTCATGTGAGATGTTTATTCAAATCATTAATGTATGAAACCTTATTAGCTTAGCTTAAAGGATGCTGCTTTCCAATTTATACAATCCAATTCAATTTAACTCATGGAAAGGGGCTTGTAGCATAACAAAAATGCACAAACCAACAAATATATATGTTTCATATATTTTTACAGCTAGGCTACATGAATCATCACCTATTTAATGCATATTTTAGTCCTGTACAATGTACAAAAGTTTATTTCTGAAATTAATATTACAACACGGATGGAACATACAATAAAATGTAATTCAAAGTGTCACACATGAGGCCCAGAAAGTCACACACAAGCATGGTTCGTATGCGGAAATGTCACACATATAGCGGGGCAAACCTGGCAGCTATGGCACCTGACTTTTAATGGATACATTGACTGTCAGGCTCTGCTTTTCAAGCTCTGCTCCTCATGGCTTCACCCGTTTTCCTCTGCCACACCCTCACCCCCAATTTATGGGCTCTTTCCCGGAGTATTTTTTTCCAATTCCTGCTCTGGGCATTCATATTTAGGCATTATATTTGGCATGCTGAATCTAAGGGATTCATTAAATAGACAAACCATTTCACATCATTTTTGCTGTAGACTCAACTGAGGGGCATATTTATGATTTTTGAGGCACCTTGCTGCGCTGCCCTGCATCACAGGGAAAGGGCAGGAATGCGACACATTTATCCAATAGGGTGCATTTCTATCCTTTTCCCTTGTATTGCCATGGTTTTGGCAGTCTAGCACCAACGCAGGCACCCTGGCATCATGGTGCAAGGGTGCCTGCGTTGTAGTCAAGATTGTTTTGTGCAGGAATGGGTACATGTGCGAAGAGGTTAAATATACGTCGGTCGTCAGTCGACGGTAAAAAAAAACACACACACAGAACTCTTCAAGACAGCTGTCTCCATTGTAGCCGTTTACTGAGGTGTCCATGAAGGCGGGACGCCGCTCAGAGCTGCATTGACATAAAAAAGAGACAAAACAGGACGCCCCGACGAAGTATTTGTTTGGGGGGGGGGGGGGGGGGGGGGAAACACATGCTGAAAAAACACAGACAACCTCAGTTCGTTATAAAAAGCACAATAAATTACTTGTGTCGTAATTAGGCGCATTATAATAAACGATGAAGTGCTCATATTAGAGACACTAAATTCGTTGTTTTGTTAAAGTTACTGTTTATATTTAAACACTTAACATGGACTCTGAATTGTCTGTACAAAATTATCCGCCTAGCACAACATGATTGGTCTTTATACTAATAAAGTTGTCAAACAAAGGCCGTCCAAAAGTTATTTTCTGAAACGCCTTTCCTTTCGAAGATGGAAACTCGTTCACTAAAAAATATGTCCAGCACGTTCACGTGGATTCAAGCCATGATTTGCATAAATTACACATGCAGTATTTTCGAAACGCCCCCCTCTGGTTCCTAGTTCAGTTTCAAAACATGTGAAGCTATTTTGCTCTGAAGCAAGTTTGCTGCGAATATGAATCTGGCATCAAATGCTTATGTTTTACTATCGATTATGAGAGGCGTATCCAAAATACAACTAACCATATGTGTGAAGTATCTGTCGCTGTCGTCTTATTTAAAGCAGTGAACGCGCATTTTGCTTTTGAAGCATTCTGAAGACCTGACGTCTAGGCTACGTACAGAGGACGCTGTTTCTCTCGCGCACGCTGCGCCGCCTAGGGGAAAGTCCCCGGACCTATTGGTAGAGAGTGCCGCTCTCCCTTACGGGCGTGCTTGAGTCCGGCGCGCACATTCACACGATACCGCTAAGAAGCTGTTGGGCCGAGCGGGTGAACGCGCGTGGTGGGAACGCTCGTCAGTCTGCATAGATACGCAGGTAGTGCGCACAAGTCCGCACGAACAGAACGGGGCTCATTCTCAGAATGCCTTTTTAACGTTTGCTGTAGACTCACCGCCATGTTTTTATTTACTGTGCTCATTTACTCTGGACTCACTGAAGCTCGGGGCCTGACGAAGTTTTTGTCACTCCACTGAAAGGTGGGCGTTCATGTTTCTGTCTGGCCCAACAGACATGCATCAGTGGAAGTACATCGCACTACGCACCCTAACCCCTCCCAGACCGCCCTAGACGCGCACCAATCGTCCCAAACCCGGGCGACTACTGCCTTCCCCTTTCCCATGAAATACAAATTGAAGACGTTACTGGAAGTTTGAAAGGCTGCAGTTTTATTACACATCATATTTACATGGTTCACAAAAACATCGCAACGTGTGGTCTACCTTTGTGTCTAAACTCTTTAATTCGTTTCTTGATATGCTTGTCTGCTAATTTGCACAGCCTCTTGTGCATTGATCCACTGGGGTTTTCAGTTATGCCTGCCGCTAGACTTCCCTTGCTACCAAGTCTCTGTTAGCGCTTCCTAGTTTTGCCCGCACTGCAACTGCTAGGTCCGCCTCTCGCTGCCTCCTTCCTCCAGTCATTGCTTGCACTCTCTGCCCCTGCCGTTAGGCATCCCAAGAGCACTGTTAGAGTGACTCTTCCTCTAAGGCTACTGTGCTTCTCTGGGCTGACCGAGTGTCCACGCTGCCCGTGGTTTCACAGGCAGCTCCCCCTTAGTTCCCCTACTAAGTTTAGTAAGAACATGTCAATCCCAAAGCCCTATAAATGCACCCTGTCGGACTCATGGTAACCTGGTGTTCTCAAGTTAATGAGCCAGTGCCTAACGAAGCCTCACGAGTTTGTCCTGCAAAGTTTGGACATGGAAATGTCCAGCTTTCTCCTTGACCTTTCCATTGCCCTGTGATCTCGTGCCCCTCTCCAATCCGTCCTGGCGTATGATCTCAGACCATATTATGTCCTCTGGACGCAAAAGACTTGCTACTGCAGTAACCCCAGATGCCATGGCCCGACAGGTCTTTCCTACCCAAGCAAGAGAGGTAGTTGCCTCTAAGGTTCATGACTACTGCATCAGGTCTCCCTTCCCTGCACAGTATGTTCTGGATGGTGGGTAACAGTTGGACCCATCTCATGCCTGGGGGACCCAACCATGATATCCTTGTATTACGTAATCACAGACCCTTTTAGTTGCTTTGCGCCTCTGACCACTGCTTTGCTTTCGATATGTATGGGTGGCCTAAGATCCATACCGTGCAGCGTTCATCATTCAGGCCTGTCATGGAAAGAAACAACACTTAGGGTTTCGCAGGCTGCACATAACTTTTGAATGCCCCTGACACCCAGCGCCCCATCCACTTTATGTGATTTGCGATCAGCCCGTAAACTGCCACCGTAGTTGCTGCTCCTATCCAGAATGAGTGGGACTCAAAAGATCTCGGAGGGAGCCCTGCCTTGATAAGACCATTCTCATGACCATGATGAAGTGGAAGCAGCTTATGTATGAGCCATCTTCATGCCTGAACAGTGGTTGTCGAGGTGGTTGGAGGAGGAGACTATGGATCCCTTCCCTTTGTATTTGCGCATAATGCAGACATGGCAACTATCTCCACTTCCTAGGCTGTTCAACCGTGAGTACTTCCCCCTTCCCTCTTGGTCAGTTTTGGACCCCTGCAGGTGGATGACCATGTACCACTTGCCAAACGTTACATCCTCGCCCCGGGGGCAGGCCATGCCTTCGTTTGTTCTAGATAGAGCTATGAGCTCACTAACTCTGTACGCTCAAAAAAAGTCCTAAATGAAGGCTGTCTTGAAGAGTAATCCCTCATATCCAAGCCCACAAACGTCAGGGAGTGCTGCCAACAGCCTTTTCAAAATAGTGTTTGGGTTGCAACCTGCCCCAGCCTTTCATGGCCGCCCTGCATATAAAGGAGTTGGTAGCCCCCCCACCCCCCCACTAACCTCGCATAGCGGGCCACACGCTAGGGTGTGCTTGAGCCCAGGCTCTGCTTTTCCCCATCTGTCCAGGCTATGAACCCCTGCACTTCCCTTTTTGACGCAGCGCCATATACCAGCACTTACAATACTTAATACTTGTCTTGGGGGCGAGTGCATTGTCCACTAACATCATCAGTTTGGTTCCACCAGTGCCCACAGTTGACCGCGTATCAGTGTTATTTGCAGCTCTGCATGAGGTGCCAGCTCCCTGAACCTCTGCCACTGGAAACAAGACAGCCACTTTTTGTGTCGCAGCCTGGAATGTGCCTAGTCCTGATTGCTATGTTACCCCTCAACTGGCAGCCCACCAGATGCCGGAATAAGCGAAACACTGCAGGGCACTGCGCCGCCCCTTAGTTGATTGCTTGTACCACTGCATGGTTTTCTGACCTTAGAGTGATCTGTTTGTTGGTTAGTTGTGATCCACATACTGTGAAGGCTACTACGATGTGAAAAAGTTCCAATAATGTGATGGTCCATGTGCATGTGTGGTGCGTGTCCGCCCCTTGACCTTTCATGGCTGGTTCTTTTTGTGCAAACCTGTCGCACCCTCGCCCCGTTCCTCGTGGCATCTTCACCGTTTCAGAGGCCGCCGTTCTGGCTAAAGACTCTTGTGCCTGGGACCCAGTGGGGTGGAAGGGCACAGCTGTTGCTGTTTTCTTCTGGATTGTCTGGGCTTTGCTGTCCTTTGCCCCCTGCTTTGTTCTTGCTCCATAGGACCTAGAACCTGCATGTTCACCTATTCTTTGCCTTGCCTGCCCACCAACTGCCTTGCCATCTTCAGCATTTGTTGGAGGTTGTCGTCCAGCTCTGGGGTCATGGTAAACAGTTCCTCTTAGTTGTCCCTGAAATGTGCTGGGCACTTCCTCTCACGCACCCACCCTGCATACTCACCACGATCTGCCATTGCCTGTGCTCCCTAATTTCCTTTTTATGGGGTTTTTCGTGCACTGTCCAATTCCTGGTCAAGAGTTCAGGGTTACACAAAGAAAGGTAGGTTAGATTCCCTTAATGCTGGGGGTGGGGTATTTGCATGCCTGTTGCTCCTACAATGTCTTTTCACCCCCTTCAGCTTGTCTTTTGCCATCTATTTTGCAGCCCTGATTTGTACCTCTCCAGTAAACTGCTGTTAGCTTCCCCTGGGAGATTGAGGCTTGCCGTTTTAGGGCGAGTGATGTGGATTAAAGACCGCCACTCAACTCCTGCGCACGGCCTTCCTGTAAGTGGTTGCTGTTTGGACATTCACCCGCTCCTCAAATGCTGTGAAACAAAACAAAGGAAACGGTGTCTCCAGCCCGAATAAACAGACGCACTGGCAAGAAGGGGGTGCTCAACTGGAGGGCCACTTTTCAGTGCCTCAGCGCTCTCCCCGTACTGCCGTCAGCTGCTGTGAGCAGTTGCTCACCTTTATGCACCCTCTTGGGCTGCACCTGCTGTCGCTCTCGCCGGGCCACAGTGCTACGATGTGTGGCCTACTGCGAGTGGCTGACCTGCTTCTGTGCTGTTTCCTGGGCTCCTCATGCTTGCCCTTGGCAGTTTGCTGTGCTTAGTCTGCGGCGCTGCAGGGTACTCCTCCTTCTCTTCTGGGCTGATCCCAAGTACCCAGTTGTCGGTCCCTTGGCAGCTCCTGGTTCTTCTGTATGGTCGTCGTGTTCTGTCTCGCAGTGCTGATGGCGACGATGTAGGGTCCGATGGTGATGATGTACCGGGTCCAAGCAGTGACCATGGAGGCAACTTGCCCTCCTTTTGACCTGGTCCTGGCAAAGTCCCCTTGCAGTGATTGGTGGCTTTAAAAATGCCCACCAATCACTGCTGCTCATTTTCCTGAGCTTCCTGTCCTCCTGCCATGCCGGTCCCCACCCTTGGAAGGCGTTTACAGTGGGCCCCATCTGGTCCGGCTCAGCCTTCCGGGCTCGCATTATACCTAGAGCAAACAGTCTGATGCACAAGGAAAACAAGGGCGGATTTGAAGAGGAAAAAAATAAAAATGACCCCTGAAACCTGGGAGTTGGCATTAGTCTTTTTTTTGTTCTACAAAACTTCAGCTTTGGGGAGAATTTTGTTTTTGCCAGACAAAAAAGTTTGTTAAGTGGCTGCATCAAACATGGGAGCCACTTAGCAACCTTTGAATACCTTCAAAAGAGCCACCGTGGTGGTTGGTGGTGTGCCAGGTCAGCAGATGTTATTACCTCCACTCATCTGGCAAACAACGGGCTGCACCCCCAAACCCTATATGCAGGTCATAGTCTTTAATTAGTTGTATGTTAAACACAATGGGCCAGATGTATGAAAGCATTTTGCATTCGCAAACGGTGCGAATGCCCGTTTGCGAATGCAAAATGCCAGTTCAGAATGTATGAAATACATTCTGAACGCAATTTTAAGGAATCGCTAAAATAGCGATTCCTTAAAATTGCGCCCCTGTTTAGAGAGTCGCAAATTGCGACTCTCTAAATTAGAAATCGCAAATAAGAATTCCTTATTTGCGATTTCTTAGCACATGTATGAAGCAATTCCTAAATGCGATTTTGGCATTTAGGAATCACTAATAACCACCAAGTTGAACTTGGTGGTAACCATGTGCAAAATTTAAAAATGCATTTAAAATGCATTTTTATATTGTACATGTAAAGCACACATGCCCTTTTGGCGTGTGTGCACCTTACATGTCCCCCCAAAAAGTTTTTGGGGTGCAGCAGAGGGGGCTTTAGCCCCCCAGCACCCTGGGGTTTTGCATTTCCAAAATTGCGATTTCTGTTTCAGAAATCACAATTTTGCAAATGCAAAAAATTCTCAGATATGGGCCAACAGGCCGATAGCTGCGAATGGGGCCGGTATCGCAATTTGCGATTCGGTAATAGCATTTGCGATTTTTAAGAAATCGCTATTACCGAATCGCAAATGTGATACATGGCACTGTGTGAGTCGGAAATAGCGATTTCTTAAAAATCGCTATTTCCGAATCGCAAAGGGCTGTGATGATACATCTGGCCCAATGTGCTGACTCTCGCTTCTGTTCAAGATGCTTTTTCTTATTTGTTTCCTGGTGAGTCGACCTTCCAGGATTCCCGGGAACAGCGGTTTAGCCCTTGCCTGGTGAACTGGAAGGTTGCTGTGTCTGGAATTCGTCTTCCTCTTTACCTCTTTTTCCAGGACTGGACACAGTGTCCGTAATTAAGAGGAAGGAGGTGGTGACATTATTTGGTCAACAAGGTACTTTGCTACAAAGATGGCTTGCCAAAAAGATGGTCCGACTGCTCTATTTAGTGTTGCATGGTCCATCATGTTTACATTGGGACTGACGACTTAAGCTGTCAGTGCAAGTACATAAGATCGTGTTTCCCAGTCAGAGCACACAATCTGATGCACCAAGAAAATACTGGCAGATTTGAAAAGTAAAAAAAAGAAAAAATACCCTGCACCCTGGGAGTTGGTGTCAGTCATTTTGTTTTGTTTGTTTTACAAAAACCCATGCTTGGGGAGAGTTTCATTTTTGTAAAACAAAAAAGTGTATTGAGTGGCTGTATGAAACATAACAGCCACTCAGCAAACTTTGAATGCCTTCAGGTAAGTCACCATGGCAGGTGGTAGTGTGCCAGGTCAGAAAATGTTATTACGTCTGGCTGCCTGATGGTGGATGGGCTTCTCGCCAAACTGTAAATGCAAGCCATAGTCTTCAATTAGTTGTATGTTAGACATAGAGTGATGCCTCTCACTCATGCACCATGTGCTTAATCTTATTTGTTTACAGATGAGTCAACGTTCAAGGATTCCAAGGTATGGTGTTTTAGCCGTTGCCTGAAGAACCAGAAAGATCGCTTTATCTGAGCTTCATCTTCCTCTTTATGTGTGAAGATTGCATTTTAAGGGCATGGACATGTACACAAACATTTGTATAGCTGAAAAAGGCAGTGATATCATGAGTAGGATAACGAGGGAAGTTTGAGAAGCATTTTATAACCCCAGGACTAAGACTCCTGCAATGTGAGTGGATCATTTGATTCTGGTGTGGATGAGATTTTCCAGAAGTACAAAGATTTGTTTTGTTGCCACAGTAGATTGTGTGACGATTAGATCATGCAATCGTTTTCGAGACGAATGCATAGCAGTTGCACATAAAGTGGAAAGTGTACCACCAACAGTGAGGAAAAAGAAAGGTAAAATATTTGTTTAATGAGATGCATAGTAAGAAAATAACTGAGCCTGTTGATAGGGTTGAATGAATCTCCATGGCTTTATTGCTATAACAAAGGGGAGCTACATTTGTTTGAGTGGTGATGTAAGTTGCCTTAAAAAGAACATAGTTGTGGAGTATCACCCGTTCCCTAATATTCAGAAGAGTCCAAGTGTAGTGTATTATCAAGTGGATTTAGAATCTGCACCACAATTGGTTGCTACTTTTGTGACACATAAATACTTGTGCCTCACATTCAGCTTAGTATCAGCAGCAAGTTTATTTCAATACCTACGTTATATATACTATTTAAAGATATCCATTGGATTTAAGCAGTCAAGGATGCTATTGTAATATAGGCAGCAAATAAGGAACACACAACATTAGAAAAAGGTTGTTAAAAGAGAGGGAGACGACTGTGAGTGGGAAAAGTATATGTTTCTAACAGTGGAGGATCAGGGTCATAGTCTCCCACTAGAAGAAATAAAGTTAAAGGATAATCTCATAAAAAAACATTAAACATACACCTTCATCTACAGATAAAGACCAACTAAGGTTTTTTTTTTTTTGTTTGTTCTTAATTCTTTTTATTCTATAACCAAATTATTGCAGTGGAAGAATCATTCATGTCTACTGCAGTGGTTTCGCACTGCAGTGGAAGTTAACTGTTTGTCCACCATACGGTAGGCTTCCACAAATTAAAATATCTATGAGGCCAACACAGAACTTATTCTGCGTCAGCCCCTACCCATCAGTGACATCAGCACACTGCCGTACTACCAGATACCACAACGAGGAGCAAGTAAGTTGGGATCTATGCGTGTGCATTGGAATTTCACCAGCAGCCCTGTTGTCAGATTTTTTTCTGAGCATCATTGCAGGAAAGGGGAGGTCCTCCTTTTCCGAGCGATGCATCTGTCAAAAAGGTACCTGCTTGGGATCACAGTCACTCTGCTATACATGAGCAGGAATCCCCCTTGACACCAGTGATATCTGTATTGTATTTTTCTGGTTGTGCCTGCCAGGGACTGTTTTTCTTCCCTTCATACATTAACCGATACATGAGGAGCACATTTGGAAAGCTGATTTCTTTTGCTGCCCCTCTGCCCTGGATTCCTGCTTAGGGATCACAGATGGGAATACAGTTGGGAATACAGTCCCTGAGCAGGAACACTACTAGGCCTACAGGGATTTATTTTGTGGGGAGGTGGGAATTGCCTCCCCCTACTGCTGTGGAGCTGCCCCCAGGGGTCAGAGGGTCACTCCACTTAAGCAATTGGATTAATGTTGTGGCATTCAGATACCTTTTGCCCACCACAGCATCCAGCATGGGGAAAAGGGTCAGCCCACGTAAGCCACTGGTTGCTTATTCTGCCATTCACATTTTGCTTCTACCTATCACAGCAAACAACATCAGGCAGTGGGTCAGCCCACTTAAGTCATTGGTCTCTTACACTGTCATTCATCTTTTGCTTCCACCCATCACAGCAAACAGCATCAGGCAGTGGCTTAACCCACTTCAGCCATAAGTCTCTTACTCTGTCATACACATTTTGCTTCTGCTCACCACAGCATATAGCAAGGAGCGGTGGATCAGGCCACTTCAGTCAGTGGCTACTTTCACAAGGAGCACTTCCTCACACAAAAGTAGTTCCTTTCAGAGCCAGGGACTACTGTGGCAATGAAAATGTGTATCTTACTTTGCCTAATTGCAGGCATTGCATGTTGAAGTAATATTTTTTTCTTTTTTCCTCTTCTAGCTTCTTTGGAGATGATCTTTGCATCGCAGAGTGGTGATAAATAAGTGCTTTGTTTCTTTTTGTTGATCCAATAGATTTTCTTGTCCCTGGCTAATGTCGTACATTCTCGCTTGCACAACATTGCAGCACATTCTCACCTTTAGTTCATATCACACACAGCATTAATATGTATGAGTACTTCTTCATTTTACTAAGGATTCAGGCCCTCATTACAACCCTGGCGGTCGGTGGTAAAGCGGCGGTAAAACCGCCAACATGCCGGCGGTAAAAAAAATTGAATTATGACCGTGGCGGAAACCGCCAACATAGACTGCCATTTTAACACTCCGACCCCTACGGCGGTACAAACAAACAGCATGGCAGTCACCGCCAACAGACAGACGGAAGACAATGTACCGCCCACACTATTATGACAGGCCAATCCGCCACCTTTTCCGGGGCAGACTCAACGCGAACAAAAAGATGGCGGAAACAGGACTTGGAAGGGGAAACACTCACCTCTACATATTCCACGAGGAACCAGGACGCCATGGAGCCTGAACTCCAAATACTCCCTGCGATTGTCTTCCTGCTCCTCTACCAGGAGCACGACCGCCGAACGCGACGACCACAGTGAGTACTGCACCTACGACACAGGGGAGGGGGGAGGGAAAAGAGAGTGACACACACGCCACACGCAACACCCCCACCCTCACCTACAACAACACACACACCAATACATGCTGAAACATTACATTTACACCCCCAAACCCCCCTGGAAGAACGCAAGGACAAAAGGAAATGATTGTAACCATTGTAATCAATAAACATCCATTAGTCTAAAATTTATATACACAATAAACAAATATGTACACCAAGAATTCAAGTCCAGGTACTGCACCTACATAGTCCGTGGACCACCGGGCCCAAAATGCATGGGCGAGGCCCACACAAGATACCTGATCGAAACGGAGAGAACACTGCAGGGGCATCAGATCGAAATAAAACAGGCATCTCAGGGGGAAGGGAAGGGGGGCACCTCAGCCGGATGAGTGCACGACGCCAGCTCCACGAGGGGGCTCCATGCCCATTGATGTATCCTGGGGAGTGCAAAGCCACAGTCTCTCAAGTCTCTCCAGTGGGTGGGTTGCCCACTGCTTTATCCTGGGGAGTGCAAAGCCACAGCCTCTCAAGTCTCTCCAGTGGGTGGTTTGCCCACTGCTTTATCCTGGGGAGTGCAAAGCCAGTCTCTCAAGTCTCTCCAGTGGGTGGTTTGCCAACTGCTTTATCCTGGGGAGTGCAAAACCACAGTCTCTCAAGTCTCTCCAGTGGGTGGGTTGCCCACTGCTTTCTCCTGGGGAGTGCAAAGCCACAGTCTCTCAAGTGGATAAGTCTCCACTGGTTCTGGAGGGGGCTTTGTGCCCAGAGTGCTTCATCTTGCCAAGGACAGAGGTAGTGGGTGTATCCCTCCACTGGTTCTGGAGGGGGCTTTGTGCCCAGGGTGCTTCATCGTGCCAAGGACTGAGGTAGTTGATGCCTTTCTCCACTGGTTCTGGTGGGGGCTTTGTGCCCAGAGTGCTTCATCCTGCCAAGGACAGAGGTAGTGGATGTATCTCTCCACTGGTTCTGGAGGGGGCTTTGTGCCCAGAGTGCTTCATCCTGCCAAGCACTGAGGTAGTGGATGTATCTCTCCACTGGTCTGAAGGGGGCTTTGTGCCCAGAGTGCTTCATCCTGCCGAGGACAGAGGTAGTGGATGCCTTTCTCCACTGGTTCTGGAGGGGGCTTTGTGCCTAGAGTGCTTCATCCTGCCAAGGACAGAGGTAGCGGATGTATCTCTCCACTGGTTCTGGAGGGGACTTTGTGCCCAGAGTGCTTCATCCTCCCAAGGACTGAGGTAGTGGATGCCTTTCTCCACTGGTTCTGGATGGGGCTTTGTGCCCAGAGTGCTCCATCCTGCCAAGGACAGAGGTAGTGGATGCCTTTCTCCACTGGTTCTGGAGGGGGCTTTGTGCCCAGAGTGCTTCATTCCTGCCAAGGACAGAGGTAGTGGACGTATCTCTCCACTGGTTCTGGAGGGGGCTTTGTGCCCAGAGTGCTTCATCCTGCCAAGGACAGAGGTAGTGGATGCTTTTCTCCACTGGTTCTGGAGGGGGCTTTGTGCCCAGAATACTTCATCCTGCCAAGGACAGAGGTAGTGGATGTATCTCTCCACTGGTTCTGGAGGGGGCTTTGTGCCCAGAGTGCTTCATCCTGCCAAGGACTGAGGTAGTGGATGCCTTTCTCCACTGGTTCTGGAGGGGGCTTTGTGCCCAGAGTGGTTCATCCTACCAAGGACTGAGGTAGTGGATGTGATACTCCACTAACGGTGGGGCAACATAGAAGCTGGCCAGGCCCCTGGAACTAACCACCAGCCACGTACGGATGACCACTGGGGATGGCAGCCATTTCTGCTGGGGTGCCACTGGCCCAGGTTGTCGCGGGGCAGCTGGCGGCGGTGTCATTAGCGGCGGTGCTTGCGGCGATCATTGTGGCGGCGGTGCTAGCGGCGGTCATTGTGGCGGCGGTGCTGGTGGCTGGCTCACTGACTGCCGTGCTGGTGGCTGGCTCACTGACCCCGGTGCTGGCGGCGGTGTCTGTAATGGCGGTGCTGGTGGCTGGCTCACTGACCGCGGTGCTGCTGAAGGGCTCTGTATCTGGGCTGCTGGCGGCGGTGTCCTTGGCGACAGTGCATGTGGCGGTGCCGGTGGCAGTATTGTCCGCCGTGCAGGTTGGCGGCGATGTTGACTTGCCTTTCTGCTTCAGGCCCTTACCCACCTTGGATGGTGGCGCAGCTGTCTTGCCACTCCCCACACTTGTCTTGGCTGAGCCCTTGGTGGCAGGTGTTTTGGCCTTCTCCCTCCGCGATGTGGGCAACTTCTTCTGTTTTGGAGGTGGGGGAATGTCCTTGGCCTCGCTCCTTGGGACACTGGCAGCCCTGTTGCTTGGCGCACTCCAAAAACCTGGTATTGCTGGCACCACTGTGCCCGGTGATGTGGGTTGGGACCTGGAAAGGGGGGCCCTAGGGGACGGGCGGGGGGGAGGTGTAGGGAAGAGGTCAACATTTAAGAGGAAAAGTTTTTTTGACACTGGGACGGGTAGATGGAGGGGGTTTGGGAGTGGAGGAAGAGGTAGTGGTTGTAGGAGGTGTTTGTTTGCTGACTTTGGGTGAAGGGTCATGGGCTGGAGGCTGTCGTGAGGTGGGTGGCTGTTGGGTGGGTGTGTGACTGCGTTTCTGTAGTTTGGGAGGAGGGCTCACAGACACACTGGTAGAGGACACAGGGGATGTGTGAATGGTAGTGGGGGTGGTGATGGGCGTGCTGGTGATGGAGGTAGTGGTTGAAGATGTAGTGCATGCAGGTGTGAGTGGGGAGGAGGGAGATGTGGAGGAGGGGGACACAGTGGAGGCAGTGGATGTTGGTATGTGTGCATGGGTATGATGCTTGCGTGAGTGCTTGTGGGATGTGTGGTGCTTATGTTTGCCAGAGCCACCCTTGTGTGTTGAGGTGTGTGCATGCTGGTCTGATGGTGTGCTTGGGATAGGCTGAGGTACTGGGGATTAGGTCTGGGTGGAGGAAGTTGGAGGGGGGAGGCTGGACACAGGGATAATGACTGCCATCAGTGCAGAGGCAAGAGTCTGAAATGCTCTCTGTTGGGCTGCCTGGCCAGAATGAATGCCCTCCAGGTATGCATTTGTCTGTTGCAATTGCCTCTCTACACCCTGGATGGCATTCAGAATGGTAGACTGCCCAACAGTGAGGGATCTCAGGAGGTCAATAGCCTCCTCACTGAGGGCAGCAGGGCTGACTGGGGCAGGGCCTGAGGTGCCTGGGGCGAAGGAGATGTCCACCCTCCTGGGTGAACCGCCACGGGACACACACTGAGGGGCTGCTGGGAGGACGGTGCTGGTAGGGGGGATGGCGGCTGTACCTGTAGATGCGGTGGGCACAGAGGGGCCCGCCACCGCAAGGGAGCTCCCATCAGATGAAGAGTCTGTGTCGCTGGTTTCGGCTCCTGTCCCCGACGTGGAGCTCCCCTCGCCCTCCGTCCCACTGGGGAATTCACACTCCGTTGTCGGGGCCTCCAGGGCCATGTGGATGCAACTCCCTCCTGCTCCGGTGGCACAGCTCCTCCGCCTGATGATGGTAATGCACACAAGAACAAGGAGACCACAAAAAGGGGGGGGGGGAGAAAGAAGAAAGACATGTTCAGTGCATACCGTTGGCAGACACTACAGACACCACAGCCCTCTGCACTACGCCATGCACTTGGAGTTCCCTAATTAATCACAGGGACATGGGGTACATGGCCTATGCCCGATTGCTGCACACATGGAAGTCACAGGAGCCTGACTAGGTGTAGATGGCTCTTGCCACTGGTGGGGATGGGGTGCCACTTAGCCTGCCTCACAAAGGGTCTTTGCCTACAAAGCTCGCCCTAGCCTATGGGAACCCACTGCCCACCTCCCCCACTCACACACCTCCAATGCACGCACAGTCAGAGGAATGTGACGGTACTCACCTCCTTGTGGCTGCAGTGATGCCCTCAAGCGCCCATCCAACTCAGGATACGCCACCACCAGGGTCTGGAACATCAGGGGGGTCATGGTGCGACAGGCACCCCTATCACGTTGGGAGGCCAGCCCCAGCTCGGCCTCCGCTGTCTTCATGCTCCAGCGGCGAAGGTCCTCCCATTTTTTACTCCATCTATGGTGGACCCCCAGGGTTCGGACGTCCTTGGCGATGGCACGCCAAATATCCTTCTTCTGGTGGGCGCTGACCTAGAGGAATTGTACAGGGGAAACTTTAACACTTTTACCGTCCGGACCGTCATACTCATTGCCCACCAGTTCCTACCCTTTCCCTGACGCACATACACTCACCATCCGATCATGCAGGCCTCATCTCCCCCCGTATCTTCCATCCACACCACTCCAAACAGGCATTGCCCATACAGCATGCCCACAGTGTACTCACCTGTTGGAGGACCGTAGAGTAACGTGTACTGGGGGAGGACCCCATCCACTAGTTTCTCCAACTCCTCCGATGTGAAGGCAGGGGCCCCTTCCCCAGACACATGAACCATCATCGCTTCCAGACTGAGGTCACAGCAGCACTTGCAGTGTAGGTCCTCTCCTGTCGAAGGTCAGGTATCAAGTGAGTGAACAGAGTGAAAATGGCGGTCATGTCCGCGGCGAAACGTACCGTCACCACCGGCGTACATCGTCATTGGCTCCTGGGACCCATAGGGCCCAATGTTAACCAATGCAGGATTGCGCCGCGGTCTTTGACCACCTACCGTGACGGTGTACAACGCCAGCGCAGTCACCTCATATCCCCTTGTCCCACATTACAGGTCAGGCAGCCGCCATTTCAGGTGGCCACATGGCATTATTTTTTAATGCATCACACATATATAGGCCTTGCATATACCCAGAGACAGGCACATAGCGTATTGACAAATGTATGCAATACTATTGGTTTTTTCCTACCTCAGTGTTGGCTGACTCTGTGCTCGCTGTTCTCATCCATAGGGGCAGATGAGGAGATGGCGGCATCCTCCGGTGTACAAACCGCTGGTGGACCTGTCTACAATGGAAGAGCGACATGTAATAGTCACCTACAGAACTGTGTGCCCAGTTGGAGCCAGACCTGATGTCAGCAATCCGCCATCCCACAGGAATCCCCCCTCTAGTGCAGGTCCTGTCAGTACTCCATTTCCTGGCAAGGTGGTCTTTTCAAACTCCAGTGGCCATTGCATCAGGGATGTCCCAGCCAATGTTCTCAAACGTGTTGTCCAGAGTGTTGTCTGCCCTGCAGAAACACATGCGCAGCTACATCGTTTTCCCTCAGGTGGAGGATTTGCCCACAGTGAAAGGTGACTTCTATGCCCTGGAACATATCCCCAACATCACAGGAGGCATTGATAGAACACGTGGCCTTGGTACCCCCCCGCAGACGTGAACAGGTGTACAGAAACCGGAAAAGCTATCATTCGATGAATGTGCAGATGGTGTGTTTGGCCGTCCAGTACATCTCCCATGTGAACGCCAAGTTTCATGGCTCAGTGCATGACGCTTACATTCTGAGGAATAGCAGCATCCCTTATGTGATGCGGCAACTCCAGAGGCACCGTGTGTGGCTACTAGGTGAGGATAAGGACCCTATACCATGTGAATACTTGTTTGGGTCTGGGGTTGTCCCTAAGGGTTAGTGTGTGTCTAACAGTTGTCCCTCGACATTTGCAGGTGACTCTGGGTACCCCAACCTGTCATGGCTACTGACTCCAGTGAGAAATCCCAGGACAAGGGCAGAGGAACGCTACAATGAGGCACATGGGCGAACAAGGAGAGTCATGGAGAGGACCTTATTCCTCCTGAAGGCCAGGTTCAGGTGCCTCCATCTGACAGGTGGTTCCCTATTCTACTCACCAAAGAAGGTGTGCCAGATCATCGTGGCCTGCTGTATGCTGCACAACTTGGCTTTGTGACGACAGGTGCCTTTTCTGCAGGAGGATGGTCCAGAAGGGGGTTTTGTGGCAGCTGTTGAGCCTGTGGACAGTGAAGAAGAGGAGGCAGAAGAGGAGGACATAGACAACAGAAACACCGTGATCCAGCAATACTTCCACTGAGACACAGCTAAGAAGACATCACCGCCTCCTACATCTGATAAAATTGTAAGAAATATCATCTGTCTGTCACTTTCACCCAGTGTATGGGCCCTGACTTGTCAGTTTGCCTTTCCATTTCACAGATGTGGGTCCCACTGTGTGACCTCTGGTATGTTACCTCATGGACTAGAGCTGTGTGACATAGGTATGTTGACAAATTGAATGGACATTGGTATTTTCCTCAGTTATTGCAAATATACATTTGTGAAAGCACAGACTGACTCCAGATTGTTTTGTGATTCAAGGGTGTTTATTTAAGTGCAAAATGGTTGAGGTGGTATTAATGTGGACAGGGGTGATGGTGGAGGAATGTCCATGGCAGAGTCCAGTCTATTTGTCCCACAGGTGCATTGTCCAAAGGAGCATAGGAAGTGGAGCTAGGGCAATTTAAGGATGGACAGGGTGACAAAGTGGGACAGAAGGAAGGCATTGGCATTGTCATTGTTCTCTGTCTTTGTCCTGGATCTCGGGCACCGCTTGCGGGGTGGTTCTCCATCTGCAGGGGGTGGGGTGCTGGTGTTGTGGTCCTGTGGCGGTGCCTCCTGTCCACTAGCGCCGGCGGAGGTGGTGGGCAGTTCATTGTCCAGGCTAGTGTCAGGGGCCCCTTGTTGTGCCAGTGTCCCTCCTGGTGTTAACAAGGTCCTTCAGCACCCGTACAATGGTGCCCAGGGTGGCATTGATGGATTTGAGTTCCTCCCTGAACCCCAAATACTGTTCCTCCTGCAGCCGCTGGGTCTCCTGAAATTTGGCCAGTACCATTGCCATCGTCTCCTGGAAATGATGGTATGCTTCCATGATGTTGGAGAGGGCCTCGTGGAGAGTGGGTTCCCTGGGCCTGTCCTCCCCCTGTCGCACAGCAGTCCTCCCAGCTCCCTGGTTTTCCTGGGCCTCTGTCCCCTGAACCATGTGCCCACTGCCACTGCCCCCAGGTCCCTGCTGTTCTTGGGGTGTGGGTTTGCCTGGGTTCCCTGTAGTGGTGGACACACTGCTGCTTGACGTGTCCTGGGGACAGAGGTATGGGCCCGCTGGGTGGGTGCTTTGCTGGTGTTTCCTGAGGGGGGAGGCTCTGTGGTGGCCTGTGCCTGACTGTCCCGAGGTCCCAGATGGACCGGGCTGGTCATCTAGATCCAGTTAGACAGAGCTGCTGTCATCACTGTGGGCCTCTTCTGTGGGGGGAGTACACATGTCTTGGACCTCCTGTCCAGTGACGTTGGGTAGGGGTCCTGCAGGGGTGTAAAGGCATGATTATTGCATCTGTGTGTGCCATGGTGTGCAATGGGTGGGTCACCCTGTACCCCAGTACATTCTTGTGTAGGACCTAGTGTGATATTTGGTTTGGGGATCTGTGTGGGTATGTGTAGTGGACATGCATTGGTGATGGGTGTCCATGCTCTGTTGCATGCAGGGCTTGGTGTTGGGATGTGTGGTTTGTGATAGTGGGGCATATGTGAGGAGTTGGAGTGATGGGGGTGAGGGTGGGGGTATGTGATAGCATGCAGGTAGGGTGGGAATATGGTGGTTAAAGCTTTGACTTACCAGAGTCCATTCCTCCAGCTACTCCTGCGAGGCTCTCAGGATGCAGTATAGCCAAGACCTACTCCTCCCATGTTGTTAGTTGTGGGGGAGAAGGTGGGGGTCTGCCGCCAGTCCGCTGAACTGCAATGTGGTGTCTTGAGACCACGGAACGCACCTTCCCCGTAGGTCATTCCACCTCTTCCTGATGTCATCCCGTGTTCTTGGGTGCTGTCCCACTGCATTGACCCTGTCCACGATTCTGCACCGTAGCTCCCTCTTCCTAGCTATGGAGGTGTGCTGCACCTGTGATCCGAATAGCTGTGGCTCTACCCGGATGATTTCCTCCACCATGACCCTGAGCTCCTCCTCAGAAAACCTGGGGTGTCTTTGCGGTGCCATGGGGTGGTGTGGGTGATGTGTGAGGTGGTGTGTGTTGTGATGTGTGGGGTGATGTTTAGGGGTGTTTGGTGTTTTGTGCGTGGATGTGTATGTGTGTGAGTAATGGTGTTGTGTGCCTCTGTATGCTGCTGTGGTCTTTGCTTTTCTGTCTCGCTGCTTCTTCCAAATTTTTGGTTGTTAGGGTTTGTGGGTAATGTGGGTGGGTGTTTTATATTGTATCGGGTGTGGGAGTGGTGTATCAGGTGTGTGTATTTCGAATTGTCCAATGTGGTAGTGTTTTGTAAATGTGTGTGTATTTTGAGCGCAGCGGTGTGTACTGCCAATGGAATACTGCGGTTGAAAGACCGCCGCGTGGATTCGTGGGTCGTGATAGTGTGGGCATATTCCTGTTGGCGTGACGGTGGAGGTTTTGTTATCGCCAGTTTATCACTGACCTTTGGTGTGTCGGACTTGTGTGGGTGTCTCGATTTTGGTGGATTCTGAGCTGTGGGTTGTAATGGCTGTGGCAGAATTCCGTGGCTGCGGCGGTGTGTTGGCGGTCTTCTGCACGGCGGTAAGCGCGATTTACCGCCAATGTTGCACTGAGGGCCATAATATTTGAGGGAGAAAAATGTATGTAGCAGGGATAGCATCTTGTTGAATGACTGTTACCCATGCCTTAACTCAAATACTGTAGGAGAACTCTGAGGCACGTTCTGATATTGAAACTGCAGCTGAGAGACAGGCTTGTGAAGCAGAATCTGTAAGTGATCTTTCAGCTGGTGGAGTTTCATCTAACATTGATTCACGTTCCAGTGTTTCTGAGAACGTGACCATGGAAGTTGTGATATCCATTCACCCTCACAATCAGAGCAGTTGAGAGATTATGAGACAGTGTCATTGTAGCCCAATCTGAAGTGCGGACAGGTATTATGGTGAGCAGAGGGAGAGGGCTCACTTTGGACCCTCCTAATAGAATTTAGTCACAAATTCCCCCATTTACTGCAGATGATGGGTGTAAAGTTAATACTGCTAAATTTTGCCTGTCGTCTACTTCGATCTTTTTCTGGATGATGTCTTCCCTGAGGAAATTGTGTACCAAACTAGTTGACATGCCATTCAGTTTTTAAGAGAGCAAAGAGGCACTGTGGCACCTAATTCTAGGACACGCTTCTAGATTCTCAGTTTACTTGGAAAGGTAAAACATTTCTGGTCATTACACTTCTCAAGGGAATAATGCACAAACCAGCTGTACAGTCTTATTGTTTGACTTGTACGGTTTGAGCAATACCCAGTTGGGCATTGTCCATGACCCTTGATTGTTTTTTTAATTCTACAGCATATGCTGCGTTTAATTAATAGTCCTGCAACATTGCCTCAGGATCATCCAGACTATGACTGGTTGTTAAAAATTTGTAGCATTGTGGAACATTTGTCTGACAAGTTCCCAGAGATTGGAAAGAATATATCAGCCCACAAGTAACCCTATACAAAGGGGCGACTGCTGTGCAAATAATGCATACCAAAAAAATAGGTTGGGATGGCATCAAGCTGTACATGTTTTTCAAGAGTTGTACTGGTTATGTTACCTTATGTATATATAATGGGAAGGACCTCAGTATAAACCTTGCAGGTTGCCCATGCACATTAGAGCGTGTACAATCAGTTTCTCATAAAGGTTATAACCCTTATGTGGACAATGACCACACAAGCGTCCAGCTGCTCAGCAAGCTGTACAATCCTGGCACTTTCGCTTGTGGTACTATTCAAAGTCACTGCAAAGGATTCCCAGAGGAGCTTGTTTGTAAGAAGTTTCCAAAAGGCCAAAGCAACGCATTACAATAATCTGCTAGCTATCAATTTCTCTGATAGGTGGCAACTGTATGTACTCACTGCAGTTCACAATGAGGGCACTTCTCCAGAAACAAACTTGGGGTCAGTTAGCAGAAGTCCATAAGCCCAGCTGTATTACAGTAAGTACATGAGCATGGGCAGAGTAGATAAAAATTACCAGCTACTTCAACCATACAACTTTATAATATGAGTCATAAAATGTGCACAATGTATAAGACGTTGGGTATCCTACTGATCCAGTTGGCAACATTCAATGCACACTACCACTGGAAGACTGATGTCTTTCCTTGACTTTTAGTTTTCCGTTATTGATAGTTTTACTGTTTTAGAAGCCTCATCTTTATCCGTTGTGGAGAATGATGCACGGTTGCAGGACTGGCATTTTGCTGACTGCATCCCTGCAACAGAGAAATTGAGTAATCCATATTGCTGAAGCAGAGTTTGCACTCAGCCAATGAAAGAGGCAGGAAAATAATTAATGTCCCCAGTGCCAATCTCAGCCATTTTGTATTTCTCAACTTGCTTCACTTTGTGCCACACAGAAGTGAAGGTCTGGGAAACTGAATGGAGCAGTCACATTAGTATCTAGTAAGTGCATTTAAATATCTATGCATGGATGTATCATTTCAATGGGTCATTCTTTGGCTAACTATGCAGCCTTTCAGATTGTTCTGTCTAATTTGGAAAATATTTTAAATACTCTCAACGCTCCTCTGGCGTTCCAAAAAAACTAGATTCTCTCTGAAACATCAGACTGGGAAATCTCAGGAACGGTTTAAGCTTAGCCTATTTTTTTCATTACCAAACTTCCTATCATGTACACAAAGGTTCCCATTGGATTCCTGTTGAAAAATAACAAATTTCCCAACACCATATTCTTTCCTTTCAACATTCATAGTCCACAACATACCAACAAAACACTCTAATACAATATCAAAGGCATAGCACAAGTGCTAGAAAAGGTGGACAACATGTCTGGATCAATTATCATGTCACTGAGCAAGTCCATCTTCTAGAACAGCACTTTAAAAGACATAATTTCAATTGATGATTGATGATTTAGAATCTAAGGGCTCCCCCGTGAGCTTTGCTGAATTAAAATCACTTTTTAATCTTTACATAATTGGTTTCTACAGAACCTTAAAACTGAAAAAAGCTGCCATCAAACATGGATGTTTTCACCTATGTGATCTTCTGTCTCTTCTACACAAATCTTACAATGCTGGATATCTCGCCTCCAAGGTATTCTAACTGTTGAACAACTTCAATACCTGTTGCTTTGATACCCCGCAAGAGAAAAGTAATAATGAACTAACAATAACAAGCAAACCTCCTATACCCCAATATACAGGGCACCATATATTTAAATCATCTACCACAGCAAAACAATGTGCTGTCCTATTTCAGTGCTGATACTTAGCATTTTATAGGACCCATTGAACTCCTATGAGGTTACATGAACTAGGACTAAACCTAGAGGGCAAAGGCTGGAGCTGCTCAAAATCTCTTGTCATGTCCTGTAACTGCAATTTGTGCTTCCTCTAAGGCAAGAAATCAATCCTACACATAAAAGAGATTTTCAGCTTTCATGTCTGTCTCCATCTCATCGACCTTAAGAATATTTGCTGTTAACGGGTCTGCAGCTTACCAACCAATAACCTCCTACTGATTGATCTAATGCTTACAGTGACCACAAAGCTTATTCTGTCAGAGCAGAAATCTTTCAGCCTTACATCTACCCACACCTAATGGGCTTGGATTCACTTTATGTGGTGCACAGAAACAATCTCACTATTATTAGAAGCTCTACATACCAATCCAACCCCTCTGGAATAAACTTGACTTATACATGCAAAACTGGAACGCTTCCTGAAATATGCCACTTGCTCTCGCCTCTCAGTGAGGTATAATGTTTCACAAGACTCAAATCCTACCTATGTGCATATTTACGAAATATTGAGCTCCATTCATATATTATAAACTACCATCCTTTTACCACACTCCCATTCCCTTTCAGTTTGAGTTTACTTCCATCTTTCTTTCTCCTCTTTGGTTAATCCTTAGATCTCATCTACCATGTTTTCTTTGTTAGACAGACAAACATTTGTACACAATCTGATGTGTAAGACACCTCTATTGTTATAGAGACCTATGGATATCCACAATTCTTCATGTTCGGTGCTTCACGTATGTACCATATATTATTGTTTATATACTCTAAGGGCCACATGTAGCAAAGTCCG
This sequence comes from Pleurodeles waltl, assembly GCF_031143425.1. NCBI lineage: Eukaryota > Metazoa > Chordata > Amphibia > Caudata > Salamandridae > Pleurodeles > Pleurodeles waltl. The sequence goes on from NC_090437.1 coordinate 880,027,993, forward strand.
ATTCGCAAAATCGGATGCAGTACGGTGTCTCAGACACTGACTGCGAGTCGCTATGGGGTCGCAAAGACCCACCTCATTAATATTAATGAGGTGGGTCGCATTTTGCGACCCCCATAGTGAGTCCCTGCACTCACAGGGATGGTGGCCTGCTGAAGTCAGCAGACCTCCATGTCTGTGACTGCTTTTTAAATAAAGCATTTTTTTTATTTTATTTTGCAGCCCGTTTTCCTTAAAGGAAAACGAGTTGCAAAATAAAAAAAATTACGAAATCATTTGGTTTACTTTTTTTCAGAGTAGGCAGTGGTCCATTGGACCACTGCCTGCTCTGAAAAATCCTTGTGGGCAACATTCACAAAGAAGGGCTGCCGGGCCCCCCAGAGCTTTTATATGGGACATGGCCACGTGTACCCTGTGAATACAGAGCCTGGTGCTACAGTGGGGAATGAACCCACATTGATCCGAGTGAACGAGATAAGGGATGACATTCAGCAGCTGGTAGGCCAGGAGCTTTGCATAGCATTTTACTTTGCTGTTGATAAGGAAGACGGGTCAAAATGAGACACATGCAGACTGTGTGCGGCCAAGTTTGGGCAAAACGACAATTGTACCCTGATCAATATCAGTCGGCTTTTGTCAATAACCTTGGTGTATAATTTGAGCAAGGATGGGATAATATCGGGGCAGAGCCTGCAGTAGAAATCCACCAGGTATCCATTGGACCCCCGTATCTTGGCAGGGTTTAGGAATGCTAGCCTCCCCCATCTCATCCACTGTATTGTCCCAATCCACTGCAGTTCTGACTAGGGCAGATAGACAGGACAAAGGGAGCTCCGCCACTAGAGGGGATGTTGACTCACATTCCGGCCTCACCCTTGATAGGTATGAATTCTCATAGTAGAGGTCAAATACTGCTGTAGCAGAGCCATTTTAAGAAAAGGGCAGAGTGGGCAATTGCCCAGGCTCCACCTTTCCAAGGGGCCCAGCCCTTGCCTGCCCTCCACAAGCACTACCAATAGACCATTGCACTAGCAAAGTTTGCTAGCATGGGTGGGTTCTGCTTATTCAACCACCTGACAGTGCCTCTTCTGTTTCTAGTCTCTCTGCTGAGACTACTCTCCAGGTAAGCAACACTAGCAGATCATCATGGTGGGCCCATCTTGTCTTATTTTATGTTCTTCTGTTTCTTATTTGTCCAGTTCTTAGCAATGACCCTTTGAATTGGTTGCTGTAGATCTCCCATCTGATCTCAACTTCATCCTGCTCAATAATTCTCTTTATCTGGCCTGGTCGCCCAGTTCCGAGATAAATATAGTCACTGACACACAGTCTAATGCCAGTTGAGCCCTCTTAGTGAGTGAGACCACAAATACGTTGTGGGTACCTCACATTCTGACAGTGGGTTTGAGACTGTCAAGCCCTCTTAGTGAGTGAGACTACAAATAAGTTGTGGGTACCTCACATTCTGACAGTGGGTGTGAGACTGTCACCCAGATCTGCTGTGTCCCATTATTTCTTTTAAGTTTGATATCTAGTAGAAAGTGAGCTAAGTCAGATATTCTTGTTCAAATTGTCTAAACTAGCAGAAGGTGAAAAAGTCACTTACTTTAATGTTTTCCAAACTGTTTGCTATGGGTTTTAAAATGGTTAGAAACATCATCACAATTCTGCTGTTGCTTCCTCTTCATAGAAGATTTGGGTAGGTGTGATGTCCTTCACACCATGTTTAAAGGCATCAATTTACTACTGAACAAGGAGATAATTTGCCATCTGAATGTAGCTTACCTAGACAGAGGCAATCATACACAGCACAGAGAATGACCATTGCAGTATGGCAGCTCTTCGGATGTGTCTGTAAAATTAACCTCTGACCTTAATTTGGACTGTTGTACGGATTTTTTACAGTCTTGCGCTGAAATTGCCTCCATGGCAGGTAGTCATCAAGTGGTCATCCTACATATATCCTGGTTGCCAATTTCTTTGCAGCACAGCCCTGCCAAGTGTCACACATCTCAAGTTATGCTAACCAGTTTTTAGTCTATATACCTCACTACCCCAAGTACAAATACTCATGCGCATCAGCGTATTAAACCCTTCACTGCCAGGCCTTTTCCCCCTCCTGTGTCGAGCCTTTTTTTGGCTATTTGGGGCAGTTCACGCTTAGGCCTTCATAACTTTTTGTCCACATAAGCTAGCCAAGCCAAATTTGCGTCCTTCTTTTCCAACATCATAGGGATTCTAGAGGTACCCAGACTTTGTGGGTTCCCCAGAAGGAGGCCAAGAAATTAGCCAAAATACAGTGAAATTTTCGTTTTTTTCAAAAAAATGGGAAAAGGGGGCTGCAGAAGAAGGTTTGTGGTTTTTTCCCTGAAAATGGCATCAACAAAGGATTTGCGGTGCTAGAATCACCAGCTTCCCAGCTTTCAGGAACAGGTAGACTTGAATCAGAAAACCCAATTTTTCATCACAATTTTGGCATTTTACTGGGACATACCCCATTTTTACAATTTTGTGTGCTTTCAGCCTCCTTCCAGTCAGTGACAGAAATGGGAATGAAGCCAATTCTGGATCCCAGAAACCGCAACCTTTCTGAAAAGTAGACAAAATTCTGAATTCATCAAGGGGTAATTTGTGTAGATCCTACAAGGATTTCCTACAGAAAATAACAACTGAAAAAGAAAAATATTGAAATTGAGGTGAAAAAAACATCAATTTTTCTCTACGTTTTACTCTGTAACTTTTTCCTGCAATGTCAGATTTTCGAAAGCAATATACTGTTACGTCTGCGGGACTCCTCTGGTTGCGGGGATATATAGGGCTTGTAGGTTCATCAAGAACCCTAGGTACCCAGAGCCAATAAATGAGCTGCACCCTACAGTGCGTTTTCATTCTATACCGGGTATACAGCAATTCATTTGCTGAAATATAAAGAGTGAAAAATAGCTATCAAGAAAACCTTTGTATTTCCAACAAGGGCACAAGATAAGGTGTTGAGGAGCAGTGGTTATTTGCACATTTCTGAATTCCGGGGTGACCATACTAGCATGTGAATTACAGGGCATTACTCAAATAGATGTCTTTTTTACACACTCTCTTATATTTGGAAGGAAAAAAGGTAGAGAAAGACAAGGGGCAATAACACTTGTTTTGCTAATCTATGTTCCCCCAAGTCTCCCGATAAAAATGATACCTCACTTGTGTGGGTAGGCCTAGCGCCCGCGACAGGAAACGCCCCAAAACGCAACGTGGACACATCACATTTTTTTAAAGAAAACAGAGGTGTTTTTTTGCAAAGTGCCTACCTGTAGATTTTGGCCTCTAGCTCAGCCGGCACCTAGGGAAACCTACCAAACCTGTGCATTTTTGAAAACTAGAGACCTAGGGGAATCCAAGATGGGGTGACTTGTGGGGCTCTGACCAGGTTCTGTTACCCAGAATCCTTTGCAATCCTCAAAATGTGGCTAACAAAACAAGTTTTCCTCACATTTCGGTGACAGAAAGTTCTGGAATCTGAGAGGAGCCACAGATTTTATTCCACTCAGCATTCCCCCAAGTCTCCTGATAAAAATGATACCTCACTTGTGTGGGTAGGCCTAGCGCCCGCGACAGGAAATGGCCCAAAACACAACGTGGACACATCACATTTTTTCATAGAAAACAGTGCCTACCTGTGGATTTTGGCCTCTAGCTCAGCCGTCCCCAGGGGGGGGCAGAAATGGCCTAAAATAAATTTGCCCCCCCCCCCCCCCCAAGCCAGGGAGCGACCCTTGCCTACAGGGTCTCTCCCCCTGCGTGACATTGGCGCCAAAAAAAAATCTGCGGTGCCTAGTGGTTTCTGCCCCCTTGGGGGCAGATTGACCTAAAATCGGCCAAATGGTCTAAATACAATTTGCCCCCCAGGGGAGCGACCCTTGCCTAATGGGTCGCTCCCCATCTCTAAAAAAAACAAACAAACAAAAACACAAAAAAACAATTTGCCCTGGCTCCTAGAGGTTAACAACAGGCCGATCTGCCCCCCGGGGGGGCAGAAATGGCCTAAAATAAATTCCCCCCCCCACCTTTCCCCCCCTGGAGCGACCCTTGCCTACGGGGTCGCTCTCCCTGCGTGACATTGGCGCCAAAAAGAAAATCCCCGGTGCCTTGTGGTTTCTGCCCCCAAGGGGGGCAGAAATGGTCTAAATACAATTTGCCCCCCAGGGGAGCGACCCTTGCCTAATGGGTCGCTCCTCATCTAAAAAAAAACAAACAAACAAACAAAAAAAAAAAAAAAATTGCCCTGGCGCCTAGAGGTTTCTGCCCCCCCTGGGGGCAGATCGGCCTAATAACAATAGGCCGATCTGCCCCCAGGGGGGCAGAAATGGCCTAAAATAAATTTGCCCTCCCACCCCACCCCGGGAGCGACCCTTGCCTACAAGGTCGCTCCCCTTGCGTGACGACGCAAAAAAAAAGATCCCTGGTGCCTAGTGGTTTCTGCCCCCCTTGGGGGCAGATTGACCTAAAATCGGCCAATCTGCCCCCAAAGCGGGCAGAAATGGCCTAAATACAATTTGCCCCTCCAGGGGAGCGACCCTTGCCTAAGGGGTCGCTCCCCATCTCTAAAATAACAGACAGAAAAAGAAAAAAAATTGCCCTGGCGCATAGAGGTTTCTGACCCCCTGGGGGCAGATCAGCCTAATCAAAATAGGCTGATCTACCCCCCGGGGGGCAGAAATGGCCTAAAATAATTCCCCCCCCCCCCAGGGAGCGACCCTTGCCTAAGGGGTCGCTCCCCTTGCGTGAAATTCACGTAAAAAAAAAAACGCCCTGGTGTCTAGTGGTTTCTGCCCCCCTTGGGGGCAGATTGGCCTCATCAAAATAGGGGTCGCTCCCCACCTAAAAAAAAAAAAAAAACATAACAAAAAGAAGAAAACATTTTTTATCCCTGGTGCCTAGAGGTTTCTGCCCCCCCTGGGGGCAGATCGGCCTAATAATAGGCTGATCTTCCCCCAGGGGGGGCAGAAAAGGCCTTCCCAAAAAAATGCCCCCCCTGGGAGCGACCCTTGCCCAAGGGGTCGCTCCCTTATGTCCATGTCAACAAAAAAAAAATAATCCCTGGTGTCTAGTGGGGTTTCAAAAGCCGGATTGCAAGCAATCCGGCTTTTGAAACCCTGGGAGAAACTTCAAAGGGAAGGAAATACATTTCCTTCCCTTTGAAGCCTCTCCGGGCCTCCCCCATGGGATTGAAAGAGAAATGCTGAGCATTTCTCTTTCAATCGCGCTGGAAGCAGAGCTTCCAGCACGATGGGGGAGACCCTGTGACTAATCAGCACGCGCTCGTGCGCTGACGTCACAGGGGGGGTTGGGGGTGGAAGGGGAAGGGATTCCCCTTCCATCCCTGACTTGGGGGGGTGGGGGGGAACCCCACAGAGGGAGCGCTAGCGCTCCCTCTGGGCTCTGTGACCAGGACGTAATGGTTACGTCCTGGGCACAGCAGCACTGTGCCTCAGGACGTAACCATTACGTCCTGGGCACAGAACAGGTTAAAAAAGCTGAGTGTATAGGCTCTTTTGTGCTCTACAGTATCAGCTCCATTTTTTTTTTTGATGCCACTGGTACATACGTGGGCCGGACGGCACTCGGCAGCCAATAGATGTTCTGGTAAGTTATGATGAGGCAGGCTTGTTCACCCTGATTGGACAGGGTTTTGTTTGTTGGTGCAGCCAGGCTATCCTGACTATCTCCCCCTGACACTGATTGGTCAATACCAGTATGTAAGTGTGTGTGCTGTACGGCCAGCTCTGCACGAGATTTACTGCTGCCTGGCCAGTGGAGCTTGCGCTGGTAAGGCAAATATGGCTGCCACTGGAGTATTTCCCACTGGGTTTGGATATGCAATGTGAGAGAAAAAAAACATCAGAATCCTAGCAAGGGTATTGTGGCTGCGAGAAGCTGTATCATGTAACAGCAACTGTTCAGAGGATCTCTGAGGCATGATGGGGCCAGGTGAGTAGAGCTGTATCAGCTCTTTCTGTGGCGTACAATTTCTGTGCAATCTAGAGACACTTGCACTGCCAGTGGCTTTTCAGTAGCTCTTTTTTATGAAAATGAAGCCTGCACTGCTTTTCCCTTTGCTAGGGCTCTTCTGTATGTGAGTGAAGATTTCACTAACGCTGGCTATTCTGGACTACTGTACGGGAATGACACTTACTCTGCCACTGCCTCTTTTGCTGCTCTTCTGTGTCTGTGAAGCTTGCGCTGCCTGTTCTCTGTGTGTTTTGTGCGCTGCCTGTTCTCTGTGTTTGTTTTGTATGCATATGTTGCTTACACTGACATCACAGAAGGCCTTGTGCAAGTCACTCCACTGATGCACAGTGCCAGGCACAGATCAGCACCGAAACAGTTTCCGGCTGCCAGTAAGAATAGCTACAAAGGTCTGGGCATGGTGATGGAAAGACAAGAATGGCTTTTATTTGCACATCTGTAGGTCCTGAGGCAGTTGCTCAGTGACATGTTGACAGTGCAGTATAAATTAGAGTGTTGTGTGGAGCAATAACAATCCTTGAAGCACAGTTTAGATTAACCCATGTGATTGATGTGAGGCAGTGTGCTCCTACCCCCTTTACTGTTTAAAAAGGCTCCTGCAAGCCTACAAGTTGACGAGCTTTGGTGCTCCTGAGTGCCCGGAGTGGTATTGGTACCTGAAGAAAATTGTGGCAGCATGTTCAGTGTTAGACCTGACAGCATGCATTATGGGGGTCATCCTCCAACTTTTTGCCTGCCTTCCTCCACTTTTCTGACACTGTTTTTGCTGGTTTTAGGACTCTGTGCATTTCACCACTGCTAACCAGTGCTAAAGTGCATATGCTCTCTCTCTTTAAAATGGTAGCATTGGTTTATCCCCACTTGGCATATTTGATTTATTTAGAAGTCCTTAATAAAGTGTACTGCATGTGCCCAGGGCCTGTATATTAAATGCTACTAGTGGGCCTGCAGCACTGATTGTGCCATCCACATAGGTAGCCCCTTAACCATGTCTCAGGCCTGCCATTGCAAGATCTGTGTGTGCAGTTTCACTGCTACTTCAACTTGGCATTTAAAAGTACTTGCAAAGCCTTAAACTCCCCGTTTTCTACATATAAGTCACCACTAAGGTAGGCCCTTGGTAACTCATATGGTAGGGTGCTATGCAGATAAAAGGCAGGATATGTGCATATGTGTTTTATAAGTCCTGGTAGTGAAAAACTCCTAACGTTGTTTCTCCTACTGTGTGGCCTGCTCCTTTTATAGACTAGCACTAGGACTACCCTCATATACTTTTTGAGTGGTAGATTCTGATCTGAAAGGGGTAACCATGCCATACGTAGTATGGCTAGAATGGTGAGACAAGCTGCCTGGCTGCCCAAAGGATTCATCTGGACTGCTTTGCTGTAAGGACTGTTGCCCTGCTGCCCTCTGACTTTGCTGGAAGGACTTTGCCTTCCCCTGCAGTGCTCTCCAAGGGCTTGGATTGACCACGCCAATGCTGATGGTCTATTCAGATTCTTCCACATTACTGATGGGAGCTCCCAAGGGGTTGGGTAGGTCTCCCCACTTTTAGCTGGGGAGGACACATGTTAGACCTGGCAGCCTTAGGGTGGTCAACCCCGAACCTTTTGCCTGCTTCTCTTCCTCCACTTTTCTGACATTGTTTTTGCTGGTTTAGGACTCTGTGCACTTTCCTACTGCTAACCAGTGTTAAAGTGCATATGCTCTTTCCCTTAAACATGGTAGCATTGGTTCATCCCCAATTGACATATTTGATTTACTTATAAGTCCCTAGTAAAGTGCACTACAGGTGCCCATGTGTGTAAATTAAATGCTACTAGTGGGCCTGCAGCACTGATTGTGCCACCAACATAAGTAGCCTCTAAACCATGTCTCAGGCAGTCTCTGTGCATCATTGTTTTTGACCCATCCCAGGTCCTGTGTGTAACAAAGAAACAACTGTTTATTTCTACTGATTGAGACTCTTTTAAACCTTTTAAAAGTGAGATTTCAACTTGTGCTTATTGGATCTTTGTGGTTTAGATCCTATTTTCATTCAGATAAATATTATCTATTTTTCTAAACCCAGGTGGTGTATTTTTGTGTTGTTTTCACTGTCTTACTTTATGATTCATTGCACAAATACTTTGCACATTGCCTTCTAAGTTAAGCATGACTACTCAGTGCCAAGCTACCAGAGGGTGGGCACAGAATAATTTGGATTGTGTTGTGACTTACCCTGACTATGATTGTGGTGCCTATTTGGACAAGGGTGTATACCTCTGCCAACTAAAGACCCCATTTCTAACATTCAGCAACCACAGATTAATTCTCTACTAATGACACAATAATCCAGAAACACATGTCTAGAGATATAGCAATGGCGGCATCCATGTTGGTAAACATTTTTTGATGAACTTTGAAATTTGTGTGAAATTATGTACTATATTGACCAGCATGCAAAGGGGTAATGACGTGTGGATTTGAGGCGGTGTGCTCCTACCCCCCCTTTACTACTATAAATTAACACATGTGAGGTAAACTATTAGGGATTGCATGTGTTCTCATTAGTTTTGAATACTGTTCTCCACACAGATCTCTCACTGCAAGACAAGAGACAAGCTGCACTGCAAACAATTATTTCCTATGATGTAGACAGAACAGGCCTCCATGTGTTCATGTGAGATGTTTATTCAAATCATTAATGTATGAAACCTTATTAGCTTAGCTTAAAGGATGCTGCTTTCCAATTTATACAATCCAATTCAATTTAACTCATGGAAAGGGGCTTGTAGCATAACAAAAATGCACAAACCAACAAATATATATGTTTCATATATTTTTACAGCTAGGCTACATGAATCATCACCTATTTAATGCATATTTTAGTCCTGTACAATGTACAAAAGTTTATTTCTGAAATTAATATTACAACACGGATGGAACATACAATAAAATGTAATTCAAAGTGTCACACATGAGGCCCAGAAAGTCACACACAAGCATGGTTCGTATGCGGAAATGTCACACATATAGCGGGGCAAACCTGGCAGCTATGGCACCTGACTTTTAATGGATACATTGACTGTCAGGCTCTGCTTTTCAAGCTCTGCTCCTCATGGCTTCACCCGTTTTCCTCTGCCACACCCTCACCCCCAATTTATGGGCTCTTTCCCGGAGTATTTTTTTCCAATTCCTGCTCTGGGCATTCATATTTAGGCATTATATTTGGCATGCTGAATCTAAGGGATTCATTAAATAGACAAACCATTTCACATCATTTTTGCTGTAGACTCAACTGAGGGGCATATTTATGATTTTTGAGGCACCTTGCTGCGCTGCCCTGCATCACAGGGAAAGGGCAGGAATGCGACACATTTATCCAATAGGGTGCATTTCTATCCTTTTCCCTTGTATTGCCATGGTTTTGGCAGTCTAGCACCAACGCAGGCACCCTGGCATCATGGTGCAAGGGTGCCTGCGTTGTAGTCAAGATTGTTTTGTGCAGGAATGGGTACATGTGCGAAGAGGTTAAATATACGTCGGTCGTCAGTCGACGGTAAAAAAAAACACACACACACAACTCTTCAAGACAGCTGTCTCCATTGTAGCCGTTTACTGAGGTGTCCATGAAGGCGGGACGCCGCTCAGAGCTGCATTGACATAAAAAAGAGACAAAACAGGACGCCCCGACGAAGTATTTGTTTGGGGGGGGGGGGGGGGGGAAACACATGCTGAAAAAACACAGACAACCTCAGTTCGTTATAAAAAGCACAATAAATTACTTGTGTCGTAATTAGGCGCATTATAATAAACGATGAAGTGCTCATATTAGAGACACTAAATTCGTTGTTTTGTTAAAGTTACTGTTTATATTTAAACACTTAACATGGACTCTGAATTGTCTGTACAAAATTATCCGCCTAGCACAACATGATTGGTCTTTATACTAATAAAGTTGTCAAACAAAGGCCGTCCAAAAGTTATTTTCTGAAACGCCTTTCCTTTCGAAGATGGAAACTCGTTCACTAAAAAATATGTCCAGCACGTTCACGTGGATTCAAGCCATGATTTGCATAAATTACACATGCAGTATTTTCGAAACGCCCCCCTCTGGTTCCTAGTTCAGTTTCAAAACATGTGAAGCTATTTTGCTCTGAAGCAAGTTTGCTGCGAATATGAATCTGGCATCAAATGCTTATGTTTTACTATCGATTATGAGAGGCGTATCCAAAATACAACTAACCATATGTGTGAAGTATCTGTCGCTGTCGTCTTATTTAAAGCAGTGAACGCGCATTTTGCTTTTGAAGCATTCTGAAGACCTGACGTCTAGGCTACGTACAGAGGACGCTGTTTCTCTCGCGCACGCTGCGCCGCCTAGGGGAAAGTCCCCGGACCTATTGGTAGAGAGTGCCGCTCTCCCTTACGGGCGTGCTTGAGTCCGGCGCGCACATTCACACGATACCGCTAAGAAGCTGTTGGGCCGAGCGGGTGAACGCGCGTGGTGGGAACGCTCGTCAGTCTGCATAGATACGCAGGTAGTGCGCACAAGTCCGCACGAACAGAACGGGGCTCATTCTCAGAATGCCTTTTTAACGTTTGCTGTAGACTCACCGCCATGTTTTTATTTACTGTGCTCATTTACTCTGGACTCACTGAAGCTCGGGGCCTGACGAAGTTTTTGTCACTCCACTGAAAGGTGGGCGTTCATGTTTCTGTCTGGCCCAACAGACATGCATCAGTGGAAGTACATCGCACTACGCACCCTAACCCCTCCCAGACCGCCCTAGACGCGCACCAATCGTCCCAAACCCGGGCGACTACTGCCTTCCCCTTTCCCATGAAATACAAATTGAAGACGTTACTGGAAGTTTGAAAGGCTGCAGTTTTATTACACATCATATTTACATGGTTCACAAAAACATCGCAACGTGTGGTCTACCTTTGTGTCTAAACTCTTTAATTCGTTTCTTGATATGCTTGTCTGCTAATTTGCACAGCCTCTTGTGCATTGATCCACTGGGGTTTTCAGTTATGCCTGCCGCTAGACTTCCCTTGCTACCAAGTCTCTGTTAGCGCTTCCTAGTTTTGCCCGCACTGCAACTGCTAGGTCCGCCTCTCGCTGCCTCCTTCCTCCAGTCATTGCTTGCACTCTCTGCCCCTGCCGTTAGGCATCCCAAGAGCACTGTTAGAGTGACTCTTCCTCTAAGGCTACTGTGCTTCTCTGGGCTGACCGAGTGTCCACGCTGCCCGTGGTTTCACAGGCAGCTCCCCCTTAGTTCCCCTACTAAGTTTAGTAAGAACATGTCAATCCCAAAGCCCTATAAATGCACCCTGTCGGACTCATGGTAACCTGGTGTTCTCAAGTTAATGAGCCAGTGCCTAACGAAGCCTCACGAGTTTGTCCTGCAAAGTTTGGACATGGAAATGTCCAGCTTTCTCCTTGACCTTTCCATTGCCCTGTGATCTCGTGCCCCTCTCCAATCCGTCCTGGCGTATGATCTCAGACCATATTATGTCCTCTGGACGCAAAAGACTTGCTACTGCAGTAACCCCAGATGCCATGGCCCGACAGGTCTTTCCTACCCAAGCAAGAGAGGTAGTTGCCTCTAAGGTTCATGACTACTGCATCAGGTCTCCCTTCCCTGCACAGTATGTTCTGGATGGTGGGTAACAGTTGGACCCATCTCATGCCTGGGGGACCCAACCATGATATCCTTGTATTACGTAATCACAGACCCTTTTAGTTGCTTTGCGCCTCTGACCACTGCTTTGCTTTCGATATGTATGGGTGGCCTAAGATCCATACCGTGCAGCGTTCATCATTCAGGCCTGTCATGGAAAGAAACAACACTTAGGGTTTCGCAGGCTGCACATAACTTTTGAATGCCCCTGACACCCAGCGCCCCATCCACTTTATGTGATTTGCGATCAGCCCGTAAACTGCCACCGTAGTTGCTGCTCCTATCCAGAATGAGTGGGACTCAAAAGATCTCGGAGGGAGCCCTGCCTTGATAAGACCATTCTCATGACCATGATGAAGTGGAAGCAGCTTATGTATGAGCCATCTTCATGCCTGAACAGTGGTTGTCGAGGTGGTTGGAGGAGGAGACTATGGATCCCTTCCCTTTGTATTTGCGCATAATGCAGACATGGCAACTATCTCCACTTCCTAGGCTGTTCAACCGTGAGTACTTCCCCCTTCCCTCTTGGTCAGTTTTGGACCCCTGCAGGTGGATGACCATGTACCACTTGCCAAACGTTACATCCTCGCCCCGGGGGCAGGCCATGCCTTCGTTTGTTCTAGATAGAGCTATGAGCTCACTAACTCTGTACGCTCAAAAAAAGTCCTAAATGAAGGCTGTCTTGAAGAGTAATCCCTCATATCCAAGCCCACAAACGTCAGGGAGTGCTGCCAACAGCCTTTTCAAAATAGTGTTTGGGTTGCAACCTGCCCCAGCCTTTCATGGCCGCCCTGCATATAAAGGAGTTGGTAGCCCCCCCACCCCCCCACTAACCTCGCATAGCGGGCCACACGCTAGGGTGTGCTTGAGCCCAGGCTCTGCTTTTCCCCATCTGTCCAGGCTATGAACCCCTGCACTTCCCTTTTTGACGCAGCGCCATATACCAGCACTTACAATACTTAATACTTGTCTTGGGGGCGAGTGCATTGTCCACTAACATCATCAGTTTGGTTCCACCAGTGCCCACAGTTGACCGCGTATCAGTGTTATTTGCAGCTCTGCATGAGGTGCCAGCTCCCTGAACCTCTGCCACTGGAAACAAGACAGCCACTTTTTGTGTCGCAGCCTGGAATGTGCCTAGTCCTGATTGCTATGTTACCCCTCAACTGGCAGCCCACCAGATGCCGGAATAAGCGAAACACTGCAGGGCACTGCGCCGCCCCTTAGTTGATTGCTTGTACCACTGCATGGTTTTCTGACCTTAGAGTGATCTGTTTGTTGGTTAGTTGTGATCCACATACTGTGAAGGCTACTACGATGTGAAAAAGTTCCAATAATGTGATGGTCCATGTGCATGTGTGGTGCGTGTCCGCCCCTTGACCTTTCATGGCTGGTTCTTTTTGTGCAAACCTGTCGCACCCTCGCCCCGTTCCTCGTGGCACCTTCACCGTTTCAGAGGCCGCCGTTCTGGCTAAAGACTCTTGTGCCTGGGACCCAGTGGGGTGGAAGGGCACAGCTGTTGCTGTTTTCTTCTGGATTGTCTGGGCTTTGCTGTCCTTTGCCCCCTGCTTTGTTCTTGCTCCATAGGACCTAGAACCTGCATGTTCACCTATTCTTTGCCTTGCCTGCCCACCAACTGCCTTGCCATCTTCAGCATTTGTTGGAGGTTGTCGTCCAGCTCTGGGGTCATGGTAAACAGTTCCTCTTAGTTGTCCCTGAAATGTGCTGGGCACTTCCTCTCACGCACCCACCCTGCATACTCACCACGATCTGCCATTGCCTGTGCTCCCTAATTTCCTTTTTATGGGGTTTTTCGTGCACTGTCCAATTCCTGGTCAAGAGTTCAGGGTTACACAAAGAAAGGTAGGTTAGATTCCCTTAATGCTGGGGGTGGGGTATTTGCATGCCTGTTGCTCCTACAATGTCTTTTCACCCCCTTCAGCTTGTCTTTTGCCATCTATTTTGCAGCCCTGATTTGTACCTCTCCAGTAAACTGCTGTTAGCTTCCCCTGGGAGATTGAGGCTTGCCGTTTTAGGGCGAGTGATGTGGATTAAAGACCGCCACTCAACTCCTGCGCACGGCCTTCCTGTAAGTGGTTGCTGTTTGGACATTCACCCGCTCCTCAAATGCTGTGAAACAAAACAAAGGAAACGGTGTCTCCAGCCCGAATAAACAGACGCACTGGCAAGAAGGGGGTGCTCAACTGGAGGGCCACTTTTCAGTGCCTCAGCGCTCTCCCCGTACTGCCGTCAGCTGCTGTGAGCAGTTGCTCACCTTTATGCACCCTCTTGGGCTGCACCTGCTGTCGCTCTCGCCGGGCCACAGTGCTACGATGTGTGGCCTACTGCGAGTGGCTGACCTGCTTCTGTGCTGTTTCCTGGGCTCCTCATGCTTGCCCTTGGCAGTTTGCTGTGCTTAGTCTGCGGCGCTGCAGGGTACTCCTCCTTCTCTTCTGGGCTGATCCCAAGTACCCAGTTGTCGGTCCCTTGGCAGCTCCTGGTTCTTCTGTATGGTCGTCGTGTTCTGTCTCGCAGTGCTGATGGCGACGATGTAGGGTCCGATGGTGATGATGTACCGGGTCCAAGCAGTGACCATGGAGGCAACTTGCCCTCCTTTTGACCTGGTCCTGGCAAAGTCCCCTTGCAGTGATTGGTGGCTTTAAAAATGCCCACCAATCACTGCTGCTCATTTTCCTGAGCTTCCTGTCCTCCTGCCATGCCGGTCCCCACCCTTGGAAGGCGTTTACAGTGGGCCCCATCTGGTCCGGCTCAGCCTTCCGGGCTCGCATTATACCTAGAGCAAACAGTCTGATGCACAAGGAAAACAAGGGCGGATTTGAAGAGGAAAAAAATAAAAATGACCCCTGAAACCTGGGAGTTGGCATTAGTCTTTTTTTTGTTCTACAAAACTTCAGCTTTGGGGAGAATTTTGTTTTTGCCAGACAAAAAAGTTTGTTAAGTGGCTGCATCAAACATGGGAGCCACTTAGCAACCTTTGAATACCTTCAAAAGAGCCACCGTGGTGGTTGGTGGTGTGCCAGGTCAGCAGATGTTATTACCTCCACTCATCTGGCAAACAACGGGCTGCACCCCCAAACCCTATATGCAGGTCATAGTCTTTAATTAGTTGTATGTTAAACACAATGGGCCAGATGTATGAAAGCATTTTGCATTCGCAAACGGTGCGAATGCCCGTTTGCGAATGCAAAATGCCAGTTCAGAATGTATGAAATACATTCTGAACGCAATTTTAAGGAATCGCTAAAATAGCGATTCCTTAAAATTGCGCCCCTGTTTAGAGAGTCGCAAATTGCGACTCTCTAAATTAGAAATCGCAAATAAGAATTCCTTATTTGCGATTTCTTAGCACATGTATGAAGCAATTCCTAAATGCGATTTTGGCATTTAGGAATCACTAATAACCACCAAGTTGAACTTGGTGGTAACCATGTGCAAAATTTAAAAATGCATTTAAAATGCATTTTTATATTGTACATGTAAAGCACACATGCCCTTTTGGCGTGTGTGCACCTTACATGTCCCCCCAAAAAGTTTTTGGGGTGCAGCAGAGGGGGCTTTAGCCCCCCAGCACCCTGGGGTTTTGCATTTCCAAAATTGCGATTTCTGTTTCAGAAATCACAATTTTGCAAATGCAAAAAATTCTCAGATATGGGCCAACAGGCCGATAGCTGCGAATGGGGCCGGTATCGCAATTTGCGATTCGGTAATAGCATTTGCGATTTTTAAGAAATCGCTATTACCGAATCGCAAATGTGATACATGGCACTGTGTGAGTCGGAAATAGCGATTTCTTAAAAATCGCTATTTCCGAATCGCAAAGGGCTGTGATGATACATCTGGCCCAATGTGCTGACTCTCGCTTCTGTTCAAGATGCTTTTTCTTATTTGTTTCCTGGTGAGTCGACCTTCCAGGATTCCCGGGAACAGCGGTTTAGCCCTTGCCTGGTGAACTGGAAGGTTGCTGTGTCTGGAATTCGTCTTCCTCTTTACCTCTTTTTCCAGGACTGGACACAGTGTCCGTAATTAAGAGGAAGGAGGTGGTGACATTATTTGGTCAACAAGGTACTTTGCTACAAAGATGGCTTGCCAAAAAGATGGTCCGACTGCTCTATTTAGTGTTGCATGGTCCATCATGTTTACATTGGGACTGACGACTTAAGCTGTCAGTGCAAGTACATAAGATCGTGTTTCCCAGTCAGAGCACACAATCTGATGCACCAAGAAAATACTGGCAGATTTGAAAAGTAAAAAAAAGAAAAAATACCCTGCACCCTGGGAGTTGGTGTCAGTCATTTTGTTTTGTTTGTTTTACAAAAACCCATGCTTGGGGAGAGTTTCATTTTTGTAAAACAAAAAAGTGTATTGAGTGGCTGTATGAAACATAACAGCCACTCAGCAAACTTTGAATGCCTTCAGGTAAGTCACCATGGCAGGTGGTAGTGTGCCAGGTCAGAAAATGTTATTACGTCTGGCTGCCTGATGGTGGATGGGCTTCTCGCCAAACTGTAAATGCAAGCCATAGTCTTCAATTAGTTGTATGTTAGACATAGAGTGATGCCTCTCACTCATGCACCATGTGCTTAATCTTATTTGTTTACAGATGAGTCAACGTTCAAGGATTCCAAGGTATGGTGTTTTAGCCGTTGCCTGAAGAACCAGAAAGATCGCTTTATCTGAGCTTCATCTTCCTCTTTATGTGTGAAGATTGCATTTTAAGGGCATGGACATGTACACAAACATTTGTATAGCTGAAAAAGGCAGTGATATCATGAGTAGGATAACGAGGGAAGTTTGAGAAGCATTTTATAACCCCAGGACTAAGACTCCTGCAATGTGAGTGGATCATTTGATTCTGGTGTGGATGAGATTTTCCAGAAGTACAAAGATTTGTTTTGTTGCCACAGTAGATTGTGTGACGATTAGATCATGCAATCGTTTTCGAGACGAATGCATAGCAGTTGCACATAAAGTGGAAAGTGTACCACCAACAGTGAGGAAAAAGAAAGGTAAAATATTTGTTTAATGAGATGCATAGTAAGAAAATAACTGAGCCTGTTGATAGGGTTGAATGAATCTCCATGGCTTTATTGCTATAACAAAGGGGAGCTACATTTGTTTGAGTGGTGATGTAAGTTGCCTTAAAAAGAACATAGTTGTGGAGTATCACCCGTTCCCTAATATTCAGAAGAGTCCAAGTGTAGTGTATTATCAAGTGGATTTAGAATCTGCACCACAATTGGTTGCTACTTTTGTGACACATAAATACTTGTGCCTCACATTCAGCTTAGTATCAGCAGCAAGTTTATTTCAATACCTACGTTATATATACTATTTAAAGATATCCATTGGATTTAAGCAGTCAAGGATGCTATTGTAATATAGGCAGCAAATAAGGAACACACAACATTAGAAAAAGGTTGTTAAAAGAGAGGGAGACGACTGTGAGTGGGAAAAGTATATGTTTCTAACAGTGGAGGATCAGGGTCATAGTCTCCCACTAGAAGAAATAAAGTTAAAGGATAATCTCATAAAAAAACATTAAACATACACCTTCATCTACAGATAAAGACCAACTAAGGTTTTTTTTTTTTTGTTTGTTCTTAATTCTTTTTATTCTATAACCAAATTATTGCAGTGGAAGAATCATTCATGTCTACTGCAGTGGTTTCGCACTGCAGTGGAAGTTAACTGTTTGTCCACCATACGGTAGGCTTCCACAAATTAAAATATCTATGAGGCCAACACAGAACTTATTCTGCGTCAGCCCCTACCCATCAGTGACATCAGCACACTGCCGTACTACCAGATACCACAACGAGGAGCAAGTAAGTTGGGATCTATGCGTGTGCATTGGAATTTCACCAGCAGCCCTGTTGTCAGATTTTTTTCTGAGCATCATTGCAGGAAAGGGGAGGTCCTCCTTTTCCGAGCGATGCATCTGTCAAAAAGGTACCTGCTTGGGATCACAGTCACTCTGCTATACATGAGCAGGAATCCCCCTTGACACCAGTGATATCTGTATTGTATTTTTCTGGTTGTGCCTGCCAGGGACTGTTTTTCTTCCCTTCATACATTAACCGATACATGAGGAGCACATTTGGAAAGCTGATTTCTTTTGCTGCCCCTCTGCCCTGGATTCCTGCTTAGGGATCACAGATGGGAATACAGTTGGGAATACAGTCCCTGAGCAGGAACACTACTAGGCCTACAGGGATTTATTTTGTGGGGAGGTGGGAATTGCCTCCCCCTACTGCTGTGGAGCTGCCCCCAGGGGTCAGAGGGTCACTCCACTTAAGCAATTGGATTAATGTTGTGGCATTCAGATACCTTTTGCCCACCACAGCATCCAGCATGGGGAAAAGGGTCAGCCCACGTAAGCCACTGGTTGCTTATTCTGCCATTCACATTTTGCTTCTACCTATCACAGCAAACAACATCAGGCAGTGGGTCAGCCCACTTAAGTCATTGGTCTCTTACACTGTCATTCATCTTTTGCTTCCACCCATCACAGCAAACAGCATCAGGCAGTGGCTTAACCCACTTCAGCCATAAGTCTCTTACTCTGTCATACACATTTTGCTTCTGCTCACCACAGCATATAGCAAGGAGCGGTGGATCAGGCCACTTCAGTCAGTGGCTACTTTCACAAGGAGCACTTCCTCACACAAAAGTAGTTCCTTTCAGAGCCAGGGACTACTGTGGCAATGAAAATGTGTATCTTACTTTGCCTAATTGCAGGCATTGCATGTTGAAGTAATATTTTTTTCTTTTTTCCTCTTCTAGCTTCTTTGGAGATGATCTTTGCATCGCAGAGTGGTGATAAATAAGTGCTTTGTTTCTTTTTGTTGATCCAATAGATTTTCTTGTCCCTGGCTAATGTCGTACATTCTCGCTTGCACAACATTGCAGCACATTCTCACCTTTAGTTCATATCACACACAGCATTAATATGTATGAGTACTTCTTCATTTTACTAAGGATTCAGGCCCTCATTACAACCCTGGCGGTCGGTGGTAAAGCGGCGGTAAAACCGCCAACATGCCGGCGGTAAAAAAAATTGAATTATGACCGTGGCGGAAACCGCCAACATAGACTGCCATTTTAACACTCCGACCCCTACGGCGGTACAAACAAACAGCATGGCAGTCACCGCCAACAGACAGACGGAAGACAATGTACCGCCCACACTATTATGACAGGCCAATCCGCCACCTTTTCCGGGGCAGACTCAACGCGAACAAAAAGATGGCGGAAACAGGACTTGGAAGGGGAAACACTCACCTCTACATATTCCACGAGGAACCAGGACGCCATGGAGCCTGAACTCCAAATACTCCCTGCGATTGTCTTCCTGCTCCTCTACCAGGAGCACGACCGCCGAACGCGACGACCACAGTGAGTACTGCACCTACGACACAGGGGAGGGGGGAGGGAAAAGAGAGTGACACACACGCCACACGCAACACCCCCACCCTCACCTACAACAACACACACACCAATACATGCTGAAACATTACATTTACACCCCCAAACCCCCCTGGAAGAACGCAAGGACAAAAGGAAATGATTGTAACCATTGTAATCAATAAACATCCATTAGTCTAAAATTTATATACACAATAAACAAATATGTACACCAAGAATTCAAGTCCAGGTACTGCACCTACATAGTCCGTGGACCACCGGGCCCAAAATGCATGGGCGAGGCCCACACAAGATACCTGATCGAAACGGAGAGAACACTGCAGGGGCATCAGATCGAAATAAAACAGGCATCTCAGGGGGAAGGGAAGGGGGGCACCTCAGCCGGATGAGTGCACGACGCCAGCTCCACGAGGGGGCTCCATGCCCATTGATGTATCCTGGGGAGTGCAAAGCCACAGTCTCTCAAGTCTCTCCAGTGGGTGGGTTGCCCACTGCTTTATCCTGGGGAGTGCAAAGCCACAGCCTCTCAAGTCTCTCCAGTGGGTGGTTTGCCCACTGCTTTATCCTGGGGAGTGCAAAGCCAGTCTCTCAAGTCTCTCCAGTGGGTGGTTTGCCAACTGCTTTATCCTGGGGAGTGCAAAACCACAGTCTCTCAAGTCTCTCCAGTGGGTGGGTTGCCCACTGCTTTCTCCTGGGGAGTGCAAAGCCACAGTCTCTCAAGTGGATAAGTCTCCACTGGTTCTGGAGGGGGCTTTGTGCCCAGAGTGCTTCATCTTGCCAAGGACAGAGGTAGTGGGTGTATCCCTCCACTGGTTCTGGAGGGGGCTTTGTGCCCAGGGTGCTTCATCGTGCCAAGGACTGAGGTAGTTGATGCCTTTCTCCACTGGTTCTGGTGGGGGCTTTGTGCCCAGAGTGCTTCATCCTGCCAAGGACAGAGGTAGTGGATGTATCTCTCCACTGGTTCTGGAGGGGGCTTTGTGCCCAGAGTGCTTCATCCTGCCAAGCACTGAGGTAGTGGATGTATCTCTCCACTGGTCTGAAGGGGGCTTTGTGCCCAGAGTGCTTCATCCTGCCGAGGACAGAGGTAGTGGATGCCTTTCTCCACTGGTTCTGGAGGGGGCTTTGTGCCTAGAGTGCTTCATCCTGCCAAGGACAGAGGTAGCGGATGTATCTCTCCACTGGTTCTGGAGGGGACTTTGTGCCCAGAGTGCTTCATCCTCCCAAGGACTGAGGTAGTGGATGCCTTTCTCCACTGGTTCTGGATGGGGCTTTGTGCCCAGAGTGCTCCATCCTGCCAAGGACAGAGGTAGTGGATGCCTTTCTCCACTGGTTCTGGAGGGGGCTTTGTGCCCAGAGTGCTTCATTCCTGCCAAGGACAGAGGTAGTGGACGTATCTCTCCACTGGTTCTGGAGGGGGCTTTGTGCCCAGAGTGCTTCATCCTGCCAAGGACAGAGGTAGTGGATGCTTTTCTCCACTGGTTCTGGAGGGGGCTTTGTGCCCAGAATACTTCATCCTGCCAAGGACAGAGGTAGTGGATGTATCTCTCCACTGGTTCTGGAGGGGGCTTTGTGCCCAGAGTGCTTCATCCTGCCAAGGACTGAGGTAGTGGATGCCTTTCTCCACTGGTTCTGGAGGGGGCTTTGTGCCCAGAGTGGTTCATCCTACCAAGGACTGAGGTAGTGGATGTGATACTCCACTAACGGTGGGGCAACATAGAAGCTGGCCAGGCCCCTGGAACTAACCACCAGCCACGTACGGATGACCACTGGGGATGGCAGCCATTTCTGCTGGGGTGCCACTGGCCCAGGTTGTCGCGGGGCAGCTGGCGGCGGTGTCATTAGCGGCGGTGCTTGCGGCGATCATTGTGGCGGCGGTGCTAGCGGCGGTCATTGTGGCGGCGGTGCTGGTGGCTGGCTCACTGACTGCCGTGCTGGTGGCTGGCTCACTGACCCCGGTGCTGGCGGCGGTGTCTGTAATGGCGGTGCTGGTGGCTGGCTCACTGACCGCGGTGCTGCTGAAGGGCTCTGTATCTGGGCTGCTGGCGGCGGTGTCCTTGGCGACAGTGCATGTGGCGGTGCCGGTGGCAGTATTGTCCGCCGTGCAGGTTGGCGGCGATGTTGACTTGCCTTTCTGCTTCAGGCCCTTACCCACCTTGGATGGTGGCGCAGCTGTCTTGCCACTCCCCACACTTGTCTTGGCTGAGCCCTTGGTGGCAGGTGTTTTGGCCTTCTCCCTCCGCGATGTGGGCAACTTCTTCTGTTTTGGAGGTGGGGGAATGTCCTTGGCCTCGCTCCTTGGGACACTGGCAGCCCTGTTGCTTGGCGCACTCCAAAAACCTGGTATTGCTGGCACCACTGTGCCCGGTGATGTGGGTTGGGACCTGGAAAGGGGGGCCCTAGGGGACGGGCGGGGGGGAGGTGTAGGGAAGAGGTCAACATTTAAGAGGAAACGTTTTTTTGACACTGGGACGGGTAGATGGAGGGGGTTTGGGAGTGGAGGAAGAGGTAGTGGTTGTAGGAGGTGTTTGTTTGCTGACTTTGGGTGAAGGGTCATGGGCTGGAGGCTGTCGTGAGGTGGGTGGCTGTTGGGTGGGTGTGTGACTGCGTTTCTGTAGTTTGGGAGGAGGGCTCACAGACACACTGGTAGAGGACACAGGGGATGTGTGAATGGTAGTGGGGGTGGTGATGGGCGTGCTGGTGATGGAGGTAGTGGTTGAAGATGTAGTGCATGCAGGTGTGAGTGGGGAGGAGGGAGATGTGGAGGAGGGGGACACAGTGGAGGCAGTGGATGTTGGTATGTGTGCATGGGTATGATGCTTGCGTGAGTGCTTGTGGGATGTGTGGTGCTTATGTTTGCCAGAGCCACCCTTGTGTGTTGAGGTGTGTGCATGCTGGTCTGATGGTGTGCTTGGGATAGGCTGAGGTACTGGGGATTAGGTCTGGGTGGAGGAAGTTGGAGGGGGGAGGCTGGACACAGGGATAATGACTGCCATCAGTGCAGAGGCAAGAGTCTGAAATGCTCTCTGTTGGGCTGCCTGGCCAGAATGAATGCCCTCCAGGTATGCATTTGTCTGTTGCAATTGCCTCTCTACACCCTGGATGGCATTCAGAATGGTAGACTGCCCAACAGTGAGGGATCTCAGGAGGTCAATAGCCTCCTCACTGAGGGCAGCAGGGCTGACTGGGGCAGGGCCTGAGGTGCCTGGGGCGAAGGAGATGTCCACCCTCCTGGGTGAACCGCCACGGGACACACACTGAGGGGCTGCTGGGAGGACGGTGCTGGTAGGGGGGATGGCGGCTGTACCTGTAGATGCGGTGGGCACAGAGGGGCCCGCCACCGCAAGGGAGCTCCCATCAGATGAAGAGTCTGTGTCGCTGGTTTCGGCTCCTGTCCCCGACGTGGAGCTCCCCTCGCCCTCCGTCCCACTGGGGAATTCACACTCCGTTGTCGGGGCCTCCAGGGCCATGTGGATGCAACTCCCTCCTGCTCCGGTGGCACAGCTCCTCCGCCTGATGATGGTAATGCACACAAGAACAAGGAGACCACAAAAAGGGGGGGGGGGAGAAAGAAGAAAGACATGTTCAGTGCATACCGTTGGCAGACACTACAGACACCACAGCCCTCTGCACTACGCCATGCACTTGGAGTTCCCTAATTAATCACAGGGACATGGGGTACATGGCCTATGCCCGATTGCTGCACACATGGAAGTCACAGGAGCCTGACTAGGTGTAGATGGCTCTTGCCACTGGTGGGGATGGGGTGCCACTTAGCCTGCCTCACAAAGGGTCTTTGCCTACAAAGCTCGCCCTAGCCTATGGGAACCCACTGCCCACCTCCCCCACTCACACACCTCCAATGCACGCACAGTCAGAGGAATGTGACGGTACTCACCTCCTTGTGGCTGCAGTGATGCCCTCAAGCGCCCATCCAACTCAGGATACGCCACCACCAGGGTCTGGAACATCAGGGGGGTCATGGTGCGACAGGCACCCCTATCACGTTGGGAGGCCAGCCCCAGCTCGGCCTCCGCTGTCTTCATGCTCCAGCGGCGAAGGTCCTCCCATTTTTTACTCCATCTATGGTGGACCCCCAGGGTTCGGACGTCCTTGGCGATGGCACGCCAAATATCCTTCTTCTGGTGGGCGCTGACCTAGAGGAATTGTACAGGGGAAACTTTAACACTTTTACCGTCCGGACCGTCATACTCATTGCCCACCAGTTCCTACCCTTTCCCTGACGCACATACACTCACCATCCGATCATGCAGGCCTCATCTCCCCCCGTATCTTCCATCCACACCACTCCAAACAGGCATTGCCCATACAGCATGCCCACAGTGTACTCACCTGTTGGAGGACCGTAGAGTAACGTGTACTGGGGGAGGACCCCATCCACTAGTTTCTCCAACTCCTCCGATGTGAAGGCAGGGGCCCCTTCCCCAGACACATGAACCATCATCGCTTCCAGACTGAGGTCACAGCAGCACTTGCAGTGTAGGTCCTCTCCTGTCGAAGGTCAGGTATCAAGTGAGTGAACAGAGTGAAAATGGCGGTCATGTCCGCGGCGAAACGTACCGTCACCACCGGCGTACATCGTCATTGGCTCCTGGGACCCATAGGGCCCAATGTTAACCAATGCAGGATTGCGCCGCGGTCTTTGACCACCTACCGTGACGGTGTACAACGCCAGCGCAGTCACCTCATATCCCCTTGTCCCACATTACAGGTCAGGCAGCCGCCATTTCAGGTGGCCACATGGCATTATTTTTTAATGCATCACACATATATAGGCCTTGCATATACCCAGAGACAGGCACATAGCGTATTGACAAATGTATGCAATACTATTGGTTTTTTCCTACCTCAGTGTTGGCTGACTCTGTGCTCGCTGTTCTCATCCATAGGGGCAGATGAGGAGATGGCGGCATCCTCCGGTGTACAAACCGCTGGTGGACCTGTCTACAATGGAAGAGCGACATGTAATAGTCACCTACAGAACTGTGTGCCCAGTTGGAGCCAGACCTGATGTCAGCAATCCGCCATCCCACAGGAATCCCCCCTCTAGTGCAGGTCCTGTCAGTACTCCATTTCCTGGCAAGGTGGTCTTTTCAAACTCCAGTGGCCATTGCATCAGGGATGTCCCAGCCAATGTTCTCAAACGTGTTGTCCAGAGTGTTGTCTGCCCTGCAGAAACACATGCGCAGCTACATCGTTTTCCCTCAGGTGGAGGATTTGCCCACAGTGAAAGGTGACTTCTATGCCCTGGAACATATCCCCAACATCACAGGAGGCATTGATAGAACACGTGGCCTTGGTACCCCCCCGCAGACGTGAACAGGTGTACAGAAACCGGAAAAGCTATCATTCGATGAATGTGCAGATGGTGTGTTTGGCCGTCCAGTACATCTCCCATGTGAACGCCAAGTTTCATGGCTCAGTGCATGACGCTTACATTCTGAGGAATAGCAGCATCCCTTATGTGATGCGGCAACTCCAGAGGCACCGTGTGTGGCTACTAGGTGAGGATAAGGACCCTATACCGTGTGAATACTTGTCTGGGTCTGGGGTTGTCCCTAAGGGTTAGTGTGTGTCTAACAGTTGTCCCTCGACATTTGCAGGTGACTCTGGGTACCCCAACCTGTCATGGCTACTGACTCCAGTGAGAAATCCCAGGACAAGGGCAGAGGAACGCTACAATGAGGCACATGGGCGAACAAGGAGAGTCATGGAGAGGACCTTATTCCTCCTGAAGGCCAGGTTCAGGTGCCTCCATCTGACAGGTGGTTCCCTATTCTACTCACCAAAGAAGGTGTGCCAGATCATCGTGGCCTGCTGTATGCTGCACAACTTGGCTTTGTGACGACAGGTGCCTTTTCTGCAGGAGGATGGTCCAGAAGGGGGTTTTGTGGCAGCTGTTGAGCCTGTGGACAGTGAAGAAGAGGAGGCAGAAGAGGAGGACATAGACAACAGAAACACCGTGATCCAGCAATACTTCCACTGAGACACAGCTAAGAAGACATCACCGCCTCCTACATCTGATAAAATTGTAAGAAATATCATCTGTCTGTCACTTTCACCCAGTGTATGGGCCCTGACTTGTCAGTTTGCCTTTCCATTTCACAGATGTGGGTCCCACTGTGTGACCTCTGGTATGTTACCTCATGGACTAGAGCTGTGTGACATAGGTATGTTGACAAATTGAATGGACATTGGTATTTTCCTCAGTTATTGCAAATATACATTTGTGAAAGCACAGACTGACTCCAGATTGTTTTGTGATTCAAGGGTGTTTATTTAAGTGCAAAATGGTTGAGGTGGTATTAATGTGGACAGGGGTGATGGTGGAGGAATGTCCATGGCAGAGTCCAGTCTATTTGTCCCACAGGTGCATTGTCCAAAGGAGCATAGGAAGTGGAGCTAGGGCAATTTAAGGATGGACAGGGTGACAAAGTGGGACAGAAGGAAGGCATTGGCATTGTCATTGTTCTCTGTCTTTGTCCTGGATCTCGGGCACCGCTTGCGGGGTGGTTCTCCATCTGCAGGGGGTGGGGTGCTGGTGTTGTGGTCCTGTGGCGGTGCCTCCTGTCCACTAGCGCCGGCGGAGGTGGTGGGCAGTTCATTGTCCAGGCTAGTGTCAGGGGCCCCTTGTTGTGCCAGTGTCCCTCCTGGTGTTAACAAGGTCCTTCAGCACCCGTACAATGGTGCCCAGGGTGGCATTGATGGATTTGAGTTCCTCCCTGAACCCCAAATACTGTTCCTCCTGCAGCCGCTGGGTCTCCTGAAATTTGGCCAGTACCATTGCCATCGTCTCCTGGAAATGATGGTATGCTTCCATGATGTTGGAGAGGGCCTCGTGGAGAGTGGGTTCCCTGGGCCTGTCCTCCCCCTGTCGCACAGCAGTCCTCCCAGCTCCCTGGTTTTCCTGGGCCTCTGTCCCCTGAACCATGTGCCCACTGCCACTGCCCCCAGGTCCCTGCTGTTCTTGGGGTGTGGGTTTGCCTGGGTTCCCTGTAGTGGTGGACACACTGCTGCTTGACGTGTCCTGGGGACAGAGGTATGGGCCCGCTGGGTGGGTGCTTTGCTGGTGTTTCCTGAGGGGGGAGGCTCTGTGGTGGCCTGTGCCTGACTGTCCCGAGGTCCCAGATGGACCGGGCTGGTCATCTAGATCCAGTTAGACAGAGCTGCTGTCATCACTGTGGGCCTCTTCTGTGGGGGGAGTACACATGTCTTGGACCTCCTGTCCAGTGACGTTGGGTAGGGGTCCTGCAGGGGTGTAAAGGCATGATTATTGCATCTGTGTGTGCCATGGTGTGCAATGGGTGGGTCACCCTGTACCCCAGTACATTCTTGTGTAGGACCTAGTGTGATATTTGGTTTGGGGATCTGTGTGGGTATGTGTAGTGGACATGCATTGGTGATGGGTGTCCATGCTCTGTTGCATGCAGGGCTTGGTGTTGGGATGTGTGGTTTGTGATAGTGGGGCATATGTGAGGAGTTGGAGTGATGGGGGTGAGGGTGGGGGTATGTGATAGCATGCAGGTAGGGTGGGAATATGGTGGTTAAAGCTTTGACTTACCAGAGTCCATTCCTCCAGCTACTCCTGCGAGGCTCTCAGGATGCAGTATAGCCAAGACCTACTCCTCCCATGTTGTTAGTTGTGGGGGAGAAGGTGGGGGTCTGCCGCCAGTCCGCTGAACTGCAATGTGGTGTCTTGAGACCACGGAACGCACCTTCCCCGTAGGTCATTCCACCTCTTCCTGATGTCATCCCGTGTTCTTGGGTGCTGTCCCACTGCATTGACCCTGTCCACGATTCTGCACCGTAGCTCCCTCTTCCTAGCTATGGAGGTGTGCTGCACCTGTGATCCGAATAGCTGTGGCTCTACCCGGATGATTTCCTCCACCATGACCCTGAGCTCCTCCTCAGAAAACCTGGGGTGTCTTTGCGGTGCCATGGGGTGGTGTGGGTGATGTGTGAGGTGGTGTGTGTTGTGATGTGTGGGGTGATGTTTAGGGGTGTTTGGTGTTTTGTGCGTGGATGTGTATGTGTGTGAGTAATGGTGTTGTGTGCCTCTGTATGCTGCTGTGGTCTTTGCTTTTCTGTCTCGCTGCTTCTTCCAAATTTTTGGTTGTTAGGGTTTGTGGGTAATGTGGGTGGGTGTTTTATATTGTATCGGGTGTGGGAGTGGTGTATCAGGTGTGTGTATTTCGAATTGTCCAATGTGGTAGTGTTTTGTAAATGTGTGTGTATTTTGAGCGCAGCGGTGTGTACTGCCAATGGAATACTGCGGTTGAAAGACCGCCGCGTGGATTCGTGGGTCGTGATAGTGTGGGCATATTCCTGTTGGCGTGACGGTGGAGGTTTTGTTATCGCCAGTTTATCACTGACCTTTGGTGTGTCGGACTTGTGTGGGTGTCTCGATTTTGGTGGATTCTGAGCTGTGGGTTGTAATGGCTGTGGCAGAATTCCGTGGCTGCGGCGGTGTGTTGGCGGTCTTCTGCACGGCGGTAAGCGCGATTTACCGCCAATGTTGCACTGAGGGCCATAATATTTGAGGGAGAAAAATGTATGTAGCAGGGATAGCATCTTGTTGAATGACTGTTACCCATGCCTTAACTCAAATACTGTAGGAGAACTCTGAGGCACGTTCTGATATTGAAACTGCAGCTGAGAGACAGGCTTGTGAAGCAGAATCTGTAAGTGATCTTTCAGCTGGTGGAGTTTCATCTAACATTGATTCACGTTCCAGTGTTTCTGAGAACGTGACCATGGAAGTTGTGATATCCATTCACCCTCACAATCAGAGCAGTTGAGAGATTATGAGACAGTGTCATTGTAGCCCAATCTGAAGTGCGGACAGGTATTATGGTGAGCAGAGGGAGAGGGCTCACTTTGGACCCTCCTAATAGAATTTAGTCACAAATTCCCCCATTTACTGCAGATGATGGGTGTAAAGTTAATACTGCTAAATTTTGCCTGTCGTCTACTTCGATCTTTTTCTGGATGATGTCTTCCCTGAGGAAATTGTGTACCAAACTAGTTGACATGCCATTCAGTTTTTAAGAGAGCAAAGAGGCACTGTGGCACCTAATTCTAGGACACGCTTCTAGATTCTCAGTTTACTTGGAAAGGTAAAACATTTCTGGTCATTACACTTCTCAAGGGAATAATGCACAAACCAGCTGTACAGTCTTATTGTTTGACTTGTACGGTTTGAGCAATACCCAGTTGGGCATTGTCCATGACCCTTGATTGTTTTTTTAATTCTACAGCATATGCTGCGTTTAATTAATAGTCCTGCAACATTGCCTCAGGATCATCCAGACTATGACTGGTTGTTAAAAATTTGTAGCATTGTGGAACATTTGTCTGACAAGTTCCCAGAGATTGGAAAGAATATATCAGCCCACAAGTAACCCTATACAAAGGGGCGACTGCTGTGCAAATAATGCATACCAAAAAAATAGGTTGGGATGGCATCAAGCTGTACATGTTTTTCAAGAGTTGTACTGGTTATGTTACCTTATGTATATATAATGGGAAGGACCTCAGTATAAACCTTGCAGGTTGCCCATGCACATTAGAGCGTGTACAATCAGTTTCTCATAAAGGTTATAACCCTTATGTGGACAATGACCACACAAGCGTCCAGCTGCTCAGCAAGCTGTACAATCCTGGCACTTTCGCTTGTGGTACTATTCAAAGTCACTGCAAAGGATTCCCAGAGGAGCTTGTTTGTAAGAAGTTTCCAAAAGGCCAAAGCAACGCATTACAATAATCTGCTAGCTATCAATTTCTCTGATAGGTGGCAACTGTATGTACTCACTGCAGTTCACAATGAGGGCACTTCTCCAGAAACAAACTTGGGGTCAGTTAGCAGAAGTCCATAAGCCCAGCTGTATTACAGTAAGTACATGAGCATGGGCAGAGTAGATAAAAATTACCAGCTACTTCAACCATACAACTTTATAATATGAGTCATAAAATGTGCACAATGTATAAGACGTTGGGTATCCTACTGATCCAGTTGGCAACATTCAATGCACACTACCACTGGAAGACTGATGTCTTTCCTTGACTTTTAGTTTTCCGTTATTGATAGTTTTACTGTTTTAGAAGCCTCATCTTTATCCGTTGTGGAGAATGATGCACGGTTGCAGGACTGGCATTTTGCTGACTGCATCCCTGCAACAGAGAAATTGAGTAATCCATATTGCTGAAGCAGAGTTTGCACTCAGCCAATGAAAGAGGCAGGAAAATAATTAATGTCCCCAGTGCCAATCTCAGCCATTTTGTATTTCTCAACTTGCTTCACTTTGTGCCACACAGAAGTGAAGGTCTGGGAAACTGAATGGAGCAGTCACATTAGTATCTAGTAAGTGCATTTAAATATCTATGCATGGATGTATCATTTCAATGGGTCATTCTTTGGCTAACTATGCAGCCTTTCAGATTGTTCTGTCTAATTTGGAAAATATTTTAAATACTCTCAACGCTCCTCTGGCGTTCCAAAAAAACTAGATTCTCTCTGAAACATCAGACTGGGAAATCTCAGGAACGGTTTAAGCTTAGCCTATTTTTTTCATTACCAAACTTCCTATCATGTACACAAAGGTTCCCATTGGATTCCTGTTGAAAAATAACAAATTTCCCAACACCATATTCTTTCCTTTCAACATTCATAGTCCACAACATACCAACAAAACACTCTAATACAATATCAAAGGCATAGCACAAGTGCTAGAAAAGGTGGACAACATGTCTGGATCAATTATCATGTCACTGAGCAAGTCCATCTTCTAGAACAGCACTTTAAAAGACATAATTTCAATTGATGATTGATGATTTAGAATCTAAGGGCTCCCCCGTGAGCTTTGCTGAATTAAAATCACTTTTTAATCTTTACATAATTGGTTTCTACAGAACCTTAAAACTGAAAAAAGCTGCCATCAAACATGGATGTTTTCACCTATGTGATCTTCTGTCTCTTCTACACAAATCTTACAATGCTGGATATCTCGCCTCCAAGGTATTCTAACTGTTGAACAACTTCAATACCTGTTGCTTTGATACCCCGCAAGAGAAAAGTAATAATGAACTAACAATAACAAGCAAACCTCCTATACCCCAATATACAGGGCACCATATATTTAAATCATCTACCACAGCAAAACAATGTGCTGTCCTATTTCAGTGCTGATACTTAGCATTTTATAGGACCCATTGAACTCCTATGAGGTTACATGAACTAGGACTAAACCTAGAGGGCAAAGGCTGGAGCTGCTCAAAATCTCTTGTCATGTCCTGTAACTGCAATTTGTGCTTCCTCTAAGGCAAGAAATCAATCCTACACATAAAAGAGATTTTCAGCTTTCATGTCTGTCTCCATCTCATCGACCTTAAGAATATTTGCTGTTAACGGGTCTGCAGCTTACCAACCAATAACCTCCTACTGATTGATCTAATGCTTACAGTGACCACAAAGCTTATTCTGTCAGAGCAGAAATCTTTCAGCCTTACATCTACCCACACCTAATGGGCTTGGATTCACTTTATGTGGTGCACAGAAACAATCTCACTATTATTAGAAGCTCTACATACCAATCCAACCCCTCTGGAATAAACTTGACTTATACATGCAAAACTGGAACGCTTCCTGAAATATGCCACTTGCTCTCGCCTCTCAGTGAGGTATAATGTTTCACAAGACTCAAATCCTACCTATGTGCATATTTACGAAATATTGAGCTCCATTCATATATTATAAACTACCATCCTTTTACCACACTCCCATTCCCTTTCAGTTTGAGTTTACTTCCATCTTTCTTTCTCCTCTTTGGTTAATCCTTAGATCTCATCTACCATGTTTTCTTTGTTAGACAGACAAACATTTGTACACAATCTGATGTGTAAGACACCTCTATTGTTATAGAGACCTATGGATATCCACAATTCTTCATGTTCGGTGCTTCACGTATGTACCATATATTATTGTTTATATACTCTAAGGGCCACATGTAGCAAAGTCCGATTCGCAAAATCGGATGCAGTACGGTGTCTCAGACACTGACTGCGAGTCGCTATGGGGTCGCAAAGACCCACCTCATTAATATTAATGAGGTGGGTCGCATTTTGCGACCCCCATAGTGAGTCCCTGCACTCACAGGGATGGTGGCCTGCTGAAGTCAGCAGACCTCCATGTCTGTGACTGCTTTTTAAATAAAGCATTTTTTTTATTTTATTTTGCAGCCCGTTTTCCTTAAAGGAAAACGAGTTGCAAAATAAAAAAAATTACGAAATCATTTGGTTTACTTTTTTTCAGAGTAGGCAGTGGTCCATTGGACCACTGCCTGCTCTGAAAAATCCTTGTGGGCAACATTCACAAAGGGGAAGGGGTCCCATGTGGACCCCTTCCCTTTTGCGAATGAGTTACCACCTGTGTGACACTGGTGGTAACTGCGAATTGCTTTGCGACCGCATTCGCGGTCACAAAGCAATTCTGCATTGCGATGCAAGTCGCAAATAGGAAGGGAACACCCCTTCCTATTTGCGAGTCGCATTCACAATTTGCGAGTCGGTACCGACTCGCAAATTGTGAATGTGCATCGCAGAAGGCTGTTTGCATGGCGCAAACTGCGATTTTTGCAGTTTGCACCATGCAAACGGCTTACTACATCTGGCCCTAAGTCTACAAAGAGAACAACACGTTTAAAATGAACTTTAGACCCATGTCCTTTAATATTAGAATCATAAAGAAAAAAATGCCATTCTCTAGGGCTGAAGGGCTTCTCAGCATAAATATGGCAAGAAGGCCTACTAGAAAGTCAGCACAAGACAAATTACTCAGAAGGTGACAGTTAATCTAGTGGCTTGTTTAGTAATAAAGCATGTATCAACTATGGGAATAGGGGCAGACGTCTATTTGCTAATATTTGTCTTTTGTTTTTAGAAGAGAAAATGATGCCAGATTTGTAAAAGGTTATGCTTTGTTCACAGAACCATTGAAGACCATTCTAAAAAAGAGAAGATTGTACAGGAAATAACACAAATTTATTTAAGGCTATTAAAAGAATGATTACAGAAGTAGCTGCTATACAACTGTTTGTTTTTGGTTGTGAGTGTATTGCCTCTTTGTGTGCGATTGACATTTGTTTGGGTGCAGTGTTGAGCTAGTGAGCACATAGTAAGTAAAGCACTACATCATTAATTTCACATAATTTAAGGGACGTTGAAAACATACAATAAAATCTAAAACATATATATTTTTATTCTTTTTATTCTATGCACTGTTCACTGGTAGTATATTTGATGGGGAGATGCCTTAGGTGAATCAAGATTGATAAAATTAATTTTAAAACTACAAGAGTTCCGTTTTGAGATTAATCACATTTTGAGTAAGAACATTGTCAGTGCTGACTACCTTTCAAGATTACCAAAAGCATATGATAGTGAATATCAACTTAATAACTAGATTGAATGTGTGATGGCTTTAAAAGTGATTATCAACTTAATAACTAGATTGAATTTGCACTTGCCTTAAAAGTGATTATCAACTTAATAACTAGATTGAATGTGTGAATGGCCTTAAAAGTTGCTGTTAACCTCTGCAAAGAATGTGTTTTTAGATTAACTTTGTTTATTCATTTTAAATATATGAACACCTACCTACATCACAAGACCAGTGGGTGACTGAAAACAAGGATCATATAAAAGCTTAATAAACATTTTAAAAGGATGTGTTATTGCAGGCAAGTGGATAGAAAGCAGTAACAGTGACAATGTTCTGCACATTTTAATATGTATTCAACAGACACAGTGAACAGTTGAAATTTTAGAGCACGCCATCTGCATACTTTTCTTTTCGATTGTGAAACCCATATCCATGAGATCAGAAGAGCTTAGGTGCATTTTTGTAACTAAGACGACACAACTTCATCTACAACAATGCATTGCAGTTGTACCAAGCACTAATGAAAGTGTGACAAGCAATCGGATGCCATTTTCTCAATTATGATTATATGTTTATTTCATCTTGATTACATTTTTTACAGAGGGAAACCACCCTCCATCATTTATCCTTAACTGTCTTAACTTGACCCCCTTATCTCAGCAAAGAGAAAACTTATCTTACAGTTACACTGTAATACTAAATTTACCTCTCCTGATCCAAGATGGTCACTCTTGATCACACTCACTCTGTATTTTCCATTGTATGTTGATATACATTTTTAGAACTTCCTCCTATATACCACAAGGGCTCCCATAACTCCAAACTGATATTTACCTTTCAGTCACATACCATTTTACCTAGGTCACCTTGCTGTTGCCTACTTGCTAACTGATAATCAGACCATGGTACCTTTTCAAGATGGCGGTTCCCATAGAACACTCATTATGTGCTTCATACAATTTATCTTCTTCCAGTTTAAAAACACACCACTCTAGAGTTTTAATACAATTGACTGACTGACTCCTGATGGATCTGTGCATTTTGGACCGCAGAGACTGCCCCAGGGACTAGAAATGCATGTTGCTAAATTAGCATGTTTGCTGATTGGATCCTGCTCAAGGATTTTTCTTGATTACACATATATTAGACTGAAAGTTACATGCCCTACAACCTGATCACTTCTGAGGTATGTTGATATTTCTTGCTCCAACACACTTTGAACCAGTATGTCCTCATGTATTTGTTTTTAATCACAAGCATTTCTTATACACTGTAGCTATTTCTGCTTTTTTGCTCTGGCGGTCCTCCCCACTAACAACAGGCTACTCTAACAGGGAGCCATGCTTATCTCATTTCTACCAGGTATTTTTACCTTTGCTGTTCACACATTCTATAGATTATTCACACCCAATGTGGCATTATCCTAATTAAATATCTCTCCTTCCTGTGATAGAAAGGAGACTAATATTTCCTGGCCCCCACCCATGATGGTCTGCTGCCATAGGGTTATCTACTACCTGCTGCTACAGACCTATCTGAGTATACCATACAAACACCTTTGGTAAGCTTCGGCTCTGACCTATCATACAGTCTGCAAGTCTGCTCTCTGACTTTCCTCATCATAACACCATATTCATAAACCTTGACACCATACCAACGTATATTAATACCTGATACTACCAGGCCCCTACCAATTATGTCTCTAAGTCACCATTCCAAATTAGACTTGTACTCACCTTGTATCAGAAAAAAACACCCTCTAGTCTATTTGCTTCTGTCACAGTATGAACATAATCATGAACACTTCACCACCACTGGTATACATAATTTTCCGACCTTGTTTCCATAACACGATTCATGCATGAGACATGTTCCGCACAGCTTGCAGTGCACACCTCTATCCACTGTTGTAGTATTTTGTATAAAAACTGCTTTATGTCTGATTGTACAAGTAACTAACAAATATTTTTCGTTGTTTTCATAATTATTTTCCCTATGTCTTTATTTTAATCTCTATGTTTACTGTATGTACTTTATTTTTTACTAATGTCATGTCATGTTTATTTAAATACCACTACTTTCTTGTAAATAGGAACAGCCCTGAAACACATCTAGGCCTGCATGCCAAAGAAAGGGCAAAACATTAAATGGATGTCTCTCTTTGCCTTATCAATGGTCTCTGGTTTTCAAATATAAATTGAACCATGTAATAACAACGCAATAAATTGTTACTGAAGAAATTCCAAACCTGTTTATACCACAATAATTTGAGGACCTCAGATAAACACACCCTTTCTTGAACCTGATCTTCCCTTATTCTTGTATAACTGTTGATCTCGCATAATAGCGTGCCATTAGTTTCTGAAAAAATTGAAGGGTTTTAAAAAAGTGATGTTGAACATCACATGATGTCTGTCGATAATCTAATGGTTTTGTTGGGCATGTCAACAGAGTTTTGAATGAAGGCATACAAACTGCTGGTACCTATGCAAAAAAGGTTGTGTCATTTGTCATGGAGAAAATTCAGTTACCATAACACTGAGCATTCTGTCAACATGTTAACAGTTGTTTAGGAAGGAAAGATTGTAAATCTAGTAGAACTCAGTAAAGCTGATAAAGAACTGATGAAGAACAAAGTTTCTTTGAAACAAGCTAAAGCAAAGAAGTATTGTGATGAGAAATATGGATTAAAAGACCTTGAAGTGAAGTTTGGTGATTGGGTTTTGTAAAGCAAGACATGTGTGAAGGAGCAAAGGGAGATTTGATTTTTGATGACCAGTTTTGGTCATATGGGTTTCTAGACGTGTTGTTCTATA
Organism: Pleurodeles waltl; assembly: GCF_031143425.1. Lineage (NCBI taxonomy): Eukaryota > Metazoa > Chordata > Amphibia > Caudata > Salamandridae > Pleurodeles > Pleurodeles waltl. The sequence continues at coordinate 880,063,395 of NC_090437.1, forward strand.
AAGAGCTTTTAGATTGTGCTCAAAGTGTAACTTGGCGTTAGCAGAAAGAGGTTGGTTGCTTTTGATGAGGTTGGTTGCAAAGGCATGTGTCCTTTGTGTCATGTCCTTAGTGCTGATGGACTTTCCTGCACTGCACTGCATAATTAATGCCATAACTGAGGCCAAGGGGAAGCAGAGAGACAGCCCCCGTAAGTAAAAAAAAGAAGCAGGGCACATGTGGGTATCTTTTTAAATAAAAGAAGTGCTCAGCAGAAAGGAACAGGGTGGCAAAACACCCTTGCCTGTGGACATATATATCCAGCAGTGGAATAACAGCATATCAGTTAAAAAGACTTGAGATAGTTTTTGTGACATATGATTGTCCCGGTCTTGTGACAATGGGTGCACGTGATTGCAGGAACGAATTCTGTGGTTATACTACTTTCCAGGAGAATTAATTTGGTTCCAGTGGTGAACTACATGGTGGCTCAATTCATGAACTCAATGGTTTGAGTAAAGAATTGATGGCAATACAAACAATGGTAGAATGCTGCATGAAGGTGCAGTAAATGTGGTATGTGATTGTACAGATTCAGGTAGCATTAAAATGTGGGTAGAGTATCAAGACTACCCAAACTTGTACTTGACTATGAAGTGTATTAATAAATCTAAACTTTTGTTGTATAAAGAGGAAGATATGTGGATCTTCTTACTTGGCATATGAGGCAGCAGCCTATCAGGGCCTTGCTAATGCTTCCACAAGTAAGGGACACAATAATCAGTGCATTAACCGCTGTCGTGGCTTGACCACAAAGTATGGCAGACTCTGCCCGAGAAGCTCCAGAGCCGGCCTGGTTCTTCCTTGTCCCCGTGCAACAATCTCCACCTTGGAACATGGGGAAACCTGTGGTGAAGAAGCCCTTTGGTGTGAAGGCTTTGGTGGAACCACGATACGTCTACTAGATGTACCGATCTGGCTGCACCATGCTTGCGGTCTGCTGTGGTGGCACCACCGGTGACCTGACTGGGTGTAGGCCTTAGTCAAGCCTTGTGCATCCTCTGGGCAGCATTGTTGAGAGACGGGCAGGTGGGAGAGGAACTGGCTTGTTGCCACGGTCACTTTGGAGGCCCTTGGCTGGATGACACAAGGCCTGCTTTAAGAGCCTTTAAAAGACAGCAGTGGCAGGTTTGGGGTCTGGCCTCCCCATCCTTTCACATCTACTGCGGGCCCTCTTCTATCTGCCCGGACCTCAGGCACAATGACTTCACAGGGCTTTGGTCTACAGTGTGCTATGTGCCCAGGCCCTGGCCCTATTTCACTTTTTTGGTGCTGCAGCCTGAGTACCAGTGGATCCCTTTAGGTGGCAATGGGTCTTCCCAAGCAGGCCCTTTGAAAGACATTCTGAGCTCTGTATGCCCCTGGTAGAATTTCTAATGCTGGTAGAAAAGAAAATGCCAAGGGCCAGCAACCATACCACATCTTTAGCCTCTGTAGTTACTACGTCAGAAAGCGCCCTCTAATTTTCAAGTTAAAACTAGGCCCACAACTACTGCATTTTATTTCCTGTGACCCGGTCTCTAACTTAAACCTTTCCATGGACAGATCAACAGGTAGGTCTATCTGACTCCATAAATGGCTTGCATTTTTGCACCGTCCGCTACGCAAGAAAGCGTCAAAACACTGATTAATCGGCTCCCTGCTAAGTAACTGTGCTTAACATGCTCTTATTTCGATTTTATGTATCTTATTTCATTTTTTAACTGGTTGTTTTGCACTGATTTTATTTAACTATGCATAAATAGACTTACTTACTTACTATTGGCTCATGGTAAATTTCTGGGAGCAGACGGCATGCCCCTGGAATTTTATTCTACATTTGTAGAGAAGGTAGACCCTAAGCTGGTTGACCTCTTTAATAAGAGTTATTCCAAAATCCTACTGCCACCCACCAAATGAAAAGCAATGGTTATGGCCCTTCTGAAACCTGATAAACCTCCAGAACAACTGTCATCATACAATCTTCTTTACATTGTTAACGTGGATTATAAAGTCCAATGAAAGATACTGGCCAATAGATTAGTGCCACACATGATGTGCTCAATCTACACTAATCAGAGTGGTTTTATTCCAGCAGAAGCACATCCCAAACATTTGCATGCTATTTAAAATAGCTGAAGCTGCCCCATCAGTATGGCCCAGTGTAGCTGTGATGTTGATTGATGTGGAAAAGACCTTTGACTACCTCTGTTGGAGATCTTTACACAAGGTACTAGACTATTGATGTAGAAGGACCCTTTTCTTAATGGATTAAATTACTATACACGCTTCCCACCGCCTGGGTGTGCACAGTATGAATGATCTTGGTATCATGTCATATTCATTGGGGGACCAGACAGGAATGCCGTATGTCCCCCTTATTATTCACCCTGGCGATGGAACCCTTAACACTCCAAAGTCACATAATGGGCAGAGACTGGGGGATCCCCAAGGGCCAGGAAGAGACCCAATCTCTTTATATGCGGACGACTTCTTGCTTTACTTCAGACATCCAGAATATAACAAGAACTAGACATGTTTGGAGACCTCTCAGGCTTGAGTGTGAATTGGAATAAAACTAAAGTCTTCCCCCTGAGACTAGGGAATCCCCTAATGTGGAATCTTTATCATTCCTAAATGGGAAACTACCACTTCAGATACCTGGGGGTGTAGGTGTTCCTTGCGATCTCAAGTCTCATTCGCTCTCTCCTACTTTCCATTGCAGACAGAATAGCAGTGCCTAAAATGGTGATGTTACCCGGACTGCTTTATTATTATGCAAATTTACCTTGTGTGCTACTTCATTCACACTTTAAAGAGATAAAGGGACAATTACATGAATTGCTCTAGAATGGGAGTTGCCCTTGGGTAGCTCTCACCAACCTGAAAAGGCAGGTGGATAGCAGTGGACAAGATTCGCCAGATTTTGAATTATTTTACCTCTCAAGCCTATGAGAGTGTGAATTTTCTAGTATGTTTATTCATATTAAAATGTGTTATGAACTAACATGTAAAACGAGAAATCTTTTGAAATATGTGTTTTTTTGTTCTTGGCTAAGCGAAATTATATTCAAACGCTGTGGTTATTTTCCAGGATTCAATGCTTTCATAATGAGTGTTTTCAAAGCTTGTGTAGACGTATCTACAGCTACCCCTAGTGGGTTGCGCTGTCTTGTCTTACAAGGTTGTGTATTAACCAAACATTGCATAAGTTGAAATGTCCTATTGTTTGAGAATGTTACTAATATCTGGTCTTTCCTTGAGGGTGGAAGTAAATGTTACAGTGAAAGTTTCTTCCTGAGAACAAGATACCAAGAGGCAGATGAGACAATGGAGTTACAGACGAGACAGAAGAAATAAAGATACATAGCGAAAAATGTTATAGTTGGCATAGGTTTGTCAAGTTTAGGTCATCAATTTAGTTGTCGATTGGCTGAAATGAAACCACCCCATAGACTGACCAATCAGGAGTTGATTAGATGTTAGAATAACAACCTGTGTAGAATGATTAGAGGGAACTTTTTTCATTCGTTCATGCGTTATATTCTTCTGAAATAGACGAGGTTCGAGACTAGTTGTCATTAGGCCCAAATCTTCTGATGAGATAGCTGATGGTGTCCTCAGGCTGAAGCTGATCATTTGTTGTTACTACTATTGTGGTAATGTATATTATTAAATGTGAATTGTGTCTCTCTTGCTTTCCAGGTACCAACTGCAACTGATGATTATATTGCTGCACATTAATAGTTTTTATCTATTATAATCAAGTTAGTGGTTTTCTAAATTTGTGTTACTAAATTCTTTTCACATGAAGCCCAACATGTAATGCTAATCCTTGGTTAGTTAGGGAATTAACCTTGATATGACTATGACTTGTCTTGAAATTATTTGATGCTGAACTAATGTATTCTTTGCCATTATTACCAGTTTTTGTATTATTAATAAGTGTGATCCTTTTTGAGATAATTTGCTTAATTGTATTAATCAGATTGAGATATATACGCCATTTTAATCAGCCGCTATTGATCTTATATGCTTATCATTTGTGCTTGAGAGCTATTTTCGTGATATTAGCATTGTTAATATAGGGAAATAAATCTATGACCTTTAATTACTAAACTGGTGTAGTTATTGACTGAAACTTTATAATATTGATTGTTGTGTTGTTAATGATAGTCCTCACACTTCCCATTGGTGGCATCCCCTCAAACCTATGTTGCTTCGATCCATCGTCCTCTAGCGCTGAATCCACTATTCAGTATCAATAGCTAGGATTCTGTGGCGCATTAGCAAGCCCAATGGCTAACATGCTGTCTTGCTGGCCCAAACATGGATGAATTGAGAGACACAGACCATACAGATACCCTGACCCAAATGACAATCTGTGTCCTGCAACCCGCTATACCACAAAACACTCATCCTAGTCTTTTTAGATTAGTATAACATTGCCACTGGCTAATCCTACGCTGGACTTCTAATGCTACTCCATATGTGCTCAGTATTCCCTTATACCTCATATTGACGCATTTGACCTGGGCAGCGACAGCACGCTGGATCCAAGCTGGCCTTACCACAGTAGAACACCTTTTTGAGAATGGGGTGACCACCCCTTTATCCACACTCCAAACTAACTTTGACTTCACTCTTCAGGAGTTCCTGACAAACAGGATTCTCCTCGCAAAACTACATGAGCTCTGGCATAATACCACCGCAAAATTCAAACCTCACACTTATATGCAAACAATGTTTAGCATAGGAGGGGGGAGTAGATTATTCACATGGTTCTATAGAGCGCTGCTGTCACTCCACACACCCTTTCTAACTAAACTGCACCTTCACTGGGAACAGGACTTAGAACACCCACTCAGTGGTGAAACTTGGTATAAGCATCTTGGTTGAACAAATTCAATGCTACCAACTTCACAGAGCTTACTTGTTCCAGTATATACTTAATAACGTGTATCCCACTTCAGCAACCAAATGCCACTGCTGTCACGAGGACAAAACAGATTTCTATCAATTCTGGCACACAATTCAAAATACTATACAGAGGTTAATGCTAGGACATGTAAAACATTATCCACACTCTGTTACTTACTTGGACACAATACTGGGTATCAGCACTAGAGAGCATACCATCAACAGTAACTAGCACACTGTATGTATTGTCAGCTGTATGGTAAAGAGTACTAGATCACACTGGAGTATCACCTGCCACTAACCCTCCACACAACTAGGCTCATGAGGAAATGTTCCTATTATGTTTGATGTTTATACCAGATCTTGGTGCACTGATAGTTCAAACGCAAAAGACTAGCACCTCTTACCGGGTTGTCACAAGACAACTGTACTGGTCACAGAGGCCAGTAAATCACTTGTAAAACAAACATTGATGCAGAACAGGTCAGTGCAGGATCAATCTACATGCATGCCATTTTGCATTAGAGACTGCGCCATCAAATGTACTAACCCGCTTTTGTAACTATTTTGATTATCTTTGAAAATCAATAAAAAATATATAAAAAAAAGAATCAGTGAAATAACCATTATTTAATTGAATTTTTGTCACAGAATAATATCAGATTGCTTAATACATGAATGAGCCATGGAGTCTCAGTATGCCTCAGTCTTTCCGTAACCACCCACCCTTGTCAGCAAGGCCCGTCTTCCCCTCACCAGCACTGTCCCTCAAAAGATAGCATGGAAGAAGTAGTCAAGTCTTTTACGTACCATCGTTAGTGATGCGTGCCATCTAAGGATGTTACTGCAAAGTGCTCCTCTCAGCCGCAAGGCCATGAAAAAGGGACCATTGTTCTCATTTCTTCCTGGTGGCTGGTCCAAGTGTCTTGTTAGTCAATGTTTCTTGCTTGGTGTCAACGCTATTGGCAGATCCCTCTCTGGTGTCTTTGTCATCTGGATTTCTGTCTGTGCTGTATGCATCCTTATTGTCTCCCTCTGAATCATCTGTAGATTCTCAGGCACAGTAGGTTAAGCTGTCATGCTCATTGGTCCACCCATCTTCTGAGTCGGATCCTTTGCTACCATCCTCGTCTTCCATTTTGAGGCTGATTTTTCCAATGTTGTCTGAATGTAAGCTCCTCCCCTCTGCATATCGTGCATCAGTAAATGGTGGCTGTCAATTTTCCTCACAACCACCTACTAGTGCCATTAATCTCTGGTGCCTAGTGGAAAAAGGTGGCAACTGAATGGGCAGCCTGTCACAGTCATCTATGTGTTTTTTGCTGTCTGTAAAACCAACTTTTCAACATAGGAAAACAATGTGACTGCCTGTGCAAAAACCTTAATGAAAACTCTTAATGCTCCTTGTAGATTTCTTTCCATGTCTTTTGGACACTCGTACATTGGACTGTAGAGGATGTGCCTCTGCTTGTTACATTCCATGGTTGTTGTTGCAAGATTCAGATACACATCAGAGATCATTTCTTTCAATACTAGCTGCCAAGGTCGGGAATCACTTATCACATATTCGTCTGTCATTTGCTTGAGTCTTCTCTTCTATTGGGTCCTGAGTCAGAGTATCCCTAGATCTCTTACTTTTGGGGGATGGCAATGGGGGTTTCAAACCCCATGTTGAAGGCTCTGTTACTTTGATGACTAGGATCTATATATTGCCTCTGTTCATACAGGTTTAACCTTTTGCATTGCAGAGTTCAATCCTGAAAACTTGTTTTTAATATGCTTACAAATACTGTTCATTTGCAATGTATTGCTGCAGGTTTTCAGAGTGTGTTAGAGTGTGGCCCCTTTCCAGGGCCTTCCAGAGACTTTCCCTGCAACATGCCTGGGCGTGGTTCTGGGCTGGGCCAAGACTCTATAAAAGAGAGCCAGACCAACTCCCAGTGCTCACTATTCAGAGGTCCCGGTGCAGAGCAGCAGCTTCTTCCTGAGCTCCAGTCCCGGCTTCCTATTTGGATCTTCCAGTCTTCTGCCCTTCATCCTTCATTGGTGATCATTGTTCCAGGCGGTAAGACTCTGGTTGGACTGTTCCGACACAGTTATTGAGAATTTTCATATTCTTGGTTTAATTCTTAAATGAGTAACAGATTACTTGCGCGCTACCATTTCTTGACATTTATATGGTAGTTTACAAAAAGGCAAGACGCGCAATTTGTTTCATAAAGGTTTGACTTTATTATTCATTGCATGCTACCATTTCTTGACATTGGCATGGTGGCTTAAGAATCGGCAAGACGCGCGATTCGTTTTATGGTGTTTAAACATTGTTGTCCATTGCGCGCTACTATTTCTTGACATTTACATGATGTTTTACGAATTGGCAAGACGCGCAACTCGTTTCATGAGGATTTAACTTTGTTGTTCATTGCGCGCTACCATTTCTTGACATTTACATGGTGGCTAAAGAATCGGCAAAAGAAGCGCGTTTCGTTTCATTTACTTTGATCTTGTTATTTATTGTGAGCTGTTATTTCTTGACATTTACATTGTGTTTTACGAATCGGCAAGACGCGCCATTTGATTAATGATGATTTGACTTTGATATTCATTGCGTGCTACCATTTCTTGGTATTTTACATGGTGACACTGTAATCGGCAAGACGCACGATTCTCTCCTCGAGTTTATTTCATGTTGTTTATTGTATGCCACTATTCTAAGATATTTATTATGTAATATTCGAGTTGACAAGTTATGTGATTTGTTTCCTGAATCCATATTGTGTTATTCATGGTGCACAATCCTTTTATGGTGTTTACTATATATATATATATATATATATAATTTGTGTTGAAACATTTTAAGAGTACACAGAAGGCCAGAGTTTCTAGATGCAATATTGTATGGTCCTAGTATTCATTCTCAAAACAGGATTTATATGACTGGTTTAAAATGTAGTCAGAATGTTTTTTCTGATTCTCATGTAAAGGAAAGTACTTGAATAAGAACATTTTCATTTAATTCATCTTGATTCCCTTGCAGGTATCCGGCCATCTTGAAACTTAGTCATTTTAAACTTAACTCTTAGATTGTTCATGTTTTCAGAGTGACTAGGCTTAGAATCATAGTCTAGTATTGATTTCAGGAGATATAATTTTCATATCGTGTGTTCTAACCTTTTTCTTACTACAGGTCTCCTTCCCAGCTGTTCCCTTCCTAATCCCCTCTTCCCCTCTTGAACTCTCTCAGTCTCTGTGATTTATCTATCAGAGTCTTGGAGCTGTTCAGTGGTGGACGTGTTGGGAAAGTGCACAGACCCCGAGGATCTGGTGACTCTGACAGGTACACAGCACTAATGTCATACCTATGCTGTATATGTCAGGGTCCACCCTGTGCCTGGGTCACAATAGCTCCAATGACACCATGCAACATCCCAAATGTAAAACTGCTCAGACAACAGCATTGAGGGGGAGGTCATATGTCACCAGCTAGTGAAATACACCCGCACAGTCAGAAAAGGAAATGGAACACTGCTAGGACCATCAGTGCAATCCAATGTAGCACACATTCCCCAACATCAACATTACACACTACCAATGCTGACATATGTAGTGTGCCATGCCAATGCTCTACATAGTTTTGCTAGGTCTCAGCAACATATAGCTGGATGTGAAATATCAAGAGACTGCCTCAGTTCCAGATTGTTAAGTGTGGTGCAAGTGCCATCAGAACACCCACAGCCAGTGCAAGGCCTCATCATGAGAATGGAAGTAGACGGAGGGTTGAGGAGGACAAAAGGTGGCAGTATACAATTTGGCCAGAACCAGCACCTAGAGGATGTGATGCTGACAAGACCCCAAACTGACCACACTACATGTGACATGCAGGTGGGGCATAGGCCTGGGAGAATGCTAATATTATAGACAGGAACAATGAACAGGAACCTATATCACAATGTGCAACTATTAGCAAGGCAGGCACGTCACATTACAAATGCCACAACACAGACACACTAATTGTACAATATCTCATTGCAGAGGACGATGGCTCTCCTGGGGATATGCCTGTCCTGGACTTCCCTGATGACATGGATGACGAGATGACAAACATCAGCCAGCAGACCCTCCAAGATGTCCTTGGAACCCTCCAGACCCCACCTTCAGTCGCAAGGAGGAGCACATATACAGCAGCCATCACAGAGGACCCACTCACCACCCCAATTGTACAACCTGCCAGCTCCAACCCAGCTGAGGACTCTGATGACACTAGCACCAGCTTTGAGAGAACTGTATCTGGAGTACAGTGGGAGCTGGCCTAGGAGGTGCAGGTGGGGATGGAAAATATGGCAGCCAGCCTAGAGGGGATGCGTTTGTGCATGATGTCAACTGCAGAACAGGCAGCAGCCATGCAAGGGCGAACATCAATCTTGCAAGAACTTGAAAAAAGTGTGAAGGAAATCAGCACAGCTATAAGAGAGTTGACACAACACCTCCAACAACAAACCTTTCAACGCGTGCACGAATGCAATATTGACCCCCTCAGGGCCGACCTGGCTGCCTACCACAGTGATGTGGCTGCTATTCTTAAGAACCAGCAGCTCCTCCTTGCTGCAGTACTGCCCTTAATAGCCCCACAGTTGGCAGCTACCGGGATGTCTGACTCCGCGTCTTCAAACACTGAGGTGTGTATTGCCCCTTCACACCCACCACCACCAAGGGCAGAGGAGACAACACACACATCAGAAGATGAAGACGTGGAACAGATCACCTTCACCCGTAAGAATACCCGGTAGCACTAGTCCCTCCCACCTGGCCACTTATAACCAAGCTCCTGTGCTTTGTAACCTGCCAGTCTTGCAACAGCTGCTCTCAAGCACTGTTATCCAGCCCACTGTTTACCTTGTCACAATGCCCTGTGATTGTCTCTCACTAACTCATTGGCAAATCATGTCCCCCTGCACTGTATGACACTTCACCCCAGCATGTCCAATGACATGTCCTTTTGCACTTGTGTAGGATCACAATGGAAGATGTCACATTAATGGACTCACAATCATGGACAATGTAAATATAGCACAACAGCACTTTAAAATAAATAGCACTCCAACAACCACTTTGTCTCTGTGTAATGTGGCACATCAACCAGGAGGGAGATTAGGGATGTTTGCCTCATGTCAATGCCCATAGAATGTCAATACAACTGCCCTGAAAGAATGTGGTCTGATAACTATGCACTGTGGGCTGGATTGTACCATCATCTACCCTTCATGAAGGTTAATTCTGAGGTAACGCAAAACTATACAGTAAAATGCTGTGTTGGACAGAAAAAGGCTCTCATTACAACCCTGGCGGTTGGGGATAAAGCGGCGGTAAAACCGCCAACAGGCCAGCGGTAAAAAAAATGGAATCACGACTGTGGCGGAAACCGCCAACATAGACAGCCACTTTAGCACTCCGACCGCCACGGCGGTACAAACAAACAGCATGGCGGTCACCGCCAACAGGCAGGCGGAAGACATTGCACCGCCCACAGTATCATGAGAGGCCAATCCGCCACCTTTTCTGGGGCGGATTCACGGCAAACAAAAACATGGTGGAAACAGGACTTGGAAGGGGAAACGCTCACCTCTATACACCCCACGAGGAACTAGGACGCCATGGAGCCGGAACTCCCTATTCTACCTGCCATTGTCTTCCTGCTCCTCTACCAGGAGCACGAACGCCGGCGGCGAAGACCACGGTGAGTACTGCACCTACGACACAGGGGAGGGGGGAGGGAAAAGAGAGTGACACACACACGCAACACGCAATACCCCCACCCTCACCCACTACAAAACACACACATGTACATGTTGATACATAACATTTACACCCCCAAACCCCCCCCACCCGGAAGAATGCAAGGACAAAAGGAAATGAGTTGAACGACTGTAATCAATAAAAACCCATTACTTAAAAATATATATACACTATTAACAAATATATACACCAAGAATTCAAGTCCATGTACTGCACATACATAGTCCGTGGACCTCTGGGCCCAAAATGCTTGGGCGAGGCCCACACTCGATACCCAATCAAAATAGAGAGAACACTGCAGGGCCATCAGATCGAAATAAAACAGGCACCTCAGGGAGAAGGGAAGGGGGGCACCTCAGCCGGATGAGTGCACAGCGCCAGATCCACGAGGGGGCTCCATGCCCATTGATGTATCCTGGGGAGTGCAAAGCCACAGTCTCACAAGTCTTTCCAGTGGGTGGTTTGCCCACTGCTGCATCCTGGGGAGTGTAAAGCCACAGTCTCACAAGTCTTTCCAGTGGGTGGTTTGCCTACTGCTGCATCCTGGGGAGGGCAAGGCCACAGTCTCACAAGTCCTTCCAGTGGGTGGTTTGCCCACTGCTGACTCCTGGGGAGTGCAAAGCCACAGTCTCACAAGTGGATAACAGTCTCCACTGGTTCTGGAGGGGGCTTTGTGCCCAGAGTACTTCATCCTGCCAAGGACAGAGGTAGTGGATGCCTTTCTCCACTGGTTCTGGAGGGGGCTTTGTGCCCAGTGTGCTTCATCCTGCCAAGGACTGAGGAAGTGGATGCCTTTCTCCACTGGTTCTGGAGGGGGCTTTGTGCCCAGAGTGCTTCATCCTGCCAAGAACTGAGGTAGTGGATGCCTTTCTCCACTGGTTCTGGAGGGGGCTTTGTGCCCAGAGTGCTTCATCCTGCCAAGGACTGAGGTAGTGGATGCCTTTCTCCACTGGTTCCGGAGGGGGCTTTGTGCCCAGAGTGCTTCATCCTGCCAAGGACTGGGGTAGAGGATGGGATACTCCAGTGGTTATGGAGGGGGCTTTGTGCCCAGAGTGCTTCATCCTGCCAAGGACTGAGGTAGTGGATGCCTTTCTCCACTGGTTCTGGAGGGGGCTTTGTGCCCAGAGTACTTCATCCTGCCAAGGACTGAGGTAGTGGATGGGATACTCCACTGGTTCTGGAGGGGGCTTTGTGCCCAGAGTGCTTCATCCTGCCAAGGACTGAGGTAGTGGATGCCTTTCTCCACTGGTTCTGGAGCGGGCTTGGTGCCCAGAGTGCTTCATCCTCCCAAGGACTGAGGTAGTGGATGGGATACTCCACTGGTTCTGGAGGCGGCTTTGTGCCCAGAGTGTTTCATCCTGCCAAGGACTGAGGTAGTGGATGTCTTTCTCCACTGATGGTGGGCCTACATGGAAGCTGTCCAGGCCCCTGAAACTGACCACCTGCTTCGTACGACTGACCACTGTGGATGGCAGCCATGTCTGCGGTGGTGCCACTAGCACATGATGTGGCGTGGCCGCTGGCGGTGCTTTCGGCGGCCTCAGTAGCGGCGGTGCTTGCGGCGCTCATTGGCCTGCGGTGCTGGTGGGTGGCTCAGTGAGCGTGCTGGTGGCGGCGATGTCCTGGGAAGCGGTGCTGGTAGCGGCGGTGTCCTGGGAAGCAGTGCTGGTGGTGTCCTTGGCAGCGGTGCTGGTGGCTGGGGTGTCCTGGGAAGCGGTGCTGGTGGTGGCTGTGTCCTTGGCAGCGGTGCTGGTGGCGTCGGTGTCCTTGGCAACGGTGCTGGTGGCGGCGGTGTCCTGGGAAGCGGTGCTGGTGGCGGCGGTGTCCTTGGTTGCGGTGCTGGTGGCGGTCTTGTCCCCCGTGCAGGTTGGTGGCGACTTCCCTTTCTTTCTCTGCCCCTTCCCCACCTTGAATGGTGGCGCAGCTGTCTTGCCACTCCCAACTGTAGTCCTGGGAGAGCCCTTGGTCGCAGGTGTATTGCCCTTCTCCTTCCGGGCTGTGGCCAACTTCTTATGTTTCTGAGGTGGGGGACTGTCCCTGGTCTGGCTCCTTGGCACACTGGCTGCCCTGCTGCTTGGCCCACTCCAGAAGCCGGCTACTGCTGGAACCACTGTTCCCGGTGATGTGGTGGCTGAGGTGCTGGGTTAGGACCTTGAAAGGCATGCCCTAGGGGATGGAAGGGGTGGCGGAGGTGTAGGGAAGAGGTCAACATTTAAGAGGAAAAGTATTTTAGACACACTGGGATGAGTAGATGGAGTGGGTTTGGGAGTGGAGGAAGAGGTAGTGGTTGTAGGAGGTGTAAGTTTGCTGACTTTGGGTGAAGGTGCATGGGCTGGAGGCTGTCGTGAGGTGGATGGCTGTTGGGTGGTTGTGTGACTGCGTTTGTGTACTTTGGGAGGTGGGCTCACAGACACACTGGGAGAGGACACAGGGGATATGTGAATGGTACTGGGGGTGGTGAGTGCACATGAGCGGTGTGTGGTGATGGGCGTGCTGGTGATGGACGTAGTGGCTGAAGATGTAGTGCATGCATGTGTGAGTGGAGACGTGACAGGGAGGGAGGGAGACGAGGAGGAGGGGGACACAGTGGAGGCAGTGGACGTTGGTATGTGTGCATGGGTATGATGCTTGTGTGAGTGCCTGAGGGATGTGTGGTGGTTATGTTTGCCAGAGCTGCCCTTGTGTGTTAAGGTGTGTGCATGCTGGTCTGATGGTGTGCTTGGTATAGGCTGAGGTACAGGGGATTGGGGCTGGGTGGAGGAAGTTGGAGGGGGGAGGCTGGACACAGGGGCAATGGCTGCCATTAGTGCTGAGGCCAGAGTCTGAAAAGCTCATTGTTGGGCTGCCTGACCAGAATGAATGCCCTCCAGGTATTAATTCGCCTGTTGCAACTGCCTCTCTACACCCTGGATTGCATTCAGAATGGTAGACTGCCCAACAGTGAGGGATCTGAGGAGGTCAATTGCCTCCTCACTGAGGGCAGCAGGGCTGGCAGGGGCTGAGGTGCCTGGGGCAAAGGAGATGCCCACCCTCCTGGGTGAGCGGCCACGGGGCACACGCTGAGGGGCTGCTGGGAGGGCGGTGCTGGTAGGGGGGTGGCGACTGTACCTGTAGATGCAGGGGGCAAAGAGGGGCCCGCCACCACAAGGGAGCTCCCATCAGAGGAGGAGTCGGTGTCGCTGGTCTCAGCTCCTGTCCCAGCCGTGGAGCTCCCCTCGCCCTCCGTCCCACTGGTGAATTCGGAGTCCGTAGTCTTGCCCTCCAGGGCCATGTGGGATGCAGCTTCCTCCTGCTCCGGTGCCACTGCTCCTCCGCCTGATGATGCTATTGCACACAAGAACAGGGAGACCACATAAAGGGGGGGGAGACAGAAGAAAGACAGGTTCAGTGCATGCAATACCGCTACCGTTGGCAGACACTACAGACACAGCAGCCCTCTGCACTACGCCATGCACTTAGAGTTCCCTAATTAATCACAGGGCCATGGGGTACGAGGCCTATGCCCGATTGCTGCACACATGGAAGTCACAGGAGCCTGACTAGGTGTAGTTGGCTCAACACTGGTGGGGTGGGGTGCCACATGGCCTGCCTTACGAAGGGACCTTGCCTACAAAACTCGCCCTGGCCTAGGGGTACCGACAGCCCACCTCCCCCACCCAGACACCTTCAATGCACGCTGATTCAGCTGAATGAGAGTGTACTCATCCCCTTGTGGCTGCTGTGATGCCCTGAAGCGCCCATCCAACTCCGGATACGACACCGCCAGGATCCGGAACATCAGGGGGGTCATGGTGCGACGGGCACCCCTCCCACGTTCGGAGGCCATCCCCAGCTGGGCCTCCGCCGTCTTCTTGCTCCAGCGGCGAATGTCCTCCCATCTTTTCCGGCAGTGGGTGCTCTGTCTGTGGTTGCCCCCCAGGGTCTGGACTTCCTTGGTGATGGCACGCCAAATATCCTTCTTCTGGTGGGTGCTGACCTACAGGAATAGTAAAGGGGAAAATTAGAAGATATACCCGTCCGGACCGTCACAGTCATTGGCCCGCGTTCCTACCCTTGCCATGACGCATATACACTCACCGTTGTTTCATGCCCGCCTCATTCTCCCCCCTCGTATCTTACATCCACACCACTCCACACAGGCATTGCCCATACAGCATGCTCACAGTGTACGTACCTGTTTGTCTGGAGGACCGTAGAGTAGCGTGTACTGGGGAGGACATCATCCACTAGTTTCTCCAACTCCTCCGTGGTGAAGGAAGGGGCCCTTTCCCCAGACACATGAGCCATTGTCGCTTTCAGACTGAGGTCACAGCCGCACTTTCAGTGTAGGTCCTCTCCTGTTGAAGATCAGGTATCAAGTGAGTGAACAGATAGAAAATGGCGGTCACGTCCACGGCGGTGCGTCCCTTCACCGCCGGCGTACATCGTCATTGGCTCCTGGGACCCATAGGGCCCAATGTTAACCAATGCAGGATTGCACCGCGGTCTTCGACCGCCTACTGCGACGGTGTCCAACGCCACCGCAGTTACCTCATATCCCATTGTCCCACCTTACAGGTCAGACAGCCGCCATTTCAGGGGGCCACATGGCATTATTTTTAAATACGTCACACATATCTAGGCCTTGCATACACACTAAGACAGGCCAATAGTGGATTGAAAAATGTGTGCAATAAAGTTGTGTTTTCGTACCTCAGTGTTGGCTGACCCTCTGCTCGCTGTTCTCCTCCATAGAGCACGTCCGCTGGGGCAGGTGAGGAGATGGCGGCATCCTCTGGTGTACAGACCGCTGGTGGACCTGTCGACAATGGAAGAGCGACATGTAATTGCCACCTACAGACTGGACCGTGCCACAATCCATGAACTGTGTGCCCAGTTGGAGCCGGACCTGATGTCAGCTATCCGCCATCCCACAGGGATACCCCCTCTAGTGAAGGTCCTGTCAGTACTCCATTTCCTGGCAAGTAGGTCTTTTCAGACGACAGTGGCCATAGCATCAGGGATGTCCCAGCCTATGTTCTCCAACGTATTGTCCAGAGTGTTGTCTGCCCTGAAGAAACATATGCGCAGCTACATTGTGTTCCCTCAGGTGGAGGACTTGCCAACAGTGAAAGGTGACTTCTATGCTGTGGGACATATCCCCAACATCATCGGTGCCATTGATGGGACACATGTGGCCTTGGTACCCCCCGCAGGAGTCAACAGGTGTACAGAAACCGGAAGAGTTACCATTCTATGAATGTGCAGATGGTGTGTTTGGCCGACCAGTACATCTCCCATGTGAATGCCAAATTTCCTGGCTCAATGCATGACGCTTACATTCTAAGGAATAGCAGCACCCCTTATGTGATGGGGCAACTCCAGAGGCACCGTGTGTGGCTATTAGGTGAAGACATGGACCCTATACAGTGTGAATAGTTGTCTGGGTCTGGGGTTGTCCCTAAGGGTTAGTGTGTGTCTAACAGTTGTCCCTCGACATTTGCAGGTGACTCTCGCTACCCCAACCTGTCATGGCTACTGACCCCAGTGAGGAATCCCAGGACAAGGGCAGAGGACCGCTACTATGAGGCACATGGGTGAACTAGGAGGGTTATAGAGAGGACCTTCGGCCTCCTGAAGGCCAGGTTCAGGTGCCTCCATATGACAGGTGGTTCCCTATTCCTCTCACCAAAGAAGGTGTGCCAGATCATCGTGGCCTGCTGTATGCTGCACAACTTGGCTTTGCGACGACAGGTGCCTTTTCTGCAGGAGGATGGTCCTGAAGGAGGTGTTGTGGGAGATGTGGAGCCTGTGGACAGTGAAGAAGAGGAAGCAGAAAAAGAGGATATCGACAACAGAAACACTGTGATTCATCAATACTTCCAGTGAGACACAGGTAAGAAGACATCACTGTCTGCTACATCTGATACACTTGTTCTACCTCTCATCTGTCTGTCACTTTCACCCAGTGTATGGTCCCTGATTTGTCACTTTCGCTTTCGATTTCACAGATATGGGTCCCACTGTGTGACCTCTGCTATGTTTCCTCATGGATTAGAGCTGTGTGACATAGGTATGTTGAAAATACAATGGATATTGCTATTTTCTTCAGTTATTGCAAATATACATTTGTGAAAGCACAGACTGACTCCAGATAGTTTTGTGATTTAAGGGTGTTTATTTAAGTGCTAAATAGTGGAGGGGGTTTTAAAATGGACAGGGATGATGGTGGAGGAATGTCAATCAGGGTGGTCTCATTTCTTGGCGGGGTCTTGGCATTGTTCTCTGTCTTTGTCCGGGATCTCAGGGACCGCTTGCGGGGTGGTTCTCCATCTGCAGGGGGTGGGATGCTGGTGTCGTGGTCCTGTGGCGGTGCCTCCTGTCCACTAGCGCCGGCGGAGGTGGTGGGCAGTTCATCGCCCAGGCTAGTGTCAGGGGCCCCTTTTTGTGCCACAGTATCCCTCCTGGTGTTCACGAGTTCCTTCAGCACCCCTACAATGGTGCCCAGGGTGGTGTTGATGGATTTGAGTTCCTCCCTGAACCCCAAATACTGTTCCTCCTGTAGCCGCTGGGTCTCCTGAAACTTGGCCAGTACCATTGCCATCGTCTCCTGGGAATGGTGGTAGGCTCCCATGATGTTGGGGAGGGCCTCGTGGAGAGTGGGTTCCCTGGGCCTGTCCTCCCCCTGTCGCACAGCAGCCCTCCCAGTTCCCCTGTGTTCTTGGGCCTCTGTCCCCTGAACCGTGTGCCCACTGCCACTGCCCCCAGGTCCCTGCTGTTCTTGGGGTGGTGGGTTAGCCTGGGTTCCCTGTAGTGGTGGACACTGCTGCTTGACATGTCCTGGGGACAGAGGTATGGGCCCGCTGGGTGGGTGGTGAGCTGGTGTTTCCAGAGGGGGGAGGCTCTGTTGTGGCTTGTGCCAGTGTGAAGGGAACCGACTGTCCCAAGGTCCCAGATGGGCCGGGCTGGTCATCTTGATCCAGTTGGACAGAGCTGCTGTCATCACAGTGGGCCTCTTCTGTGGGGGGAGTGGACATGTCAGGAACCTCCTGTCTGGTGACGTTGGGTAGGGGTCCTGCAGGGGTGTAAGGGCATAGTTTTAGTATCTGTGTGTGCCATGGTGTGCAATGGGTGGGTGACCCTGTACCCCAGTGCTTGCATTCCTGTGTAGGACCTTGTGTGCTAACTGTTTAGGGGTCTGTGTGGGTATGTGCAGTGGACATGCATTGGTGATGGGTGTCCATGCTTTGTTGTTGCATGCAGGGCTTGGTGTTAGGATGTGTGGTTTGTGATAGTGGGACATATGTGAGGAGTTGGAGTGATAGGGGTGTGAGTGAGGGTGGGGTATGTGATAGCATGCAGGTAGGGTGGGGGATGTAATAGTTAAGATTTGACTTACCAGAGTCCATTCCTCCAGCTACTCCTGTGAGGCCCTCAGGATGCAGTATAGCCAAGACCTGCTCCTCCCATGTTGTTAGTTGTGGGGGAGGAGGTGGGGGTCCGCTGCCAGTCCTTTGAACGGCGATGTGGTGTCTTGAGTCCACAGAACGCACCTTCCCCCGTAGGTCGTTCCACCTCTTCCTGATGTCATCCAGTGTTCTTGGGTGGTGTCTCACTACGTTGACCCTGTCCACGATTTTGTGCCATAGCTCCATCTTCCTAGCTATGGTGGTGTGCTGCACCTGTGATCCGAATAGCTGTGGCTCTACCCAGATGATTTCCTCCACCATTACCCTGAGCTCCTCCTCAGAAAACCTGGGGTGTCTTTGCGGTGCCATGGGGTGGTGAGGGTGATATGTGAGGTGGTGTGTGTTGTGATGTGTGGGGTGATGTTTAGGGGTTTGTGGTGTTTTGTGCGTGGATGTGTATGTGTGATAGTATTGTGTGCCTCTGTATGGCGGTGTTGTCTTTGCTGTGCTGTCTCTCTGGCCTTCGTCAATATTTTAGGTAGTAAGGGTTTGTGGGTGATGTGGGTGGGTGTTTTATAGTGGTGTGGGTGTGTGGGAGTGGGTGTGTGGGAGTGGTGTGTGTATGTGTATCAGGTGTGTGTATTTGGAATTCTCCAATGTGGTTGTGTTTTGTAAGAGTGTGAGTATTTTGAGCGCGGCGGTGTTTACCGCCAATGGTTTAGCGCGGTTGAAAGACTGCCACGTGGATTCGCGGGTCGTGATAGTGTGGGCGTATTCCTGTTGGCGTGACGGTGGAGGTTTAGTTCTCGCCAGTTTAACACTGACCTTTGGTGTGGTGGACTTGTGTTGGTGTCTAAATCTTGGCGGATTCCGCGCTGTGGGTCGTAATAGCTGTGGCGGAATTCTGTGGCTGCGGCGGTGTGTTGCCGGTCTTCTGCACGGCGGTAAGCGGGATTTACCGCCAATGTTGTAATGAGGGCCTAAGTCTTCTTCAAGGGATGTCTAAGCCGAAAAATATTGCCTTCATATTATTGTACTAGACAATCTTTACGTATGTGACATTTGTCACAATTTTTTCCACACACACCATACAGCAGGAATGGATCTGTATGAGTGTATGTACAAATAAGTAACCTGGCTGTACAATGTAACAAATGATAGGTGTGAGTCATGTATACTATACTACTTGAGATTATACCATCACTCACCTCATAAGGCTTCACTTGAACATCACGCTGCAGGCAGACATAACACAGTGTCCTCAATACCAAATCTGGTCCCAAAGTATGTGAGCTGGAAAACATACATCAAAAATTAACAACACATTGGGATCCATAGTAACCTTGAGTGGTGGGTGCAATGGATGGCAGATTCTTAGCAAAGTAGCTCTGGTGTAGCTGCCAATGTGACAGCTCAATTGGGATTTGGTTGCAGGATGGGACACAAATGCAAATACTAAAGAGACTCTGTTCACCCATGCCAAGGCCCTGATCACCAAGCATATGACACATACTGTAAAGGAGTACCTAAATATTTATTTAACAGTAAAAAAGGATGATACAACCACCTTAACTAACCTAACCTATCCTATTACACATTACCCACAACTGGCCCTAACTAACTTAAGCTAAACGTACTTATCACATTTAACTAAACACTCTAAACATCAACCCCTCACCCCCTTTATAAGACGGGACACATGGAGGACAACATATACTAACCTAAACACATTCTATCTTATGCTAAACAATATATATTTTTTTTTGTATTTTTATTTTTTTATATATATATTTTTTTTTTAAACACCAAAACCACATCATCACACACCCACCCACACACATAATAAAATAAAATAACATTTCAAAATATCATACCCCCCCAACCCACTACTACTAACTAACAGCCTATTCTAACCTAACGCAAAGCCCCCTAAACCCAATAATTAAAAGAACCAGGAAAGAGGAGGGAGGGGAAGGAATCATGGCCGAGGGTATAATTGTCACAAGTTCGCCCTCCGCAGGGTCTTCTTGATGGCACGCACCCTCTTATTAATTTGTGACACCTCCTGCTGCAGCCTGTCCATTCTCTGCAACATACATTGCATGTCACGTTGCATCACTCTGAAATCTGCAGGGTCAATGACTGCAGCAGGGGTGGTCTGAGTGCCAGTTGTTGATGTGTGTCCGGTTCGTGGTATCATGCTTGTAGGGGAAGGTGCAGGTGCTGCTGTCAGTGGTCCTGGAGCAGTGAAAGTTGATGGTCCTGCAGTGGTGGCTGATATCCTTGGTGCCACCTGGGTGGTAATGGTGGTGCTGGTGGTGGCGGCTGTTGTGGACACCGAAGGGCCCCCTTGGGCAAATGCCCTCCAAACTCCTGAGGCTCTTTCATGGCAATAAAGCCGTGCCATGTGGCGGAACCCAGACTCCACATCCAGAATGTGGCGGTGACGCATCGTCCGGCGCTGAAACTCACGAATCTGGCCGGCATCCATATTGGCTGCTGTTAAAAAAGATAAAGCCAAACATTAGGTACTTCATTGTGTGATATAGCTACCGATGAGAATCAGACAATACATCTAATGTAGCCGAAACAGGCCAGATCACCATACAGATCACAGATTCTCCCTGAGGAAGTACATGCCAACGCAGCCTACCCATGTTCTATCTAACAACACAGCAATGCTCTACAAGATGTGTACCAACGTAAATGACCTATGCATCATTGTTCAGCCATTAGTCATGTAAAAAATGCTGCAAGTCCTCCACATGTGACAGGCCAACTAGTGACTATCTTCTGGATGACAATCAAGGGCCACAAGATCTGTGATTTGTAAATGGAATTGCCAGGATGGAATGCAGTTGCTAATCATGAGTGGGTATCCTAGGCTTGGACAAGGGATTTACAGACTTACAGGTCTGTGTACTAAACTTGGATCATCACACCTAGGTACACATTTCATAATCCTAAGCCTGTGCCTGAGTGGGGTAGACAGGCAACACATAATTTCAAACTTCAAGGACACTCAGGAAGCATTGGACAGCTGTATATGGGTTTGGGCAGTCCACCACAGGTAAGGAGGATGTCCAACAAGGATAGACCCAAACCTTGGACAATCCCATCCACATTTATGTTTGTGAATGCAGACAATTGTCAACATCATTTAACACCACTAATACCTGTATTACAACAAGCAGATAGATGCAAGCACACATCTGGCCATGAGCTGCATGCACACCTATGACATTGTACTCAAGTGCCACATACACGTAGCACAACATTTGGCGCTAGATGCTGCTAGGAAGTTATACATACAGTCGAACATGTTCATTAGTGAACAGGGAGGCTCAAGTCTGTGGGTAAGACTTTGGCATCCCTATTCTGTGACATTCAGGGTCTGACTTGCTGACAAAATCATGAATATGGGCCTCTGCTAATTTTTCTTTATAAAAATTTCAAAAACAAATGTCACCCTCTTCACATGGCCATGCCTACAGGGCTGCACTACAATCCCAAAATATCACTATACGCTACTGATTGTCCAACTCAAAGATGGAAAAAAAGTGAAACTCCAGTCAAGTAACATATCAGATCATTTGCTAGCACATCATACCTTGCCATGTGTCCAACACACAGGAGTCAATCACACAACAGCTGCAAACACAACACAGAACTGAAATATCAACACTTACTGGATATGTCTGGCTCCGCAAATTGAGCCACTTCTCCGATTGTGTAGGGGCAGGTCCACCTGTAAAGCACTGAAGGGAGAAATGTGATCAATGTCTGTGCACTGTACAACACTTTCAAATAAAATTACTGCGTGTAACATTAAATCTGAAAGTCGAGCTTCTCAGGCATGATGATACTCCAACAGACATACCACTGCAAACATGTACAGACCCAGTCACTCCAGTGAGTGATACAAACATATCTGCACACATGCAGTGGCCCTAACTATCATGTGGTAGCAAACATGCTCCATCAATTGGTTGCAGACTCATTTATGGAGTATACTCCTCTCATCATTTGTAGTAATGAGAGACATGCAAAGCCACTTTCCTGGCGCACTGCAATACCAGTCACTCAGGTATTGTGGCTTGTGCATCAAGGGACAATCATTTAATGTGTGATGAACCTGTAGGTTGATTTAAGGTAATGATTTATCATGCTTTCCATGGTCCCTTACATGTAGGGCCTGTGTTGTGTGTAGGTTACATATGCTACATTAACAGTGTACCCTGACCCACATATGACCATTATGACGCCATAATGGCAGGGATCCTGTGTGTTAATTGGTGACAATTTGAGGCAAGCCATGGATTGACCAGTTTTAATATTTTGATACAACAAGGAGATATATGCTGACAGTGTATATTGTAGTCATCCATGACAGACTGCATGGGCACAGGTGTAGTCATTGCACCTGAAATGTGTAACTCATTGCCCTGTGTACCCATAATGGGTTTTAGAAATCACAGTGAGCCACATTCATCGCCTTACATTTGCCAAGTCGGTAGATCAGTGGGTATACAGCAAACTGACACTGTCATATTATTAACACATGGTGTAGCAAATGTACCACTGTGTCAATCATGATGATGTAGGTTTCAATTTGTATGTACCTTTGGAATGGCAACAGTCACAGGAATGCTGGTCTTCTGATCTTAGCATACACCCATGTCTGTGATAGCCTCCATACTGGGAAGTTAGTTATTGAACATATGCTGCACTAGATCAGCAGGGGTGTACCAAACAAAACTAGCAAAGTATTAGGGAACTTTATATGTATGATGGAATAGGTCAGGGGTCCCTTGCACAACATCATGCACGTAATACATTGTGACCATGATGGGAAATGCATTAGCTCTGTTCCAGCTATTGTGCCCAAGACCAATGCAAAACACACAGGTACGATGAGCAGAGGGCCATGGATAGTTGTTATCCCTCAAGTTTGTATCATTTGCTTCATTTTATATGCTACAGCTATGGAAGGTAGCACCAAACATTTAGATATGGACCTGTGTGCATTAATTTGGCATCCATTCCTAATTTCATTGTGGCACAACCAAGTCAAACTATCAGCCTAAGATATTACCTGAGGTTAGGAAGAACTTGGTACATATGGGCCAGAATACAGTTCAGACATGTATTAGAAATAATTGGGGAACACATTAATTATTGAAACTATCTGGTGAAAAACATGTCTTTCCTGGTACACTCACAGACCATGGCTAAAACATATGTTAGAGCCACATTTGCATCATCTATTGACGTGAAGGCAGCACTAATTTACAGGCTCCAATTGTGTTTTGTAACTTAGTGCAGCTGTTGCATCAACACATGATGGTAATGTGTAGCAATTATTGTATAACTCAAGGCCACTGTATGTTTAACTTGCATTCCACATGTCCAAATACATTACCTGCAGCATATCAACAAATCTGCTACTGTCACTACAGAGCATTTAAATGTGCACATTACTCTGAATTGTACTCACCAACAGGGCCACCAATCACAATACCCAGGTGGCCCAGCAGGTCTTGTTCCCTGGCAACAAGGTCAGCCCACCGGTGCTTTAGTTGGTGGTCGTTGCGCGGTGTGTTGTAGACGCGTCGCAGATGGTAAAGGACCTTTGACCACCGGAGCCTCCTCGCCTCTGCGTGATACCCCTGTATTACCCTGCCACCTGCTTCAATCATCAATGGGAGGAAGTGGCACACCAGCCAAATGAATCCCCCCAGCTCCTTCTCACCCATTCTACCCAGACGTGGCCTACCCAACATGACTGAAATAATAAGGGAATTAAGGGGTACAGAGGATAATGAAGGGAAAGGAGGAGAGGGAAATGAAATGTAAATAACCCTAAAACAGCGCAACTATCCCCAAACTAACAATACCCACAACAGACTCGCAACAGTACAAAGACAAAATTAGACACCAGAAATGACAAAAATACACTTACACAGGATACCACAGACACTTAGAAAACACCATAAGACAATATAAAGAGCACACAGGAGACAAATTCACAATATTCACAGACAGACAAGTCCAAACACAGCCACACAGTCAAGAAAATTCACAGACTGTGTGGTATCTACATGTACTAGGTGTGGAATGTTATTGAGGAAAAGAATGTTGGAGTCAGGGGATTCTGGGTTGGAGTGGAACCTGGTGGAGAGGAGGAAGGAAGGGGGTGGTGTTGAGAGCTGTTGGATCAATCTTTGTGGATGAGATGTTTATTTTGGACTTAATAAAATCCCATTAACACAATCTTCTATGGATGTTATCTTCACAGACTGCAAAGTGAAAGTGAAAGTACACCCACTGTACCAATTCTGTAAACAGGATATTCTATAATATCACTTCCTGCCTCAAATGCGGTGCGTTTTTATTATGATGCTACAAAATATTATAACGCTTATAGTCTGTGCGTCATTTTGTTTTGACGCACATGCTTAGAAATTACCCTGCATCCATATTTCCAAATATTTTTCATTGGTAACCAATTTCATAGGGTACCAATGGATTATCATGGCTGTGAGCATAATTTTTCTACGCATATGCGGTGTTTTTTGACACATATGCGTCTTTTTTGACACGTATGCGCCAACATTTATGTCTTTTACTGGGTTTGGGTCATTTCTCACATTTTTATGGTACATGACAGCTGTAACTATACAGACATAGGCTGTTTGCACCTACATTGTGCATTCCAGTGTTTGGGCGCATGTGGCAGATCACACTACTGCGTACCATGATCCTCTAGTTGTTGTACCGGATTTGCAGTCGTCACTGACGCAATAGATACCCAAACTTTTGGAATACAAATTGGTATTAACCAGTTCGAGCAGGTTGTGCGTCAATAGAGGATAGCAAGGCTATGCAACTTAATACAGTAACTCATTGCCTGTGTGTCAATGAATGTGAATTGGCTATTTCCATTTTAGTTGCCCCACAAGTCGTGTTTTCATAAATGTGCTTGTATGCATGTGTTGTCAATGTGGATAACAATCAGATGCTATTCAGTGTGGAAATGAGTTAGGAAATGTGTTTGTCATACACAAAGCAACAAATGCTGTGTGAACTTCCCTGAATTTTGGGACAAAAGCATCTCCCATGACAAACTATGTGCAGGATAGATAGAGGACGGTTGATCATGGCAATGTTACAAGACTAAGGGGGTCATTACAACATTGGTGGTAAAAGCCGCTTACCGCCATGCAGAAGACCGCCAACACACCGCCGCGACACCGGAATTCCGCCACAGCTATTACGACCCACATCTCGAAATCCGACAAAATCCAGACACCCACACAAGTCAGCCACACCAAAGGTCAGTGATAAACTGGCGAAAACAAAACCTCCACCGTCACGCCAACAGAAATACGCCCACAGTATCACGACACACGAATCCACGCGGCAGTCTTTCAACCGTGGTATCCCATTGGCTGTACACACCGGTGCGCTCAAAATACACACACTCTTACAAAACATCCCCACATTGTACAATTCGAAATACACATACTTGATACACATACACACACCACTCCTACACACCCAATACAATATAAAACACACACCCACATCACCCACAAACCCTTACGACAAAAACACAAAAAGAAGGCCAGAGAGAGACACTACAAACTACTACCAAGCATCCACAGGCACACCAGACCATCACCCACACTACTTCCACACAAACACCACAACACCACAACATATCACCACACTTATCACCACATACACCACCCCAAACATCACCTACACCACCCCATGGCACGGAAAAGACACCCCAGGTTCTCGGAGGAGGAGCTCAGGGTCATGGTGGAGGAAATCGTCCGGGTAGAGCTACAGCTATTTGGAGCACAGGTGCAGCACACCTCAATTGCAAGGAAGATGGAGCTATGGCGAAGAATAGTCGACAGGGTCAACGCAGTGGGGCAGCACCCAAGAAATCGGGACGACATCAGGAAGAGGGGGAACGACCTACGGTGGAAGGTGCGTTCCGTGGTCTCAAGACACCACATCGCGGTACAGTGGACTGGCGGCGGACCCTCCCCCACCTCCTCCACAACTAACAACATGAGAGGAGCAGGTCTTGGAGATTCTGCATCCTGAGGGCTTCGCAGGAGTAGGTGGAGGAATGGACTCTGGTAAGTCAAACCTTTAACTACTTCATCCCCCACCCTACCTGCATGCTATCACATACCCCCACCCTCGCCCCCTCCCCTATCACTCCAACTCCTCACAAATGTACTAATAACACAAACCACACATCCCAACACCGAGCCCTGCATGACACAACAAAGCATGGACACCCATCACTAAAGCATGCCCACTGCACATACCCATAACACCCCCCTCAACCACCATCACACAAGCCCCCACACAGGAATGCTAGCACTGGGGTACACGGTCACCCACCCATTGCACACCATGACAAACACAGACGCAATAATCATGCTTTTACACCCCTTTAGGACCCCTACCCAACGTCACCAGACAGGAGGGTCCAGACATCTCCACCCCACCCACAGAAGAGGCCCACAGTGATGATAGCACCTCTGTCCAACTTGATCCAGATGACCAGCCCGGACCATCGTGGGCCTCGGGACAGTTGGTTTCCCACACCCAGTCACAGGCCACCACAGAGCTTCCACCCTCTGGCAACACCAGCACAGCACCCACCCAGCGGGCCCATACCTTCGTCCCCAGGACACGTCAATCAGCTGTGTGTCCACCACTACAGGGAACCCAGGATAACCCACCACCCCAACAACAACAGGGACCTGGGGGCAGTGGTAGTGGGCACACAGTCCAGGGGACGGAGGCCCAGGAACACAGGGGAACTGGGAGGGCTGCTGTGCTACAGGGGGTGGACAGGCCTAGGGAACCCACTCTCCACGAGGCCCTCTCCTCCATCATGGGAGCATACCACCACTCCCAGGAGACAATGGCAACGGTCCTCGCCAAGTTTCAGGAGACCCAGCGCATGCAGGAGGAACAGTATTTGGGGTTCAGGGAGGAACTCAGAACCATCAGCTCCACCCTGGGCACCATCATAGGGGTGCTGAAGGACATACAGAACACCAGGAGGGACACTGTGGCACTCCAAGGGGCCCCTGACACTAGCCTGGA
The DNA here is from genome assembly GCF_031143425.1 of Pleurodeles waltl. Lineage (NCBI taxonomy): Eukaryota > Metazoa > Chordata > Amphibia > Caudata > Salamandridae > Pleurodeles > Pleurodeles waltl. The sequence goes on from NC_090437.1 coordinate 880,090,653, forward strand.
CGATGACCTGCCCACCACCTCCGCTGGCGCTAGTGGACAGGAGGCACCGCCACAGGACTACCACACCAGCACCCCACCCCCTGCAGACAGAGAACCACCCCGCAAGTGGTCCCTGAGATCCAGGAACAAGACAGAGCACGATGCCAAGACCCCCGCCAAGAAATGAGACCACCCGGATTGTCATCCCACTGTCCCACTTTGTAACCCTGTCCATATTTAAACTGCCCCAGCTCCATTTCCTATGCCCATATGGGCAATGCACCTGTGAGACTAATAGACTGGACTCTGCCATGGACATTCCTCCACCATCACCCCTCACAATGTTACAACCCCCCTCCAATATTTAGCACTTCAATAAACACCCTTGAAGCACAAAACAATCTGGAGTCAGTCTGTGATTTCGAAAATGTGTATTAGCAATGACAGTGACAAAATGCGTTTTCAAATGTAATGTCAACATACCTATGTCGCACATCTCAAGTCCATGAGGAATCTAAGCAGATGACACACATTGTAAACCACACCTGTGAAACCGTAAGGGAAATGTGCAACTCAGTTACCATATACTGGTTGAAATCGACAGACAGGATAGAGGTAGAAGTGTGAAAGTACTTGTAGTAGGCAGGAATGTGTTTTCACCTGTGTGTCACTGGAAATATTGCTGGATAACTGAGTCCCTGTTGTCAATGTCTTCTTCCTCTGCTTCCCCCTCATCACTGTCCACAGGCTCCACAGCTGCCACAACACCGTCATCTGGACCATCCTCCTGCAGAAAAGGCACCTGTCGTCGCAAAGCCAAGTTGTGAAGCATACAGCAGGCCACTATGATCTGGCACACCTTCTTTGGTGAATAGAATAGGGATCCACCTGTCATATGCAGGCACCTGAACCTGGCCTTCAGGAGGCCGAAGGTGCGTTTGATCACCCGCCTAGTCCACCCATGGGCCTCATTGTAGCGTTCCTCTGACCTGGTCCTGGGATTCCTCACTGGGGTCAGTAGCCATGACAGGTTGGGGTAACCAGAGTCCCCTAATAGCCACACCCGGTGCCTCTGGAGTTGACCCATCACATAAGGGATGCTGCTATTCCTCAGGATGTAGGCGTCATGTACTGAGCCAGGGAACATAGCATTTACCTGGGAGATGTACTGGTCTGCCAAACATACCATCTGTACATTCATCGAATGATAACTCTTCCGGTTCCTGTACACCTGTTCAGTCCTGTGGGGGGGACCAGAGCTACATGGGTCCCATCAATGGCACCTATGATGTTGGGGATATGTCCAAGGGCATAGAAGTAATCTTTAACTGTAGGCAAATCCTCCACCTGAGGGAAAACGATGTAGCTCCGCATGTGTTTCAGCAGGGCAGACAACACTCTGGACAACACGATGGAAAACAAAGGCTGGGACATCCCTGATGCCATGGTCACTGTTGTTTGAAATGACCCACTTGCTAGGAAATGGAGCACTGATAGCACCTGCACTTGAGGGGGGATCCCTGTGGGATGGCGGATTGCTGACATCAGGTCAGGCTCCAACTGGGCACACAGTTCCTGGATTGTGGCACGGTCAAACCTGTAGGTGATGGTCAAATGTCTTTCCTCCATTGTCGACAGGTCCACCAGCGGTCATACACCGGAGGATTCCGCCATCTCCTCACATGTCCCAGCAGACGGTGCCTAGGAATTACAACAGCGACCACAGAGTCAAACAACTCAGAGGTATGTACCCACAGTCTACACAGAACACCATTCATACACAAAATGTGGCCTGTATTTGTGTTGTGTGACAAGGCCTAGGTCTGTGTGACGCAGTTGGTAATTAGGGCATGTGGGCCCCTGAAATGGCGGCTGCCTGACCTCTAAAGTGGGTCAATTGGATGTGAGGTAACTGCGCTGGCGTTGTACACCGTTGCAGTAGGCGGTCGAAGACCGCGGCGCAATGCTGCATTGGTTAATATTGTACCCTATGGGTCCCAGGAGCCACTGACGATGTACGCCGGCGGTGATGGTATGCACCGCCGCGGACGTGACCGCCATTTTCTATCTGTTCAATCACTCGATACCTGATCTTCGACAGGGGAGGACCTACACTGCAAGTGCTGCTGTGACCTCGGTCTGGAAGAGACAATGGCTCGTGCGTCTGGGGAAAGGGCCCCTGCCTTCACTGCAGAGGAGTTGGAGAAGCTCGTGGACGGGGTCCTCCCCCAGTACACGCTACTCTACGGTCCTCCAGACCAACAGGTAAGAACACAGGGAGCATGTTGTATGGGCTATGCCTGTGTGAAGAGGGCTGGTTGTAAGAATGAAGGGGGCACAGTTCTGCGTGCATGAAGGACTGTGAATGCATGTGCCACATGGCAAGGGTAGGGATGTGGGCCACTCACTTAGACGGTGCAGTTGTTAATGACTTCTCTTCTTCCCCTGTACATGTCATGTAGGTCAGGGCCCACCAGAAGAAGGATATTTGGCGTGCCATTGCCAAGGACGTCCGGACCCTTTGGGTCCACCACAGACGGAGCACCCACTGGCAGAAAAGATGGCAGGACATTCGCCGCTGGAGCAAGAAGACGGCGGTGGCTCAGCTGCAGATGGGCTCCCAATGTGGGAGGGGTGCCCGTCGAACCATGACCCCCATGATGTTCCGGATCCTGGCGGTGGCCTACCCTGAGTTGGATGGGCCCTTGAGGGCATCACAGCAGACACAAGGGGGTGAGTTCACTATCATTCAGCGGACTTTGCATGCAGTGAAGGTGTCTGGGTGGGGGAGGAGGGCTGTGGGTTTCCCTAGGCCAGGGCGAGTTCCGTAGGCTAGGTAGGCCACTCCGTAATGCAGGCCATGTGGCACCCCACCCCACCTCTGTAGAGTGCCAAGTACAGGTATTCATGCCCCTGTGTCATCTATGTGTGCAGATGTCAACCATAGCCATGTAGGCCATATCCCAGGAATTGCATCTGTAGAGCCCAACAGCGCGACGTAGTGCAGGGGGCTGCTGTGTCTGTATTGTCCGCCAACGGTAGCGGTAAGCCATGCACTCAACCTGTCTTTCTTCTGTCGTACCCCCCCCTTTTTGTGGTCTCCCTGTTCTTGTGTGCATCAGCATCATCAGGCGGAGGTACAGTGGCACCAGAGCACGTGGGAGCTGCATCCCACATGGCCATGAAGGCCCACACCATGGACTCAGAATACACCAGTGGGACGGAGGGCGAAGGGAGCACCACTGCGGTCACAGGATCTGCAACCAGGGACACGGACTCATCCTCCGATGGGAGCTCCCTTGTGGTGGCAGCAAAATCTGTGCCCCCCACTTCTACAGGTACAGCCGCCACCCTTCCTACCAGCACCGCCCTCCCAGCAGCCCCTCAGCCTTCGCCCCGTGCCCGCTCACCCAGGAGGGTAGGCATCACCTTCGCCCCAGGCACCTCAGCCCCTGCCCCTGTCACCTCTGCTGCCCTCAGTGGGGAGGCCATTGACCTCCTCAGGTCCCTCACTGTTGGGCAGTCTACCATTTTGAATGCCATCCAGGGTGTAGAAAGGGAATTGCAACACACAAATGCATTCCTGGAGGGCATTCATTCTGGTCAGCCTGCCCTTCATCGAACCCTGCAAACTCTGGCCTCAGCACTGATGGCAGCCATTGTCCCTTGTCTAGCCTCCCCCTCCAACTTCCTCCACCCTGACCCAATCCCCTGTACCTCAGCCTATCCCAAGCACACCTACAGACCAGCATGCACACACGTCAACACACAAGGGAAGCTCAGGCAAACATAAGCACCACACATCCCACAGGCACTCAGGCAAGCATCACATACATGCAGACACACCAACATCCACTGCCTCCACTGTGTCCCCCTCCTCGTCATCTCCCTCCTCCCTCCCAGTCTCGTCTACACTCACACCTGCATGCACTACCACTACAGCCACTGCGTCCTGCACCAGCACACCCACCACCACACCCCGCTCACGTGCAGTCACCACCCCCACTCCCATTTACACGTCCCCTGTGTCCTCTCCCAGTATGTCTGTGACGCCCCCTCCGAAGATACACAAACGCAGGCACACACCCACCCAACAGCCATCCACCTCACGACAGCCTCCAGCCCATGCACCTGCACCCAAATCCACAAAACTTACACCTCCTACTACCACCACCTCTTCCTCCACTCCCAAACCCCCTCCATCTACCCGTCCCAGTGTCTCCCCAAAACTTTTCCTTGCCCCCTAACCTATTTCCCCCCCCCCCATCCAACTCATAGGTCCCGTACTAGCACCTCAGCCAAAAAATCTCCGGGACCTGTGGTGCCTGTTGTTACAGGTATGTGGAGTGCACCGGCCACCAGGACAGCCAGTGTGGCACGGAGCCACAGCACAGCCAGTCCCCCCCGTGAAGCACCAGAAGTTGGACAGTGCCAGGCGGGAGAGGGGGAAGACTCCAGCCAGCAAAGCCGCTCACAAGGGTCCCGGGGGGAGTGTCGACTCAGCTGTGACTCCTCCCAAGGTGGGGAAGGGGCAGAAGAAATGTCCAAAGTATGGGAGGAGCAGCATGGCGGAGAGGACCGCCATCATCCCCGCTGCCCAGGAGACCACCGCCAGCCCCATCGTCACTGGCCAGGAGGCCACCGCCAGAGTCACTGCCCAGGAGGCCAGCCCCATCGTCACTGGCCAGGAGGCCACCGCCAGAGTCACTGCCCAGGAGGCCAGCCCCATCTTCACTGGCCAGGAGGCCACCGCCAGAGTCACTGCCCAGGAGGCCAGCCCCATCGTCACTGCCCAGGAGGCCACCGCCAGCCCCATCGTCACTGGGCAGGAGGCCACCGCCAGCCCCAGAGTCACTGGCCAGGAGGCCACCGCCAGCCCCAGAGTCACTGGCCCGGAGGCCACCGCCAGCCACAGCCCAGCTGGCCAGGAGGGCCCTGCAAGCCACAGCCCAGCTGACCCATGAAGGACCGCCAGTCACAGCCCTGCTGGGCAATGAAGGACCGCCTTGGCAAGCACCGCTGGACAGGCCAGGGACCGCTGAACAGGGCAAAGACCGCCATGGAATGCACCGCTGAACAGGTCTGACACTGGCAACGCAAGCACCGCTGAACAGGCCAGGGACTGCTGAACAGGGCAAAGACCGCCATGGAATGCACCGCTGAACAGCTCTGACACTGGCAACGCAAGCACCGCTGAACAGGCCAGGGACCGCTGAACAGGGCAAAGACCGCCATGGAACGCACCGCTAGCCCATTTGCGGCGGGGGCGGTGACGCAACTGGGACCGTCACGGGGTGTGTGCTGCACTCTGGGCACCAGTCCCCCTCCAGAACCAGTGGGGACTGTTATCCACTTGAGAGGCTGTGGCTTTGCACTCCCCAGGATTGTACAGTGGGCAAACCACCCACACTAGAGACTTGAGAGACTGTGGCTTTGCACTCCCCAGGATTGAACAGTGGGCAAACCACCCACTGCAGAGACTTGAGAGACTGTGGCTTTCCACTCCCCAGGATTGAACAGTGGGCAAACCACCCACTGTAGAGACTTGAGAGACTGTGGCTTTGCACTCCCCAGGATTGTACAGTGGGCAAACCACCCACTGTAGAGACTTGAGAGACTGTGGCTTTGCACTCCCCAGGATTGAACAGTGGGCAAACCACCCATTGCAGAGACTTGAGACTGTGGCTTTGCACTCCCCAGGATTGAACAGTGGGCAAACCACCCACTGTATAGACTTGAGAGACTGTGGCTTTGCACTCCCCAGGATGGTACAGTGGGCAACCCACCCACTGCAGAGACTTGAGAGACTGTGGCTTTGCACTCCCCAGGATACATCAATGGGCATGGAGCCCCCTCGTGGATCTGGCGTGGTGCACTCATCCGGCAGAGGTGCCCCCCCCTTCTCTTCCCCCTGAGGTGCCTGTTGTATTTCTATCTGATGCCCCTGCAGTGTTCTCTCTGTTTTGATCAGGTATCTTGTGTGGGCCTCGCCCATGCATTTTGAGCCCAGTGGTCCACGGATTATGAATGGTGCATTACCTGCACTACTAATCGTGGTGTATATTTTGTTTAATGTGTATATAAATGTATATATTTGCTTCCTGTATTTTGATATATTACAATGGTTTAACTCATTTCCTTTTGTGTTTGCATTCTTCCGGGGGGTTTTGGGGGTGTTACTGTAACGTATAGATATGCATTGGTGTGTGTGTTGTAGTGGGTGAGGGTCGGGGTGGGGGTTGGGATGTTGGTTGTGTGTGTCCCTGTGTTTTTGCCTCCCCCCTCCCCTATGTCGTAGGTGCAGTACTCACCGTGCTCTTCGCCGCCGGCATTGATGATCCTCGTATAGGAGCTGGAAGACTATCGCTGGCAGAATATGGAGTTCCGGCTCCATGGTGACCCTCTTCCTCGTGGAGTGTGTAGAGGTGGGCATTTTCCCTTTGAAATGGCTGTTTCTACCGTGTTTTTATCCGTGGTGAATGCGCCCCGGAAAAGGTGGCTGATTGGTAGGTTGTGATACTGTGGGCGGTACACTGTCCTCCGCCGTGGCGGTCGGAGTGTTAAAGTGGCTGTCTTTGTTGGCGGTTCCCGCCACGGTCATAATTCCAATTATTTTACCGCCGGCCTATTGGTGGTTTTATCGCCGCTTTAACACCGTCTGCCAGGGTTGTAATGACCACCTAAGCCATCACATGTCCTGGAATGTTAGATACCACTTCCTGGTCATTTGTTTGTATACTACCCATGAGTCAGGCATTTGAAAATGCTATGTCTGTACAGTGTTTGTGACACAGAGTCCCAAACCCAATCCACAAATGTAATGTCACTCCACAGTTTGAGTCATATAAATGACCTATGTTTCTCTTGTGGCAGTGGAGGACCAGCAGACAAAGCAGCATGTGCTCACATATTTCCAGGGGTTAATTGCACAAAGGTGTCCAGTTCTCAAGTGTGTGGCCATGTGTACCTTGTGTCATTATTGGGGTCCATGTTGTCACAGTTACGTGCAGGTCTAGTCATGAGTCTGTGGAGCCATTCCTTGCATTAACAAAGTATCCTTCACAGCTGAATTGAACGAAAGCCAAAGAGGAATTGAGAACACACATGGGGATAGTCCAGCTATGGCACTGCAGAAGTTTTATGAGACTGACAACAGGGCAACCTTGATGTGCTCACAAAGTTAATGGTTCAGTAATTTAAACCGGAAGGTTTCCTCACAACATTTGTACACAGGGTGGCCTCTAAAATTCTCACTGCAGCCGGGAACATCAGTGCCTCTGTGCTGATTAATCTCACAGCTATTCACCACGCAAGCCCCATCAATAGGTTGAGGCTGATGTGAATCAGTGTGTGGAACGTCAGGGTACAAACATGTTTTGACATTTCAAACACATTATCAAACGTTGTTTGTTGCGCTGGAGGCACCATACCCAATCCATGCATACAGCCATGATACACTGTCACTATTTGTCACTCATGCATACATGAAACCCAGACAAGGGATGGGCCGTGATTAGGCTATTTGAAGACATGTCCCACCCCCTGGATACGATAAGTAAACTGATTATGCTATACAATGTATTTGAGTATTCATTGTAGACCTTCCTGACACAATACCCCAGGGGGGAAGTGAGGGCATGGAAAGCAACTATGAGACAAAAGTAGCCACATGGAACCTTTATGGTAACAGAAAGACAGGGACCAATCAGGCTAACAGGTTGGAGGCTCTGTCAGGAACAAACATGAACAAGGCAAATACACAGTGAGCATACTGAGACTGGTCAAACCTGGAACAATACTGTGGAAAATAAAAACTGTATTTCTCCTGTGCGCTGCAACTTTACACAATAACCCAAGGCCTGTGTTACACAAGTGATTTATATGGCAATGCATAACAGGGATATGCATACAAGGGCAGGTTCTATGCCGTTCCAGGAAGCAGCAAGGGCAGTGCAGGTTCAAATGGCTGGTCTGCATGGAAGTGTTCACAGGTGTGTGCAGCTTCTGTCTCCCACAAGTCCTGTAGGTGAGAATCAAGTTCTAAGGGGCAACAGTGCCTTTCACATGGGAAGCAATGGACAGGTGATTACAGGTCCTACAAACTACCAGACAGTGCATTATCTGACCAGAAGTCCATGCAGACAGATGAACTATGACTATGGCATGCCATACTAAAAAGGGAAACACACTGGAGTAGAATGTGAGTCTGGGTATTTGTAGAGGAAGGATTATCTGGGTACAAATAGTCCATTTCCAGGGCCCCCTAAAGAAGGGTGGGGAGAGACTGAAAACATGGCAGTGGCAGGGCTTATGACCTGGGATGGCATGTGCAAGAGATGTCTTGTGAGCAAATCTATTCATACCTGGGGCACTCATGCTATCCATTTACAGCTTACATGGACTTCTTGTCACACATACTCCTTGTAGAAATAGCTGATGTCACACTTACTGCTGTCAAGGGTCTGGTCATACATTCCTGTTACCAATGCAATAGCACATCCACTGCCTTATGTATGAGGCATTTTTTTACCTTATGAATGATGATGTCTTAGTTGTGTGCCATATGCTGCAATGAACCATGTTGCCAACATGTATGTGTGCCATAGCTGTGGTCCTCTGATATTGCCCTTCAAATTTAAAATGGACAGGATATATGTCATTTACAGTGTGTTAAGTTGGGTGTACATTCATACCCATCAAATGTGATGTGGATGTTTCAGTATCCTAATCTGTATATCTGCAATGCTCCATGAGGCTACACTCTGATTATGAATCTTAGAGGTAATGTGATGCATAAATGATTACCCAGACCATGATATAGTGATTAGAATAGGTGTTTAATGACATATGGTAAGACAGTGGTGATGGTGACTATAGTTAAAAAAAGTTTAGGACAATGTGTTGTTTCCGACGCAATCCTGCTGCAGTGTTTGGATGGTCCCCCTCATGTTGATGGACAGCATCCTTCTCTTCAGGCATTTGTGAGTCTGGTTCATGGAGGGGAATGTTCCTCCTTACACAAATGTTGTGCAGGATGGCACAGGTCAAAATGATCGTGCAGACCATTTCAAGTGATTATAGGAGGCTGCCTCCGGTTCTGTTGAGGCATCTGAATCTTGACTTCAGGATGCCAAAGGCCCTCTCGAGTATGGTGCGTGTCCTCCGATGTGCATCATTATAGGCATGCTCTGATGCTGTGCTTGGGTTTGCAAATGGGGTCATGATCCATGGCTGGATCTCATGCCCCTGATCAGCTGAAAGAGAAAATGAAAGAGAACATTTTGATGTTGCTTGCACCATGATTATCACTTTGCATGGCAGTTTTCTCTTGTGTTGTCTGTGACTCATCTGTGTTTGTGATACTGTGTGGAATCCTAGGCTACCATCGGCATTGGGATGTTTCATTATCCAAACTGGTGTTTGGCTGATTGACCGGATGTCAGTGGTATTTTTGTAGACTTGCAGTACATTTTGTACTCCCATGCATTATGCCATGTGAAAGAGGTGTCCATGTGTCTTAACTGGGGGTGACATGATACTTTCATACACAGAATCAATTCCACAGTGGTGGTAACACGGTTGCATCTATATGGCCTCGACATCCCATCCAATTTAACATATGTAATAGAATTTGTAAAACATCAGTGAGGCCCTTTGATTTGGCTAGGTGACATTGTACAACACATCTCCATAAGTTTGCAGCACTTAAGGGTTAACAATTGACAATGCACAAATATCCCATGTGTGACAAGTTCTCTGCAGACCTATTTATCTGCCCTTACCGAGTTGACTCATGTTCAAACATGTACCTAGACTACTGAACCTGGTCCAGTTCAGCTGGCTAACTTGGTTGTGAGGTTGACGGTTTGAGTGTCAGAAGGTCCATATGCCTGTACATCTGTTGTGTATATGTGTAATTGTCTCAAACCATATGTGTAGGAATGTGCACTTTCAATATTGTCACATCAATATGTGTTCTTAGCACAGTCCACTTGCTTATTGGTAGTAGGCAATGTCAGAGCAGGAGTGATGTGAGATATTTGTACAGCCTCAATGATTCCATGTCCCATTCATTAGTCATCATCATCATGCTATGTGCGTCATGGTCTTATGCCTGCAGCGAAACACATTGCATACCCCTTACACTGTCCATATTGTTTGGAAGGGTGTGTGATTGAGTGTTATTGATGTGATATTGTAAGATTAATCTTCCAGGTTGTTCTGGCAGTTAAAGCCATTTCACTGTCACTGTGTGGTTTTAAATTGGTCCCTGGTGTCTCTGGAGTGGCATCTGTTGTTATTTGCATCTGCCATTTGTCCCTAGGTGTGTATCCAATTGGGTGAGGATATCAAACAGGCCTAGCTGTGTCACAACCTCATTGTCTTCCTGGCCACGTGTCTATGTAGTAGTGTATGTGTTGTGTGTCCTACAGGGTTGCTGTGCTGTGTGTATATAACTAGGTTTCTGTACTTACCAACAAGTAGGCCATTGCCATATTGTCCATCCTGGAAGTGTTGATTGATGGTGCAGTGGCGGAAGATGAATGAATCATGTACTCTCAGGATACTTTGCCACGATGTTGGTGATCAATCCCCGGTGATCGACAATGGCCTGCACATTGATGGAGTGTGTGTGCTTTCTGTTGCGGTATAGATGTTCGGTTGCAGCAGGTGGCACAATGTGTACATGTGTGCAGTCAATGGCACCAAGCACGTGTGGGAAGCCGTTGATTTGGTAGAAGCCCCGTTTAGTCTCCTGCTGCTTCTGCTGTGTGTTTGGGAAGCTGAAGTGGCGGGGTGTGAGGGAGATGATGGCATACAATACCTTGGGTAGGAGGGCAGAGAATGAGGGCTGTGAGATCCCGGCAACCAGGGCACCAGTGGTTTGAAACAAGCCACTTGCCAACACGTGGAGGACAGCTAGCAGCTTGGTCTCTGGTGGAATGATGTGGGGTGTCTGCAAGCTGGGTGCCAACTGTGGCTCAATGTTGCGCAGCAGCTGCTGAATGGCTTGCCGGTTAAGTCTGTACCTCTGGATGATGTCTTGTTGCCTGAGTCCCTGAAGGGTTGTCCTGGCCCTGAATATCCTCTCCTGCCTTCTGCGTTGCCTTTGTGGTCCCTGCTAGTGTGGTGGATGCTGCTGGTGTTGGTCCTGTGTTCTGCGTCTTCGTGCATGCTGGATGAATAGCACCTTGATGTCTTCCTTTCTGAGCTCTGCTGTTGCTTCTGTGTGTTTTCCTTAAGTACTGGTGTGTTTGCCCCATTTTAAAGCCTGCCCTGACCCAGGTGTTATTTTTTTACACAAATCGGGCTGTGCGTCATTTTCCGACTCCGCCTCACGGCTGTGCGGGATTTTTGCGCAGTAGGATAAATATGGCGCACGGGTGTTTAAGTCATTTTTTCGACGGGAACCCCTACCTTGCATGTCATTAACACAAGGCGGTTTCCCGCATCCAGCAAATAACGCACACAGAGAAATTTTGACATTCGCGGGGTCGGGCGTCATAGTATAAATATGGTGCAAGGTTTGCACCGAATGTGCGTTAAAATTTCTGACGCACATTCAGCGCAGACAGAGTATAAATATACCCCTCAGTCCTCGCCCTGCACCAGAAGGACCGAAGAAATCTCCTGTGGGGTGACGGAGTCACTCCCCTGCTCAGACAGGCACCTTCTAAGTCGACGACCGATTCTCTTGGGGTCCTCTCACAGTGAAGAGCATGCTCCTTGAAACACAGAAGGTGGACCCCATTGACATAGACTGCACTGTAGTCCTGCTGATGCAATTTGGAGGAGGTAAGACCTTGCCTTTCCTGAGAGCGACAGTACCCCTGTGCATCATGTCTTCTTCACCTCCTGAAGCCTCTGAGCACTATTTGCAAAATTTCTTCATGCACAGCCTGGCCCAGGTCCCCAGCACTCTATCATGCGATGCTCAACTCGCTGGGTTGACCTTCGGCGGCGTGGGACCCTTCTTTGCAGTGCTGCACCAATCGCGTTGTGCATCTCCATTGTCCCCGTGTCCTGGGACTCACGTGGGTGCTGTCTGGAGTCCTGGGGGCTCTCTAAAGTGCTGAGAGCCCCCTCTTCCTCCTCATACAGAGTTGAGGCCCCTAGGTCCCTCCTTGGTCCAGCCAGTGCCATTTTGACTTAAAACGCAACTTTGTCGAAACCAAGGCTTGTTGGAGACTTCCAACACGAAATCACATCTCCATCCATCTTCACCTCGTGGGACATCCATTGCATCATGCAGGATCCCACTGGCATCTTCCTAGGGTGCATTTCTGCAGTCTTCGTCCAACCAGGGACTCTAATTTTGCACCCTCTTCTGGGTTGGCAGGGGCTCCTGTCCTTCATGGAACTTCTTTCGAATTCTGGACTTGGTCCCCTTCTCTTTCAGGTCTTCAGGTCCAAGGAATCTAGCAGTTGTTGTTTGCAGACTTGGTTGGTTATTGCAATAATTCCAATCACGAGGTGTAGTGTGTCCTAAGGAAACTTGCAGTCCTTTACTCCTGCTTTTCTGGCCCCTGGGGTGGGGTAATTTACTTACCTTTACTGTATTCTTACTCTCCCAGCAATTCTGCATACACTACACTTGTCTAGGGGGGAATTTGTGGTTCACATTCTACTTTCTTAGTATATGCTTTGTGTTGCTCCTAGACCTATTTTCTCCCATTGCATTCTATAGCATTTCCTATTGTTTGCACTATCCTATATCTAATTACTTGCCTTATTTTGGTGTCTAGTGTATATATTGTGCATAATACTTTCCACCAGAAGCAGTATTGTCTCTAAGATATTTTTGGTACTGTGTCACCCATATAAATACCTTTATTTTTGGTAACACTGAGTATTGTCTTTACTTGTGCATAAGTACTGTATAACTATAAGTGGTATTGCATGAGCTTTGCATGTTTCCTAGTTCAGCCTAAGCTGCTCTGCTATAGCTACCTCTATCAGCCTAAGCTGCCAGAACACTACTACTTCACTAATAAGGGATAACTGGACCTGGTATAAGGTGTAAGTACCCAAGCTATTCACTACAAACCAGGCCAGCCTCCTACAGTAAGGACTGGAAGCTCCTGATTATGCTGGTTCAAAACTGACATCACAACAGAAGAAACATGCACAATAGGTTTATAATAATATGCTTTAAATACAGAGTCAGAAGACCAATCAGCAGCATGTAATATATCTTCTAATCTGGATCCTAATACAAAAACCTATGAGGCCATAGCTCCACGAGGAGAATGAGCTCCATTCATAGATATGTCAATACCAGCTTCTGCCATGACCTAACTAGCAAGTGTCGCCGCTGAGAGTGGATTCAAAGGCTTTTGAAGTGCCAAAAAAAGGACCTAACGGATCTGTTCAACAAGATACTGTATGATCTTCATAAATCTTTAAGCATATGACTACACATAATTTCTCATTACGAGGAAAAGTTGGATTATCAATAGATGTTGACATAGTCTTTGTTCTCTTGGATATGATCAAAGAAACAGCTTCAGGAGAGAATAACCTACCTGATAAATCCAGAGCCTTCACATATGATACTCTCTTACAAGCTAAGGAGCATGGCCAATTTAGCAGAAAGTTGTTTTATTGATAAATCTGTATTACTTGGTCAAGTCTCAGACAGAGACAAAACACAATTTACATTGCATAATTGGGCGTATCTAGTTGGATTAGCAATCCTAATGCCTTTAAGCAATTTTCACACCAAAGGATGTATAACCACTGGTTTGCCATCAATATATTCATGACCCGCTGACAAAGCTGACTGGAAATTGTTTACTGACCTTTAAAACAATCCAGAATCTGCACATTCAGAAAAGAACTTCAGATTATCCTTCAAAACTGAGCCTCAAGGATCCACATACCATTGGTGGTACCAACCCACCCATCTCCTCCAAGCCGAAGAGTATCACTTGTGGATGGATGGAGCCCACGCCTGTCGTATAAAAGCAGCAGTTGTTGAAATGCCCTCAATCTGCCCATGTCTCCCGATATTTTCCACACCATGAGTACTAATAGGCCTTGAAGAAGAAGAGGGTGCGGAGACCCAGCTGGATCCGCCAGCAGATTCGGAACAATGGGAAGAAGAAGAGAAATAGAGACAGACAACTCCAGAAGAGTTGAGAACCAAGCCTGAGTCTTCCAAACAGGAGTTACTAGAATCACTGTTGCCAGTTATTTCTGAACCTGCGCTGCAAGTGTGGGGATCATTGCAAAACGACGGAAGGCATAATTCATTTGCTTGGACCAATCCTGCAGGAAAGCATCCATAGCCAGTGCTGCTGGTTCTGGTTTCCAGCTGTAAAACTTGCTCAACTGCCAATTCAGTCTGGATGCAAAGAGATCCACTTGACACTGGGCGAATGATCGAAGAATCATCTGCAAAACTTGAAAATGTAGCTTCTAGTCGTCGCAATCCATCAGGAATCTGGAGTTCGTATCGGCTACAATGTTGTCCTTGCCCAGATACTCTGTTATCACTATGATCTTTTGACATAGACAGAAATGCCAAACCTCCTTGGCGATCTTTGCCAGGAGACGCGACCTGGTTCCTCCCAGACCATTGATATACCTGACCACTGACACATTATTGATCCGAAGGAGGATGCAACAGTAGCTTTTCTCGACCTCAAGTAGAAAAGTCCCCCCACTTTGCTTCTCAGCCCCAACAACTGACATCGGATTCTATGACAATATGTGGGACGGTCCCAAAAATAGCTCTGCTGTTTCAAGTCTCCATGTGTTGAAGCCACCACTTGAGTTCCTCCTGAGCCTCAGCAATAGTGGAACTAGACAATCATACATCAAGCCTTTCTGAAGGTAAAGGATCTTCAATCTCTACAGAGCCCTGTAATGCAACGGCCCAGATAGATCACCTGTGTAGAAGAGGCTAACAGACCCAAATTCCGAGCTAAGAATCTCAAAGACACTGTCTGCCGTCTTCAATTCTTGCTTGTCAGGCCTTCCCTACCCGCCGATCCAGAACACTGCAGCTTCTTTAAGGGGAGGAGCATGTGGCCTTCTAGGCTACACATTGCTCTCAAGACGTGGCTCATCATACCACAGAGTTTCTCCCTCTGGCTTCCTGTTTGGACAAACCTTACGTTGCATCTCCTCTCCTTTCTTCTTCAGGCTTGTTGGCGTCTTCAATGCTGGCACCAAGACGCACCTTCGCCACTCAGCCTGTCCCCCTACGCTGTGGCTCTCCTCATTTCTTTGTGTCTGGGGAGAACTCCTTTCCTTGGCAACCTGGAAAGCAAATGAAAAGCAATCTGTGAACTTTATGGGGGGGGTAACACACCACAAGTGCTATTCTATAAACTAAAATACTTATCTGACTCAAGTTAGATGTTGATGGACTTTTAGGAAACTGTTATTCAGGGAAATAACTGTAATATAAAAATATGTAAAATAGTTGCCTTGAGGTATTCTGAGTAACAGAACTCAGCTATTTTACCTGAACTGCATTAAGTGAGAGTGTTAGTTATACAGCATATTTTATTTTAGTAACTTGGCATAGTGTTGCACATTCTATTAGCGATTGTTACACAATGTGTATGTTGATATATATAGAAACATGAGGAAATGCATTATTTCTACATATATGTAGATGAGTCTTTTTGTTGTTATGTGTACGGTACCTGCAAGTTCAACTTTACTCCAGAAAGCCTTTTAAAACACCAGAACAGGTGTGCTATTTTGGAGGGAATGTATATTGCGTGCATGGTCATAGGAGAGTATTTAGCATTCCATTTATGTTTTTGTGTTCTTGTGTTTTAGAATAGGAAGATTATCCTGGTGTACAGCTCAAACTACCATTCAGACTAATGGTCAAGTATTACACTATATACACAATTAGGGTTCATTCTAGCATAAGAATTAATCCACAATTTCAGCACTCACTCATATTGTTTGTACCATTACAGGCTGAGGTAGAGAGGACCTTGGGCAACTCAGATGTAGCACTTCCAGACCACTGGTCAGTGATTCCACTACTGTTCCATCACCTCATCCGGTCGGGGCAGGGTACACTTTAACTTAGTTGGGTCTTCCTGCCCAACACAGAGGTTGGGACTGTTCCTCGTGGCCTCATTTCACTCCTGGGAAAATATTTCAGGTGAGATCATGACAGTATGGCGAGCGCATGCAGAGTTTTCACCTGAGTGAAATAGAGGCACAGGAGATTACTTTGGCAGACTTAGCCCATATGATTAGTAATTTACCGAGAGAGATCCAGGCTTTGGAACGGAGAGTATATGCTTTGAATGACTTGGAAACTTTAGATCCAGGTCTTCAGGGACCAGACAAAGAGGCAACATATCAGATAAAACCTTTACTAATTTTGCTTCAGCAAGTACTAGTCAGGGTGCAGGGGCTCCTGTTATTCATGTTACTACTCCTCCTACCATACTTTTGGTCCTCCTGAATGCTTTACTGGGGATCCAACTAAGTGTGCTACCTTTGTGAATCAGTGTCATTCACACTTTATGTGTAAACCAGCTTGCTTCCCTAATGAGCACTCAAAGGTAGCATTTGTAGGATCATCATTGGGGGGTACTACTGCTACTTGGTCTATTCCTTTAGTTGAAGGGGATGATCCGTGGTTGTATAATTACTCAGCCTTCAAACAGAATTAAAGACATTGTTTGACTGTCATTCTCGCATACAATCACTAGATACCAGAACCGCTTAATTTATGACAGGTAGCAAGGACCTTATGGCATACATAACCACATTCAATCAATTGGTGGCTGAGACAGGGTGTCCAAAAAACAAAAGGAGTTTCTGTTTTACAGAGGACTCAAAGGTGAATTATAGGATCTTTCGCTCAAGTTGTTGGCCTTCCTGAGAACTGCACTGGCCTGATAGAGTTGGTGATAAAACTAGACCATCGCCTTTCTAAATGCAGTTCTGATAGAGGGCGATCAGATACTAAGGGGGTCATTCTGACCTCGGCGGTAAAAGGCACTTACCGCCGGTCAGAAGACCGCCATAACACCGCCACGGTCGCGGTAAACCGCCACGGTCATTCTGACCCGCAACTGGCAAACCGCCAAAAACCCAACATCAACAAAAGGCCGCCACAGCAACGGCCAGCGAAAAACTGGCGATGACCAAACCTCCACCGTTACGCCAACAGAAATACACCCATGCCATTCCGACCCACAAATCCCCGCAGCGGTCTTTAAACCGCGGTATTCCATTGGCGGTACACACCGCCGCGCTCAAAATACACACACATATACAAAACACAGCCACATTGGACAATTCATAATACACACACCTGAGACACATACACACACCACTCCCACACACCCAATTAAATATAAAACACACACCCACAAACCCTTACGACCACAATTGCGACTGAAGGACACAGATAGACAGCACAGAATAGAGTAGACCATCACACAGAGGCAAATCACAACATCACCCACACAATATCCACGCACAAAACACCATATACCACCACACTCACCACACTCTACAACACATACACCACCCCTCACCTCATCCACACCACCCCATGGCACCCCAAAGACACCCCAGGTTCTCTGACGCAGAACTCAGGGTCATGGTGGAGGAAATAGTTGGGGTAGAGCCCCAGCTCTTCGGGACACAGGTGCAGCACACCACCATTGCCAGGAAGATGGAGCTATGGCAAAGAATAGTGGACAGGGTCAACGCTGTGGGACAGCATCCACGGAATCGGGACGACATCAGGAAGCGGTAGAACGACCTACGGGGGAAGGTGCATTCCATGGTATCAAGGCACAACATCGCGGTGCAGAAGACTGGCGGCGGACCCCCACCTACTCCCCCAGAATTCACAGCATGGGAGGAGGAAGTCTTGCACATCCTGCATCCTGAGGGCCTCGCAGGAGTAGGCGGACGAATGGACTGTGGTAAGTCAAATCTTCACTACTTCATTCCCCCCACCCCACCTGCATGCCAAATCATAACCCCACCCTCACCCCCACCCCCATCACACCAACTCCTTGCAAATGGCTCACCATCACAACCCACCCATCCCAAAACCTAGCCCTGCATGCGTCCACAAAGCATGGACACCCATCACCAAAGCATGCCCACTGCACATACCCATCTCCCCCCACAAGCCACCGTCACAAAAGCCCCCACAAAGGAATGCCAGCACTGGGGTACACGGCCACCCACCCATTACACAAAATGGCACACACAGAAGCAATAACCATACTCTTATACACCTGCAGGACCCGAACGCCACCACACCGCCCAGGAGGGTCCAGAGATGTCCATCCCACCCCCAGAAGAGGCCCCCAGTGATGACAGCAGCTCTGTCTCCCTGGACCCAGATGACCAGCCCGGCCCATCTGGGACCTCGGGACAGTCGGTTCCCCACAGACAGCCACAGGCTACAGCAGACCTAACCCCCTCTGGGAACACCAGCACAGCTCCCACCCAGCGGGCCCATGCCTCTGTCTCCAGGACACGTCAATCAGAGGTGTGTCCACCACTACAGGGCACCCAGGTTGACCCACCACCCCAACAAGAACAGGGACCTGGGGGCAGTGGTAGTGGGCACACGGTCCAGGGGACAGAGGCCCAGGGAAACAGGGGAACTGGGAGGGCTGCTGTGCGACAGGGGGGGGACAGGCCCAGGGAACCGACTCTCCAAGAGGCCCTCTCCTCCATCATGGGAGCATACCACCGCTCCTAGGAGACAATGGCTACGGTACTGGCCAGGTTCCAGGAGATCCAGGTACTGCAGGAGGAACAGTACATGGGGTTCAGAGAGGAACTGAGAAACATTAGTTCCGCAATGGGGACCATCGTCGTGGCCCTTAACCAGATAGTCACCACATTGCGGGACCATGTGGCACCACAAAGGGCCCCTGTCACTAGCATGGACCCAGACCAGGCTACCACCTCCGCCGGCGCTAGTGGACAGGAGGCCCCCACACAACGACAGGCCACCAGAACCCCACCTCCTGCAGAAGAAGAACCACCCCGCAAGCGGTACCTGAGATCTCAGAAGAAGACAGAGTAGGATGCCAAGACCCCCGCCAGCAAACGATACCCCCTGATGTCATCCCACTGTCCCACATTGTCACCCTGTCCAAACTTAAACTGCCCCTGCTCCATCCTTCCACAGGCATATGGACAATGCACCTGTGAGACTGAAAACTGGACTCTGCCATGGACATTACTCCACCATCACCCATCACCGTTTTACAATCATGTCCCTAAATTTAGCACTTTAATAAAATCACTTATTGCACTTAAAAAATCTGGAGTCTGCTTGTATTTTGAACAACTGTATTAGACATAACGGTGCCAAAATGTTCAGTTACATTGTGATGACAACATACCACTGTCACACAGCTGTAGTCCATGGGCAAACAAAGCAGAGGTCACGCAGTGGGGCCCACAGCTCTGAAAACGGAAGGGAAAGTCACAACTCAGTTAACAGGAACTGGGGGGAAACACATACAGTAGAGAGGCAGGAGACTTTAACTAAATGTAAAATGGCGGGGTTGATTCGTACCTGTGTGCTACTGAAAATACTGTTGTATCACTGTGTCCCTGTTGTCTGTGTCGTCCCCGTCGTCTTCCTCCTCTTCACTCTCCACAGGCTCCACAGCTGCTACAACACCACCATCTGGACCATCCTCCTGCAGGAAAGGCATCTGGCGTCGCAAAGCCAGGTTGTGAAGCATACAGCAGGCCACGATGATATGGCACACCTTCTTTGGTGAGTACATTAGGGATTCACCTGTCATATGCAGGCACCTAAACCTGGCCTTCAGGAGGCCGAAGGTCCGCTCGATGACCCTCCTAGTACGCCCATGGGCCTCATTGTACCGTTCCTCTGCCCTTGTCCTGGGATTCCTCACTGGGGTCAGTAGCCACGACAGGTTGGGGTAACCAGAGTCAACAATTAGCCACACACGGTGTCTCTGTAGCTGTTCCATCACATAAGGGATGCTGCTATTTCGCATGATGTACGCGTCATGCACTGACCCAGGGAACTTGGCATTTACATGGGAGATGAACTGGTCAGCCAAACAGACCACCTGGACATTCATCGAATGATAACTTTTTCTGTTCCTGTACACCTGCTCACTTTCACTGGGGGGAACCAAAGCCACATGGGTCCCATCAATGGCACCAATGATGTTGGGGATATGTCCAAGGGCATAGAAATTACCCTTCACTGTAGCCAAATCGGCCACCTCAGGGAAAACAATGTAGCTCCGCATGTATTTCATCAGGGCAGACAACACTCTGGACAAAACCTTAGAAAACATAGGCTGAGACATCCCTGATGATATGGCCACTGTTGTTTGGAATGATCCACTTGCCAAAAAATGGAGTACTGACAGAACCTGCACCAGAGGGGGAATCCCTGTGGGTTGGCGAATGGGGGATATCAGGTCTGGCTCCAGCTGGGCACACAGTTCCTGTATAGTGGCTCGGTCAAGTCTGTATGTCAGTATGACATGTCTTTCTTCCATTGTCGACAGGTCCACCAGCGGTCTGTACACGGGAACATTCCTCCATCTCCTCGCAAGTCCCAGCGGACGGTGCCTAGGAAGGACAACATGGAGCACAGAGTCAAGCAACCCACAGGTACGTAACCACAGCTTGCACAGAACACGAATCGCTATGCATTGAATGGCTTGTATGAGTGGCAATGCAAGGCCTAGGCCTGTGTGACGCAGTAGAAATGAAGCCATGTGGGCCCTTGAAATGGCGGCTGCCTGACCTGTGAAGTGTGACAATGGGATGTGAGGTCAATGCGCTGGCGTGCCACACCGTGGCGGTAGGCGGTCGAAGACCGCGGCGCAAAGCAGCATTGGTTAACATTGAACCCTATGGGTCTCAGGAGCCAATGACGATGTGCGCCGGCGGTCGCGGTACGCACCGCCGCGGTACGCACCGCCGCGGGCGTGACCGCCATTTTCTAACTGCTTAATCACTCGAGACCTGATCATCTACAGGAGAGGACCTATACTGCAAGTGCTGCTGTGACCTCGGTCTGGAAGAGACAATGGCTGCTGCGACTGGGGATCTGAGGAATTGGAGAAACTTGTTGATGGGGTCCTCCCCCAGTATGCGCTACTCTACGGTCCTCCAGACCAACAGGTAAGTACACTGGGACCATGCTTTGTGGGCAATACCTGTGTTGAGTGGGGTGGATGAAAGATGGTGGGGAGGGGAGCGAATGAGGCATGCATCGCACGACAGATGAGAGCATGTGCCATATGGCAAGGTTGGGGAGGGGGGGCCACTCACATCGACCATGCTGAAAATGATGATATTTATTTTCTCACCCTGTCCATGTCACATAGGTCAGTGCCCATCAGAAGATCGATATTTGGCGTGCCATCGCCAAGGACGTCCGGACCCTGGGGGTCCACAACAGACGGGGCACCCACTGCCGAAAGAGGTGGGAGGACATCCGCCGCTGGAGCAGAAAGACCGCGGAGGCTCTGCTGGGGATGGCCTCCCAACCTAGGAGGGGTGCCACACGGCAATTGACCCCCCTGATGTCCCGGATCCTGGCGGTGGCCTACCCCGATTTGGATGGGCGCGTGAGGACATCACAGCAGACACAAGGGGGTGAGTACCAGCACATTCTGCTATATTAGCGCACAGTGGAGGTGTCTGGGTGGGGGAGGAGGGCTGTGGGTATCTCTAGGCCAGGGCGATTTCTGTAGGCTAGACCCCTCCGTAAGGCATGGCCCTGTGCCCCCGCCCCCCACCTCTGTAGGGTGCTAAGTACAGCTATCCATGGCCCTGGGTCACCTATGTGTGCAGTTGTCGTCCATAGGCTTGTAGGCCAAGTCACAATAATTGAGTAGTGTACACCGAGTGCGCGGCGTAGTGCAGTGGGCTTCTGTGTCTGTCCTCTCCGCCAACGGTGTCGCCAATGCATGCACTCAACATGTCATTCTTTCTCCCCGCCCCCCTTTTTTTTGGGTCTTCCTGTTCATGTGTGCATTAGCATCATCAGGCGGAGGAGAAGTGGCATCGGAGCACGAGGGAGCTGCATCTCACATGGTCCCAGAGGGCCATGCAACAGACTCCGAGATCACCAGTGAGACGGAGGGCGAGGGGAGCTCCACAACGGGGACCCGTGGAGACGTCAGCGACACAGACACGTCCTCGGAAGGGAGCTCCCTTGTGGTGGCGGCAATATCCGTGCCCACCGCTACAACAGGTACAGCCGCCACCCAGCGCACCAGCTCCGCCCTCCAAGCAGCCCCTCAGCGTTCGCCCCGTGCCCGCTCGGCCAGGAAGGCGGGCATCTCCTTCGCCCCAGGCACCTCAGGCCCTGCCCCAGTTACCCCTGCTGCCCTCAGTGAGGAGATCATTGACCTCCTCCAGATGCTCATTGTTGGGCAGTCTACCCTTTTGAATGCCATCCAGGGTGTAGAAAGGGAGGTGCACCGGAGCAATGCATACCTGGAGGGCATTCATTCGGGTCAGGCTGCCCATCAGCGATCGTTCAATGCTCTGGCCTCAGCACTGACGGCAGCCATTGTCCCTGTCTCCTGCCTCCCCCCTCCAATTTCCTCATCCCAGTCCCACTCCCCTGTTCCTCTGCCTATCCCAGCCACACCTACAGACCAGCCTGCACACACATCAACACCCAAGGGCAGCCCATCCAGACATAAGCACCACAGATCACACAAGCATTCACACAAGCAACATCCACATGCAGACATGCCAACAGCCACTGCCTCCTCTGTGTCCCCCTCCTCGTCTCCCTCCTCCCTCCCTGTGACGTCTCCACTCACACCTGCATGCACACCACCATCAGCCAGTCCGTCCATCACCAGCACACCCACCAGAACAGTCCGCACACGTGCAGTCACCACCCCCACTGCCATTTACACGTCCCCTGTGTCCTCTCCCAGTGTGTCTGTCACCCCCTCTTCCAAACCACACAAACGCAGGCAGCCACCCACCCAACAGCCATCCACCTCACGACAGCCTCCGTCACAAGCACCTGCACCCAAAGACACCACACTTGACTCTCCTACAACCACATCCTCTTCCTCCACTCCCATACCCACTGCACCTACCCTTCCCACTGCTCCTAAAAAGTTTTTCCTCTCCAAAATTAACCTCTTTGCCTCACCTGACCCACCCCCTCCAACTCGTAAGAGTCCAAACAGCACCTCAGCCACCACAAGCCCTGCACCTACAAGGACCATAGTCCAGGGCTATTGGAGTCCGCCAGCTTCTAGGGCAGCAACATCGGCCAGCAGCAAGGGGACAGCCAGCCCACCCCCTTGGGAAAAAAACTAAAAAAGGGAAGGGCTGACGCGAGAGGCCAGAGACTGCAGCCCCCAAAGGCACTACCCTGCCACCATCACCTGGCACATCCACAAAGGGAGGCAAGGGCCCCAGAGAATCGGCGAAGGAGGGCAAGGGCAGCAGGGCGGACAAGTCCGGCAGCAGGCGAGCTGCCCCGGAGGGCCCCACCAGCCCCATTTCGGGTGTGAAGGAGGACACCCACGGGCCCAGGACTCCAGCACAGGAGGGCCCCGCAAGCGAAAGGTCGGATGGCGACTGAGCGGAAAATATTGGCCCCATCTGGTTCCCTGGGAACACATGTCAAGCACCGCCGAACAGGGCCCCGCCGTGACAAGCACCGCTGAACAGGGCCCCGCCGTGACAAGCACCGCTGAACAGGGCCCCGCCGTGACAAGCACCGCTGAACAGGGCCCCGCCGTGACAAGCACCGCTGAACAGGGCCCCGCCGTGACAAGCACCGCTGAACAGGGCCCTTCCTGTCAAGCACTGCTCCGCTGGGCCCTTCAACTCAAGCACTGCTCCGCTGGGCCCTTCAACTCAAGCACCGCTCCGCTGGGCACCGCCGTCTCTGCACCGCTCCGCTGGGCACTTCCAGTCAAGCACTGCTCCTCTGGGCCCTTCAACTCAAGCACCGCTCCGCTGGGCCCTTCAACTCAAGCACCGCTCCGCTGGGCACCGCCGTCTCTGCACCGCTCCGCTGGGCACTTCCTGTCAAGCACCGCTCCGCTGGGCCCTTCATCTCAAGCACCGCTCCGCTGGGCCCTTCCTGTCAAGCACCGCTCCGCTGGGCACTTCCTGTCAAGCACCGCTCCGCTGGGCCCTTCAACTCAAGCACCGCTCCGCTGGGCCCTTCAACTCAAGCATCACTCCGCTGGGCACCGCCGTCTCTGCACCGCTCTGCTGGGCACTTCCTGTCAAGCACCGCTCCGCTGGGCCCTTCAACTCAAGCACCGCTCCGCTGGGCATTTCCTGTCAAGCACCGCTCCGCTGGGCCCTTCATCTCAAGCACCGCTCCGCTGGGCACCGCCGTCTCTGCACCACTCCGCTGGGCACTTCCTGTCAAGCACCGCTCCGCTGGGCCCTTCATCTCAAGCACCGCTCCGCTGGGCCCTTCCTGTCAAGCACCGCTCCGCTGGGCACTTCCTGTCAAGCACTGCTCCGCTGGGCCCTTCAACTCAAGCACCGCTCCGCTGGGCACCGCCGTCTCTGCACCGCTCCGCTGGGCCCTTCCTGTCAAGCACCGCTCCGCTGGGCACTTCCTGTGAAGCACCGCTCCGCTGGGCCCTTCCTGGCAAGCACCGCTCCGCTGGGCACTTCCTGTCAAGCACCGCTCCGCTGGGCCCTTCAACTCAAGCACCGCTCCGCTGGGCACCACCGTCTCTGCACCGCTCCGCTGGGCTCTTCCTGTCAAGCACTGCTCCGCTGGGCACTTCCTGTCAAGCACCGCTCCGCTGGGCCCTTCAACTCAAGCACCGCTCCGCTGGGCACCGCCGTCTCTGCACCGCTCCGCTGGGCACTTCCTGTCAAGCACCGCTCCGCTGGGCCCTTCATCTCAAGCACCGCTCCGCTGGGCCCTTCCTGTCAAGCACCGCTCCGCTGGGCACTTCCTGTCAAGCACCGCTCTGCTGGGCCCTTCAACTCAAGCACCGCTCCGCTGGGCACCGCCGTCTCTGCACCGCTCCGCTGGGCCCTTCCTGTCAAGCACCGCTTCGCTGGGCCCTTCATCTCAAGAACCGCTGGCCCATTGGCGGGCCGGATCTGTGTCGGCCAGGGCTTCACGAAGCACTCTGGGCACCATGCCTCCTCCAGAACCAGTGGAGTCTGTAATCCACTTGATGGACTGTGGCTTTGCACTCCCCAGAATGGTACAGTGGGCAACCCACCCACTGTAGAGACTTGTGAGACTGTGGCTTTGCACTCCCCAGGATGGTACAGTGGGCATGGAGGCCCCTCGTGGATCTGGCGTCGTGGACTCAACAGGCTGAGGTGCCCCCCCTTCCCTTCCCCCTGAGGTGCCTGTAGTTTTACTATCTGATGCCCCTGCAGTGTTCTCTCCAATGGAATTGGGTCTCGTGTGTGGGCTTTGCCCATGTGTTTAGGCCCATTGGCCCACGAACAATGGATGATAGCCAATATGGGCCGGACTTTTGACCTATGTATATATTGTTCATGATGTAATATATTTTATTTATATATTTCATATTTCACTTAACTTCAATTATGCTATAATATACTTCATTTTTAATGATCATTTATTTTTGTCTTTGCATTCTTCCGGGGGGTTTGGGGGTGTCACTCTGACTTGTTGCTCTGCATTGATGTGTGTGTTGTAGTGGGTGAGGGTGGGGGTGGGTGTGTGGCGTATGTGTGTCCCCGTAATTTTTTGCCTCCCCCCTCCCCTGTGTCGTAGGTGCAGTACTCACCGTTGTCGTCTGCGGCGGCGTTCGTGCTCCTGGTAGAGGAGCAGGAAGACAATGGCTGGGAGGATGTGTAGTTCCGGTTCCATGCTGTCCAGATTCCTCGTGGAGTGTGTAGAGGTGAGCGCTTTCCCATTCGTAGTCTGTTTCCGCCGTGTTTTTATCGGCGGGGCTCCCGCCCCGGAAAAGGTGGCGGATTGGTGAGTTGTGATAGGGTGGGCGGTACATTGTCTGCCGCCTGTCTGTTGGCGGTGATCGCCGTGCTGCTCGTCTGTCCCGCCGTGGCGGTCGGAGTGTTAAAGTGGCGGGCTGTGTTGGCGGTTCCCGCCAGGGTCGGAATTCCATTTTTTTGCCCGCCTGCCTGTTTGCGGGTTGGCCGCCGCTTTAACACCGACCGCCAGGGTTGGAATGACCCCCTAAGACTTTAGTGTATAGGGAGAAAAAGAGAGAATCAGAAAACTGGACGATCCAGAACCAATGCAAACTGGGAGCTTTAAAGGTCCACTAAGTGAGAAAGAATGACAGACATGTTGTGATTTGGAGCTTTGTATGTACTGTGGTAATAAAGGCCATTTTTTGAGGGATTGTGCTGTACAGCCCAAAGCAAAAGGACGGTTGGGAAACTAGAAGATCCAAAACCAGGTGAGGCAAGTGTTTCGGGTCCTCAATCTCCTCTAGTCTCAAAAACCCTAAAACAGATAACTTCAGTGTGTTTGTATCTTCATGTCTATGTGACAGCTCAGTTGACCTGGGAGGGTGGCTCTGTATCTTTTCAGATATTCAAGGCAACTGGAAACTTTATGGATAAGACCTTAGCGACACAATATGCTATACCAGTGGTGCACAAAGATCTGGTAGATGAAGCCAAAATCATAGACATTAGTGCTTTGAAGTTTGGTCCCATCACTCATTTCACAAAACATGTGTGGTTATGTATTCAGAAGAATAAGGTTCGATTAAATTCAAGCTTTGCAGTTTCAAGTTTTCCTGGGAATTCCTTTGTTGGAAACTCATAATCCTGATATTGATTGGAAATAGTGTTCCCTTACTTTCCGTTCAACATTTTGTAAGGAGCATTGATTGTTTTTGAAGTCTGGTATAGATGATGGGAAGACTGTGGCAGCCATAGTTCAAGATTCAATCCCCATTATTTCACCCTGTTATCAAGATTTGGCAGATCTTTTTTGATAAGCAAGAGGCCACTACTCTTCCTCCAAAACATGATTGTCAAATTTATCTCCTCCCTGGGGTGGAAGGAGTAGTAGAATATACGCTTTGATGGAGAAAAAGAATCTTCACCTTAAGGAATATCTTGACAAAATGCTTTCCATTGGGTTCATTAGACGAACCTGGTTACTGGTCTCCTCTTCGCCGCTGTTTTTTGTGCCCAAGCGGGGTAGTGACTTATGCTTGTGTATTGATTACAGGTCCCCTAACGAAGTGACAGTTAAAAGTCGTTCCCCTTTACTCTTAAATCCCACACTCCTAGACGAGGTTCAGGCAGCCAAGGTTTCCACAAAGTTGGATTTGAGAGGCGCATACCATTTGGTACGCGTCAGAGAGTAAGACGAGTGGAAGGCACCTATTCATACAAAGCCTGGCTTGTACGAGTATTTGGTGATGCCCTTCGGACTGTGTAAAACCCCTGCTGCTTTTCAGTATTTTATAAATTATGTCCTGAGAGAGTTTTGGGATATTTGTACGGTGGCATATATTGATGATATCTTATTGAGCTCATCTTCTATGTCTGATTATGAGAAATATGTAGGAGCCATCCTACAACAATTATGAGAGAATAACTTGTTTGTGAAGTTAGAGAAATATTGATTCAATGTTCCCAAGGTCTCCTTTCTGGGTGATATTCTGTCTGCATAAGGTGGTAGAATGGATCCATAGAAGTTTCAGCCATCCTACAATAGAAGACCCTTAAGTCAGTGAAGGAAGTTCAAAGCCTTTTGGGATTCACCAATTTCTGTCAGTGTTTTATTGACCACATTTCTACCTTGGTGGCCCCTATTGCCAAGTTTTTGAAAAAAACTGTTATTTTCAACTGGAATGAAGCAACAGAACAGGCTGTTCAGCGATTTAAAGATGCTTTTGTTAGCTTGCCATCTTGCAACACCCTGACATTACACAACCGTTTATCATTGAGGCTGATTCCTTGTAAGTAGCGGTAGGCGGTGTTCTTTCACAGAGAAACACAGAGACTGCAATAATTTATCCTGTAGCCTACTTTTCACATAAACTAAGTCTAGTAGAAGTAAATTACTCTGTGGGGCATAGGGAATTACTAGCCATAAAAATGCTTTAGAAGAATGGAGACATTATTAACTACTTATTAGCTACGGACCATAGAAATCTGAAATTCCTCAAGTCTGCCAGAGCCCTGTCAATGTAATAACTGTGGTAGACACAGTTATTTTCCATGACTTTTGAATACAACTCCAATATGCTCGCCAGCAGGGCAAGGCTGATGCATTGTCACATTTGGCCTATGAATTGTCACATCAGGAAAAAGGTCATCCATCCATAAACCTACAGAGGGTATCCTGGGGGTCTTATTCTCAAAAGAGAGTTTCATGGCCAAGAAAGCTACTGCACAAACAACACAAAAATTGAAGACATTATACACAGTAATTATAGTCAGAAGGGGAATGATTTGTAGTATATCCAGGGCAAATTATTTATTCCCAACCATACACTAGAGCAATGTGCCTTGGAATGGTGCCACACACAGGTCCTAATGGGTTATTCTGGGGAAAAGAAAGCATTAGAGCTTCTCAAAAACCACTTTTGGTGGCCCACTCTCAAACAATTTGTACAGAAAAGTAGCATTTGTGCTCAGAGCAAAGATACACATCAAGCCCCCAACGGTCTGTTAACCCTGACCCACTTCTCCGGCTCCTTGGCATACTTTTTCCATTGATTTTATAGTAGAACTTCCTAAGACAGTTCAGGGACATACTGTAATCATGGTAGTTGTTGATCTGGCTAAGCTGGCTAATTTTATTCCTTTGTATGGTTTGCCAACATCCAAAGAATTTGCAGATACCTTCTTACAAGTTATTGTACAATTACACGGTCTTCCTTCAATTATAGTGTCTGATCGGGATCCTAAGTTTGTTTCTAAGTTCTGGAAGGCCCTGTGTGGGGTGTTCCAAATTGATGTCCGTCTTTCCACTGGTTACCACCCTCAAATGGATAGACAACCAGAAAGAGTAAACCAGTGTTCTGAGGAGCTAGCATGCGTTGGAGAACCCTGTTGTTTGTTGGTGCTATAGGTATGCCCCCCAAGAATACCCTGGGACAATTTGGAAATAGCATCAGAGTGGGGCCATTAGTAGGCTTGGGACAGGAGGGAGAAGAGAGGGGTTAAGGGGCAGAGGCACAGCCAGAAAGTTCCTCAAGGTGCTTAGAAATAGGTTGAAGAGCAAATTAAAGTGCCTTAACTAGTGAGCGTTGGGCGGAATGATCGATCACTTCAACCAGGCCATCATCGAAATAGTCTTCATCTTCTGCAGGCCCGTAGGCCTCATAGCCTTTATCCAGAGGTACGTAGTCTGACATCTTGAGGTGAGAATCCAGGTCTCAAATCTCAAAATCCCCTGAGGGAAGCAAGGGTCAATAAGCAAAAAACTTAAAGGAAAACAACCCAGTAAGTCAATTATTGCAGCCGGTGAGGACTATGGTATGCTCCGGGTCAGTGGGAACAACCAGGATGATAAATAGGTTAGAACAATTCAAAAATTTGTTGGGTGGAGTGGTTCAAACCCTTTTGGGATATGTAGTTTTTGTTTACTGTAATTTGATTTGCTGCTGTTTGGAGTAGTAAAGCTAGAGAAAGCATAATCGGAAGCCTTAGGTCCTGACATAGAATCAAATGTGTGGTTTTCTTCTTGTTTGAGTAGAGTGCAGGCACAAAGGCAAGGTCCTGAGTGGAGCAGTCTCTTTATGCTCACTGCATTCTTTCAAGAGGCTAACTCGGATCTCTTGTATCCTTACTTTGGAAATCTCTTTAGGTGATTCTGGCTCCATGCTTGTGCAATGTATGGGTCCACTGCTTTGATGCAATTTGTCGGTTCCAATCCAGTGTACCCCCTCTAATAATACCTTCTCTATGATTTCTCTAAACCATCATGGTGGATTAATTTCCTGCAAGACACTTTCTACTTCTCCTATGTATTCATAGTCTCCACCAACAATAGTAAAACACTAACCTCTTTTCTTTCTTTTGCATTTGCACCTTTAGCCCACAGGCATTTCGTGTACGAACAAAAATATATCCAAAGTATGCCAAATGTGCCTTGGAGGAGGAGGAGAAAAACAGTAAAGCAAAAAGAGAGACAAACATTAGAAAGGAAAAAAGTAGCTTGGTGAACAGGAGAAGAGTCCCATGAGTCCGATGGCTGAGTGTCATACCTGTTTATTTATGCATTGCTTTCTTCATTATGCTGTTATGTGCCTACATTTGCTGGAATGAAGGCAACCGCTACTTTTTCAGTTCAGTTCCTTTTTCACAGTGACCAAGCATCTCCTAGGTTGTTTGCCACTTTGATGATTATGTCTTACCTTTCTTGGTCCAAAGGTACATCATGATTAACTTGGTAAGTCTTAAAGCCTTAAAGCTAAGGCCTTAATTAAAGGTGAGATTGCCCTTATTTTTGATTTGATGGTATGAGCAACATGGGCACATGAATGTGTTGGTCATTACAAACTTTATGGACAGTTTGGGCATGTTGTGGCCATTGTAAGGCTTCTTGTTACCAGGTGGCAGCATACTGTTTTTCTGATCTGTGCTGCTGGACAGGTCTTTTCCCTTTCCTTGGTAAATAGCATGCAAACTGGTCCCACATAGGTACATTTCTACCACCATGATGTACCTAGCCCCTATGCGCACATCTAAGAGTGAATAACTAGTGCACTTGAGGAATATATGGTGATGAGTGACTACATGTTGAATGCAAGATAAAGCATGACACAAGATAAAAGGTGAGGCTAGCTGGATCCATCTTGCACCACGCCTGGTAAAGCATCGCACAAGCTGGAATCTGAAGGATAGCCTCCCCAGACTAGCAAAGTGTACTGCTAGCATGCCTGAACTTTGAGTTTAATATCAGATAATAAGTGGTGGGAGGATGGAGCCAGGTCTTCTCTATTTATTCAGCAGTGACTTTGTTTTAGCAGAGGCCTACTGACTGTCTGTTCCTGAGCACCACCATTTAGCTTGCTTGTGTGGAGAGGTGGACACAGTGTTCTCTTTGTTGTGCATAGGGAATCATCCAGGCAGGGTCTGCCCCTTTGTATCTCACAGAGGTGATATTCCCTAAGGCTGATAACTTCTGGGTGCAAGTTGTTCATGCTTGATAGTGCTCAGGTTTTGGGTGCCCTAGTTTGAGACATATCTCATTATTAGCTGGTGTGTAAACCACTACCAGAAACAAAGACGTGTCTGCTCTGCAGAGGAGATCTTCACTAAAAGAGAACTGCTTTGGACCCCCGCCAGGGCCCTGACAATAGAATCAACATTGTCAACATGTCTTCAACATGACTAAAAAAGTGGGAATGAAACTTCTTCACTTGGTTTCTAATTCCCCATTGATCGGAGTGGTGATACTCCGCAGAGTGCCAGAGTGCCAGAAGAATTCCTGTGATCCAGGGTTGGTGTAGCTAATAACCAGTCTTCCAGAAGTGAGGTGACATCACGTGGAAAGTATGCAAGGAGCTGCTGGAGAGGCTGCAGAACTGCTCCGGTACTGGAAGCTGCCTGGTCTGCAACTACAGGAGGAAGCTGCCCAGAGGATCCCCGTGGCTTGATGGAACAGATAGTCCAGAAGTGAGGATTAGAATGGGAGTGGATCAAATGTCAACCCAAGTGCTGAAGCGGATCTCCCTATCTCCATAATTGCTGTTAAATCACCATTGGTGCACTAACTTCAGGAGAGGGATATATGCATTACTTGACCTAAGTGCTGGAGTAGGTATCCCTGGGTCCTGAATGCTGCTTAAATCATAACCGACAAACAACACAAACCATGGTGAAGGATATAGCAAGAGCATGTGACGACGTCTGCAGCTTCCAAAAACTGCACCTGATACCCAGTGTTTTGTGATAACGATGCCTGCAAGTGGAGGATCACCAAAGACTGAAGAAACACAGAACTAAAAGGTGGGCTTTTCACTTGTGTAGGAGAGAGGCTTGTGCTTTCGGCCTGTCCCCTCCAAGCGCATTATGCCTTATCTGCTGATTAGTTGAGGTCGGCACAAAGCTCCCAGACAACATTAGGGGAAGGCAGGACTATCACTTCTGTTACACAAAGGTAACCACTGTACCTTTAAACTTCTTCTCACCAAACATTGGGGCTCTTTTGACTTCAGGAAACGCTATTGTAGGGATTGCCAGTGACTGGGGCACTGAAGAACTGACTGATGAACCACCAAAACAGAAATCTATTTATGCTATTCACACTGCACCTGTGAAATTATTATAAGGTTGATACATATTTGCCTATTTTTCCGGTAGTACCTATAATAGAACACCGTGCATCATATGGTACAAAGTACTTCTATTTCTTGACAGGGAAGCAGAGGTTTGGAAATCATTATTGCATACTATGTGGTAATTGTTGAGCCCCTGTACAGTACCTCCCTGAGGCGCCTTGGACTGCTCGTACTGGTACGCCGAGGGGCAATTGCCAAAAGAGCTTACATGGTGTAAGAACGTGGGTTATTAGCTGCGAAGGATATAGGTCCTTCACAAAGAATGTCAGCAGCTTTCCATTTATGGTGAACCAAGTACCCAGTTGTGGCTCTGGACTCTATCAAGGTAGACAAGCAGAGCAGCGCAATGCCTACTCAGGAGAGGTGGAGTGGGCTAGTAGCTCAGTCTGCAAGCACATAACCAACAACACCAACAAATTAGTCCCAGTCAGTACTTTTACTCAAGAAAAGTAAATGTACTTTATTCTGCACACACTATGCAACAATGTGTTTGACTTTGCTTATACATACATGAAGGCAGGGGGAAATACAAATGGTGACACTCCCCTAGTAGTTCAAACCTCTAGCAAACCCTAAGACCACAATACGGGGTACATATTCTAGACACAGCACAAGGGAGTTTAGCTATCTCAAGGCAGGCCTAGTGGCTGTGTCAGGGTGTCACATTACTAAAAGCAGAAGTAAGTGATACAAAACTAATACACCAGTACTAAAACCACTATGACAGTCATCGAAATTTGTAGGGCCAAATGTACAAAACTTTTTTGCGACTGCAAAATGTCATCGTAGGATGTACTAACCCTATTTTGTGAGTCAGTATCATGTTTTGACACGCAAAACAGGGATTACGATTTGATCTCAGGAAGGGCCATTCCAAGGGCGTCCCTTCCTAATAATGACTCGCAAGCCCATGTACGATTGTTTTGTAACCATGAATGCGGTCGCAAAACAATCAAAGTTACCATCAATTTAAATTGGTGGTAACCCATTCGTAAACATTAAGGGGTCCCAAAGGGGGAACCAGCATTCTTTCTGAGCAGGCAGTGGTCCCACGGACCTCTGCCTACTCTGAAAAAATTAAATTGAAATGTTTCATTTTTATTTTTTAAACGCATTACGTTTTCCTTTAAGGAAAATCGGCTGCATTTAAAATAAAACTGCTTTATTTAAAAAGCAGTCACCAACATGGTGGTCTGCTGACTCCAGCAGGCCACCATCCCTGTGAGTGCGGCCATTCCCAAATCAGTCGCAAATTGCGATCTGCCTCATGAATAATATTGAGGCAGGTCCCATGCAACCCATTTGGGAATCACAAACAGTGTGCTTGACACTGTTGTACATTGTGTTTTGCGACTCGCAATTTGCAAAAAAAAGTTTGTGTATTTGGCCCCTAATGATGGACTGTTAACTTTGTGTTTGTTAATAAACCCTTTTTTAAACCAAATAGTTTTTCATTGTGGAGGAGGCTTATCTGGGTTATAGTGGGTAGCTTGTGGTACGTACACCCTGTGCCAGGTCCAGGTATCCCTTATTAGTAGAATAGAGGTGTTTCTAGCAGCTTAGGCTGATAGAAGGTAGCTATGGCAAAGCAGCTTAGGCTGAACTAGGAGACATGCAAAGCTCCTACTATACCACTTATATCATATAGCACAACATCATAAGAAAACACAATACTCAGAGTTACTAAAAATAAAGGTACTTTATTTTAGTGACAATATGCCAAAAGTATCTCAGAGAATACCCTCACTTACGAGGTAAGTAATATACAGAAATTATAGGTACACAGACCCAAAATAGGTAAGTAACAGTAAGAAAAGTAGTGCAAACAATGTAGAATCACAATAGGATGTAATAGGTAAACATAGGTCTAGGGGCAACACAAACCATACAC
Organism: Pleurodeles waltl; assembly: GCF_031143425.1. Taxonomy (NCBI): domain Eukaryota; kingdom Metazoa; phylum Chordata; class Amphibia; order Caudata; family Salamandridae; genus Pleurodeles; species Pleurodeles waltl. Next base: position 880,124,766 of record NC_090437.1, read on the forward strand.
TCCAAAAGTGGAATGCGAATCACAAATGGACCCCAGACCTATGGGAGATTGTAGAGGGTCGCAGGGACTGTGAGAAAACAGTAAGGGTGTCCAAAATACCCCACCCCAAGACCTTGAAAAGTAAGAGTAAAGTTACCCTACTACCCCAGAAAGACACAATAGTCGTGATAGGGGATTCTGCAAGAACCACACACACCAGCAAAACACTGAAGACGGATTCCTGGACCTGAGGGCCTGTAAAGGAAGGGGACCAAGTCCAAGAGTCGCAATAGTGTCCAGGGTGCAGGAGCCCAGGAAACCCTGGATGAAGGTGCAAAAGGGCTGCCTCTGGGTGGAAGAAGCCAAAGATTCTGCAACAACGAAAAGGGCGAGGAACTTCTCCTTTGGATGGAAGATGTCCCACGGCGTGGTGGATGTTGCAGAAGTATTTTGAGGCAAAAATATTGCAAACAAGCCTTGCTAGCTGCAAGAGTCGCGGTGGAGGTTTTTGGGTGCTGCTGGGAACCAGGAAGGACCAGGATGTCGCCCCGTGGAGGAGGAGACGGGGGGCACTCAGCAACTCAGGGAGCCCCCACAGAAGCAGGCAGCACCCGCAGAAGTACCGGAACAGGCACTTAGAAGATCTGTGAACTCAGAGTCACAAAAGGAGGGTCCAACGACATTGGAGTCCAACTCAGCGGGTTGAGCACTGCAGGACGGACTACTGGCTAGGCTGTGCACAAAGGAATCCTTGGAGAAGTGCACAGTAGCTGGAGCAGCTGCAAATCACGCAGTACACAGGTTTGCTGTCTGGTGTGGGGAGGCAAGGACTTACCTCCACCAAATTTGGACAGAAGGGCCACTGGACTGTGGGAGACACTTGGACCCAGCTCCTGTGTTCCAGGGACCATGCTCGTCAGGATGAGAGGTGACCCAGAGGACCGGTGATGCAGAAGTTTGGTGCCTGTGTTGGCAGGGTGAAGATTCCGTCGACCCACGGGTGATTTCTTCTTGGCTTCCAGTGCAGGGTGAAGGCAGACAGGATGAGGCGCTTCAATGTTGCTGGTAGTCGTCTGGCTACTTTGTTGCGGTTTTGCAGGCGTCCTGGAGCAGTCAGCGGTCGATCCTTGGCAGAAGTCGAATAGGGAAGCGCAGAGGAACTCTGGTGAGCTCTTGCATTCGTTACCTGAGGAATAGCCCAGAGGAGAGACCCTAAATAGCCAGAAAAGGAGGTTTGGCTACCAAGAAAGGAGGTTTGGCTACCAAGAGAGGTATGCACCTATCAGGAGGGGTCTCACGTCACCTGCTGGCACTGGCCACTCAGAGCAGTCCATTGTGCCCCAACACCTCTGAATCCAAGATGGCAGAGGTCTGGGACACACTGGAGGAGCTCTGGGCACCTCCCCTGGGAGGTGGAGGTCAGGGGAGTGGTCACTCCCCTTTCCTTTGTCCAGTTTCGTGCCAGAGCAGGGGTGGGGGATCCCTGAACTAGTGTAGACTGGCTTATGCAGAGATGGGCACCAACTGTGCCCATCAAAGCATTTCCAGAGGCTGGGGGAGGCTACTCCTCCCCAGCCCTTCACACCTATTTCCAAAGGGAGATGGTGTAACACCCTCTCTCAGAGGAAATCCTTTGTTCTACCTTGGGCTGCCCAGACCCCAGGAGGGCAGAAACCTGTCTGAGGGATTGGCAGCAGCAGCAGCTGCAGTGGAGACCCCGGAAAGGCAGTTTGGCAGTACCCGGGTTCTGTGCTAGAGACTCGGGGATCATGGAATGGTCCCCCCAATACCAGAATGGTATTGGGGTGATAATTACATGATCTTAGACATGTTACATGGCCATGTTCGGAGTTATCATTGTGATGCTACACATAGGTAGTGACCTATGTGCAGTGCACGCGTGTAATGGTGTCCCCGCACTCATAAAGTTCGGGGAATTTGCCCTGAACGATGTGGGGGCACCTTTCCTAGTTCCAGGGTGCCCACACACTAAGTAACTTGGCACCTAACTTTCACCAAGTGAGGGTTAGACATATAGGTGACTTATAAGTTACTTATGTGCAGTGAAAAATGGCTGTGAAATAATGTGGACGTTATTTCACTCAGGCTGCAGTGGCAGTCCTGTGTAAGAATTGTCTGAGCTCCCTATGGGTGGCAAAATAAATGCTGCAGCCCATAGGGATCTCCTGGAACCCCAATACCCTGGGTACCTAAGTACCATATACAAGGGAATTATATGGGTGTACCAGTGTGCCAATGAGAATTAGTAAAATTAGTCACTAGCCTGCAGTGACAATTTTAGAAAGCAGAGAGAGCATAAACACTGAGTTTCTGGTTAGCAGAGCCTCAGTGATACAGTTAGGCACCACAAAGGGAACACATACAGGGCATACATTATGAGCACCGGGGTCCTGCCTGGCAGGATCCCAGTGACACATGGGCAAAAACAAACATACATACAGTGAAAATGGGGGTAACATGCCAGGCAAGATGGTACTTTCCTACATATTCTAAATTTTGTAATTGCAAATTAAGCATCATAATTGTCATATAATGTGTGCAAGAGTTTTTCTTCTACTTTTAATATGATGCAAGTGCAGCTTTAGGTCCGACCAAAAGAGCTCTCCACACTCTAGAGCCTTCGTACATAACCATTAGCTGCAGAAGGGTTGGAAACTGAACCAGCCATCTCCCGGGATCATCCATGTAACCCCCTAGGAGGGGAAACATCCTAAACAACATCTCCTAAACAGTGCAAATGCTTCCCCCGCAAGCGGAACAACGCTTGCCTAAACAACTTCTGCCTCTCTGGCTTAACCACGCATGTGCCTAAACCACGCATATGCGTGGTTAAGGCAGAGAAAAGGAAGAGGACGGTCTAGTGCATTGGGAGAGGACACAGTGAGGTAAGTGGGGAAGGGTTTGGGGTAGTTTTTAGGGTTAGGAGTAGGTTTTAGGGTCATAGGGTGGATGGAGGGGTCAGGGTTGTTGATTTTTCCGTGGAAAGTTTATGGAAGGGCGGGAGCAGGGCAGAGAGGAGGAAGGATCGGGAAAGGACATGGTGAGGTAAGTGGGTTTGGGGCATGGTTAGGGGGTAATTTTTAGCAGTGGGGTGGATTTACAGTTAAGGGTGTGTGTGTGCATCTGGGTAGTTTATTTTTTAGGAGCGGGGTGGGGGTTGGGGAAGTTTATTTTTTATGGCTTAGGGTAGTATATTTTTTAGGGGCGGGGTAGTTTATTCTTTAGGGGTTGAGGTGAAGTAGCTCATTTTTTAGGGGCGTGGAAAGTTTATGGAAGGGCGGGAGCAGGGCAGAGAGGAGGAAGGATCGGGAAAGGACATGGTGAGGTAAGTGGGTTTGGGGCATGGTTAGGGGTAATTTTTAGCAGTGGGGTGGATTTACAGTTAAGGGTGTGTGTGTGCATCTGGGTAGTTTATTTTTTAGGGGCGGGGTGGGGGTTGGGGAAGTTTATTTTTTAGGACTTAAGGTGGGTGGGGGGCCGGGATAGTTTATTATTTAGGGGTGGGGTAGTTTACTTTTTAGGGGTGGGGGGATCTGGGTAGTTATTTTCTAGGGCTTAGGGTGGGTGGGGGTTCAGATTAATTTAATGATTTTAGAGATGGGGGAAGGTTTTAGAGCTCAGAGCAGGTGGGGGGGTGTCGGGATAGTTTAGTTTTTAGGGTTGGGGAGGTTGGGGTAGTTTTTTAGGTTAAGGGGGGTTGTATGACATAACCACACATGCAGTTTCCACATATGCCTTCACTAGGCATGCTTTTATAACAAAATTAGTTGTAAAAGCATGTGTGGAAAAGACGCGGTTGTGGTTCCGACCGTGTTGTTAAGGCATGTGTGATTCTGGCATGCATGTTTGTGACATACAACCCCCTAGGAGGCCTAGAGCAACATTAGTGATACATATCTGGCAGTCCCCAAACACTCCACAAAATGTTGGTGTTGCACCTGCCCTTCCCAGAGCACCATAAAGCCAATATGCAAATTATTTGCATTGGAAAGGGCTTATGGTGGTTCTCTTAGGCACAGCTTACTGGGCTACAGGGGCTTATGGAGCAATCCCCGGCCTTGTGGCCATGTTCCCTTTTCTTTTCTTTTCTTTTTTACTTTTGAAAAGCTGCTTTGTGCCACACTTTCTATTTTTCATTCTGCGCCCCTGTACCTCCAATGAGGCACATGGAGTGCGCTCATTTCTAGGGGGGTGTCTACTCTGGTGCGGTCTGCCAATACAGCTGTTGTGTACCAGTACAGACCAAACCTCCTTTTTCCCTCCATACATGCAGTCAACGTAGGCTGCATCATTGTCACTGGGTGCCTCCTATTCCCCTGAGACACAGAGAATGAAGGAAGGCACCCAGCAGTGCCCCCTGGGGTGTGGTCCTTCCTAGGAGCAAGCCTCACTAGGAGCATGGTGGTGCTCATCTTTTCTTCGTTCCCCAGAGAGGGCTTGAATGTTTGGGAGGAGTTGGGCCCTTTAGCTACTCATGCTGGAACAATCCTCTGTCTAGGCTCCTGTCACCTGCCTTTGCCTGGAGGGCTTCTTCAGCAGCCCTTCCATAGCTCGCAAGCCAAGCACCCTCTCTGTCTTCATAGCTTTGGCCAACATGCAGGACACCTGTGTGTCAGCAGCTAGGTCAGTGGTACCTCCTAATGGCAGTCAGCCTCCATTCCACAGAAGATCCAGGGAAGCCCTCCAGAGTCCCCTCCAGCAGGGCCATCCCTATGCTGTCCTTCAGAGGGTTAAAGGGGCCAGCACCACTGCCCCTGGAGAATCACCTCTAAGAATCACTCCTAGTCCCTGGGTGCAAGCTAGAATTGACAAGTCCTTAAGTCCATCCTTGCAATGGAGTCAGGAGGATTGTCCTGAATTCCTTCAGCAGCAGCACTCCCAGGTCCAGAAAATTCTCCAAGGTCTCCCCCCTGTGCAAGGTGCAAAGTGAAATGTGATTAGCAAATGCAGATTCTATCTCCACCCCTTTTGTTACCAGGAATAGGCCTAAGGACTGGCAGTTGGCCCTGTTTTGTGGGGAAGCGTTTATCATCTAGCAGGCCAGTAGAGTAACGTGGCCAGGAAAAAGGGAGCAAAGGCCTAATTATGAGGAATCTAATTATGAGGTGACCCAAAGATTTATGAAAATTCCACCCTAGGTCAGTGCGGAAATGTATCAGTGTCTCCTTTGCCAGTGTGCAAGTTAGGGCCTCACTCAGTGTCTCTCTATAGCAGTATGCTTTGTTAGTGCCTTCTGCCCATATGGAGTCAGCTTCTCCTTAGGTATCCCTCCCCAGTGTGTGTCAGTCTTGCCCTGTTCCAATAAAGTCTGTTAGTGTCTCCTGTCCTATGTGCCTGTCAGTGTGTCCCTGTCACAGTGCACTGTTGCTCCTTCCCTGTCAGTGAGCTGTGTTCTTGCCACCTGTTACATATGCCAGTATTTGCAATTTCTTATGAAACAACTTAGTAGCCCAAGAAGGATCTCACCTGAAGACGCAATTAGGCAAATAAAATGCTCAGCAAATTCAACACCTGTTTCTTTTTGCTTAAATCATACTCATTTTCAATCTTAGAGTGTATGGCATTTTCCCAATAGCTTATTCTTTATTTAAAGTCTGTGCATTTTCTCGTTCAGTTCTTTTTTCTTTTAGACGTAAAACATGTTTTCTGATTCTTAGTGCGGGTCAAACAAATGGTGTAAATGCCCTTTTATTGCCAAATTTATGAAGCACCAATTTTGTTATCAACAATGAAATGTATTAAAAACTGATTCTGGCATTTGGTCTGACTGCTTTGTTGATGACTTGGGGCATATCAGGCCCAAGTGAGCAGATGAAATACAGTGGAGCTTTGGCCAATTCTTTAAACAGCTATCCAGCTGAAATGCTTTAAAGATTGATGTAGTAACTTGTTGTGTTCTTAATATTTTAGCATGTTCAGGAATAGGAGCTGCTTGTGTCTAAGGGGGCCATGTACAGGAAGTTCAAGGGGTGAGCCCTTTGGTTTAGACATATTTGTTAGAGCACAGCATTTGCCATTTCCATGGCTTCTGGGCTCTGTTTGATATCTCTTGAGATGCATATTATAATCTTCTTTTTGTGGCATATATCCGGGGCTCTATATACACTGTATTTCTATAGAACCAACCTAGCCAAAACCAGCAGAGCGCTCGTTTTTTAAAATGGAGCAGCTTTTGGGTGGACATGATGAATACAGGGAAGTTGTTCCAGATCCTGGGTGCAGAGATGGGAAAGCCCTGCTGAATTATTTATTTTATTTTTTACACTTCTTATGGAACCACCAGACATGGTAAGCTTGTCTGCAAATTAAAAAGGTGCCTTTATCATGATGACTTTGTAAGTGATGAAGCTAGCTTTGAAGCTGATGGTGGCCAGCAAAGGGTGCCAGTGGAATTCCGTCTGGATGGGGTTGATGTGATCGTATTTCTTTAGGCACTAGATAAGATGTACTGCAGAGAGTAGGATGTCTTTATGGAGTTTCAGTGTGGAGTCCTTGAGGACATGGAGCATAGCAATACCACCATCCAGTTGCAAGAGTATGAGGGCTTGAACAGCATTTCTGAAGTCGCTTTTTTTGGAAGAAACAGTTGACTTTCTTTAGAAAACAGCTAGTAGATTGTCTTAGCTTTTTTGCCAGTTTGTTTCTTGGGGTTGAGATTGGTGTCCAGTGTTAATCCAAGTGCTTTTGATGAAAATTGGGCTTTGAAGCCGTCAAGGTTAATGTCATTGAGCCAGGTTTGTACTGTCTCTTGTTTTTTTTGTTTTTTTTAGGTGTGTCACGTTGCATGTGCACAGGGGTGCACACACCAATTCGAATTTCAGAATATGTTTTCTTTATGTGTGCACATACAGGGTGATCACACAACTGTGGCCATCATGGGACGCGTTTAAAAAAAAAGTTGCTTGTGTGTGCATGTAATGCATGGTCACATAAAGATGTCCATCTTGGAATGTTTTTCCTTAAAAAAAATATTCCAAAATGTCCACTTGCTCACGAGCATTTGTGATGGCACTCTGGCAGTTATCGTTTTTTTGTAACTTAAAGGGACGCGAAGACAAACAATTATTAGCAGAGCCAGCAGCGCTACTGTTGATTATAAAAGGCAAAGCCTATTACACTGGCTGTACTTGATGTTACACAATGACACCTAAACACAAAGTTGTCAAGGAACTGAGAGTAACATGTGGGCTTGCCTATATTTGCATCCTCCCTACCATGACACGAAACATATAAAGGTGAATAAGGCACACTCAGGTTACCCTAGAAATATTTCCCAAAGTTCAGGGAATCCTATGAACCTAGCCATTAATTTGCATTGGAAAAGTATTGGTGTGCTCAGATAACTACTTCACCATCCAAACAAGCCTAATTTGAATTACTCACTGGCCAGTTCTTCATGCAATCGTAACTGGATTCCTTGATGGCAAGTTTGCCACCTGCCAGTTTTTTACTAACATGGCCAGTATTTTTATGTCAAGACCAGTAAAGAAATTGGGAAAAATAGTAAAAGCCTTTTTCTTCTTTTTAAATAGGAATTTAAAACAGTAAACACAAAAGGAGGTCTCTTCAGAACTAATCCTAAATTATTTTTTAAGCAGATGCACGTTTGCCACGCCCTTACAGAGAATTTTACACAAATTCCGATTGACGTATGAGCTCCTGAACATTTCTGAATACCAAAACAAGCGAAAACTACTGCTGTCAGTGGTCAGTTTTTTTACCCTGTTCTATAAAACATTATTAGTAGGGCACATGCGGGCCTCATGGTGGGGATCGATTAAATAATCAGTCTACAAATAGGCAAAAAATTATAGCTTAATTGCATTTCTGAACAGCAATGCAGTACCAATATTAATCTCAAAGAGTTACAGAAATCGTTGATGAATTTGGCCTACTGCTTCCCACACAAACTGGATTTGGAGAATGGCACAAAAATTGACTACAGATCTAAATAGTAGTGTTGGTTTAAATACAGACCATGGTAAAAAAAGGAGGTCCTTCATTACTCCATTTTAATGTTTGGCTCCATGTAGACACTGTGTCAGAGTACATGTAGAATTGATATCTGCCCTTTGTGGTTTAAGGAAAGAAGGTGCATATGTGCCACTTTTGTTTAGTATAGAAACAGTCGATTTTGTAGCAAAAAAATGGTGACCAATGAAAGAAGGTGCCTAATACATACAGATGACACAATCTCACTTGAAGAATCTCCGGCTGGATTAAAATGAATGAGAAATAGATTAGAGGAATTAAATAGGCTAAAGAACCTCGTGAATAACATACAAACTAACATCCACCCTTATTTTTAGTTCTGCTAGATCCCAAAATTATAAATGGCATCTAGTAAGGTATATTATTTAGACCAGTTCATATACCTATTTAGGTATGCTACTGATTCTTGGCTTTACTATGCTTTGTTGATACTTTATAAAGCTCTTCTGGGACCACTGGTTAAACCCATTATAAAAATATTCTAGGCAAAATGTACTTCAACCATCTTATACAGTAGTGTTGTGACCAGAGGGGAATTAACGTATATTATACATTGTTTTGCAATGTTTTTGCTCCTTAACAGTCCCAAATATTTCTCAAGTTTGGCATCAGGAAACCATCTGCTATTGCAGATTGTGCCTATCTACTTTATCACATCCCACAAATTGCTTAAACACATAGCTAACTGTAATATCATAGTATCTCTGAGCAGATTGTGGAAAGCACTTTCATTACAAATTTAAGAATGTTGAATGGCACCAGAATTTCAAAATATTTTATCTCAAGTTATGATAATCAGAATTCACAGCCGCATTTGAATAGCAACCTGAAAGGGGAAACAATACATCAGTTTCTACTTTTTCGTTTTTCACTGTTGCTAACAGGAGAATTTATTGTCACTGAAAACTCAAAAAGGTTTCCCTAGATTGCTGAAGGTTATGTGATTATCGTAAGGAGGAATTTACTCATGTAATTTGGATGTACTCACTGTTTCTACAGAAAAGAAACTTCTTTTAAAACGTATCTATTTGGCTCCAAAAATTTGTATCAGAAAAGAGACTTTGTTATTTTGCTCTGGCTGATCCATTCCAGTAATTTAAAGCAGACTCCTAAAGTGTATACCTGTATTCCAGCAGAGCTTTTTGCACTTGTAAAAAACAGTGAAATATAGATGAAATATATTTGCAAGTACATTTGATCCTTAGTAACTGCTGCGCTGTACCAATGGCAGGTTTAACCCTGGTTTGCAGGTACTTACGCCTCAGGGTATTGCATTTCTCTTGGTCGAGATACGTTCATTGGTCTTGGACTTGCTTGTCTACGGTTGCATAGATGTAGTTGAGTGGATTTATTTTTAGCATATGTGATAAGAATTTTAGATTCTATTAAGGACACAGAGTCAAAGATTATGCTTTCTCTATCTTTACTAATGCAAACAGCAGCTATTCAAATTACAATAAACAAAAACAACATATCCTAAAAGGCTTTGAACCGTGTCTCAATAATGCACCAATAACATATAGCTTCCTATACAAAACAAAGACACCATCTTAAATACCTCTTTCTTTGCAAGATTAACAGTCAAATTAACCAGAACAAAGTCCATAAACAACAGGAACTGATACACTGGACCATACATCCAGATCAACTGAACTTCACTACACTGGAGGCCAAAAGGCATCATTAGGGAAGGAGTCTTCCCCAAGACTTCATTCTTGTTTCAGATCGGAGCCTAAAATGAGATGGAAACAATTAGCCCAGTGTCCCTGACAATAAAAAATAACAAGGGTAGGCAAAACGTGACAGGATACAGTAATGAACTAAGAACAATCTCACCAAAGATGACACAACAATTACCTGTCCCAATGGGTGGGATCATTCTTGCCTCCGTGTCCTTAATAGAATCTAAACTTCTTGATGCACAGGATAGAAAATGTTCTATTCTATGTCAAGAGCAGAAGCTTCTGATTATGCTGGTTCAAAGTTGACTTATCACAACAGAAGAAGCATGCACAATAGGTTTATAACAAAATGCTTTCAATACAGAGTCAGAAGACCAATTAGCAGCATGTAATATATCTTCTAATCTGGATCCTAACACAAAAGCTTACGGGCAATAGCTACACGAGCAGAATGAGCTCCATTCATAGATATGTCAATACCAGCTTCTGCCATGACCCAACTAGCAAGGGTCGCTGCTGAGAGTGGCTTGAAAAGCTTTTGAAATGCCAAAAAAAGGGGCTAATGGATCTGTCTGACAACATACTGAACGATCTTCATAAATCTTTAAGCATTTGACTACACATAATTTCCCAATAAGAGGAAAAGTTGGATTTTCAATAGATTTTGACATAGTTCCTCATTACGACCCTGGCGGTGGGTGATAAAGTGGTGGTAATACCGCCAACAGGCTGGTGGTAACTACTGCCAAATTATGACCATGGAGGTGATATCTCCGATAGACAGCCAAATCACCACACCAACCGCCAGGGCAGAAAGAACAGCCACCACGGTGGTAGCCGCCTACAGCCAGGACAAGATGACAAAACAAGAAAGGGGGGAGAGAGACAAAGGATACACTGGGTCAGTGACTCCACCAACACCACAGCTGGCGTACACAGCACCCTCACACACAGGGAACAGGCCACACACTATGCATTGCACTACCAGTGAAATGGCTAGTCACCAAGGCATGAGGAGGGGCACACACCGCCAACTGCAGCACACCTGGGACCCATGCAGCCCTGCCCAGAAGTGAATGCTAACAAGCTAGGTAAGCAGTATTTTCCATTCAACCCTTAGCCTCCAGATGACCTACGCTGCTATGTCTGGCCTGGCCTATGGGCACCAACTGACATACAACCACCACCCTGATACCACCCCACCAACCTTAAGTTGTAATGATAGCCACTGTACTCACCCCCTTGTGGCTGCTGTGAGGCACCTCAAGCACCCATCCAGCTCAGGGTAGGCCACCGGCAGTATGTGGGCCATCAGGGGGTTCAGGGTCCTACGGGCACCCCTTCCTCTTTGGGGGGCCATCCTCAGCTGGGCCTCCGCAGTCTTTCGTGCCCAGCGTCTCAGGTCCCCTCACCGTTTGCGACACTGGATCCTCCACCTGCCATAGTCCCCCAGGGTATGCACCTCCTTGGCGATGGCACGCCATATTCCCTTCTTTTGATGGGCGCTGACCTGCAGAGGCAATACAGACAGGAGAACACCATTAGACAAACAGTCCTGTCACACAAATGGCCCACCGTACCCTTTTGCATCACCACTGGCACACACATAGCCCAGCGCACAACATGTACACCGCCAAGAGGTCACCCACCCTTGTGCATACCGTCACCGTCGGCGTAGATCCCCATTGGCCACTGTACCCCATAGGGCCCAATATGAACCAATGAGGAATTGCACCACAGTTCACGGCCGCCTACCACCACAGCGCACAACGTCGGCAGCATTACCTCACTTCCACCTGTCCCTCCACACAGGACAGGGGGTCGCAATTTCAGTGGGGGGGCAGGCCTATCAATAATTTCTGCATCATAGTATAAATAGGCACATACTTTTTGAATTACACTGTCTCAAAACATGGTTGCACGATGTGGACTGATGTTGTGGCATAGTTCTTCAAATTGTGACAGCCTCCTCACTCTTGTGTCCCTTAGATACCTACTGCTGAAGATGAATATGAGATGAAGACATACCCCCATGTACAGACCCCTGGTGGACTTGGCTACACTGGAGGACAGGCACATTATACTCACCTATAGACTGGACAGGGCCACAATTACAGAGCTGTGTGCCCATTTGGACCCTGACCTGATCTCATCTATCTGTCATCCAACTGGGATCCCCCTCTTGTGCAGGTTCTAGCAGTGCTCCATTTCTTGGCAACTGGTTCTTTCCAAGTGACAGTGGGCTTGGCAGCAGGAATGTCACAGCCAATGTTCTCAATCGTGCTAGCAAGAGTCTTGTCTGCCCTGATCAAACATATGTGCAGCTACATTGCTTTCCCCCAGGTTGAGGATTTAGCCACTGCGTAGGCCGGGTTTTATGCAATGGGACATATCCCCAATATAATTGGGGCGATTGATGGAACACATATTGCATGTGTGTCCCCCCAGCAAAATGAACAGGTGTTCAGGAATCGTAAGAGTTTCCACTCCATGAATGTGCAGATGGTGTGCCTGGCGGACCAGTACATCTCCCACGCCAATGCAAAAAATCCTGGGTTGGTGCATGATGCCTTTGTCCTAAAGAATAGCAGCATCCCAAATGTGATGGCCCAACTACAGAGGCACAGGGTTTGGCTAATAGGTGAGCCCTGGTTCCTACCCAGTATACGTTGGTGTATGTCTATGCTGTTGGCCATATAGGATAGTGTGTGGCTAAATGTTGTCCCTCAGTATTTGCAGGTGACTCTGGTTACCCAGACCGATCACGGCTGCTGACCCCTGTGAGGAATGCCAGGACAAGGGCAGAAGAACGTTATAATGAGGCACATGGACGAACCAGAAGGATCATTGAAAGGTGCCTCCTGAAGGTCAGGTTCAGGTGCCTCCATCTGACAGGTGGTCAGATGCTGTGCTACTTACCCAAGAAGGTCTGCCAGATAGTAGTGGCATGCTGCATGTTGCACAACCTGGACCTCAGACGGCATGTACCTTTTCTGCAGGAGGAGGTGACTGGAGATGCCCCTGTGGCAGCAGTGGACCCTGAGGACAGTGAGGATGAGGAGGCAGAGGATGAGGATGTGGACAACAGAACACTGGCGATATGTCAGTACTTTCAATGACACACAGGTGAGACAGTGCTACTTCACGTTTCTATGACTACTGGAGTATTTTGTGTGGCATTGGCATGCTGGCATGGCCCACTTCTTTCCCCTACTTACTATTACCTATGGATATTCATTTTACAGATGTTGGTGATATGACAACATTCTCCTGGTGTGATCACAACACCCAGCTACAGGTCATTAATTCGATGCTCATACTATGTACAGTTCATTTGCAATGGTTGTAGCTGTTTCAATCAATATAAATTTGCAATACATGAAATACTAGTAGTCGAGTTTTATCCAAGGGTGTTTATTGTTGTGCTAAGATATAGAGGAAAAAGTGCAATGGAATGGGGTGATGATGGAGGAAAGTCCAGGGTATTATTCCAGTCTGTTTGTAGCACAGGTGCATTGTCCATAGGGACTTAGGAAGCGGAGCAATGGCAGTTCAAGATGGACAAGGTGACAGAGTAGGACACATCAGGAGTCTCATTTCCTGGCAGTGGTCTTGGCAAGTGTCTCTGGCTTTCTGTCTGGGCAGGGAGGGGTGCTGGTGGCCTATTGGTCCTGTGGCGGGGCCTCCTGGCCAATAGCGGTAGTGGAAGTGGAGGGCTGTTCAGATGACTGGCTAGTGGTAGGGGCCCGCTGGTGTGCTGTTGCCTCCCTCATGATGTTGGCCATGTCTGCCAGCACCCCTGCTATGGAGATCAGGGTGTTGTTGATGGCCTGCAAGTCCTCCCTGATCCCCTGATACTGTCCCTCCTGCAGCCGCCTGTTCTCCTGCACGTTGTCTAGGATCCGGCCCATCGTGTCCTGGGCAGTTGGTAGGCTCCCAGGATCTCAGAGAGTGCCTCCTGGAGAGTCGGTTCCCTGCTCCTGTCCTCCCATGGTGCACAGCAGTCCTCCCAGTGTGCCTGTTGGCCTGTGCCTCTGTCCCCTGAACGGTGTGCCCACTGCCACTGACCCCAGATGCTTGATTGTCTTGCGGGCGAGGTGTGGCCTGGGGTCCCTGTACAGGTGGGCACACTGCTGATTGACGTGTCCTGGGGACAGAGGTGTGGGTACACTGGGTGGGTGCTGTGGTGTTGTTTCCTGATGGGGGAGGCTCTGTGGTGGTCTGTGAGTGGGTTTGGGTGACGGCTGTCTAGTGGTCCCTGATGGGTCAGGTAGATCGTCCAGATGTCCAGAGTTACTGTCATCACTGTGGGCCTCTTCTGTTTGGGGACTGGATAGTGATGGCACCTCCTCTCCAGTGATATTGGCTGGGGCACCTATTGGGATGTAAATTATGTATTATGCTTCAAGTGTCTAACATTTGCACTTCTGTAGCTTCCCCTCTATGGTTGTTGTTCCCCTGCCAGCTTTTGCTTGTGTATGTTGGTGTATTGTGGTTATGTTAGTTTCCCTGTGCTGTGCATGATTTAGTGATGAGTGTCCATGCAGGGCTGGGAGGGGTGTCCATGCATTGGTACAGCATGCAGGACCTGGCATTGGGATTAGTGAGATGTGATGATGGAGTGATGGGAGTGAGGGTGAGGGTGTGTGATGGCATGCAGGTATGGGGGTGATAATTGTTAAATGTTGACTTACCAGTGTCAAGTCCTCCGCCAACTCCGGCGAGTCCCTTAGGATGCAGTATTGCCATTACCTGCTCCTCCCATGCTGTGAGTTGTTGGGGAGGAGGTGGGGGGTCCACAGCCAGTCCTCTTTATGGCAAGCTGGTGTCTTGCTGCTATGGAATGTACCTTCCCTCGTAGGTTGTTCTACCTCTTCCTGATGTTGTCCCTTGTTCTTGGGTGCTGTCCCACGGCGTTGACCCTGTCCACGATTCTCTGCCATAGCTCCATCTTCCTTGCTATTGATATTTGCTGCACCTGTGCTCCAAAGAGCTGTGGCTCTACCCTGACGATTTCCTCCACCATGACCCTTAACTCCTCTTCAGTGAAACGGGGGTGCCTTTGTGATGCCATGGTTGTTGTGTGATGTGTGTTGGTGAGGGTGTGTTGGGTAATGTGGTGGGGTGTTTGATGTGGAGTGAGTGAGGGGTATATGGGTGTCAGTGATGTGTGTCTAGTTGTCTCTGTGCTCTTCTTCTCAGTCTCCTGGTGGCAATAGTTGTTGGTAAAGGGTTGTGGGGAATGTAGGTGTGTGTTTTATAGTGGTGTGGGTGTGGTGTGTGTATGAGTGTCAGGTGTGTGTTTTTCAAATTGGCCAATGTAGTGTTGTTTTGTATATGGGTGTCGATTCTGAGCACGGCGCTATGTACTGCCGTTGAATGTCCACTGTGGTGATTCGTGGGTCATAATGTGATGGGCGTTGTTCTGTTGGCGTACCCATGTGGATTTTGGGAACGCCACTGTATCACTGATCTTTGGTCTAGCGGATTTGTGTATGTGGCTGTATTGTGTCAGATTGGTGTGTGTGTGTCATAATATAGTGAATGGATATTCGCCAGCGCGGCGGTTGTCAGGAATCCCCAAGCTGCCTCCTGCATTATCTGTCAGCATCCCCAGGGATTAGTGTTAAATCATATCTCTGTTCTGGGTTAAACCTTAATGTTTCTAAGTAAACATAATGTGCTGTGTTACACAATTGGTTTTATCAATGCTTGTTTTACCACTGTTTGTTTGTTAATGTGAGCAGGTGTAGACATGTGCTTCTAATTGGGTGTGGTGTAGACATGTGCTTCTAATTGGGTGTGGTGACTAATCCACATGTGGAAACTCAACTGCTTTCCTGATTGGCTATAAATAGCTGAGTAAAACATGCCTCCCTGCTAGGCTTTGCTTTGCTTCCTGATCTAAGCATCTGATTTGGCAGTCCAGCCCCTGCTGTCATCCTTGTATTCAGGACTTTTGAGGCACTTCTTTTCTTCATTCCTGCACCAGCTGACACCAGGCATTCCTCCAGCACTCCAGAAAAGACTGCAGCTAAGTGACTAGTATTCTCCAGGGAGTTTGTTCTTTGAGGACCGTGCTTTCCTAGAACAGCTGGTGTATTTCAGACCTCGTATTTTGGCAGAGCGCTTATCTTGAAGAGACAAATGCATTTCTGAACATTCTACATTATTATTGTAGTTACTTGCCTAAATGTGCTTCAGGAAATCTGCTTGAGCTCAAGTACTACGAAAAGTGACAGTGCAATTTTAAAAGAGCATTTACGTGACTTTTCTTTCTCTAATAGCATAACTATTGGATTTAAATTGTGCCATTCATGCCTGTGTTTCAGGTTTGAGGAATTTGCTTTTGAATGGTTTTTCACACACACTGTGAAACCAAACCAAACCTTGCCACTCTAACTGTTTAAACCCAGAGTGGACATTTGTATTTCTTAGATTGGTTTTGTTCATTTTAGTTTAACCCTATGCATGCAGGAAAGTTATATATGATATTATGAATGCCCTTGTTTGTCTTTCTTGTGCATGATAAGTGCAACCACAGTTCTAATTGTAGTGTGCAACAGTTAATCTCTGTGAAGCCAGCCCTAGTGTTGCAGTACTTATTGTTATGGTACTCAGTTTGGGTTTCTGGTAATGCAGTGTTAGTAATTGTGCCAACAGTTATTATTATCCAAGAAAAGTGCTGGAGCAATCCGGGTATTCTTTTACCGCTCCTGTGCCCATATCAAAAAGAGAGATTCAGTTTCAAGGAAGTTGAATGCACTAACTCTACTATCACTCTGTCAACAATGACCTGGCCCTCTGAAGATACAGGGTGCCTGGCTGGATCGGCAAGATGTGGCAGTGTTTTGTCTCTTTCGCTTCCACTCCCCCTTTCCTTTTGGGATACCTGCCGGAATTTCTGTGTCTACCAGGAAGTGCCGAGAGGTGTTCCAGGAGGTCGGGGCATACCATCGCCCCTGCAAACATCCTGCTTTTCAGGTGAGTGGCCCGTCTCAACATAAAGCCAAGCTGCAACATACAGAGCTGCCTGGGCGATGGATTCCTCAATGGGTACTTTCAAAGGTTTAGCGCAGGCTTTACCAGCTGATCAGGATGCTCCGTCTTTATTAGATTTAGCTACGGCCCTAGCTGGATTACAGAAGGAAGTTCTTTCCTTAAAGCAATAGAACCTGGAGTTGCACACTGAACTACAGCGGTATGAACCACAAGACACCCGCCGGGGAGGAGTCAAACTAAAACAAAGATCTCCAGTACTACAGGCCCCTCGGTCTGACCCTTCAAATCATGTTCCCGATCTGATTCAGGCCCAATGACTTCCACAACACAACCCATGCAGGTAATGGTCACAACACCAACCCCTGTGCCCTTAGCTCCTCCAGAAAGGTTTTTTGTAGATAGTGCCAAGTTCAACATTTTTCTTAACCAGTGGCAGCTACAGTTTTTGTGTCAGGCAGCTGCGTTCCCCAACGATGCTGCAAAGGTAGCTTTTATTATCTCTTATTTGGGAGGCAATGCAGCTAATTGGTCTATTCCGCTGGTGGAGCGCAATGACCCTATACTGTATGATTTCAACTGGTTCAAGGAAGCCTTGCGGAAACTGTTCCCCAAACATCTCTTCGTGCAAGCCAGTGACAATGAGTTGCTGAATTTGCGCCAGGGAAACAAGGTTCTACTGTCCTATATCACCTCTTTGAATCGGTTGGTGGCAGAGACTGAGTGGCCCGAGGAGAAGAGGACCTGCCTCTTCTATCGTGGCCTTCAGGACGATCTCAAGGATGTTCTAGCCCAAATTGTGGAACCTCCTACGGAGTTTTCCGAGTTCATTGGCCTGGTGGTACGATTGGATCACCGCTTGAGTGTACGTAAGGGAGAAAAATTCCGGGGTGACACACACTTAGTGATGTTCAAAACTGAGAAAAAGGAGTCCACCATTCCCACTCATGATACACCTGAGCCCATGCAAATTGGCAGTGTGCGTGGCCCACTTTCTAAGGAAGAGAAAGAACGTAGGAAAAAATTGAAACTGTGTTTACACTGCGGTAAGGCAGTGCATTTTGCTCGGGAATGTCCTAACAAGCCTACTGCTCCAAAGAACACCATTGGAGCGGTAACAAGGCCTGAATTCTTTCTTCCTGACCAGGCATAAAACTAACTGGCTTGATAACTTCTGAGAACATTTTATCAAGAGTTTCTTTCAATATGCTCTCACATCTGGCTAATACCACCAGTCCAGTACCTTGACATCTTACTCTTATTGTGACGTTAGTGTTGTCCCCTCAGGTTCGTAAGGTCATTCCCATATTGCTTGACTCTGGGGCTACCAGAAACTTTTTAGACTTGGGTTTGGCTAAAACCCTAAATATTACGACTGTCAGAAAAGACGTCCCTGAACCAATCAGAGCCGTGGATGGTTCAGATTTGTTCTCCGGGCTTCTTGTTTATCAAACAACACCCTTGTCCATGCTTTGTGCAAACAATAATACAGAACAAATTCAGTTTGACCTCATAGATACCCCAGTATTTGGAGCCATTTTGGGGATACCCTGGCTTCAGTTACACAATCCTAAAATTGACTGGGCAGCAAGGACAGTGACATTAGACTCTAAACATTGCTGGCACTCCTGTTACCAAGACAAACCATTACTAATGACACCCTTGCATTGTGGGTCCACACATAGTACGGCTATCAAGCCGGACCACACACTGGCCATTCCTGCACAGTATAAAGACTTCCATGATGTCTTTAGTGAACAGAAGGCCACCCAGCTGCCGCCACATAGGTCATACGATTGTTGTATAGACTTGATTTCAGGGGCAACGCTACCATGTAGTAGGGTGTATGCTCTTTCTGAGCCTGAGAATCGATACCTGCGAGACTACCTGGATGATCTACTGGCTAAGGGTTTCATTCGTCATTCAACGTCACCACTATCATCGTCTTTGTTCTTCAAGCCCAAGAAGAATCGTGAGCTGCGTGCGTATAAATTATTGCGCAGTAAACAAAGTGACCATAACAAAATGGTATCCACTTCCGTTGATCCCCGTACTTTTAGAACAGGTACGTCAGTCGACCATTTATACTAAACTTGACCTCAGGGGCGCCTACCACTTGATCTGAGTGATGAAGGGGGATGAGTGGAAGACGGCGTTCCAAACTAAATTCGGACTCTTTGAGTACACAGTGATGCCCTTCGGGTTGTGTAACGCTCCTGCAGCATTTAAATTTTTCATCAATGAAGTGCTGAAGGAGTTTCTGGATATCTGTGTAGTGGTATACATAGATGACATTTTGATCTATTCGTCTTCCACTGAGGAACATATAGGGCAACGGCTTTGTGAGCATCATCTCTTCGCCAAGCTGGAAAAATTTGTTTTTCATGCTACAACTGTAGAATTCCTGGGATATGTGATCACTCCTGATGGAATTTCCATGGATAGGTCCAAAGTACAGGCCATCCTGGATTCGGTAGCCCCAGGATCCATCAAGAAAGTGCAACAGTTTTTGGGCTTCGTAAATTTTTTATCGGAGATTTATACCCCACTTTTCGACCGTGGTATCTCCCTTAACTCATCTCCTACGAAAGGGGGTTAAGCTCCTCTGGGATGCAGAAGCTGAGAAAGTCTTCCAACATCTTAAAAACACATTCACTGAAGCACCCATTCTCCATCATCCCGACCCGGCTCAGCCATTTTTCGTGGAAGCAGACGCTTCCCAAATGGCAGTGGGTGGTGTCTTGTCCCAACAAGATCCTGAGTCTGGGCATTTCCATCCAGTAGCTTACTTCTCAAAGAAATTGCTACCCGCAGAGCAAAATTACACGGTGGCGGAGCGGGAGCTTCTGGCCATCAAGCTTGCCTTCCAGGAATGGCGTCACCACCTAATAGGAGCTAGACACACCGTAACTATTTACACAGATCACCATAATTTACAGTTTTTTCAAGTGACCAAGGCCCTGGCACCTCGTCAACTACGCTGGCTTCTATTCTTTAACAAGCTTGACTTTGTAATCACCTATAGGCCCGGTACTACACAACAGACACGTTGTCTAGGATGGGTTTCTCCTCTGATGTTGCGCTAGAACAGGTCAGAACCATTATACCCCGATAAAAAATCGTGGCTGTGTGCACTTCCCAAGAGTTCCTTGAGAAAATACGGGTAGCCCAACACAAGGTTCCCTGTTCAACTGCTATGTATGAAAAAGAGGGTTTACTATACCATGCTGACCAGTTGCACATCCCTACCAAAGAATTACGGGATACCGTGCTACAATGGGGACATGATTCTGTCCTCGCAGGTCACCTGGGTGAGAAAAAGATGTTAGATCTCTGTCAAAGATGGTTTTGGTGGCCCACACTTGTGTAGGATGTCAGAAGCTACGTCCAGACTTATTCCACCTGTGTTCGGGCTAAAACCCCACATACTCCAGCCACAGGATTGTTATTTCCCATGCCAATTCCGGTGGCCCCATGGCATACCATAAGTATGGATTTTATTTCTGATCTCCCAGCTTCCAATGGACACACTGTCATATGGGTGGTTGTAGATTACCTAACAAAAATGGCTCATTTTGTTCCATTAAAATGCCTCCCTACGGCATCCAAGCTCTCTGATTTGTTTGTACAACACATTGTACGGCTTCATGGGTTGCCCACCGCAATTGTTTCCGATCGTGGCCCCCAATTTATATCACGGTTTTGGCGTAGCTTCTTTTCCTCTGTCGGTATGGACGTATGCTTGTCCTCTGCATATCATCCAGAAATGGATGGGCAGATGGAATGTGCCAACCAATCGCTGGAGCAAATCCTGAGATGTTACATTGACACATGGTCTACTGAGTGGGATAAGGCTTTACCTCTTGTTGAATTTGTATATAACCACAGTGTCCACATGGCTACAGAAGTATCCCCATTTTACTGTTTGTTTGGTCTGTACCCAAGAATGTTACCTATAACTGGGTCCCAAACATCCACAAGAGTCCCATCTGTACAGAAACACCATAAAGCGTTATAGGAGATTCAAAAACAAGTAGAACTCCATTTAAAACTCTACTAAGCTCAAGTAAAAAAACAAGCAGTTAAAAGAAGGAGACCTGCTCCCTCTTATCAGATAGGAGATCAGGTTTGGCTCTCTCAAACAAAATCTCCATCTTGCAGGATCCAGAAAATTAAACCCCCGATTTCTAGGCCCCTTTCTTATTGCCAAAATCATCCATCCTGTGGTAGTAGATCTGACATTGCCAGATGATTTCAAGGTACACCCCGTGTTTCATGGGTCGTTACTACGTCCCTATTCCCCTGATAACCGCAATGCCCCACCACCTCCCCAGGTAAAAGTACACGGGCAATGGGAATTTGAAGTGGCCAAAATTCTTGACTCCGGGCACGTCCATGGTGTTCTACACTATTTATTGGCTTGGAAAGGCTATGGGCCTGAGGACAATTCCTGGGAACCCGCGTCCACAGTTTATGCTCCACGTAGTACTAACAAATTCCATCTCCTGCACCCTTCCAAGCCCCTCCCTTTGAGAGGGTCCTTTGTGGGGAGGACAGTCAGGAATCCCCAAGGTGCCTCCTGCGTTATCTGTCAGCATCCCCAGGGATTAGGGTTAAATCATATCTCTGTTCTTGGTTAAACCTTCATGTTTCTAAGTAAACATAATGTGCTGTGTTACACAATTGGTTTTATCAATGCTTGTTTTATTAATGCTTGTTTGCTAATGTGAGCAGGTGTAGACATGTGCTTCTAATTGGGTGTGGTCTAGACATGTGCTTCTAATTGGGTGTGGTGACTCATCCACATGTGGAAACTCAACTGCTTTCCAGATTGGCTATAAATATCAGTGAAGCATGCCTCCCTGCTTGGCTTTGTTTTGCTTCAGCCCCTGCTGTCATCCTCGTATTCAGGACTTTTGAGGCAATTCTTTTCTTCGTTCCTGTACCAGCTGACACCAGGCATTCCTCCAGCACTCCCGAAAAGACTGCAGCTAAGTGACTAGTATTCTCCAGGGAGTTTGTTCTTTGAGCACTGCACTTTCCTAGAACAGATGATGTATTTCAGACCTCATATTTTGGCGGAGTGCTTATCTTGAAGAGACAAATGCATTTCTGAACATTCTACATTATTATTGTAGTCACTTGCCTAAACGTGCTTCAGGAAATCTGCTTGAGCTCAAGTACTACAAAAAGTGACAGTGCAATTTTTAAAAAGCATTTACGTGACTTTTCTTTCTCTAATAGCATAACTCTTGGATTTTAATTGTGCCATTCATGCCTGTGTTTCAGGTTTGAGGAATTTGCTTTTGAAGGGTTTTTCACACACACAGTGAAACCAAACCAAACTGTGCCACCCTAACTGTTTAAACCCAGAGTGAACATTTGTATTTCTTGGATTGTTTTTGTTCCTTTTAGTTTAACCCTATGCATGAAGGAAAGTTATATGTGATATAATTAATGCCCCTGTTTGCCTTTTTTTGTGCATGATAAGTGCAACCACAGCTCTAATTGTAGTGTTCAACAGTGAAACTCTGTGAAGCCAGCCCTAGTGTTGCCGTACTTATTGTTATGGTACTCAGTTTGGGTTTTTGGTAATGCAGTGTTAGTAATTGTGCCAACAGTTATTATTATCCAAGAAAAGTGCTGGAGCATCCTGGTGTTCTTCTACCGCTCCCGTGCCCATATCAGAAAGAGAGATTCAGTTTCAAGGAAGTTGAGTGCACTAACTCTACTATCACTCTGTCAACAACGACCTGCCCCCCCCCCCGAAGATACAGGGTGCCTGGCTGGACAGGCAAGATGTGGCAGTGTTTTGTCTCTTTCACTCCCCCTTTCCTTTTGGGACACCTGTCGGGATTTCTGTGTCCACCAGGAAGTGCTGAGAGGTGTTCCAGGAGGTCGGGGGCATACCATCGCCCCTGCAGACATCCTGCTTTTCAGGTGAGTGGCCCGTCTCGACAGCGGTAAGCGGGATTTACCACCAATGTCATAATGAGGGCCATAGTCTTTGTTCTCTTGGATATGATAAAAGAAACACCTTCAGGAGAGAAAAACCTACCTGCTGAATCCAGAGCCTTCACATCTGATACCTTCCGAAAAGAGACTAAGCAAAGGAGCATGGCCAATTTAGCAGAAAGTTGTTTTACTGATAAATCTATATTACTTGGTCAAGTCTCAAAGAGAGACAGAACATAATTTACGTCACGTATTTGGGAGTATCTAGTTAGATCAGCAATCCTATTGACTAAGCAATTTGCACACCTAGGGATGCATACTCAGTGGTTTGCCATCAATATATTCATGACCCGCTGACAAAGCTGACCGGAAATTGTTTACTGACCTATAACACAGTCCAGAATCTGCACATTCAGAAAGCAAATTCAGAATATCCTTCAAGGCTGAGCCCACGGGATCCAAATACTATTGCTGGCACCAACCCATCCATCTCTTCCATGCTGAAGAGTATCGCTTGTGGATGGATGGAGCCCAAGCCTGTTGTATACAAGCAGTAATTGTTGTTGAAATGCCCTCAATCTGCCCATGTCTCCCGATATCTTCTAGCCCATGAGTACTAATAGGCCTTGAAGAAGAAGAGGTTGCAGAGACCCAGTTGGATCCGGCAGGAGATTCGGAACAACCAGAAGAAGAAGAGACAGAGAGACAGACAACTCCAGAAGAGTTGAGAAACAAGGCTGAGTCTTCCAAACAGGAGTTCCAAGAACCACTGTTGCCAGTTGTTTCCAGACCTGCGCTGCAACTGCGGGGATCAATGCGAACAGACTGAAGGCATTATTAATTTGCTTGGACCAGTCCTGCAGGAAAGCATCCATAGCAAGTGCCGCTGGTTCTGGTCTCCAGCTATAAAACTTGCTCAACTGCCAATTCAGTCTGGATGCAAAGAGATCCACTTGACAGTGGCTGAATGATCCAAGAATCATCTGCAAAACTTGAAGATGTAGCTTCCAGTCGCTGCAATCCCTCAAGAATCTGGAGTTCCAATCTGCTACAATGTTGTCCTTGCCCGAATACTCTGTTATCACTATGATCTTTTGACCAGGACAGAAATGCCAAACCTCCTTGACGATGTTTGCCAGGAGACACGACCTGGTTCCTCCCAAACCATTGATATACCTGACCACTGACACATTTTCAATCCGAAGGAGGATGCAACAGTAGCTTTTCTTGAGAGGAATTTTGTTGCAAAAAAACCCACAAGGAGTTCAAAACAATTTATGTGCATACCAAGTTCTTCTGAGGACCTTGAGTAGAAAAGTCCCTCCACTTTGCTTCTCAGTCCCAACAACTGTAATCAGATTCTATGACGATATCCGGGACTATCCCAAAAATAGCTCTGCCATTTCAAGTCTCCATGTGTTGAAGCCACCACTTGAGTTCCTCCAGAGCCTCAGCTATTGTGGAACTTGACAAGTGTGCATCCAGCCTTTCTGAAGGTAAAGGGTCTTCAATCTCTAAATGCAGCGGCCCAGAACGATCACCTGTATAGAAGAGGCTGATAGAAACAAAATTTGAGCTAGAAATCTCAAAGACACTGCCTGCAGTCTTCAATTCTGGATTGTCTGGCCTGCCCTACCCACCAGTCCAGAACACTGCAGCTTCTTTAAGAGGAGGAGCATGTAGCCCTTAATGCCACGTGTTGCTCTCTAGACGCTGCTCATCATACCGCAGAGTTACTCCTTCTGGCTTCCTGTTAAGACTAACCTGACGTTGCATCTCATCTGCTTTCTTCTTTGGGCTTGTTCTCGTTTTCAATGCTGGCAACAAGAATCGTCCTTGCCGCTCAGCCTGTCCCGCTCACGCTGTGGCTCTCCTCATTTCTTCATGTCTATGGAGAACTCCTTCCCTTGGCAACCTGGAAAACAAAATAAAAGCAATGTGTAAGCTTTTGGTGAGGGGTAACGCGCCACAAGTACTATTCTATAAACTAACATATGTATTTGACTCAAGTTAGATGTTGACAAACTTTTAGGAAACTGGTATTCAGGGAAACACCTGTAATATAAAAATATGTAAAATAGTTGCTTTGAGGGATTCTGAGTAACAGAACTCAGCTATTTTACCTGAACTGCATTAAGTCAGAGTGTTAGTTGTACAGTATGTTTTATTTTAGTAACTTGGCATAGTGTTGCACAGTCTATAAGCGATTCTTACGCAATGTGTATGTTGATATATATAGAAACATGAGGAAACACATTATGGGGGTCATTACAACATTGGCGGTAAAAGGCGCTTACCGCCATGCAGAAGACCGCCAACACACTGCCGCGGCCGCGGAATTCCGCCACAGCTATTATGACCCACATCTCGGAATCCGCCAAAAGTCAGACACCCACACAAGTCCGCCACACCAAAGGTCAGTGATAAACTGGCGAAAATAAAACCTCCACCGTCACGCTAACAGAAATACGCCCACACGCGGCGGTCTTTCAACCGCTGTATTCCACTGGCGGTACACACAGCCGCGCTCAAAATACACACACTCTTACAAAACACAGCCACATTGGACAATTCAAAATACACACACCTGCTACACATACACACACCACTCCCACACACCCATTACAATATAAAACACACACCCACATCACCCACAAACCCCTACTACCAAAAATTCAGAAAGAAGTCCAGAGAGAGACACCACCAGCAAGAACAACAGCATCCACAGGCACACAACACCATCACCCACACAACTTCCACGCACCTCACACAACACACCACTACATATCACCACACTTATCACCACACACTCCACCCCACACATCACCTACACCACCCCATGGCACGGCAAAGACACCCCAGGTTCTCAGAGGAGGAGCTCAGGGTCATGGTGGAGGAAATCGTCCGGGTAGAGCCACAGCTATTCGGAGCACAGGTGCAGCACACCTCAATAGCTAGGAAGATGGAGCTATGGTGAAGAATAGTGAACAGGGTCAACGCAGTGGGACAACACCCAAGAAATCGGGAGGACATCAGGAAGAGGTGGAACGACCTACGGGGGAAGGTGCGTTCCGTGGTCTCAATACACCACCTGGCGTTTCAGCGGACTGACGACGGACCCCCACCTCCTCCCCCACAACTAACAACATGGGAGGAGCAGGTCTTGGTGATTCTGCATCCTGAGGGCCTCGCAGGAGTAGGTGGAGGAATGGACTCTGGTAAGAAAAGCTTTACTATTACATCCCCCACCCTACCTGCATGCTATCACATTCCCCCACCCTCACCCTCATCCCCCTGCACCCCAACTCCTCACATATGTCCCAACATCACAAACCACACATCCCAACACCAAGCCCTGCATGCAACAACAAAGCATGGACACCCATCACCAAAGCATGCCCACTGCACATACCCATACACCCCCCTAAACCATCATCACACAAGCTCCCACACAGGAATGCTAGCACTGGGGTACACGGTCACCCACCCATTGCACACCATTACACACACAAATTTAATAAACATCCTTTTATACCCCTGCAGGACCCCTACCCAACGTCACCGGACAGGAGGGTCCACACATGTCCACACGACCAACAGAAGAGACCCACAGTGATGACAGCACCTCTGTCCAACTGGATCTAAATGACCAGCCCGAACCATCGGGGACCTCTGGACAGTCAGTTCCTCTCACACAGGCACAGGCCTCCACAGACCTTTCCCCCTCTGTAAACACCAGCACAGCACCCACCCAGCGGGCCCATACCTCCTTCCCCAGGACACGTCAATCAGCTGTGTATCCACCACTACAGGGAACCCAGGATAACCCACCACCCCAACAACAACAGGGACCTGGAGTTATTGGTAGTGGGCACACGGTCCAGGGGACGGAGGCCCAGGAACACAGGGGAACTGGGAGGGCTGCTGTGCGACAGGGGGCGGACAGGCCAAGGGAACCCACTCTCCAGGAGGCCCTCTCCTCCATCATAGGAGCCTACCACCACTCCCAGGAGACGATGGCAACGGTACTGGCCAAGTTTCAGGAGACCCAGCGCATGCAGGAGGAACAGTATATGGGCTTCAGGGAGGAATTCAGAACCATCAGCTCCACCCTGGGCACCATCGTAGGGGTGCTGAAGGAACTACTCAACACCAGGAGGGACACTGTGGCACTACAAGGGTCCCCTGACACTAGCATGGACGATGAACTGCCCACCACCTCCGCCGGTGCTAGTGGACAGGACGCCCCGCCACAGGACCACCACACCAGCACCCCACCCCCTGCGGACGGAGAACCACCCTGCAAACGGTCCCTGAGATACAGGACAAAGACAGAGCACGATGCCAAGACCCCCGCCAAGAAATGAGACCACCCTGATTGTCATCCTACTGTCCCACTTTGTCACCCTGTCCATAATTAAACTGCCCCAGCTCCACTTCCTATACCCATATGGGCAATGCACCTGTGAGACTAATAGACTGGACTCTGCCGTGGACACTCCTCCGCCATCACCCCTCACCATTTCACTACCCCCTCCAATATTGAGCATTTAAATAAACACACCTAAAGCACAAAATGATCTGGAGTCTGTCTGTGATTTCGAAATAGTGTATTAGCAATTACAGTGATAAAATGTTTTTTAAATAGTAATGTCAACATACCTATGTCACACAGCTCTAGTCCATGAGGAATCTAAGCAGATGTCACACAGTGGGACCCACATCTGTGAAATTGTAAGGGAAAGTGACAAAGTAGTAGTGGACAAACAGAAAGAGTGAACCAGTGTTCAGAGCAATATATAAGGTATCAGGGGTTAGATAGCACAAAGGAGAAGGGCAGAGGAACGCTACAATGAGGCCCCTGGGCAAACTAGGAGGGTGATCAAGAGGACCTTCGGCCTCCTGAAGGCCAGGTTCAGGTGCCTCCATATGACAGGTGGATCCCTATTCTACTCACCAAAGAAGGTGTGCCAGATCATCATGGCCTGCTGTATGCTTCATAACTTGGCTTTGCAACAACAGGTGCCTTTTCTGCAGGAGGATGGTCCAGATGGCGGTGTTGTTGCAGCTGTGGAGCCTGTGGACAGTGAAGATGAGGAAGCAGAGAAAGAAGACATGCACAGCAGGGACTCAGTGATCCAGCAATATTTCCAGTGAGACACAGGTAAGAGTACAGACCTGCCTACTGCATGTACTTTAACACTACTACCTCTCTACTGTCTGTCGTTTTCACCCAGTGTATGGTCACTGAGTTGTCACTTTCCCTTACGATGTCACAGATGTGGGTCCCACTGTGTGACATCTGCTTAGATTCCTTATGGACTAGAGCTGTGTGACATAGGTATGTTGACACTCAACTTGAAAGAGCATTTTGTCACTGTAATTGCTAATACACTATTTCGAAATCACAGACAGACTCCAGATTGCTTTGTGCTTTAAGGGTGTTTATTTAAGTGCTCAATATTGGAAGGGGTAGTAAAATGGTGAGGGGTGATGGTGGAGGAATGTCCATGGCAGAGTCCAGTCTATTAGTCTCACATGTGCATTGCCCAAATGGGCATAGGAAGTGGAGCTGGGGCAGTTTAAGTATGGACAGGGTGACAAAGTGGGGCAGTAGGATGACAATCAGGGTGGTCTCATTTCTTGGTGGGGGTCTTGGCATCGTGCTCTGTCTTTGTCCTGGATCTCAGGGACCGTTTGCGGGGTGGTTCTCCCTCTGCAGGGGGTGGGGTGCTGGTGTGGTGGTCCTGTGGCAGGGCATCCTGTCCCCTAGTGCCGGCGGAGGTGGTGGGCAGTTCATCGTCCATGCTAGTATCAGGGGCCCCTTGTAGTGCCACAGTGTCCCTCCTGGTGTTGAGTACTTCCTTCAGCACCCCTACGATGGTGCCCAGGGTAGAGCTGATGGTTCTGAGTTCCTCCCTGAAGCCCATATACTGTTCCTCCTGCAGGCGCTGGGTCTCCAGAAACTTGGCCAGTACCGTTGCCATCGCCTCCTGGGAGTGGTGGTATGCTCCCATGATGGAGGAGAGGGCCTCGTGGAGAGTGGGTTCCCTTGGCCTGTCCGCCCCCTGTCGCACAGCAGCCCTCCCAGTTCCCCTGTGTTCCTGGGCCTCCGTCCTCTGGACCGTGTGCCCACTACCACTGCCCCCAGGTCCCTGTTGTTGTTGGGGTGGTGGGTTATCCTGGGTTCCCTGTAGTGGTGGATACACTGCTGATTGACGTGTCCTGGGGACGGAGGTGTGGGCCCGCTGGGTGGGTGCTGTGCTGGTGTTTCCAGAGGGTGAAAGCTCTGTAGTGGCCTGTGACTGGGTGATGGGAACCGACTGTCCCGAGTTCCCAGATGGGCCGGGCTGTTCATCTAGATCCAGTTGGACAGAGGTGCTGTCATCACTGTGGGCCTCTTCTGTTGGTGGTGTGGACATGTGTGGACCCTCCTGTCCGGTGACGTTGGGTAGGGGTCCTGCAGGGGTATAAAAGGATGGTTATTACATCTGTGTGTATCATGGTGTGCAATGGGTGGGTGACCGTGTACCCCAGTGTTTGCATTCCTGTGTGGGACCTTGTGTGAGGATGGTTTAGGGGGTTGTATGGGTATGTGCAGTGGGCATGCTTTAGTGATGGGTGTCCATGCTTTGTTGTTGCATGCAGGGCTTGGTGTTGGGATGGGTGGTTTGTGATGTTGGGACATATGTGAGGAGTTGGGGTGCTGGGGGTGAGGGTGAGGGTATGTGATAGCATGCAGGTAGGGTGGGGGTTGTAATAGTTAAGATTTGTCTTACCAGAGTCCATTCCTCCAGCTACTCCTGCGAGGCCCTCAGGATGCAGAATCGCGAAGACCTGCTCCTCCCATGTTGTTAGTTGTGGGGGAGGAGGTGGGAGTCCGCCGCCAGTCCTCTGAACCACCAGGTGGTGTCTTGAGACCACGGAACGCACCTTCCCCCGTAGGTCGTTCCACCGCTTCCTGATGTCCTCCTGATTTCTTAGGTGCTGTCCCACTGCGTTGACCCTGTCCACTATTCTTCACCATAGCTCCATCTTCCGTGCAGTGGAGGTGTGCTGCACCTGTGCTCTGAATAGCTGTGGCTCTACCTGGACGATTTCCTCCACCATGACCCTGAGCTCCTCCTCCGAGAACCTGGGGTGTCTTTGCCGTGCCATGGGGTGGTGTAGGTGATGTGTGGGGTGGAGTGTGTGGTGATATGTGGGGTGATATGTAGTGGTGTGTTGTGTGAGGTGCGTGGAAGTTCTGTGGGTGATGGTGTTGTGTGCCTGTGGATGCTGTTGTTCTTGCTGGTGCTCTCTCTCTGGCCTTCTCTCTGAATTTTTTGTCGTGGGGGTTTGTGGGTGATGTGGGTGGGTGTTTTATATTGTAATGGGTGTGTGGGAGTGGTGTGTATGTGTATCAGGTGTGTGTATTTCGAATTGTCCAACATGGCTGTGTTTTGTAAGAGTGTGTGTATTTTGAGCGCAGCGGTATGTACCGCCAATGGAATACCGCGGTTGAAAGACCGCCATGTGGATTCGTGTGTCGTGATAGTGTGGGCGTATTTCTGTTGGCGTGACGGTGGAGGATTTGTTTT
This sequence comes from Pleurodeles waltl, assembly GCF_031143425.1. Classification (NCBI taxonomy): domain Eukaryota; kingdom Metazoa; phylum Chordata; class Amphibia; order Caudata; family Salamandridae; genus Pleurodeles; species Pleurodeles waltl. The sequence continues at coordinate 880,154,974 of NC_090437.1, forward strand.
CGCCAGTTTATCACTGACCTTTGGTGTGGCGGACTTGTGTGAGTGTCTGAATTTTGGCGGATTCTGACATGTGGGTCATAATAGCTGTGGCGGAATTCCGCGGCCGTGGCGGTGTGTTGGCGGTCTTCTGAACGGCGGTAAGCAGCTTTTACCGCCAATGTTGTAATGAGGGCCATGGCGAGGTAAGTGGGGCTGGGACAGGGTGTGGGGGGGGGTAGTTTTTAGGGGTGGGGTGGATTTAGGACTTTGGGTCGGGGTAGTTTATTTTTTGGGGATGGGGAGTGGGGTTGGGGAAGTTTATTTTTTAGGGCTTAGGGTGGTGGTGTTTATTGGGGTAGTTAATTTTTTAGGGATAGGGTAGTTCATTTTTTTGTGGTGGGGAAGGTTTAAAGAAGGGCCGGAGAGGAGGAAGGATCGGGAGAGGACATGGTGAGGTAAGCGGGGCTGTGTCATGGTTTGGGGGTAGTTTTTAGCAGGGGGAGTGGATTTAGGGTTTAGGGTGGGTGGGAGGTCGGGGTAGTTTATTATTTTAGGGGTGGGTGGGGGTTGGGGAGGTTTACTTTTTAGGACTTAAGGTGAGTGCACTCATTTCTGGGAGGGAGCCTACTCTGGTGCGGGCTGCCAACACAGCTGTTGTGTACCAGTGCAGAGCAAATCTCCTTTTTCCCTCCCTACCTGCAGTCAGCGTAGGCTGGATCATTGTCACTGGGTGCCTCCCATTCCCCTGAGACACAGACAATGAAGGAAGGCACAGAGCAGTGCCCCCAGGCATGTGGCCCTCCCTGGGAGCATGCCTCATTAGGAGCATGGTGGTGCTCATCTTTTCTTCGGTCACCAGGGAGACCTTCAATGTTTGGGAGGAGTTGGCCCCTTTAGCTACTGATGCTGGAACAGTCCTCTGTCTAGGCTCCTGGCACCTGCCTTTGCCAGGGGGCTTCTTCCGCAGCCCTTCCAGAGCCCACAAGCAAGGCACGCTCTCTGTCTTCGTAGCTTTGGAAAACATGCAGGACACCTGTGTGTCAGCAGCTAAGGCAGTGGCACCTCCTAATGAAGGTCAACCTCCATTGCACAAAAGATCCAGGGGAGCCCTCCACAGTCCCCTCCAGCAGGGCCATCCCTCTGCTATCCTTCAGAGGGTGTAAAGGTGCCAGCACCACTGCCCCTGGAAAATCACTTCCAAGAATCACTTCTAGGCCCTGGGTGCAAGCTAGAATTGACAGGTCCTTAAGTCCATCCTCGCAATGGAGTCAGGAGGCTTGTCCTGAATTCCTTCAGCGACAGCACTCCCAGGTCCAGAAAGTTCTCCAAGGTCCCCCCCTGCACAAGGTGCAATACGAAAGGTAATTAGCACATGCAAATTCTGTCCCCACCCCTCTTTCCCAGGAACAGGCCCAAGGACTGGCAATAGGCCCTGTTTTGTGCAGAAGCGTTAATCATCTAGCTGGCCAGAAGAGTAATTAACATGGCCCACGCAAAGGGAGCAAAGGTCATGGAGAGCGATGAGTCCAGGATGAATCCCAGGTTGCGTGCGTGGTTGGTGGGCGTCAGTGCGCTTCCTAGAGTGGCCAGCCACCAAGATTCGTCCCAGGCGGAGGGGGTGGAGCTGAGGAAGAGGATCTCCATCTTGTCCGAGTTCAGTTTCAGGCGACTGCTCTCTATCCAGTTGGCGATGGCCTTTATTCTGTTGTGGAGGTTGGTTTTGGCGGTGGCGGGGTCCTTGGTGAGTGAGAGGATCAGCTGGGTGTCATCGGCGTATGAGACGATGTTGAGGTTGTGTGATCGGACGATGTTGACGAGCGGTGCCATGTAGATGTTAAAAAGGGTCGGGCTGAGGGAGGATCCTTGGGGAACGCCGCAGATGGTCTCTGTGGCTTCAGAACGGAAGGGAGGGAGGCGGACTCTTTGGGTTCTGCCGGTGATGAAGGATGTAATCCAGTCCAGGGCTTTGTGGCGGATCCCTGCGTCGGGGAGGCGTGGGCGTAGGGTGTGGTGGCAGACAGTGTTGAAGGCGGCTGAGAGGTCTAGAGGGATCAGGGCTGCAGTTTCGCCTTTGTCTAGCATAGTCCTGATGTCATCGGTGGCGGCGATGAGGTCGGTCTTGGTGCTGTGGTTGCTGCGGAAACTGGATTGAGACAGGCCCAGAGTGTTGTCGTCTTCAAGGAAGTGGGTCAGTTGACTGTTGACAATCTTCTCGATGACCTTTGCCGGGAAAGGGAGCAGGGAGATGGGCCGGTAGGTCTTGAGATCTCTTAGGCCTGCCTTGGGTTTCTTTAGTAGGGCGTTGATTTCGGCGTGCTTCCAGCTTTCCGGGAAGGTGGTGGTCTCGAAGGAGCTGTTGACGATCATTCGGAGTTAGGGGGCGATGATGGAGCTGGCTTTGTTGAAGACGTGATGAGGGCAGGGGTCGGATGGTGAGCCAGAGTGAATAGTGCTCATGATTTTGATGATCTCATAGTCGTTGATGCTTGTCCAGGAGAGCAGGAGGTTGGAATGTTCAGGAATAGGAGCTACTAGTGTCTGGGGGGCCATGTACAGGACGTTATAGGGGTGAGCCCTTTGGTTTAGCTATATTTTTAGAACACAGCATTTGCCATTTCCATGGCTTCTGGGCTCTGATTGGTATCTCTTTAGATGCATATTTTAGCCTACTTTTTGGGACATATATCTGGGACTCTATATGTATGTATTTGCACTGTATTTCTATAGCACAAGCCTAGCCAAAACACAGCAGAGCGCTGTAAATGGTCAAGGACATTCATAGTCACCAAATAATAGGAGATGAAGCTGTGTTGTGGACAGTTAATAAATTATGATGTAGTGCTCTTTAGAGAGATGAGTTGTTGACTATTTTTAAAATGGAGCAGCGTTGGGGTGATCTTGTTGGATACAGGGAAGTCGTTCCAGATCCTGTGTGCATAAATGGGAAAACCCTGCTGATTTATTTATTTTCCATTTTTACACTTCTTATGGAACCACCAGGCATGGTAAGCTTTTCTGCAAATCAAGAATGTGCCTTTATCATGATGACTTTGTAAATGATGCAGCTGGCTTTGAAGCTAGTGGTGGCCAGCAGAGGGCACCAGTGGAATTCCGTCTGGATGCAGTTGATGTGCTCATATTTCTTTAGGCCCTGGACAAGATGTACTGCAGCGAGTAGGAAGTCCTTATGGAGTGTCGGTGTGGAGTCCTTGTGGACATGAAGCATAGCATTACCACCATCCACTTGCAAGAGTATGAGGGTTTGAACAGCACTTCTGAAGTCGCTTTCTGGAACAAACAGATGACTTTCTTAAGAAAACAGCTAGTACCAGACTATCTTAGCATTTTTTGCCAGTTTGTTTCTTGGGGTTGAGATTGGTGTCCAGAGTTAATCCAACTGCTTCTGATGAAAACTGGGGTTTGAAGCCATCAAGGTTCATGTCATTGAGCCAGGTTTGTACTGTCTCTTGTTTGTCCTTTTTTGTAGTGTGTCACGTTGCATGTGCACAGGGGTGCGCACACCAATTAGCATTTTAGAATATTTTTCCTTTATGGAACAAAATCCTGGACTGCCAGTAGTGTGTGCACATACAGGGTGATGACACAACAGTGGCCATCTTGGAATGCGTTTAAAACAAAAAAGTTGCTTGTGTGTACATGTTATGCGTGGTGACATAAAGATGTCCATCTTGGAATGTTTTTTTCCTTAAAAAAATATATTCCTAAAAGTCCACTTGCTCATGAGCATTTGTGGTGGCACTCTGACAGTTATTGTTTTTTTGTAACTTAAAGGGACGCCAGAGCAAACAATTATTAGCAAAGCCAACAGCGCTACTGTTGATTATAAAAGGCAAATCCTATCGCACTGTCTGTACTTGATAATACACAATTACACCTAAACACAAAGTTGTCAAGGAACTAAGAGGAACATGTGGGCTTGCCTATATTTGCATCCTCCCTACCATGACAAGAAACATACAAAGGTGAATAAGGCAAACTTAGGTTACCCTAGTAATATTTCCCAAACTTCAGGGGATCCTACGAACCTAGCCATTAATTTGCATTGGGTCAATTCATGATCTCCTTTCAGTCTAACGTACAGAACAGTCAAACACGTTTGAAAGGTATGGGCTCACGAACATCCTGCGAGTCATGCTTCATTGTCAGCCATCCTACCACCCCACTGCATTCTCTAGTGGTGGGTCCACTACTCCAATACAATACTTCGGAGCCTACCCTGATGGAAGAAGGGTGCGTTCCACACAAGACACACATAAATTAATAATCTCAGGAACCCTTAAAAAGATCTATCTTTATTTAGTGCTAAGGGAGGTGGCATGATTAAAAACTAAGGGGGTAATTTCGACCTCAGCGGTCTTTTCACAAGACCACCGAGGGACCGCCGTGCTGAAGACCGCCAGTGGTGGCGGTTTTCCGCTCTGCGTATTATGACTGCTGGCAGCCCTCCGTCCTTTTCCAGATGGAGAGCCGCCAGCAGCCATACTGGCGGACAGCGGGGAAGTGGAGGTTGCTCCACCACCTGTCAACAGAACACCGCCCACCGAATCACGTTCCGTCCCGTCCCGGAAGATCAACAGACAAGGTAATTTGATCGTCCGTTAGGGGAGGGGGTGTTTTGTGATGTGTACGTGCATGGGGGTGTGCGTGTGAGTATGTAGAGGGGGTGTGTGAGTGCGTGTATGAATGCGGGGGTGAAGTGTGGATGAAAATGTGTGCGTCTGTCTGTATGTATGTCTGAATGGATGTGTGCATGTATGTCTGAATGTGGGTGTGCGTGTATGACTGTGTGTGTGTCTGTTGGCATGTTTGTTTGTGTGTGTGCGGGAATGTGTGTTGGTGGTGTCTGCATGCGTGTCGGGTGTGTGTCTGTGTTGTGATGTCGGGGGTAGGGGTGGGGAGGGGGTCCTGCTGCCTTTGAGGGGTGGCAAGGGGGTGGGGGTGTCAGGGATGGACTTGGGGTGGGGGAGACCCCTATCAGTGCCAGGGAAGGAATTCCCTGGCACTGATAGTGCTTACCGCCATGGATTTCATGGCAGTTCCAAACCCCATGAAATCCATGGCGGTCAGCCGGGTCATGATACCGCCGGCGGTCTTGTGATGGCCGCCGGGCTGGAGACCCAAGTGTCCAGCCCAGTGGTCGTCTCCACAATGGCGGTCTGATCGGAGAAGTGGCGGATGACCATGGCGGTAACTGCCATGGTCATAATTCCACATTTTTTACCGCCAGCTGGCGGTAAAACCACCACTTCTCCATCAACCGCCAGGGTCGTAATGACCCCCTAAGTATACAGTGATGCCTGGGAGTCGATACTGCCACATCTAATATGTTTTAGCGTATGGCTCATTATATTCTCTTACTAATTGGAGATTTGCTTAATCAGTATGTTGTTGATTAGGTCCCTGCATTAAAAAAGGAAGCACCCCATGGAGAGGACAGGCCAGGGGTGTGGAATATATATAGCCAATGCCCAGAACATATTTTTCGGGTCAAGGACAATACGTTTTCAGCTTTCTTTTTCCTCAGGACAAGTATGCCCAACCCCCTGTAGCACAACACCTTTGGCTTTCAATTTACAATACCACATTCTGGATCGGGGAAGGAAATTGTTTGCAGTAGAGTTATTATTTGTTAACACGTTACTGCTCTTTGAACTTGTATGTATAGATCATTAATGTAAAGCCTTTACTATTAGAGTGAGCACTCTAAATAAATGTTGTAAGCTTGGCCTGCAGTACTGCCAGTGGTTTCAGCAAAAACTAATGTACACACATTTGCAGAGTTTAACAATATGAGGCTACGTATAATGCTCCTAGAATGCTCTCTGACTAGATGCAAATATTTCCCGAAGCTTGAAAGCAAAATTGATTATCTTTACTGTCAATATGCTCACAAAAATGCAGATAGGAATAAAAACATTTACTAAAATACTGGGAAGTTTTAGGTGCAATTGCTTTGAAGCATCATTTAGCAAAATGCGTTGATGCATGCTAGTATTTCCAAACAATATTCACAATGGAAAGTCAGAGTTACCAGTTTTAATACAATTATGTAAACCATGAAAATAAACAAGCATTGACAAGTCCAATAGGTCTGAGAGTGGATGTCAGTCTTTTGGTTTTGTCAATGCGTGTCTTGGTTTGATATGACTTTTGAAAAACCTTATTGTTGTGGGAGCTGCTGGGCCCTCACCATTGTAACAGATATTAGCAAAACTGCAAAAAAATATTTTTGGTCTCAAAAAGCACACATTGCCACAGAAGTTCCTGGCACTGAACAAAACTACTTTATGTGCTCTTTATGGAAGAGCACATTGCGATCATTCACAGTGAAGTCAGCCGATAGAGAGAGATAGAATTTGAATAAAAACAAAAGGTCTTGGTTAATGCCAGACATAATTAGGGGCCCAATTCTTAAAGAAAGTCACAAAAATGCACCTGGGGTATATGTCTTTACATTAGTGCAGATTTACATAATTCATGAATTCACAATAATTGAAAATATTTTCGAACTGTATTTGAGCACAAACAAATATGCATGTGTAGATTTAATCATGAGAAAATCTAATGAGTATTTACAAGCTCACTTTCCCGCCAACCACGTTTTTCCCAATCCTGAAAGAAGTTTAAATTTTGACCCTTCTCAGGAGTAAATATGGGAAATGCTTAGAGGAGCTGGTGAAAACCCTTTAAACATGCAAGTTACTAGGATGGCACAGACTCAAAAGGGCATTCTAACCCTGGAACGATTGTTTACTGCTCCAGCCCCAGTATGTGGATCTACGGAAAGGTGGCAAAATAAGGAAATTGCTAGTATTCACACTCTACTGTAGTACTGCCCTGGCATAATCAGAGAGGCTTTTATCAAAGCTCTTATATAATGAGATTGCTGCCATGATTTGTCACCGCACTACATGGCAGCAAAGGGACAAGTAGATTTTATTTTACGGGACAAGTACATTTATAAGGCAATCTGTCCCACTGACAAGTAGATATTTTATTAAATTCTACACCCCTGTAGACGAGGGTGGCCTTGTAGCCCCACATTCGTCAAAGGTTATACCCAGCTGGTTCACCTATTCCAAGCATCTGGTCGGGAGGAGACCAAATAAAGAAAGATCTTGTTAATTGTTCCTGGGATTTTTAATTTACATACGTCTTGTGTGGATCCCACCCCTTCTTCCATCAGGACAGGCTCCCAAGTATTGAACTGGAAAAGCCAACCTACCACTAGAGAATGTGGTGGCGTGGTGGGATGGCCAATGATGAAACATGACACCAGGGGGTGTGTGAGGCCATACCTTTCAAAAATGTTTGAATTTGTTTGACATTTCTTTAAAGGAGGTCCTGGATTAATCTAAGGCAAATTAATGGCTAGGTCTGTAGAATCCCCATAAGTTTGGGAAATATTCTTAGGGTAACTTGGGTCTGTGTCAGGACCGGAGGCTTCGGATTATGCTTCTCCTTCTATGTTATATATTATTGCAAAACTTGCAGCAGCCAATCAAATTAAACTTTTTTATTAAACCACATTTCCCACAAGTCCCAACATGACAACATCTCTTGCAGGCCTCAAAAAATCATTAAAATGTTGCTAGACCTGCAGGTTGAGTAACTTGAATACTCCACTCACAATAACTGTAATGTACTTAACCTGTAAATGGAGCTCAATTGTGTGACCCTAGACAAAGATTTTACTTTACAGTCACCTTTTTCTTCATTCTCACATACGAGTGTACCTTTAAATATGTGAGCTGAGCATTTCTGCTGTACAAAAAAAATGCTTTGTTTGATTAAATGGACTAAACATTGCTCCATATATAAGAAGAATCTAGCCCACATATAGGGGACACATGATCCATTACTTGCCTCTTAGTTTACGAACAGCATTGCTACCAGGGCAGGAGTGTTTCTACGCTTATGTTTAAAACTCATTTTTAATAAGTATATTACTAAAGCATGATGTGGTCACACACTGTCATTTACAGAGAGAAGATTTCCATGAAATGTCCAAAAACCTCCCTACTAACTTGGAGCTTTACTGATAAAACTATATAATGTATTAACAAGTCTGTGAAAATCGGGTTTCAGAAGACATGTATTCTGTGCACATCACCAAGTAAAGTGTTCTGATTGTTTTCATCCTATTAAAATATTTTTTATATCATACAGAAGTACAAACAATGGGCTTTCACACCTACTGAAATATATTTTGAAATGTGTGTATAGTTGACTTTACTACTTAAATTTTATGTGTTAGGAAAAAACTGACAAAATCCTGGAATTCTGCAGTCAGAAGGAAACAAGGTGACAAGAATAAGATTTAAAGGCCTCCTTCACTTTCTGACTGAACAGATAACCTGTTCTTTATCAACATGGCAGAAGGGTAGAGAAGGTCGTATAAATAGCTCGACCTGATAAAATATGACTCACCATAGCGAGCGGAACTTCCTCTTTCTTTTCTACTTGATCAACAGATAAGTGACTTTTTGCTGTTACTGTTATTCTAATCTTGGCTTTTCCCACTCTGTGTTGCATGTGAGAGTCCCTGCTCTTACCACGGCCCAGCTATACCTGAATGGGTAGGTGGGGAGGCAGAGCACTTCAGTGTGAGGACCTATCCAGTCCTGCCTCAATCTTGCGGTCGTCCAATGTGCAGTGGGATCCCTGAACTGTATTGGGTATTGGAAGCTACATGCTTTGACTCAGCAAGAATGAGCCGGCTCACACACTGCTGCTGCCACTGCAGCTGAGCTCAAATCGCCTCTCCCATGTATTTTGCCTGGGCAAGTACAAGCCATCATAGGACGCTTCCTTAGGGTCTTCAGGATATTGCTTTCAAGCTCCCTTCTCCGGCCGCCTGGACTAGTCCACTAGTAGTCGTTCCACTTCCTACTCATGCCAGATGACGACACGGACGGCACACACACATGCGCTTTCCTCTGACACTGAATATTATCAATGCTCCAAATGATGATGCAGGAGCCAGCGCGGCCATCACACGCCTGCCCCCTCCTATGTCCCTTCTGACCCTGGCACTTCCTTGGATTTTGATATAAATGCCATCATCCACCACCCCTAATCGGACTGGACTCCCCTCCCCGCAGTTTCTATGCCCACCACTGACTCTGCAAGAGCTATGACCAGGATGTACTCAACCAACTCCGCTCAGAGTGCCTCGGACCAGACATCCCAGACAAAGTAGCAGAGACTAATTAACTTGACCCCCAACCTAGTCACTTTCTCAAAAGATCAACTAAGGATCCCAAGAAAGGGATCGACAGGTCCAGGAAGGCCTGTCAGGACAAGGTCCTACATCTCATGGGCCATTATACAAGATTCTTGACATGGCGGTGACCGCCAAGGAGACAGATACACCAGTAGATCCTGACACTCTAGCCGGCTTGGCCCAGTGAGCACTGTGCCTATTAAGTAATGCCAATTGTGCGTTGTCAGTGGAACGCTAGCGATCAGTGCTTATACACATTGACCCTAAGTTGGCAAACCTTGCGACTGCCGAGCCGGGCCCCTTGGCCAATGGGATGTTGTTCAGAGACAAGTTTGTCAAAGATTTAGGCAAATTTGTCCACACCTGTACTGCACTCAACAAGGCCCAGACACGAGGTGTTCCACCAGTGCTTTTTTGCCAAGGCCAGCCGTTACCGAGGGCGACCGCCAGGCCGAGCAAACACTTGCAGCTCCCAGTCCTTCAGTTCAACTGGAGGCTATATCTAACCCATGCAATCCCGAGACATCTTCTACCTTGCTAGAGCAAGACATGGTCACACTCATTACAGGAGTGGGTCCTTCTGCTCCAAGGGCAGCTACAACGCAGGAGCAAACATCCAAGGTAAGGCTGATACAACCTTCCTTTGTTGTCTTGGGGACAGGACCGTACAGTTTCTCACCAACTGGTCTACTCTAACCGCCGATCCATGGGTACTGGAGACAGTGGCCAGCTACAAAATGGAGTTCTTCAACCCCCCCATCCATGGTTCCCAACAAGACTGGTCCTTTATTAAGGAAGAAATACACCAAATTCTGATAAAAGATGCAATCTGCCATTGCCAACTCGATTAGTCAAGCTTTTGCAGTAAACCAAATGTGGCGGAGGTTCTCTCTTGGTGATTAATCTCAAAGAATTCAATGGGTGGATTCTTTACCACTAATTCAAAATGGAGGGAATTCACCTCGGGACATTCCAGGGAAAAGGACTGGATAGTATGCCTCGACTTGAAGAACGCACACCTCTCCATTCTGATTTTTCTACCCCCACCAGAAATGCCTTCAGCTTGTGTGGTGGTATCAATGGCTCTGATTTAATGAACTTCCCTTCAGCCTTTCTTTCGTCCCATGGTGCTTCACCAAGGTCATGCATCTGGTGCTCAAGAATCCACACGCCAGAGATGTGTGTCTTATCATATGTCTAGACGACATTCTCCTAATGGCCCAAGACGAGCAGAGTCTGTTACATCATCTGCACTAGGAAATTCAGCTCCTCCAAGACCTAGGTTTCCTAATCAACGTAAAGAAATCTGTTCTAATTCCCTCTCGTTGCATAGAATTCCTAGGGTTCCAATCTGCTCTTCGTCATATCAACTATCCCTTACACCCAAAAGTTACGAACAGTGCAAATGGAAATTAGCTCCACCATCCACAAGAACAGATTGTCTTTGAGGGTCCTCGCCAGGATAGTAGGGCTGTTGGCTTTTTTTATTCAAGCCATCTTCCTGGCCTCTCTTTACTACAGGTCCCTCCAATGCCTAAAAATCTGTCATCTTCAGAAAGGGGTATCCTACTCAGAACTGATCGCTTTAACTCTGAATGGCAGAGCCATATTTGGCTCCCGGCCAGATGATGTTTTAGAGTGAGACTGCAGCCGGTGGGGGGAGGGAAGGCTGGATGTGACGTTGTCTCCCACAGAGGTCGGTGGTCCCTGATAGAAGCCAATTTCCACATAAATTGCGTAGCGCACTTAGCTGGGTGCATCCTGCTGAGAATGGACAACATTGCAGCGGTTTGCTACATAAACAAGCTAGAGGGAAAAGATCTTGAGTCCTGGCAGAAAATGCGAAGACCTTCTGGCATTAATGCCTCCAACATCAGATCTCAGTAACTGCGGAGTAACTTCTGGGTCAGAGCAACAGGATGGCCGACTGGAACATTGAGGTATCTCCGAGATTCCAACGAATGGAAACTGCATCCCACGGTTTTTCAAGCTGGAGTCAATGCCACACAGACCTCTTTGCAAACTGCCTGTCCAACCAATTGAGGAGGTTTTTTGCTTGGAGACCACACTTGAAGCCTCTGGATACGGATGCCTTTCTCCAACTTTGGAGGAGCCCCCTGCATTACGCCTTTTCCATCCCTTCCTCATGATCTTGATGGTCTCAGCCTTCATGCTCCGGCAACAGGCGGAACTGATCTTAATTACCCCTCTGTGCAAAGCTCAGTCCTGGTTCCCTGTCCTCGTAGAGATGTCTTTTAACTTTCCAGTTCAGATTCCTTCATTCCAAGATCTTCTTTTGGATCCAGCTCGTCTTCTGTATCCACTTCTTCTCCAAGGCTGTCTCCATCTCATAACCTGGCACATTTTAGGCAACACTGTTTCTTGCCAGATCTTTCGGACCAATCTATTGCTTTCATATCTGCCTCCTGGTCATACTCCAACCACAAACGATGTGCCTCCGCTTAGAGGAGATGGTTGGGTTGGAGCGACTAAAAGGGGTTTGGATCCAATGGGGGCTCCTGTTGCCTCTATCATCAACTTCCTATCGAAAATGGCTTCCACATAAACTGAAAATAAAAAGTAAAACAGAAATTAGCTAGCAGTCAAATGTATTATCGGCAACAATGCAATTATCCATGTAACAGAGTCGATGTGATGCAAATTGCTGGACTACTGCCCAGCGAGATTGTGCTGCGTAGGAAATAAATAGAAAAAAGTAGTCCAGAAACCATATGGAAAACACAGAGCCTTGTATGTTTACAGAAGTTGTCTGGTTCGCTCGAGGAGGGCTAAACACCGGAAAAGGCATGCCTTCCACTAATGAAAGCAAGCGAATTTTAAAAGGCAAGCCCCATGAAAGTGATGGGCATGACATGGGCGTGGTTAAAAGCCCACAGAGAGATTACAGCAGGGATAGAGCGCTTTGCGCTCGACCCTAAAAATAAGAAGGTGGGGTGGGAAATGGGGAGGGAGGGAACTACACAGCAAAACAAATAGATATAAGTATCTACATGGGTATGAATGCCTTGCCTTTTGGATTTTTGAGTAGTGGTATTCGCTGCAAGGAAGTGGTTGGCAGCAGTGCTCCAAAGCAGTGGGTTTGGGTGAATGGTTGTTTTTTAATTATTTTATGTTTTTTATTGTTGGTTCCAGGGGAATGTCAGCGTGAAAGCAGTAACGTGAGCCACAGCCCAGCGTCAGAGGCCCTGATGCACTCAGACGCAGGGAAAATTTGCATTGATTAGTGAGTGCACAAGAAACAGGATTTTAAATGGAAAGGTGGAGTGAGTTAGGGAGATTTTTTTTAAAGGCGAGATCGATAAGCTAATGGTGAAAAAATATTATAAAAATAATACACACCACTACCCAAACCCCTCAAATATGCCCCCAACCCCCAAGTCTGAAACCAATTTGCCATTCGGTTCACAGAGTCCCCATGTCACAAAACAGGTTGGCAGGAAGTAAACAATTCCAATTTGTTCCGATATGAGCAAACAAATAATATCCTTCCAACTTATTATTTTCAATTGAAGGGCACATTTTATGTTTTTTCACCCCAATCTCCGTATTGGACGAAAGTGTTTGCGCCTCCCCCGTTCTCCAGCCAACTAATACACTGTGATGTTTATTACACAAACAACTGCTGTCCTTGCGCTGTCTTCTCCTTCACTTCCCCCAATTTTATGATTTATGGTGTTTGCGCCTGTATGACAACCCTGCTCTAAAGAGAGAAATAAATATATATATTTTTTTAATGTTTCACCGCTAAAAGGCTGCAAAAATTTTAGGCGGTCAGAAGAAAAAGAACAAAACTTTACTATTTTATTATGACAAACATGAGTGATGAATATACTTATGCAAATTCACGATGTGTTTTCTCTCGCCCTCTCTCCCTGCGAACGTTAACTGTAAGTTAATGTTCCTCTGCGAAAGTAGGAGCCTAAACTGGTCCGGTTAATGGCTTAGGTATTAGCTGACACTAAGGATACAAACAAACACAAGCATCTCTGTGGGCTGTGAGCAAGATTTATGGCGCAGGAGCGACTGGAGCTGTAAGCAAGAAGAAAAGGCACATCTTGGCCGCTCTGCACCACTTCCTACTTCAGTTCTTGCCCTGGGGGTGGCATCATATCATGAAGGGAATTTGTAAGGCCAGTGCTGTTGGTGGCCTGTTCAGCACCATTGTCAACGTATCTGGGTTCAGAAGCAGTAACTTGTGAGCCCCCCTACGACCCAGTCAGGAGTCCGTCCGTGCACACTGCTGACCACTGCATGGTGCTCGACTGTGTGCTGCACATGAGCCACCTAGCGCACAGGGGCTAATGTTATGAAGCATGAAAGCAGGTGTGTGTATGGACTTAAGTGCGTGGTGAGCAGTGTTTTAGCCATCGAAGCGCGGCGTTGATTCATGCCTCTCAGAAGTAGCTGTATTTTCATGCTTCGTAATAGCGGGGGGAGGGGCATTGTGTGCAGGAATATTCAAGACAAGAATGAAACCTATCGGCACTTATCTACGTAACCGGCAAAAGTGCAATTAACTATGAAACATCGTTGATGTTATGCAAAGCGCTCGACTTCTGCCAAGCGAGATCGCACTGCGAACAAAAAATAACAAGCACCCACACTGTTGAGGTGAAACAGGCAAATGCCAAAAAAAAGTCCCTTACTGAAGAGATAAACAGGACATAGCGTAATTACACAGTACTTTGTGCTGCTCCCAAAGTGAAAAAAGGCAGGACAAAGAGGCAGAACTAACCACTAGCAAGCAAGGATTTTTGATGGGCACTGCAACTAACAAATCAAACCGCTGGAACTCACTCTATTGTATACTTTAGTATACAGCACGAATGTACCTAAAAATGTATGTGACTTATTTGCCTTCATTGTGTTTTGTGTTGATGCTAACCTGACAAAATATATTTATAATTACTACTGGTGTTTTTGGCTAAGAAATGTGTCTACCTCACTGATGGGCGGACACACTGAAATAGGGGTCGAGTCTTTCGTTAGCAAATATAAGTACAAATCGCTTAAAAACTAATCTCTAATGATTTTTAAGACAGGTATAGAGCTGCTGTGGTTAAAAAAAAAGTACACAAAAGTATGAAATTCGTATTCACGTACAAGCTCGAAGTCTGTCCTGAATCTCAAATCATGAACAAGTTGCTGTGTTTTTCACCGAGAAAGGTGTCAAGCTCACTTGATAGTCTGGCTATACACACTGGCGTATGGGCATAATTTTTCGTCGGCAACACTGTTGTCAACCAAATCTGATATCCTCAAGCGTTTTTATTCAGTGCCCAGAAAACAATTCCTCGTGACCTATAAATTATTCGAACATTCACCGTCTCTCCACAGGTACGCTTTAAAATAATTAGAAGCGACAGCTCGGCTTAGGAATCTCCAATATGAAACAGCACTGGGGTTGAGAGGGGCTGTGCCTGAAGTTAAAGTAGAACTTCCTGGACTTTGTTGTGCGTATTTCCGCTTCCCGTGCTTTGCCCTTTAATACCAGCCAATAGGGTTCTTTGGAAGCAAATGCGGGAATTGCAAAAAGTCGGTGCATTGCCTTATATGGAATATGTTGGCGCATGCGCATGAAGGACCCAACCAGTAGTGGCGGAGTGAATCCCCGGTACCGGGAAAGGCGAGGTTAAGAGGCAGAGAAAGACTGCAGGGGCTTCCTAGCAGGATGGCGAATCTCGGTCCCTCAGCGCGGTTTTAGTTTGGGCTGGTCCCTTGTCAGGATGCTGGGACCGCAGCAAGGGTCCCCTGGGGGCGGCGGCAGCAGCCCAGTTGGCATAGAGGAAGATTGCACCCTACTGGCTTCGTACGTGGAACAGTACCTTGATTGCGTCGAATCCCTGCCTCTTGAGATTCAGCGCAGCGTCTCTCTTTTGCGGGAGATAGACACCCGTTACCGAGGTAAGGAGGAAGCAAAGACACCTTGGGCGAGAAGTGCAGACAGTACCCAGCGTACAACAGGTTGTGGGGCTCACATCTGCAGCGGCACAGGTCTCCGCTCCGTACCTGGCCAATTACTACTACAGCGCCGTCAGAGCGCCCCTTGCCCCCCTCCCCCCCCCCCACACACACACACATGCTGGAGGCTGGGCGTTAGAAGTGCTCGGTGTATGTATCGACATCTAATGTACTCGGAGCCATGGGAACATTCGCTCTCCAGTGTCTCGCTGCTCTGCTAGACGCCAGGGCTGCAGCCATCCACCAGAAGAGCCGGATCAGTTCTTCTCTGGTTGTCGGATTGGTTTTGACAGTGGTGATGATTTTGGATACTGATGCTGGAGCCTCGTTTCTCCATATTTACTTTTAATTTTTGAGCAGTAGTTTTGTTTTCTTTATGATCCGTGGCACACTGGTACAAATGAATTGGTTCACAGAATCAGGGCTGTGATGGGCTACGAGAGAACCCCCGACCGAAGTCTGTATCTATAACAGCAGATCCGCCATTTTGACAGCACAGTTTAAGTATCGGTGTTTAATCGGGTCGGCTGTAGGGTTTATGGCTAATGGTTTCCAAGAGAACTGGCACGCTCTAATTTGTTTCCAGTGATTAAATTGTAGCTGTCTGTGTTGTTCAATTTCAAACTGCTGTGAGGTTGATTGTCTGACGTTTGCTGTTCGACTGGCTTGGTGGGGTGGGGGGGGGTGAGACTAGTGGGTTCGCGTGTCCTACAGCTTATTTGGGAGGAATTTTCCTTCAAGAGGACATGCCGCGCGAGTAGTTCTGTTTACTGAGATGCCTGTTTTTGCTCTTACGTGTGTATGTTTTTGTTCCCTGGTGTATCCTAGGATGAATGGCTATTTTTCTGTCACAAGCAGCCTTTTGGGACCGGGGTGATTGGTCTTCATGTATCTTACGGATACTTAATGGTTTCAATTAGCCAGTCTGCTAAGTCCGAATGGTAAGCCAGTGGAAAATAGTGGTCTATGGAGTCGAAGATCGGGCTTCCTAAGTGCTAAGCGTGGCTTTCGGTACTCGGTGATCTGTGCAAACGAAAGAGATGGGCAGGGCTAGAAGCTCCTAGTTCACTGGTGTCCGTTTGAGAACGGAATTTAGGCTGTTAGTGGTGGTAGTTACTTCCCAGGCTTAATTTCTGCTCCGTATGAGCGCTCGGTGAATGTCTTTGCATTGACAGTGAAGAACCTGACGTCACTTTCAGTTGGGCCGGAAGTTGAAGAGACACCCCTAGTTGCCTAGTTACCTGTAAACTTGGCGACGGCCATTTTGGCACGGGTAGTTGCTTGTAAGTTTCGTCGCAGCGTGTAGGAGTAAGCAGTGCTTTAAATGGAGATATAAAATTGCTGGGACTCGCTATTTAGCGTACCTATTTGCTCCAGAAGTACCGATACTGTCCTCGGAAGTAAAGTCACTGCTTGTCGAACATTTTAATACAACGTAATTTTTTGGTATCACGTATAATTCTGAACCCGTTTCCCATATAAAATCACATGGACCCTAGTGGATAAGACTGTGCAAAGCTGTGCCCCAAACTCTCTTCACGCTTAACGTCTCTTATTTGGAAACATTTGTCCAAATGTTGATGCGTTTTCGGCATTTTGTACTCTAACCTTCTAAATATGTTTTAGTCCCCGCACATCAGTTTCGTTGCAGAAGTTCTTCTTTTCAGTGTTTGAAACTCTGGCGTTTGTATTGCATTGGCGCCAGGGGCGTAGAATACACTATTTCTGGGAGAGAGGACATGGTCCGCCTCAGGCACCCAATACAATTTGGCTGTGCAGATGCGGTTTTTTTTCTTCCTAACTACGTAATGCATGGTAGCTCAGAGAGTCAAAGCATCTGCTGCCAAAGGCCCAACGCATCTTGGCGGTCACAAGTTTAAACCTATGCAGGATCTGCTCTTCGTCTTTTGAAGGTTCATGATGGAAGTGTTAATGAGTTGGTATAATATTAACCTCCGTATTTTTCTGTCCTATGAGGCTGTGAGAACATGGGTGGAAGTGCTTCCTAAGCGGAGACGAGGCTCCCTTTTTTGCAATCTTGGGAACTCGACTCAAAGGTGTTGTAGCACTTTACATGAGCACCAATTACATACATTACAGAAGGTCGCATTCAATATATATATATATATATATATATATATATATATATATAATTTGTTTTTTTTGCAGTTAGATTAAGTGATTTGCCCAGAATCACAGGAAGTTGTAAATTTTGCTTCCCTGACCATAATGCTTCATCCTCTCCTTTAGATAAAATGCAACGAAATGTATTTTTGTTGGAACTCAGCTTCATCCTCTCCTTTAGATAAAATGCAACGAAATGTATTTTTGTTGGAACTCAGTAGCTTTCCTAACATCTAACTCACCTGATTGCACACTGATAATCCATTTTTTTTTTTGTCAAAGCGCTCTAAAGTCGTTGAAAAAGCTTGCTGGATACTAAAAAAAACATGTATTAACCAAATATGACACGAAGCAGAGAGGCAACGGAGGTAGAGAGCGATCCCTTTAAAAAAAATATCGGACTCTTACCTGGAGCTTTTAGACATATAGATCCTTTACTTCCTGTGGTCTTTTTTTCACAGACTGGGGCAGTCAGAGACGTCACCACCTCATTGCTCACAAGTAGGCTACGAAATGAGTCGGGCAGCCAGGAGAGAAGGGGCAGCATTTCATGGCACTATGGTATGTGTTGGGAAAGAGTGAGGTGGTTTAAGTCCATCTGCTTGTTCCTTTCAAAGTTGCTGAAGAGCAGTGTGGCTAGCCCATGGCATATGTAGATAGAAAATACACATGCCTTGCAGGGGTTGCTGAAGTGCAGTGGGAGGCCCAGGGAAGATTTTTAGTTAAAATGTGCCTGGATTTCTGTGGTTTTGCTGAAATTTGGAGGTGCAGAGGTGTATGACGCCATTTGTACCAATATCTCGGATCCCGGCTCTATTGTTCTCAGGATCACTGTACCCATAGTTTTTGTATGCTCAAAATACTCGGTATTGGAGGCAGGGTCGGACAGGAACAAAAAATAGGCCCTGTCATCAAAATAAAAGTGGCCCTATTGGCTAATCGGGTAGCTGCCATTTTGGCAAATCGGGCCAGGACTGGATTTGTGAAGATACGCTGCATAGGTGTCTTGCACATTATGGCCAGGGCCAGTGGAATTTTGCAGCAGGGGAGGGCCAAATTATGTGGTGAGTAGATTATGCAGTAAGAAAAGGCAAATTACGCGACGTAGTGTGGCACATTTTGTCTTGGTATTATTTAATTTGTCATGTTTACACTTGTTAACACGGAGTATTGTTTGCACCTCATTAGTGACAGTTTAATATCCGAATACAGGAATAAGCAACAAATGTGTCCAGTCAAATTTTCCAAATGGACTTCCATTGTGCAGCAACACGGTGCTACATTTGAAGTAACATTTGCACAGGTTAAGCTAAAAACATTTTTTTTGTTAAACTCTGCAGATTACGCAAAAGATAATGAATAATGCGGCACGTCCGTAATTATGTAGCCGCAGCATTTTTTGTGTAATTCTATGCGTGAATGTGCGCTTGATTCAAGCAATGTTTAGAGTAATATCAGTAGTAAAAAAAAAAAAAAACACAGCCCACCAGGCCATAAAACTCGCCACTAACAGTATTTATATAAAAAAAGTCCTACACACTGACCTGTCACACCAGTTGTGACACTGCCTGATCGCCTACAGACTAGTCCGACTCTGCCAATACACCACAGCCGAGAGCACTCAGATCGGTGATTTAACTATTTAAACTGCAGGCATTTAACACTTTTAGTTTCACTTGTTTGATGTGAAAGCACCTTTTACCCCAAAAAGGAGTACACAATCAAACATATTATCTGTTTTGACAAATAGGAATTGCGGAGCCTCTTGTTGGACTAAATTAATTGAAAGGCTAGGTTGCAGTAGCCCTAAGACACAGCAAACATATTGTTCAAGGCATCCGTTGGCAACGCTCTTTCATTAAGTGGCACATCTGCATTAAACAAGTATGGCATATATTTGCTTACAGATTTTCTGTATTTGAGGAGGATTGCATTGAAAAGATGCATCACCTGATCTCCGTTATTATAGGGGTGGCCAACCACTCTGGGGATCAAAGAACTCCTTCCATAGCCCCCAACACTTTCCTTTGCCAGGGGGTGTGAACTCTGCTACTCAGAAGCAGAGGCCGCCCAGTTGTGCCCTTAGGTCAAGGTTAGTGTTTCAATTTCATACCAGCCAAGAATAGTGCATCAATTTCATACCAGCCAAGGGTAGTACACCAATTCAGTCCATCTGTGTTAGGATTGTCCTAATTCAATGTTGCCACTGTCACTTGGATAATTGTTCCCCTTCCTCCTACCTCTGAGGACTGCATGCCAGAGCCACTCAAGAAGTAAGAACATCCAATATAACAAAGTAGTGTTCCGTCCTCTCGTACTCACCCTTTCATGGCAGAGAGGCTTCTCCTTGGCCACAGAAAACTACTGACTAATGTTTCTCACTCTTGGTTCCAAGACCCTTACTGTTGTCCTTTTCTTAAAAATGAGCCATCTGTGTGGGTATCATGCTGAGGAGCTGCATGACCATCCTCACGCTGGACAGTGTGCACCATGTGTTTGATAGCTTGGACTCTGGTTGTTGTCCTGAGATCCTCCAGGGTATTTTGGTCCCTAGTCTTTAGCAACAGTGAATGTTTCACTGCATGCTCTTTATCTTCATGAGTACTTCCCTATGTACTTCACATTCGTGCACCTCCTCACTTACAGCATTATTAGGGGGACTGGGCTCCCAGCAGGCATTATTTTTGAGATAACAAGGGCCAGACCTATTGGCTTTGCTATTGCTTTCCATTTAAAGGAGCCACAGTGGGTTTGTGCGCAGCCTGTTTGACTTTTCTATCATCCTGTTCCAGGTTTAAATAAACATGTTAGAAAATATAACTTCTGCTTCATGTATACTTTTTTTCAATAACATTTGAGAATATATCCCTTTCATTTTCAAGAATATGCTAATATCTGCCAGACTTCAACACCTCTGCCTACTATAGAAACACTGTCTCTGTCATTACCTCGCTAAACAGATAATAAAGTCACTGCACTTTCTGCTGTTAACATATATTTAGAGACATGTGATGCATGTTCGTACTGCCTTTAAGCCAGCATGCAGTGCTTTGGTTCAGCTCCCAATTAACTGCATCTAGCAGGGGAATTGCTTGAGGCTAATTCAGTTTTGCAAGCTATTCTTCTTGTGTCATCCAAATTGTCTCATCTATGCCCATGTGGTGTTCCAAATGTCTCTTTAGTATTAGGGTTATCTCTACACCACTCATCTCCCCTCTACCACATCAAACACTAGCCATTTGTAATGATGGACAAAAGAATAACTGTAATACATTGCAGCTTAAGCAGAGATGACGTCCAAAGCCCAGACATTTTAGCTTTTCCAATGGTTGTTCATTTGGAGACCTGCAGCATTCAGGAATGGGTGGTATCACCAAACGCAAGCTTGAACTATTGAACTCTAGGAGCCAGATCTTAGCGCTGGGACACTTCGGTAGATAAAATACATTATTATTCAGATACATGCTTCTCCAAAAATACACTGTACTCTTCAGTTCTAAATGTCTGTCTGGTCTTTTTGGGGGTCTTGTTCATTAAACCAACCTCGGCCCCACAAGTGCTTTTGTATTATATCCTAAGTATTAGTATTTTTAGGGTCAAGCCTGCTTGGCATGCGCTTGCGAGACGCTATAGTAGTTAGAAAAGGGCTCAGAGCCCCGTCAATGTCACATCAGTGTCTTTCATTGGTTCATGGGCTTGCCTTTTCAAATCTGCATGCTTTCATTAGTGGAAGGCATGCATAGGTCATGCCTTTTCAGGTGGTTAGCCCTGCTCGAGCGCAGCGACCAAGTGCTGAAAACATAAGAGGCTCGCTGTTTTCCCTCCAGTTTAGGATTACTTTTTCTCTTTTTTTTTTTTTTTTTTTGCAGCGCGATCTCGCTTGTTTAGCTGCACGATCGTGCTAGTTTTTTCCCATTTAATGGGGCCAGAAAAGTCCGGTTGGGAGTTTACAACTGCTAGTAGCTCTAACTCGGAGAAATGCGAGAACCGTTGCATTGCAAATGCTTGTTTTCATTCGAGATTTGATATTTATTTTTCTTCTCAATTTCACTTTTTTTTTTTTTTTTTTTTTTTTTTTTTTTTTGTGCTAGGCTTCTTCATTAAAATGTATGTATTGAGGCAAATAATTTTTTACCTTTTTGCATCATTTATTTTTCCAATTGATATCTTAAAGTTAAATAAGGCGTGCAATATCATAGATGCTTGGTTGACCTGCTCGGGTTAGTTGTAAGCTTGCATGCATGTCATTTTGGGTGTTTATCAGGTTTGAGCCGGAAGTGGCATTCCGTGTAGCTTATGCATAGAAATATTGTACTCTGAATTGAGTGAAAGCCCAACAATCTCATATTTACTCTGCATTTTTTTTGGACTGTATTCACCATCTTTCTTCTTTCTTTAGGAAAGTAAATCCCTTCTGTTAAATGGACTGAAATGTAGCATGCTGCTGATTCCCTTTAGGGGTGGGAAATGTGAAGCACCCACCTGGGAGTCTGGGTCGCTGTCAAGAAAAACAAATACTGTTTGCCTGGTTGCTTCTTCCCATTCGCATTGGAATTGCTACAAATGTTAAAGAAAGTTTACTTCATTCAGTTTGGGCTTGCTTGCCAAGGAATATGCTGAGTAAATATTAAGTGTTACTGCGACTATTCAGGACTTACGTTTTCGTTATGCTTTTTTTCAGAAGTTCTAAATGAAATTGACGAGGTCTATGAACAGCATGTGAATGAAAGCGACCCTAATCAGAAAAAACGTTTACAGCAGCATCTTCAACGAGCACTAATTAGCAGCCAAGAATTGGGAGATGAAAAGCTTCACATAGTGACTCAAATGCTGGACCTGGTTGAGAACCATGTCCGACAGATGGATGCCCATTGTCAGTATTTTCAGGAACCACCAGAAAATGAAAAGCCTTTAGAGAAAACTAAGATGGAATCCAATCACCCTGAGCGATCCTCTAGAAGAGCACGCCGGCAAAGGAACAGTGAGGGCAGAGACTTGTGCCACATGGGCAATGGGACCGACGATTGCGAGGAACCACCACCAAAAGAGAAGAAATCCAAATCAACTAAGAAGAAGAAGCGGTCCAAGCCCAAACCAGAACGTGTTGCATCCCCCATTGAATATGCAATAGATCCCAATGAACCCACTTACTGCTTATGCAAGCAGGTGTCTTATGGGGAGATGATAGGATGTGACAATGAACAGTGCTTAATTGAGTGGTTTCATTTTTCATGCGTTGGATTGACTTACAAACCGAAGGGAAAATGGTACTGCCCTAAATGTAGAGGCGATAATGAAAAGACTATGGACAAATGTTCTGAAAAATTGAAAAAGGATAGACGATCAAGGTAGTTTTTTTTGCCTTGTTCCTTCCCTTTTGTAAATTTCAGAAGACGTTTTAAAAAAAAAAAACATGCATAGGACTATGCAAGAACTTTAAACGTTTAAGTGTATAGTCTCCTTTTTTCTTTGAAGTCCAATGACTGCGATTCAGGTGCTTTACAACATTGCACATGTAGCAGTTAAGGGCAGTGTATAGTTTCTTTGAATCCGTGCTCTACTTTACCCGTTCACTTGTTTACATGTATCTGCGGACAGAGTTTCTTTTTGTATGTCACGAAGGAATGGTTAACTGCTTTAGGCAGAAGCTTTACGCTTTATCTGAAAAGTACGTGTTTTTTTTATTTTATTTTTTATTTATTTTACTTTGAATTGGGGTGGAAGGCATAGTAGACAGAAGCTAGCCTTCACTAGTAAACCCTCTACCACCTACACCCCCCCCTCATTCGTGCGTGCCATACTATGCTTTTGCAATCAGTATATATTGGCTATGCAGAAATAGGAAAACCCTAAGCAAGGCCACTATATTAAGAAATAAGCTCAGACTCCAAAAGTATTCTAGTAACATAGGAAGAAAGTTTGGGGGGTGGGTGGGTAGTCGTCCAAAGCAATAGAGGTTTATACATTTTTGTACACCATGTAAGTATTTTCAGAATTTGATAGCTAGTGCGATCATTTGGGCCTTAGAATCTTTTCAGCTGCCTCCGTATTTTTGTTTTTAATAGAATAAATATTTAAGAAATTTGTTTAGTGTTTTGAGATTTGTTCTGTTGCCATAGTGTGGCTTACTCCTTACATTGCTATGAGCGCATAGAAGTGATGCTACTGACGAGGAGCCATAATAAACCTGCTTAGAAGAAAGTTTGCTGTCTTCTAAGGAGTAGCACTTATCAGAGTAGTAGGTGTGTTTTTTTTTTTTTTTCTTTTTTTTTTTTTCTTTCTTCTTTCAATGTCGTCCTATTTTTATATAGCACTTATTGTCTTTCAGAGCTATTGTCATGCTATTGGTGTTGATTGATTCGTGAACTGCGAAGAAGTAAGGTAGACAGGAAAATGTCACCCTTTGTTCCTTGAGTCTTTCCCTAATTACTGAGCCTAGAAATGCCTCCATGTAGAAATGTTACAGTTTAGCAGCTTTCTATACACCCAAAGGACAAACATAATCAACATAACTTTAGAATACATATCTAATCTTGATCCTGGTGATATGAAGTGTAACTAGATAAGTAAGAGGCGCTGTGGTTGAGACCATAGAACGTGGTTCCCCCATGATAGCCGGGAATCGAACTTTAACTAGACGCATTGCACTACATATTTTTATACTGCATGCTTTTTCAACCTGCGGGCCAGCACTAGTACAACCCTGAGAAACTACCACCCCAGCTGCAATACTGCTTCCATACCTTACAGTAGTTTCAATAAAATTTCACCTCCTTTTGAATACCATAGCTTCACCACCCACCGCTCAAGGGTTGCCCCGAGCCCATTGTGCATAGGTTTCATATTCATTCAAATTGTCACCTACGAGCTTGACTGTTTAAAGACAAAATTCCTACCAGCACCTAAATTGTTGGTAGCTATGGACCCGTGTGTTGGGAGATTAGGGTTGTGAAAACAGAGAACAGGGTACCCGTCCACCACAGAGTAAAATGGGGAAAACATCTAGCAGTGTACCAGAAAAATGAGTTTACTTGCTCTGTCTGCCTTTCTCAAATAGAAGTGAAATAAAAGGAAATAAATTAATATGTGCCTGTCTGGCTCATAACCTCACTGCCACTAAAGAATTGAGACATTTATGTTCCCTCCTACCCCATTAGCTCACTAATTTTGTTGGCTTCAGAAAATGTAAATAGCCCACCTGCTACCTCTTACTAAATCCCCTGTTGCCTTTCTCAGCAAAATGTCTGGAGTCAACATTAAGCTCTGTTCCTCCAGTATAACAAACCTGTTTTCTCTCCTTACCCTACTACTAAGGATGTGTCTCCCAAAGCAACATTCAATGTCTTCCTTGAATCATAAAATCAATCTTGTCTTCGGGACCATATCAGTAATTCCAAATAATTGCTGAATTTCCCAAATAACCTAAGGCTTCAACAGGAGTGTGGAATTTTATAAAATATCTACTTGTCCATGGGACAGGTTGCTTCATAAATCTAATTGTCCTGTTAAAAAAAAAAAAAAAAAAAGATCCACTTATCCTTTTGGTGCCATGTAGTGCGCCGACAAATTATGGCAGCAATGTCATTTTGTAAGGGCTCTGATAACAGCGACTCTGATTGTGCCAGGGCTCATACTATTGCAGGGTTTGAATACTAGCAGTTTCTTTATTTTGGCACCTTTCAGCTGCTTTACATCCTGAGGTTGGAGATGGGGGCAAGCAATAGTTCTAGTGTTGGAATGCCCTTTTGAGTATGTGCAAACCTAATAACATGCATGTTTTCAGGTGTTTCACCAGCTCTTCTGTAAGCTTTTCTCATACAGAGAAAGGTTGGAAAGTTACTTCTCTACCAGGTTGGGGAAAAAGGGGAAACGCCCTGATTGCCGACTCTGGAACAACGAAGTCGTGGGCAATGTAAGCAGAACACCGCTTTCGTTATCCACGACTTCGTTGTTTTGTGCCTTAACCACGCATGTGCTGAACAACGCACATGCATGCTTAAGGCACAAAACAAGGGAGTCGGCTGAGGAGGACGACGCGACAAGTCAGGTAAGTGGGACGGGTTTGGGGTTTTAGGGGCGGGGTGGAGGGTCAGGGTATTTTTAGTTTTAGGGGTTGGGGTATTTTTAGTTTTAGCAGCGGGGTTGGGGTTTTAGTTTTAGGGGTAGTGGTTGGGGTATTTTTAGTTTTAGGGGTGGGGGTCAGGGTATTTTTAGTTTTAGGGGCGGATGGGGGGGGTTGGTGTTTTAGCTTTAAGGGGGGCGTCGGGGTGGTTTAGGTTTAGGGCGGGAGAGGAGGGGTATTTTTAGTTTTAGGGGCCAGGGGTCGGGTGGTTTAGGTTTTAGGGGTGGGTTGGGGGTCGGGTAATTTTAGTGGCAGGTTGGGCGGTTTAAGTTTTAGGGGTGGGGGTGGTTTTAGGGGTGGGGGTTGGGGTAGTTTAGGTTTTAGGGTTGGGGTAGTTTAGGTTTTAGGGTTGGGGTAGTTTAGGTTTTAGGGTTGGGGTAGTTTAGGTTTCATGGTTGGGGTTGTTTTAGGGATAAGGTTGGGGTGGGTTGGGAGTCGGGTGTTTTTAGGGGTGGGGGGATTGGGGGAGTTTAGGTTTTAGGGGCAGAGTGGGGGGCTCGGGTAGTTTTAGGGGCGGGTGGTTTTAGGTTTTAGAGGTGGGGGTCGGGGTACTTTAGGTTTCAGGGATGGGGTGGGGGTTGTTTTAGGTTTTGGGAGCAGGGTGGGGGTTGAGGTAATTTTAGGGACGAGGTGGGGGTTGGGGTAGTTTTAGGGGCAAGGGTGGGGGGGGTTGATGTGGTTTAAGGGGAGGGTGTGGGGGGGGGGTCGCGGTAATTTTTAGGGGTGGGGGGATGCATGCTGGAACCATGCATGCCTATTACTAATGCCTTTACCAGAAATGCCTTTACAATGAAAAATCGTTAAGGCATTCATGGTAAAGGCATTAGTGGTAACAATGCGGTCGTTGTTCTGACCACGTTGTTCAGGCATGCGTTATTCCAGCATGTGTTGTTACGACATACATTCGGGGAAAAAAAGTGCTTGGAGGGAAAAAGAACTTGTAAACACTCAACCGATTTGTGCCTGAGCAAATGTACACATGCATATTTGTTCATGCTAAAACTCAGTTCATCAATATTTTCTAGGAGTACTTATGTAAATTCTTGTGGATTTATTAGTGCTGTAAATCTGCACTAATGCAAGAACATATGCAATGTGTACACTGTTGTGACTTTCTTTAACCCCTTTCGCTGCCAGGCCTTATCCCCTCCTGTGCCAAGCCTTTTTTTTTTTTTGGGCTATTTGGGTCAGTTCGCGCTTAAGCCCTCTAACTTTTTGTCCACATAAGCTATCCACACCAAATTTGCGTCCTTTTTTTTCCCAACTTCCTAGGGATTCTAGGGGTACCCAGAGTTGTGGGTTTCCCTGAGGGAAACCAAGAAATTAGCCAAAATACAGCAAAAATTTCGGATTAAAAAAACAAACATGGGGGAAAAGGGCTGCAGAAGAAGGCTTGTGTGTGTGTTTTTTTTTTTTTTTTTCTTCCCTGAAAATGGCATCAACAAAGGGTTTGCAAAGCAAAAATCACCATCCTCCCAGCTTTCAGGAACAGACAGACTTGAATCAGAAAACCATATTTTTCAGCACAATTTTGGCATTTTACTGGGACACACCCCATTTTTACTATTTATTTTTTTTGTGTGCTTTCAGCCTCCTTCCAGTTAGTGACACAAATTGGTGTAAAACCAATATTGGATCCCAGAAAGCTACACATTTCTGAAAAGTAGACAAAATTCTGAATTCAGCAAGGGGTAATTTGTGTAGATCCCACAGAAAATAACAGCTGAAATAAAAAAAAAAAGTATTGAAATTGAGGTGAAAAAGACAGCCATTTTTCTCCACGTTTTACTCTGTAACCTTTTCCTGCAGTGTCATATTTTCAAAAGCAATAAACCGTTATGTCTGCTAGACTCTTCTTGGTTGCAGGGATATATAGGACTTGTAGGTTCATCGAGAACTCTAGGTACTCAGAGCCAATAAAGGAGCTGCACTTTGCAACAGGTTTTCATTTTATACCGGGCATACAGCAATTCATTTTGTGAACTATAAAAAGTGAGAAATAGGTATCAAGAAAACCTTTGTATTTCCAAAATGGGCACAAGATAAGGTGTTGAGAAGCAGTGGTTATTTGCACATCTCTGAATTCCGGGGTGCCGGCATGTAAATTACAGGGCATTTCTCAAATAGACGCCCTTTTTACACACTGTCTTACATTTGGAAGGAAAAAAATGTAGAGAAAGACAAGCGGCAATAACACTTGTTTTGCTATTCTGTGTTCCCCAAGTCTCCCGATAAAAATGGCACCTCACTTGCGTGGGTAGGCCTAATACTCACGACAGGAAACGCAACATGGACACATCACATTTTTACATTGAAATCTGACGTGTTTCTTGCAAAGTGCCTAGCTGTAGATTTTGGCCCCTAGCTCAGCTGGCACCTAGGGAAACCTACCAAACCTGTGCATTTTTTTAAAATAGACACCTAGGGGAATCCAAGGTGGGGTGACTTGTGGGGCTCTCACCAGGTTCTGTTACCCAGAATCCTTTGCAAACCTCAAAATTAGGCTAAAAAAACACTTTTTCCTCACATTTTGGTGACCGAAAGTTCTGGAATCTGAAAGGAGCCACAAATTTCCTTCCACACAGCGTTCCCCCAAGTTTCCTAATAAAAATGGTACCTCACTTGTGTGGGTAGGCCTAGCGCCCGCGAAAGGAAATGCCCAAAAACACTATCTGGACACAACAAAATTATCAGTTACAAAACTACCTGTTTTTGTGGGTAGCACCTGCGTTTTTGGTCTTTGGCTCAGCAGCCATCTAGGGAAACCTACCAAACCCAGACATTTCTGAAAACTAGACACCTGAGGGAGTCCACGGAGGTGTTATTTCTGTGGATCCCCTAATGTTTTGTTACCCAGAACCCTCAGCAAACCTCAAATTTAGCTAAAGAAAATCACATTTACCCCATATTTCTGTGTGGGATCACCGCACCGGGACATATTTCCTACCACCCAACGTTCCCCTCAGTCTCCCAGTAAAAATTATACCTCACTTGTGTAGGTGTGCCAAGTATTTGTGACAGGGAAGAGCCAAAAGCATTTCAGAAATAAATTCAGGGTGAACCAAAGTGGGTCCAAAAAGGCAGTTTGAAAAAACCCAAACATTTTTAGGCTGACAAATGCAGCAGAACTTTTATCTGTATATATGAGACAATGATGAGTGGTAGGAATTTTGTGGAGTCCTGTGTTTCATCACAAAAATGTGGGAAAAATGTGTGATTTCCACACAGGGTCGCTCCCCTTATGCCAATTTCTTTATTGGAAATAATCCCTGGTGTCTAGTGGGCATTTCAGCAGCCAGATTGCTTCACGATCTGACTGCTGAAATGCTCGGAGAGGCTTCAAATGGAAGGAAATTCCTTTCCTTCCCTTTGAAGCCTCTCAGGCCCCCCTCACATGATCGGAAGAGAAATGTTTTGCATTTTCTTCCGATCGCAAGAGGTGGCCTCTGATGAGGTCAGTGCACAATTGTGCGCTGACGTCACGGGGGGGGAGTCGGGAGGGAGGGGTCGGGGTGGAAGGGGAAGGGCTTCCCCTTCCATTCCTGCCCTGGGGAGGTGGGAGGGAAGCCCATGGCCCTCCGAGCTCATGTGCCAGGACGTAATTATTACGTTCTTGGCACAGGAGCACTGTGCCGGCGGATGTAAGCATTACGTCCCCGGCACAGAACACGTTAATAACTGGACCCCAAATTAGTTATCCAAGACTTGTTATAATTAAAATTTTCTCTCTCCTCTCTTTTCACTTTGATTGAAGGCATTCTATCTTTTCACAAGGAGCATATTGGCACATAAATAAGTTTAGGTCAGTGTCCTGAATTGCTGTGGCAAGGTGTGCTTTTTGAGACCAAAAATATTTTTGCTTTTTGCCAGTGTTTATGATAGTGATGGCCTGGCAGCTCCTTCACCAATAAAGTTTTACAAAAACCTAGTCAAAACAAGACACTTACCGACAAAACCAAAAGGCTAATCACCAGTGTCAGACCTATTGGTTTTGCCAAAGCTAGTCTATTTTCATGTTTCCCATAATCTCTTTGGAACTGGTTACACTGATCTTTCCAACATTTTTCTGGAAATACTAGCATACAACAACACATTTTACTGAATGATGCTTCAAAGATATGGTACCTAAATGTCAGTGGTTTTAGCAAAATGATTTTTTTTTCCCTGGTTGCAGTTTTTTGTGAATATTTTATTTTGAAAGCAAAGCATCGCCAATCTTACTTTCAAGCTCCTGCAAATATTAGCATCATTCCAGAGAGCATGCTGGGACCATTATATGTACTCTGATATTATCAAACTTGCATTTGTGTATACATATTTTTGTACTGGAACGACTGTCACTAGTGCAGTCCGGGTTAACAACATTTTCTTAGAGTGCTGACCTTCATAATAAAGACCTTACATTAGTGACCCGTAAATACAAGTTTGAACATCATTGACATAGGGACACAAATATTACCTTATTTGCGGATAGTGCTGTTTCCTGCCTCCTGTAAACTGGCAGCCAAAGGGTTTATGCTGCAGTGGGCTGCTACTTGTCCCAAGGGCAAAATAAACATGAAAACATAGGCGTCAGGCTATAGGAATTCCACATCCCTGCTTCAGTTATAGTATGGCGAATGATCTGCTGTAGGAGTAACGGGCTGGGGGAGTAAGCCCAGCCTTCTCCCTGAAATAATTGGGATTAACCAGTGAAGGTATTATAATCATAAATACTGGAGCCTCGCAATTTAATTTCGCTGTAACTGTGTTGAGCATGGACCAAGGAATTCCCCTTGCACAGAGGATACTGTTCCCTTTGCCCACATCCAACATGGTCAGTGTTTTTACAGTGTAGTCTAGCCTTTTAGAAATTCTTGAAGCGCATGCAGAGGGTAAACACTAATCTATGCAAAACTGTTCAACCCTGTGAAGGTTACGAGTTTTCCTCTTTGCTCATTTTGCAACAATTTATGTTGGACGGACTCTTTTTTTAACAAAATAGTTCTGCATACATTATACTATGCAGACAAGAGATGAAGTTATTGTCCTGCACAATAGAAAAGTTCCACAGAATATAAACCAAGAAAACAATTCTGCCTACATTTCACATTCTGCTTTGAAACGTGCAAAGGATCACCTGCAGCGAAAACTTCTGCATGCGTTTTCAGCAGACCATGTTCTCACTTGTGTGAGAAGTATCCTGCCTACTATGTGGTAAAAATAATTGTGAAATGCAAAAGAAAAAATTGTCTCGGGAAAAGGTGAACGTCAACCGGGAAACTTAAATTTCGGCAAGGGTGAAAAATCACTGCCAAAAATGTATATGCTTTTGATATCTACAAAATGACTTCGTGCGGTTACAGACAGTTTCTGATACATTTGAGAAGTGTTCAAAATGCAGTAGTGTAAAACGCATAGCTGATGGAAAATATGGCATACCAATATATCTTATACTTTTGTGGTGACCTAAACCCTTCGGCTTCAGGAGTTACAGTCTGCAACATAATACACCTCAATAAAAGCACTGACTCCTAATGCCGTACACCTGGATGTAGATGCTTTTCATTTAAGAAACTCTACAGGTGATAAATGCAGTGCTCTTTTTCAAACTATATAACAGGTTATTGTGCCGCAGTGCGCAGTTGTGGACATACACCGTGTGCATTTAAATGGTAACGGGTGTAAAGAATACAGAATCAAAATCCCATTTCGAAAGTTATCAAAAGTCGTTATAATTCTTGAGATTCTGTTGCAATTGATAGACACACTAAGGGCCTGATTTATACTTTTTTAACGCCGCATTTGCGTCATTTTGTGACGCAAAAGCGGAGCAAATTTACAAAATGCAATTATATTTGGTAAGTTTGCGCTGCTTTTGCGTAAAAAAAAATGACGCAAATGCGGCGCTACAAAAGTATAAATCAGGCCCTAAATACATTACTATGTGTGAAGGTTTTTAATTTTTGCACAGTGCTTTGCTAAAAGTCATCTAGACGGCTGAAACGCTTTGCTTTCATTAAAAGGACATTTTGTCCAAATAATACCACATTCCTCCCACTTTCTAACATCGACCTCGCAGGTTTGTCCTGGAAACACTGTTAACATCAAATTAATTATATAGGATGCTTTCTCAAAACTGATAAAACCCACACTCCTTGACTCCACACGCCTCCGAGATAGAGGGTCTTATTCCGTGTGCCACATAGTGCAGGTTGGGAGCCCTGCAGCTGGCGGCGCCTATTGAAAAAGTAAAGCCTCCCCAATTTTAAAGGGCCACGGCAGCTGTTTATTGTAGCAGAAACTTGTAGCACACGCCGAGCGGTTGCAGGGCCTGACAAGAAACCAGACACTGCACACAAGCCAGAGTAGAGCTTTCTGTGCAAATTCATTACATAATTATTTTAAAGAGGCGGGACTTTAAAGAGCCCAGCGGTCTCACAGCCAGAGTGAGCGTTCAAAGCACGCATTGTGGCATTCCAAAGCCATACAGTGGTTCCCAAGCTGTGTACTTGGGGCGTGATGCCCCTGGCTAGTTTTTAGGGTGCACAGAGGTGCTGCTGCGCACAGATTGGGAACCACTGCCATTTCTGAGATGCTTTATTGGAACTTCACAACAGAAATCCATAGATTTTGCTTAAAAATGTCCACCGATTCCTCTCTGATTTATACTAGCTGACATGCTTCTTTTTAGTAGGTAGAATCCTAAAGCTTTTAAGTGTGAGTTGTGACCCCCCTCTTTTCAAATGATTGGTTTCCAGAACAGCAGGGATCCCTGTTTGCCCATGTACCTCATGGACAACACTCCTCCTTTTCCCCTTCCCCCAAATCCCCCTCCTCAAATATACTAGTGGATCCTGTATGCTATGGTAATCTTTAATCTTGCAAAGACTGCATTTCTGGTATGTAGCAAAGTACTTGACATCCACAGTAGGAATTTTGGAATCCTCAATATGCCAAATTAGCTGTTAAATACCAGAGGTCTTCATACTTCGATGCAAAGAGCCCCCCTGGTCAAAATTTTCTAGGTGTAAGGACCTCATCCTGAGAGAAATGTCTAGAACCTGGTACTTCTCATCATTGACAATCATAAATTTCCATGGCAAAACATTTTTTTGGTGACTAAATAATATTAAACAGTGATTAGCAAACCAAAGGTTTGTGGGTGACTCCTGGGTATGTTAGTTTGCAGCTGTTGTTGGCTTCAGTCATGTTGGGTGGTAAGGGAAGGAGGGTTGGAGGAGGGGATGACAGTCTGAGCACGGAGAGCCATGTGATAGCGCTTCCCGACCCTGTGGTATAACATCCTGTGTTGTGCCCCTATGGACCTGAAGGCTTAATTAATGTGTGCACCCACTTCACACTGCTTTCTTTTTCTAATGCTGCCTGGGAGTGAGAGCTGGCTTAGGTGCAGGGATCCAACTATATGCTGAGGCAGGCACTGTCTGGGTAAGAGAGTAGCTGTGGCAACAGCTTGCACAGTACTGTAGGACAGTGCATGTCTGCACGACTTAAAGTTGGGGTGCCCCTCACAAAAAAAAAAAAAAAACCTATACAGCGTTCAATTTATCCCAAAATTAAGTCAGTGGTTGCGCTTGGTCAATGCGGCATGCTCCAAACTGGAGGCACAGGCAGCACCGCAAAAAAGAAATATAACTGCTGCTTGCAGCCCGGACTAAGTGAGTTTCAGCTGTGGTCAGACTGCTGCAGCCAGCACAACTGAACCCCAGGCCAGTGCGACCAGTGCCAGCTATACTGTGATGAGTGACCTGTACTCACAGGCGTCAGTGCAGTGCTCCAATTCTTGTCAGCTTCCCACCAGCCACACAGGAATAGGCAGCCAGGCCAACTAGCTGTCGAAGTGTATTAAAAATTTACTGGTACTGTGATGCTGCATGCAATGGGGGTTGTGTCATTAAGTGTGGGGGCGTGGTCAAAGGTGTGGCTAAAACAAAATATTCTGTAAGTTTTTAGGTCTCTGTCGGGTAGCTACATAAAATTAATGGGCAGCTTAACTAAAATAAAAAAATAAATAAAAAAATGTTACTCAGTGGTTAATGCGCAATAGTACATTATGAAACTGTTAGTTAATGCACCTGCAGAGGTCTGTGTGTAACCAGAGTGCCACATAATTAAACCTTGGGTGGTGCAGTGGAAAATAGTGATTTGTGTATTTTTAGTGCTACGATGTCACAACCTGTGACAGAAAGCACTCTGAATATGTAAGTCATTATTTTATACTTGCATTGGACACAGTATAAAATAGACTACTACAAAATGCCTTAAACTTGTAGGATGAAATGATGCCTCCAAAATATAGATTTTAGGAGTACCAAGCCTATACCTAATGCATTTTTATTTTTTAACATAACTTCCTCTTCAACACCTCCTATGGGGTAGTAAGCTTTATGTTAATACAATTGCAATAGAAAGCACACACTTCACACCTCAGTTGTTGACTATTTGCACTACTAGTCAAAAGAGAAAAAATCTTTATCGCAAAGATTCGATCAATTAAATCCATTATTGGCTCCCAAGCATCCTTTACATTGGCAGATTACCCTTTACATTTGCAGATTAACTCGTAGGGCACATTTGCACTTTTTTCCATCCAAGCTGGCACCCTCGGTCTGCCTGGTTTCGGCGTCACAGCACAGGACACTCCCTGAATAACACCTTAGCTGAAGCATTCAAACAATCGGTATTAACCAGGCTGGTTGTCTTTTTCCAAAAAGTAGGGGAATAGTTTTTCATAAATCCTTTTTGTGCTAACAGTAATGCTGGGATATGTATGCCCGCCCCCGCCCCCTTCCCATGACTCCATGCCCTCCATGGGGGTCGCACCCCACAGATTGAAGACATCTGTTCTAAAACGTATATCCCTGTGGTTGCATGTAACCTTCTTTACACCTGTTGTGTGTCTCTCCTAAATAAAGTTAACATTTATTTGAGTCACCTAAACAAGTAATTTTTTACTGTTCAAAGTCAAATTTTTAGCAGTTTGCCTCTTGCTAAATATAATTCACAGGGCCACATTTCTTCTGCTTCCTCCTTCTCACATATTCTTGCACTCAGAAACAGAAAGACATTTTAATTCAGTGCCGACGGATCCGCTCCTGGAGCCAGGAATGCAGGATAATGCTGTTCTTGACCCTGGTGCTGCACATCAGGCTCTTGCGGCACTGGAGAAAACTGAGAGCTATGAAGAGCCACCTCATAGACTGACCGTGTCAGAGGAACTTATGGGCTTTGGGGCTGCGGAGTCACAGTAGGGCTCACCTCCCAATTACTTCGACGTCGAGTTGATGGAAACCTCGACCGGCTCCGTGTTGATCGGCTCCGTGAACCATGACGGCGCAGAGAGTCCTGCTGACGCCTCTTCTTATGCCTCCTGGAAGAGGTGTGAGAAGAAG
The DNA here is from genome assembly GCF_031143425.1 of Pleurodeles waltl. Lineage (NCBI taxonomy): Eukaryota > Metazoa > Chordata > Amphibia > Caudata > Salamandridae > Pleurodeles > Pleurodeles waltl. The sequence goes on from NC_090437.1 coordinate 880,189,820, forward strand.
CCCTCTTGTGGTCCTTCTTCTTAGCCTTCGCTAAGAAATGCTTAGCCTCTCTTTCCTTAAGTGCCTTAGGATTCATACTCTGGCACGAACCACACCCCTCGACATTGTGCTCAGAGCTAAGACACCAAAGGCAGTTCTCATGCGGATCCGTGACCGACATCCTACCGCCACATTCACTACAAGGCTTGAAACACGATTTTCTCGGGGGAGACATTGTAACAACCAAAGATACACAGTATCCAACGAGCCAGGAAAAAAAAACGTTGGCCTTGAAGGCACGGAAAAAAGGAAACTGATGTCAGCATGCCGACGAGGACCTCTTATTGGCACGGTGACGTCAGACAGAGTCGCGTGGAGCCGTGCAATTATGACGTCTTTGTCGACGTGGAGAGCTAGGAAGAGAACTTGCCGTCGGATGCTGGCGCAAGGATGAATTCATAAGGTGAGGAATCCACAGGTAGTTTGTATCCACCAGAAAAAGCGTTACTGAAGGTAAGTAACTTGTTCTTTTGACTGAAATAAGGGTGTCCAGTCCAAATGCAACCGGTACCACTACAAAAAGAAGCACTGGAGCCTGTTCTTGTGCTGTGGTATAGTGTAGCTCCCCCACTTCACACACCCAAACCCTTTGCCAAAGCATAGGAGGCACAAGAGTAAAAGTAATATGCTCACTGAGAGGCACACGTTTCTTCTCTCTGGTTGACTTCTACAAACAAAATTGTTAGGAAATTACCCAAGCTCCTGATCAGCACCAGAACCCTTAGTGTGTCACCACCCTCATTGCTCCTGCATGGACAGGAGCCTGTGTTAAGTCTCTGGCTTTGGTCCCTTGTGAGTCACAACCAGAACCTTTAGTTCATGTCCTCCAGACTCCAAAAATGTAAGGTTACACTTAGGATATTTCCCCCATACCCTCCCTTTCTGAGAAAGTAAACTATAGTGGAATTCGTAAGGATTAGGAACAGTCAGATCTGACTGTAATGTGGTGGCCCAGCTTCTCGAGATAAAAGCTTTGGAGCTTATGACCCTACTCATTTTAGAGGCCAAGCTGAAAGCGGTGGACACTGCTTTCGTTCCATTTCCAAGTCCCGGTGAGCCCGCTATAGCTCCCTGCATCGGAGCAGCTTTTTAACGCATACCCGTCTGGTGCCAGTCCAATCCAGTGGAAACTTCTAACCTCAGGTTCCTCACCTTTTGAATTCCCCCAGGTGACAGATGGGATTTGCATAATTTTAGACTTAGCCCCCACACTCTGACAGTTGGTGCTATCAGACTCCACAACAGCCTCATCCTGCCTCAGGAAGTGATTGTGTGGAGCCTTGGATAGGTGCCACCCCCGCTCACTGATATAAATTCCTTTTTTTTCTTGCACCTCTCAATGTGGATGCAGAACCCTACTCCCAAACATTTGATGGTTCTTAACTGACCTCCAAATGTATTTTTTGTGAATATGTGCTAGGTGTAGGTCTCCACTGAAGACTACAAACTTGTTGCTGTGCTGCACCTGCAAGATGCAGATGTGCGTCATGGACCAGCATGACGCTCTGTGTTTGGTGTCTCAGAGTCATGCTGCTTCAAAGCCATGCAAAAAATCTTCCCCAGTGCACCCAAAAGCAACAAGGGAGCAGGAGGCAGAGGTGTATGTCACTAATCACAAGAAATGATGCCTGTTGCGCAGTAGATTTTGATCTCGTTCACAGTCGATGTCTCCGTCCTTGATTAGTGAGTCAAAGTCGAAGAACCGGTCTTGGCACAAGAAATCCATGCGTGAGACTCCTTTCTTTCGCTCCTGCTTGAGGGAGAGATTATATCTTTGGCAATCAAAAAGCCTGGCTCCATGTCAGTCCTCTGACCCCATTCCTCTGCTGCAGTAGATGGTCCCTGAACTCAAGCCATCTTCAGCTGAGCAGTGGGTAGATGCTTACAATGAGTCAATGCTGAAGCTTTTTTTTTTCCAGACCATCTTGTGCTCCCTTGGCCTCTGAGATCCACGTGGACCGCGGTCCTAATTCATGTGGGGCCTTCCCTGATGTTGACTGACTATTAGGCCCCACTCAGAATCCCACTAGCGACAGGCTTCACCACTGCTACTTTGCTGAAGGCCAGGGCATTTTAGTCCACCTTCCACAGGCCAGATGGCTCTGCATCTGACTTGGATGCAGATCTCTATCCCGAACTGAGTTCAGCTAGATATCAACCAGTGCCTCATTAATATTCTATGGAGTGAGAGGAATTTCTGAGAGTGTATTAGAATCAGCACCAATATCTTCAGCGCCTTAAGGCTATTTTAGATTCAGATATTAGACCTGTTAGTCTTACAGTGGTCTTCTCCCAATCTTTTTACCTGCTTTCCTCCGTTTTTTTGTTCTAGATATTTGCTTCTGTTGATCTTTGGACACACTCCACTTCACCACTGCTGACCATGCTAAAGTGCTTGTTCACACTCTGCTAAACATGGTATGATTGGCATCTGCCTTATGGGCATATATAAGTCCCTTGTAGAGTGGCATCCCATATACCCAGGGTCTGTAAATTAAATTCTACCAGTGGGCCTGTAGGACGAATTGAGCCGCCCACCTAAGCCCTCTAAAACTTGTCTCAGGCCTGCCACTGCAACATGAATGCAGTGTTACACTGCCACGTTGACTTGGTGTTTAAGCTGCCAACGCCAAGCCTTAAACTCCCCCTTTTTTTAAAACACATATAAATCACCCCTAAGGTAGGTCCTTGGTAGCCCATAGGGCAGGGTGCTATACAATTAAAACTTAGAAAATGTATCTTTTTGAGTTTTACATCTTCTGGTGGAGGAGAACTATTACATTCATTTTTCCTTACTGTGAGGCCTACCCCTCCGATCAGATAATATTGGCGATTCCGTATTACATTAACAAGCTGTAATTCCTAATTGAGAAGTTGTAGATTTGTCATGTTTGGTACCTATGAAAATGTAGTGATAAACCCTCTTTAATGGTATAGTCAGATTTTTCATTGCAATTTTTAAAATGCTACTTCTAGAAAGTTTGCATTTTCCTGCCCTTAGCCGTTTGTGCCTGCAGCCTGTCCTGGGTCACATGGCTGGATGTAGCTGACAGACTTTGTGGATTCCTTCTAGACAGTCGCATAATGGTGGGATCAGCTGAGCCTCAATGGTTATCAACTGACAGGATGGGGGTGCGGAGCTGAGCAGAGCCCCACTTACACCTTAATAGTCTGTGTCCTTTTTCCTTGCAATAGGCCTAACAACCCTGTGTTGTCACTGCAGCCAGCTTAGAACTTTCTAGAAACTTCTCCCACATTCTAGAAGCTCAGGGGATATAGGATGTTCAGACTCACTCTTCTGTTCACTACTGCACCTGCGACAGGACTCTGATGACTGCCTGCTGCTGTACACGCTGCCAAACTGCTGCTGTACGTGGATGGACTTTTCTGCTGCCTGCCTTGAACTCTCAGAGGCCAACCCTGCTTCTACATCTGCACCTAGGACAATCAGAAGTGACGCCAATGACTAGTTTGCTGGCCTCCCTTTCAGAGCCACTGGGACATAACAGGCTCCCACCGTCTTGAAACTGCACCGGGACCCGGCCTGAGTGAGTCTTGAATGTACCACTCCAACCCCTGACATCCCAGAGGTCTCATCCACTCCTGGACTCTTTGTTATGGTTCATGATGGCCAGGACTTGGTCAGGTACCTTTTATGTGGTGGACGGGACATCAGACTGTGTGGGTCGTGCTACGGGCACTAGTGAAATTATTTTCCATCATTCTTGGATGTACATCACCGTTTTTGTTTTCCTGGGGATTTTCAGAAACATCTTGGCCCATTCTTCATTCAGCCCCTTTGTAGCTTTCGTGGATGTGCTGGTGGAAAAAAATAAAGCCACCATCAAGGTCAGTCATTCTCTTCTTCTCAATCAAGGTCAGTCTTTCTCTTCCTCCCACCTGTTGCCACTAAGTAGCTCTGATTATTGCTTTGGGGATCAACTATAGGCAGTATGATACATTTTTGCCTGCCCAGATGGTGTGCAATTACTTTGGACAAATGCGTTGTGCAGGTTGTTTGTCAGAGTTATGCTTTCTTTTCTCTCTGATGCTACCCCCCACACCTCCTCACCCAAGTTCCTTCTATTTTTGCCCTGGCTTTTACAGAACATGGTTCTTCCTTGTCAAAGAAGTTCAGTCATTGATGGCCATGGGACAATAGAGTCCTTGAGAAAGAGACAGGCAAAGGGTTTTACTCCTGGTGCCTAAGCAAGACAGTGGATTGAGACGGCTTTTTAGGTCTTTGGTTCTTGAACACTTTCCTTCAAAAGGCCAAATTCAGGAGGATAACTCTGTAATTATGTTTTCTCTGCCCCAGACCATAGATTTAATGTTGTCCTTGGACCTCCAGGACATTTCCTTGTACCCGTTCTGCAGTCCCAAAGGTGTTTCGTCTGGTTTGTTGTGGGGTTGCAACACTTCCACTTTCCCGTCTTCCCCTTATGCATCATCTTGATCCCCGGGGTGTTTATAAAGGTGATGGTGGTGGGTACAGGCCATGTTTGCAAGGCTGGTACACATTGCCTGCTGCTGAAGGTAGACTCTTCACTTAGTTGCAGACGGCCTGGATGACCACCTTACTACTATCCTTCTTGGGCTCTTCATAAACAAGCTGAAATCCCCCTCACCCCCTCTTATTCAACTGGCATAGCGGCTTCCCTTAATAGATGTTCAGGACACAGTAGCATTTAAAACCTTTCAACCACCACTACAAGTCCAGGGCATTCATGATATAACCTGGATTTTCTGGCTTGGTCCTATTTCATGGTTCTGAGACTTCTTGGTCTCTTGACCTCCTGTTCCCTGTTGGTGTTTTGTGCGTGTTGGCACAGGGGGGATCTGGAGAGGACCTTCAGTCGCTTATGGTGATGAGTTTGTCTGTACAACAACATCCTTGTGTCAGACTAGGTACTCTGAGACCTTCACTAGTGGATATAGGATTCCAATCTGTACTGTGGCAGGCTATTCTTCATGACCTATCTTAGACAAGATGGCAATCGAAGGCCTTGTGTCCCTGATGGAGCACAGGCACCACATCATTCTTCTGGAGCTGCATGCCATTAGGCTGGTCTTCTGTGCCTTTCTGCCATCCATCGTGGGTAGAGCAACATGACTGCAGTGTAGTAAGCAGAGGGCGTGGGGGGAGTAGTCTTGTGTGCTGTGCTAAGAGGTGTTGAGAACGTGGCATTGGCTGTACTTCCAAGATATTGCCCTGACTTGCAGCCTTACTGTCAACCATCTGGCAGGGTCCCCGAATGCTAGAGCAGAGGTGCTCAGCAGACATAGAGCCAACAAGAAGTCTTATCTGTACCCAAAGGTAATTCAAGACCCCTTTGTTTGGTGGGGCATGCTTGGGTAGATATTTTTGCTACAGCTGGTAATGCACATTGTCGAGATTTTTGTGCTCTGCGGTTGCCAGCTCAGGACTTCCAAAGATATGTTTTCCTTTATATGAAATTGCTTTCTGCCTCTTACACTGAGTTCTGAAGAGAATCTGGACTAAGAGCATCGCAATAGCCCCAGACTGCTCTGAGGGTCTGGTACTCTGAACTGCTGAGTCTGCATTTGTCTTGCTTTCCCATGAACAGACCAAAGTCTTCATCAAACCTACACCTCCTTGCATGGCAATTGAGAGGAACCAGCTTTGTGGTTTGACCTGCATGAGAAAGTGATGGATCTATTCTTGACTTTGGGCAAAATGTGTGACTTTGGGTGAGGACCATCTGATTGATCTGCTTCAGGCGAAGCTTTCTGACATACTGTTTGTTTGTTCTCTCTTTGGCCCAGTAAGCCCTTGGTCTTGCACAATTAAAGGTTATTTGTTAGGCCACTCAAACCTTCCACATTTTCCTTGTCTGCCATCTCTGTTTGTCACTGTCTCTTAAGAGAGACCTTAGCTTTTATATTGATCAGAGTAAGTGGCACAGGATGGAAGACCAACTATTCGCGGGGTTCACCAGACCAAAAATAGACCATATGCAGATGAAGTGTACTCTGCATAAAATGTGTCAGGTCTTGGTCAAGGAGTATCCTTCTGGCTCATTCTGTCAAAGCTAAGGACACTACAACCTTAACTAGGAGTGCTATGGTGTAAAATCTGCCAGGGAGCTATAAGTGTGTCTTTCCTCATATTTACACACATTACTATCTTGATACTCAGGTCTGCTGGAAGGGCCATTTTCGCCATGCAGTACTACAGGACTTCTGGTGTAAAATGTTCTCCTCAGACCCTCGACCTTTTGAGGTTCAGCTGAGGTATCTGTTCAAAAGCTCAAGAATCTGTGGTTAGAAGTATTTGTGATAAGAACAAGTTACTTACCTTTGGTAATGCTCTTAATGTTCAGTGAAGGTGGCCGTTAGGTGTTTTTAAAGTTAAATGTTAGATTTTGTACACTGTCATGTTTTTCAGTCTGTTACTGACCTTCCGGGTCTAAGGGCTCAAAATGCTTTCTTGTTAAGAGATCACACAGAGTGGCGTCTGTATACGGCTCTGTGCAGTCATTCCTTGAGGCAGGGTGAGATCACCACAGATTCTAATGAGGCCACTTGTTGGCACACAAAAGCAATTTTTCATATATTTTGGGTTCAGTCTGTCCCGAATCCCCTTCTTGCGACAAGCTATCATGGATTATTGGGACACTGACTAGAACACAACTGAATATGTGCTTGAGGAACTGCACAGATAAAGTTGTACTTCTTGTCAGTAAGGCTTTGCCTAACATGCCATCAGAGAAAGAGGGCACTGGTGGCAAACTCTGCTCTACTACTGAAGCCAGTGTTGGTTACCAAGCCCGCAAGCAACCTCGGGAGATGTGGAAGAAGCAAAACTGTAACTAGTATTTTTGTCCAGAAAACATTAGGTAGCCAGTAACCAAAGTATATTTCTAGTTTTATTTGAGAACCCTCTCGCTGAGTTTTTTTTTTTTTTTAAAGGTTGCTGCTTTTCTACAAGCCACGGCTACGTCCTTCTGTGTTGGTAATTGGCTAAATGTTGTACGGCAAGAAGTTGTACCATTTTGTAGGGGTCTTGGGAGATTTCTCAATCAGGGACTTTATTTCTTCTGCCACTAAAGGTAGTTGCTGCTTACTCCTTCGGCACAAGTGTGACTGATAACATTTTGCACACAAATGAGGGAAGCGTCTGAGTAGACAATACTGATGTTAATAGGACATTGAGGCAATGACCAGGATAATGAACAGAACATTTTTCTGTGTGCAGGCAAGTGTGACTAAAGACTTTGGTTCTAGGCGAGCATTTGCATGTTCAATGGAAAGAAACTTTTTATCTCCCCTGGCCAGACTACCAGAAGTGCCAAGTGGGCATAGTCTTAGAAACAATTACATCTTGCCATCGAAGTGTTAATGAGACAAACCACAGTCCCACTCTATGATTTCTTCCCCTTTACCCTTTGCAATCAATGCTGGAGTATGGTGTCCCATTGTGAATAAATAATGTTTAGTGTCCCAGGGTAAATATAAAAAAATGCTTTGAGCAGTGAGAGAGTGAGAGTACCAGTGCTCCCCCTCACCCCCGATACACTCCCTCCCCCCCAGAGTGGAGCTGTGTGAGAGTGTCTCTGCACCCACCATGACACTGCAGCCTGTGATGTAGCAGCCCTGAATGAATAACCTGGGTGATGTCTACCGGAGATAATATATTGATCTCTTTTTTTAGGGGCGACACCCTCTATCAGTGGGGAAAAACAAGATCAAGGCCTTATTCATTTTGCTAAAAGAACAACACTGTTTAGATGTATTCATTGAGAGTGACGTGTGCTCCCCACCATGCTATCCTCCAGAAGTAAGCTTCGACTGCTCAAAAATGCTTCCCCGGAAAATGAAATCTGAAAGAATGGGTGCTGTACAATTCATTGGGCTTGCAGTAGTACCTGGCTTTTGAGGGTCCAAGGACAACAGCAGTACTTGTCACAAGGATTGCCTAGTTGGCGTTAGGTTTTACAGGCTTGGAAAAGTGGCCTGACAAGGTGCGTTTCTGAAATGACAGAACCCTTTACAGAGGCCTCAGTAGAGGTTAAGAAATCCGACCAACTTCCCTGGGATTCTGCTGTTTATAGAGTTGCACCGAAAGATACCACTGCACTATGGGGGTCATTCTGACCTCGGCGGTAAAAGGCGCTTACCGCTGGCCAGAAGACCGCCATAACACCGCCGCGGTAAACCGCCACGGTCATTCTGACCCGCAACTGGCAAACCGCCAAAAACCCGGCATCCACCAAAGGTCAGCGAAAAAATGACGATGACCAAACCTCCACCGTCACGCCAACAGAAATACGCCCATACCATTCCGACCCACAAATCCACGCGGCGCTCTTTCAAACGCGGTATTCCATTGGCGGTACACACCGCCGCGGTCAAAATACACACACACATAGAAAACACAGCCACATTGGTCAGTTTGAAATACACACACCTGATACACATACTAACACCACTCCCACACACCCAACACAATATAAAACACACACCCACATCCCCCACATGCCCCTATGACCCGGAATCATTGACGAAGGCTAGAGACAGAGCACAGAATAGACAATCCCACAACACAGAGGCACACAACACCATCACCCACACAGAATCCACGCACCAAACACCACACACCACGACACTCATCACCACAAACGCCACCCCACACCTCAACCACACCACCCCATGGCACCCCAAAGACACCCCAGGTTCAGAGACGCAGAACTCAGGGTCATGGTGGAGGAAATAGTCCGTGTAGAGCCCCAGCTCTTCGGGGCACAGGTGCAGCATACCACAATTGCCAGGAAGATGGAGCTATGGCAAAGGATAGTGGACAGGGTCAACGCGGTGGGACAGCATCCACGCAATCGGGAGGACATCAGGAAGAGATGGAACGACCTACGGGGGAAGGTGCGTTCCATGGTCTCAAGGCACAACATTGCGGTGCAGAAGACTGGCGGCGGACCCCCACCTACTCCCCCAGAATTTACCGCGTGGGAGGAGGAAGTCTTGCACATCCTGCATCCTGAGGCCCTCGCAGGAGTAGGCAGAAGAATGGACTCTGGTAAGGCAAATCTTCACTACTGCTTCCCACCCCCACCCCACCTGCATGCCAAATCATACCCCCACCCTCACCCCCTCCCCCATCACACCAACCCCTAGCAAAAGGCTCACCATCACAACCCACCCATCCCAACACCAAGCCCTGCATGCGACCACAAAGCATGGACACCCATCACCAAAGCATGCCCACTGCACACACACATCACCCCCACAAGCCACCCTCACAAAAGCCCCCACAAGGAAATGCCTGCACTTGGGTACACGGACACCCACCCATCACACGAAATGCCACACACAGAAGCAATAACCATACCTTTATACCCCTGCAGGACCCGAACGCCACCACACCGCCACGGAGGGTCCCGAGATGTCCATCCCACCCCCAGAAGAGGCCCCCAGCGATGACAGCAGCTCTGTCTCCCTGGAGCCAGATGACCAGCCCGGCCCATCGGGGACCTCTGGACAGTCGGTTCCCCACAGACAGCCACAGGCTACACCAGACCCAACCCCCTCTGAGAACACCAGCACAGCTCCCACCCAGCGGGCCCATGCCTCTGTCTCCAGGACACGTCAATCAGTGGTGTGTCCACCACTACAGGGCACCCAGGTTGACCCACCACCCCAACAACGTCAGGGACCTGGGGGCAGTGGTAGTGGGCACACCGTCCAGGGGACAGAGGCCCAGGAACACAGGGGAACTGGGAGGGCTGCTGTGCGACAGGGGGGGGACAGGCCCGGGGAACCCACTCTCCAAGAGGCCCTCTCCTCCATCATGGGAGCATACCACCGTTCCCAGGAGACGATGGCGACGGTACTGGCCCGGTTCCAGGAGATCCAGGAACTGCAGGAGGAACGGTACATGGGGTTCAGGGAGGAACTGAGGAACATCGGTTCCGCAATGGGGACCATCGTCCTGGCCCTTACCCAGATCGTCACCACATTGCAGGACCATGTGGCACCCCAAAGGGCCCCTGTCACTAGCCTAGGCCAGGAACAGCCTACCACCTCCGCCGGCGCAAGTGGACAGGAGTTCCCCACACAACGACGGGCCACCAGAACCCCACCTCCTGCAGAAGAAGAACCACCCCGCAAGCGGAACCTGAGATCTCACAAGAAGACAGAGTAGGATTGCAAGACCCCCGCCAGCCTAAGATACCCCCTGATGTCATCCCACTGTCCCACATTGTCACCCTGTCCAACTTTGAACTGCCCCTGCTCCATCCTTCCCCAGGCATATGGACAATGCACCTGTGCGACTGAGAACTGGACTCTGCCATGGACATTACTCCACCCCCACCCATCACCGTTTCCCAATCATGTACCTATATGTAGCACTTAAAATAAATCACTTATTCCACCTAAAAAAACAGGAGTCTGCTTGTCTTTTCAACAAATGTATTACACATAACGGTGCAATAATGTCCAGTTACTTTGTGATGACAACATACCAATCTCAATAAGCTTTAGTCCATGGGCAAACAAAGCTGATGTCAGGCAGTGGGTCATACAGCTCTGAAAAGGGAAGGGATAGTCACAAATCAGTTACCAGGAACTGGGGGGGAAACACAGACAGTGGAGACGCATGAGGCCTTCAGTAAATGTAAAATGGGGTGGCTGATTCTTACCTGGGTGCTACTGAAAGTATTGTCGTATGACTGTCTCCCTGTTGTCCGTGTCGTCCCCGTCGTCTTCCTCCTCTTCACTCTCCACAGGCTCCACAGCTGCTACAACACCACCATCTGGACCATCCTCCTGCAGAAAAGGCACCTGGCATCGCAATGCAAGATTGTGAAGCATACAGCAGGCCACGATGATCTGGCACACCTTCTTTGGTGAGTACATGAGGGATCCCCCTGTCATATGCAGGCACCTAAACCTGGCCTTCAGGACCCCAAAGGTCCTTTCTATGATCCTCCTAGTTCGCCCATGGGCCTCATTGTACCGTTCCTCTGCCCTGGTCCGGGGATTCCTCACTGGGGTCAGTAGCCACGACAGGTTGGGGTAACCAGAGTCACCTATTAGCCACACACGGTGTCTCTGTAGCTGTTCCATCACATAAGGTATGCTGCTATTTCGCATGACATACGCGTCATGCACTGACCCAGGGAACTTGGCATTTACATGGGAGATGTACTGGTCAGCCAAACAGACCACCTGGACATTCATCGAATGATAACGTTTTCTGTTTCGGTACACCTGCTCACTTCCACTGGGGGGAACCAAAGCCACATGGGTCCCATCAATGGCACCAATGATGTTGGGGATATGTCCAAGGGCATAGAAATCACCCTTAACTGTAGCCAATTCGCCCACCTCAGGGAAAATAATGTAGCTCCGCATGTATTTAATCAGGGCAGACAACACTCTGGACAAAACCTTAGAAAACATAGGCTGAGACATCCCAGATGATATGGCCACTGTTGTCTGAAAAGACCCACTTGCCAAAAAATGGAGTACTGACAGAACCTGCACCAGAGGGGGAATCCCTGTGGGTTGGTGGATGGGGGACATCAGGTCTGGCTCCAGCTGGGCACATAGTTCATGTATGGTTGCTCTGTCAAGCCGGTATGTAAGTATGATATGTCGTTCTTCCATTGTCGACAGGTCCACCAGCGGCCGGTACACGGGAGGATTCATCCTTCTCCTTGCAAGTCCCAGCGGACAGTGCCTAGGAAGGACAACATGGAGCACAGAGTCAAGCAACCCACAGGTTCGTTCACACAGCTTGCACAGTACACGAATCGCTATGCATTGAATGGCTTGTATGAGTGGCAATGCAAGGCCTAGGCCTGTGTGACGCAGTAGAAATCATGCCATGTGGGCCCTTGAAATGGCGGCTGCCTGACCTGTGAAGTGTGACAGTGGGATGTGAGGTCACTGCGCTGGCGTGGCACACCGTGGCGGTAGGCGGTCGAAGACCGCGGTGCAAAGCAGCATTGGTTAACATTGAACCCTATGGCTCTCAGGAGCCAATGACGATGTGCGCCGGCGGTCGCGGTACGCACTGCCGCGGTACGCACCGCCGCAGGCGTGACCGCCATTTTCTATCTGATTAATCACTCGAGACCTGATCATCCACAGGAGAGGACCTATACTGCAAGTGCTGCTGTGACCTCGGTCTGGGAGATACAATGGCTGCTGCGACTGGGGAAAGGGCCCCTGTCTTCACTTCCGAAGAATTGGAGAAACTTGTTGATGGGGTCCTCCCCCAGTATGCGCTACTCTACGGTCCTCCAGACCAACAGGTTAGTACACAGGGTGCACGTTGAATGGGCTATGCCTGTGTTGAGTGGGGTGTATGTAAGATGGTGGGGAGGGGAGCGAATGAGGAGTGCAACGCACGAAAGATGAGAGCATGTGCCACATGGCAAGGTTGGGGAGGGGGGGGGCACTCACATTGACCAGGCAGAAAACTGATGCGCTTTCTTTTACCACCCTGTACATGTCACATAGGTCAGCGCCCATCAGAAGATCGACATTTGGCGTGCCATCGCCCAGGACGTCCGGGCCCTGGGGGTCCACAACAGACGGGGCACCCACTGCCGAAAGAGGTGGGAGGACATCTGCCGCGGGACCAGAAAGACCGCCGAGTCTCTGCTGGGGATGGCCTCCCAACGTAGGAGGGGTGCCAGCTGCCAATTGACCCCCCTGATGTCCCGGATCCTGGCGGTGGCCTACCCCGATTTGGATGGGCGCGTGAGGACATCACAGCAGACACAAGGGGGTGAGTATCAGCACATTCTGCTATCTTTGCGCGCAGGGAAGGTGTCTGGGTGGGGAGGAGGGCTGTGGCTATCTCCAGGCCAGGGCGCATGCTGTAGGCTAGGCCCCTCCATTAGACACGGCCCTGTGCCCCCGCCCCCCACCTCTGTAGGGTACCAAGTACAGCTATCCATGGTCCGGCCTCACCCATGTGTGCATTTGTCGTCCATAGACCCGTAGGACTAGTCTCAATAACTGAGTAGTGTACCCCCATTGCGCGGCCTAGTTCAGGGGGCTTCTGTGTCTGTCCTCTCCGACAACGGTGTTGCCAATGCATGCACTCAACCTGTCTTCATTTCTCCATCCCCCCCCATTTTCTTTGTCTTCCTGTTCATGTGTGCATTAGCATCATCTGGCGGAGGAGAAGTGGCATTGGAGCACGAGGGAGCTGCATCTCACATGGCCCCGGAGGGCCATACGACAGACTCCGAGTACACCAGTGAGACGGAGAGCGAGTGGAGCTCCACAACGGGGACCCGTGGAGACGTCAGCGACACCGACACGTCCTCGGAAGGGAGCTCCCTAGCGGTGGCGGCAACATCGGTGCCCACCGCCACAACAGGTACAGCCGCCACCCAGCGCACCAGCCCCGCCCTCCCAGCAGCCCCTCAGCCTTCGCTCTGTGCCCGCTCACCCAGGAAGGCGGGCATTTCCTTTGCCCCAGGCACCTCAGGCCCTGCCCCAGTTACCCCTGCTGCCCTCAGTGAGGAGGTCATTGACCTCCTCAGGACACTCATTGTTGGGCAGTCTACCCTCTTGAATGCCATCCAGGGTGTAGAAAGGGAGGTGCATCGGAGCAATGCATACCTGGAGGGCATTCATTCAGGTCAGGCTGCCCATCAGCGATCGTTCAACGCTCTGGCCTCAGCACTGACGGCAGCCATTGTCCCTGTCTCCAGCCTCCCTCTTCTGACTCCCTCCACCCAGTCCCAGTCTCCTGTTCCTCTGCCTATCCCATCCACACCATCAGACCAGCCTGCACACACCTCTACACCCAAGGGCAGCTCATCCAGACATAAGCACCACAGATCCCACAAGCATTCACCCAAGCAACATCCAGATGCGGACATGCCAACAGTCACTACCACCTCTGTGTCCCCCACCTCCTCATCTCCCCCCTCCCTCCCTGTGACGTCTCCACTCACACCTGCATGCACACCACCATCAGCCAGTACTTCCATCACCAGCACACCCTCCATTACAGTCCGCACACGTGCAGTCACCACCCCCACTGCCATTTACACGTCCCCTGTGTCCTCTCCCAGTGTGTCTGTCACCCCCTCTTCCAAAGCACACAAACGCAGGCAGGCAGCCACCCACCCAACAGCCATCCACCTCACGACAGTCTCCGTCACAAGCACCTGCACCCAAAGACAGCACACTTGACTCTCCTACAACCACATCCTCTTCCTCCACTCCCAAACCCACTACACCTACCAGTCCCTGTCCTCCCCAAGTCCTTTTCCTTTCCAACCTTGAACTCGTTCCAATCACTGACCCACCCCCTCCATCTGGTAAGACCAAAAAAAGCACCTCAGCCACCACCAGCCCTGCATCTACTGTGACCATAGTGCAGGGCTATTGGAGTCCACCAGATCCTAGGGCAGGAACATCGGCCAGCAGCAAGGGTACAGCCAGCCCCCCCCCTGGGAAGAGGACAAGGAAGAAAAAGGCCCGGCGCGACAAGCCTGAGATGGCTGCCACCAAGGACAGTAGCCTTGCCCCGTCACCTGCCACATCATCCAAGGGAGGCAAGGGCCACAGAGCTCCAGCGAAGGAGGGCAAGGGCAGCAGGGCGGAGAAGTCAGGCAGCAGGCGAGCTGCCCAGGAGGTCCCCACCAGCCCCATCCCGGCTGTGACGGACGACACCCACGGGCCCAGGACTCCATTACAGGAGGGCGCCGCGACCGCAAGTTCGGATGGGGAATGAGCGGGAAGTCTTGCCCAGGTCTGGCTCCCTAGACACACAGGACAAGCACCGCTGAACGGGCCCCGCCGGGAGGAGCACCGCTGAACGGGCCCGCCGGGCCAAGAACCGCTGAATGGGCCCCGCCGGGCCAAGAACCGCTGAACGGGCCCCGCCATCTCAAGCACTGCTGAACGGGCCCCGCCGGGCCAAGAACCGCTGAACAGGGCCCCGCCGGGCCAAGAACCGCTGAACAGGGCCCCGCCGGGCCAAGAACCGCTGAACAGGGCCCCGCCGGGCCAAGAACTGCTGAACGGGCCCCGCCATCTCAAGCACTGCTGAACGGGTCCCGCCGGGCCAAGAACCGCTGAACAGGGCCCCACCGGGAGGAGCACCGCTGAACGGGCCCCGCCGGGCCAAGAACCGCTGAACAGGGCCCCGCCGGGGCAAGAACCGCTGAACAGGGCCCCGCCGGGAGGAGCACCGCTAAACGGGCCCCGCCGGGCCAAGAACCGCTGAACGGGCCCCGCCATCTCAAGCACCGCTGAACGGGCCCCGCCGGGCCAAGAACCGGTGAACAGGGCCCCGCCGGGCCAAGAACCGCTGAACAGGGCCCTGCCGGGGCAAGAACCGCTGAACAGGGCCCCGCCGGGAGGAGCACCGCTGAACGGGCACGCCGGGCCAAGAACCGCTGAACAGGGCCCCGCCGGGCCAAGAACCGCTGAACGGGCCCCGCCATCTCCAGCACCGCTGAACGGGCCCCGCCGGGCCAAGAACCGCTGAACAGGGCCCCGCCGGGGCAAGAACCGCTGAACAGGGCCCCACCGGGAGGAGCACCGCTGAACGGGTCCCGCCGGGCCAAGAACCGCTGAACAGGGCCCCGCCGGGGCAAGAACCGATGAACAGGGCCCCGCCGGGAGGAGCACCGCTGAACGGGCCCCGCCGGGCCAAGAACCGCTGAATGGGCCCCGCGGGGCCAAGATCCACTGAACAGGGCCCCGCCGGGGCAAGAACCGCTGAACAGGGCCCCGCCGGGGCAAGAACCGCTGAACAGGGTCCCGCCGGGGCAAGAACCGCTGAACAGGGCCCCGCCGGGGCAAGAACCGCTGAACAGGGCCCCGCCGGGGCAAGAACCGCTGAACAGGGCCCCGCCGGGGCAAGCACCGCTGAACGGGCCCCGCCGGGCCAAGAACCGCTGAACGGGCCCCGCCATCTCAAGCACTGCTGAACGGGCCCCGCCGGGCCAAGAACTGCTGAACGGGCCCCGCCATCTCAAGCACCGCTGAGCAGGCCCCGCCGGGCCAAGAACCGCTGAACGGGCCCCGCCATCTCAAGCACCGCTCCGCTGGGCCCTTCATCTCAAGCACCGCTCTGCTGGGCCCTTCATCTCAAGCACCGCTCTGCTGGGCCCTTCATCTCAAGCACCGCTCTGCTGGGCCCTTCATCTCAAGCACCGCTCTGCTGGGCCCTTCATCTCAAGCACCGCTCTGCTGGGCCCTTCATCTCAAGCACCGCTCCGCTGGGCCCTTCCTGTCAAGCACCGCTCCGCTGGGCCCCGCCGTCTCAAGCACCGCTCCGCTGGGCCCTTCATCTCAAGCACCGCTCCGCTGGGCCCTTCATCTCAAGCACCGCTCCGCTGGGCCCTTCATCTCAAGCACCGCTCCGCTGGGGCCTTCATCTCAAGCACCGCTTCGCTGGGCCCTTCCTGTCAAGCACCGCTCCGCTGGGCCCGCCGTCTCAAGCACCGCTCCGCTGGGCCCTTCCTGTCAAGCACCGCTCCGCTGGGCCCTTCCTGTCAAGCACCGCTCCGCTGGGCCCTTCCTGTCAAGCACCGCTCCGCTGGGCCCCGCCGTCTCAAGCACCACTCCGCTGGGCACCGCCGTCTCAGGCACCGCTCCGCTGGGCCCTTCATCTCAAGCACCGCTCCGCTGGGCCCTTCATCTCAAGCACCGCTCCGCTGGGCCCTTCCTGTCAAGAACCGCTGGCCCATTGACAGTGCCGGTTCAGTGTCGAGCAGGGCTTCAGGGAGCACTCGGGGCACCATGCCTCCTCAGATCACAGTGGAGTCGGTAATCCATCTGATGGACTGTGGCTTTGCACCCCCCAGGATGGGACAGTGGGCATGGTGGCCCCTCGTGGATCTGGCGTCGTGGACTCATTTGGCTGAGGTGCCCCCCATTCCCTTCCCCCTGAGGTGCCTGTACTTTTATCATCTGATGCCCCTGCAGTGTTCTCTCCAATGGTATCTGGTCTCCTGTGTGGGCTTTGCCCATGTGTTTGTGCACATTGGCCCACGGACTATGGAACTTTGATGGAATGTGCAGGTCTTTTTGCCTATGGATATCTTGTTGACTATCTTCATTCCTTATTTTTGTATCTTTTATATGGCATATTTGCCATTCCTTCTATGGAGCTATTTATACATATATTTTTTCGAACATTTAAATTGTGTCTTTGCATTATTCCGGGGGGTTTGTGTGGTGTCACTCTGACTTGTTGCTCGGCAATGGGGTGTAGGTATTTGTGGTGGGGGGGTGGGTGTATGGCGCATGTGTGTCCCCGTAATCTTTTCTCCTCCCCCCTCCCCTGTGTCGTAGGTGCAGTACTCACCGTTGTCGTCTGTGCCGGCGTTCGTACTCCTGGTAGATGAGCAGGTAGACAAGAGCTGGTAGGATGTGTAATTCGGGCTCCATGCTGTCCTCCTTCCTCGTGGAGTGTGTATAGGTGAGCGTTTTCCCGTTCGTTGTCTGTTTCCACCGTGTTTTTATCGGCGGGGCTCCCGCCCCGGAAAAGGTGGTGGATTGGTGAGTTGTGATAGGGTGGGCGGTACATTGTCTGCCGCCTGCCTGTTGGCGGTGACCGCCAACCTGTTTGTCGGTCCCGCCGTGGTGGTCGGAGTGTTAATGTGGCGGCCTGTGTTGGCGGTTCCCGCCAGAGTTAGAATACCATTTTTTGGAACGCCGGCCTGTTTGCGGGTTGGCCGCCGCTTTATCACCGACCGCCAGGGTCAGAATGACCCCCTATGTCTGTAACCATAAAACTGTGCCTGGGTGTAATTTTCATTATGCCAGTATATTCTTTGATATTTTTCATTGCGGTTTTGATGCATAATACCTGGTATCATGTCATATGTCATAACCAAAATGTCAATTGGGGTAAAAAGTTTATCTCAGAAGCACAGGAATAACGCAATTGATGCAAACCCGAGTAGTAGTTAACTCGGCACCTCCAAAATTGTTTTTTTTTTTAACAAAGTGGACCGTTCTCGTAATTTTTAAGCATGAAATTTATTTTTATTTATTTATTTTTACTTTACAGAGAAAGTGCCATAGAGCATAAGGACACTATTTGAAAGCGATCAACTTCCTCTTACTGTCCTGCAGTCTTCTACCTGTTCTTTGTTCAGCCTTTGGCCTTTGGGATTTTTGGATTTGGTTCCTGGCGGGAAAATATAACCCATCTAGTATCTCCTATTTTTGCTGCATTATCAAAAGTTGGAAATGTAACTTTTTTTTTGGTGCGGTTGGGGGGAAATCAAAAATGTTCAGTGCAGTACTTTGCAAAATCTTTGTTTGAAGGATGGCAGGCACCACTATTTTTAATGTTTGCTATTGGATGGCTTGGAGTCTACAGTAAGTAGTGCAGACATGGCCTATGTGGGAGTGGCGAAAGCATGTAAGTTTATGGACATTGCATGACAATGGAGCTTGCGGTTATATATATTTTCTCCAGTAATCAAGTCCACAAAACCATTCATGTTCCTTTGTTCTCTGCCAGCTTCTTTCCAATGTGCTTGCCCACCATTTTGTGTGTAAGTTCATGTATGTGTGAGATGGTTAATTACTGTGTTTTTCTACAATTTTTGAAAGTATTTTGCAGGGCTAATTGTTGCATGATAGTGTTTATTTTTGGAGCATTTTTAAAGTTTTTTTTTTTCTGCTTTGTAAAGGGTTGGTGGTTTGTAAAGAGCATTCCCGTGGGTGGGCTTAAGCACACTTTGGGTATATATTTGTAAAATTCTTTCTCTGTAATGCTTCAAGTTTTTGTTTGGGTACAACAGGGGTTCTAGCTAGGATAGGGCAGCCATGTTCTTTGTTTTTCATACCTACTTCTGTGCTTGCCATGTGCCTGGCCTCCATTTTGTGGAGCCAGTATGTGGGTGTCATTTGCAGCCATTTTATCTTTGTTATCTATGTCTTCTTCTTTGCTTACCATGTGAGCGACCACCATTTTGTGGAGCCAGTGTATGTGCCTGATTATTAATGATTATGTATCACGTTTAGAGGCCTTTGCCAGGAACGTTGATTGCTAAGGACCTTTAGGAGGCCATGTTATGTATATTCATTTTTTAAAATATATATTTTATTTTATGTTTACTGGTGTTTGTGGCTGATTTCTGGAGTACATGGATGTTTTTAGTTAATTTAGTCATTTTATTTTGCCTGTGTCCCACAAGGGTTTCATTGGCCTCGAAGGGATACCGGTTATTTATTATTTATATTGATTTTTGCCTGCCTTCTATAGGGGTCCCACGGGCACTGGTGGAGGTGGAACACCATTGTTTTGGTTAAATTAATGTAATATTTGTTTTGCCTGTTTCCTCCCACCACCAGGCACTATCCCCTCTCCGTGATTCCCATAGAGACCCCACGGGGTCTAGAGCAGGAATAGATCTTTCTCTGTTATTTGATTTGTGTCTGCCTCCTCCCAAGACTTCTACAGGGTTAGTGCTTCCTGAAAGTAAGTAGTGTACTGTCTAACAAAAAGGTTCATTTATACGTGGGTACATATGGCTATACTGATGACTTTTATTGCATTGATTAGAATGGCTAATCTAATTCTCACTCTCTTCCTTCTTATTTGAATGCATGCTGGTGGACAAGACGATACTCCGATGAAACGTTTGTTAATGAATTGGCACCTTACTCCAGAGACATCTCTTCCAAGTGCTTCTACTCGTGCTGCCGAACTCGGAGAACTAAAGAAGATGGCCCCAAAGATGCAGGCTCCAGCACTGGCATGAAGCCCTCATTTTCATTCTTGCAATGTAATATACCTGCCGCACCCTCTTCTACAAAGGAAGACACTGGGAAGAGGATCACCTCTATAAAAACTATTGTACCTCAAAAACCGAAGCAGCTGTCTCTTAGCGTTGCAGTGACTGCAGTTATGGCTAAGAGCAGTAATCAAATCGTCCCAGCAGCGAACCATTTCTTCTCAGGAAACTCAACAGCAAATAGTGTGCTACACATGATTTTCCAGAGGTAGGAACAAAGCTGGAAGTTAAGCTAGCTGCAGATCAATATCTTGTGACTGCTCTTCCATTGGACACATGGGGGATCATTACAACATTGGAGGTAAATGCCGCTTACCGCTGTGCAGAAGACCGTCAACACACCGACGCAGCCGCGGAATTCCGCCACAGCTATTATGACCCATAGCTCGGAATCCGCCAAAATTTAGACACCCACACAAGTCCGCCACACCAAAGGTCAGTGATAAACTGGCAATAACAAAACCTCCACCGTCACGCCAACAGAAATACGCCCGCACTATCACGACCCACGAATCCACGCGGTGGTCTTTCAACCGCGGTATTCCATTGGCGGTACACACGCTCAAAATACGCACACATTTACAAAACACTACCACATGGGACAAATCGAAATTCACACACCTGATACACATACACACACCACTCCCACACATCCAATACAATATAAAACATACACCCACATCACCCACAAACCCTCACGACCACAATTGCGACTGAAGGCCAGAGAGAGACACCGTCATCTACAAACTAGCATCTGCAGGCACTCAACACCATCACTCACACAACATCCACGCACAAAACACCACACACCCCTAAACATCACCCCACACATCACAACACACACCACCCCACACATCACCCACACCACCCGATGGCACCGCAAAGACACCCCAGGTTCTCTGAGGAGGAGCTCAGGGTCATGGTGGAGGAAATCATCCGGGTAGAGCCACAGCTATTCGGATCACAGGTGCAGCACACCACCATAGCTCCCATCACTCCAACTCCTTACATATGTCCCACTATCACAACCCACACATCCCAACACCTAGCACTGCATGCAACACCAAAGCATGGACACCCATCACCAATGCATGACCACTGCACATACCCACACACACACCGCTAAACAATTATCACACAAGGTCCCACACAAGAATTCAAGCACTGGGGTACAGGGTCACCCACCCATTGCACACCATGCCACACACAGATGCAATAATCATGCCTTTACACCCCTGCAGGACCCCTACCCAACGTCACCAGACAGGAGGGTCCAGGCATGTCCACTCCACCCACAGAAGAGGCCCACAGTGATGACAGCAGCTCTGTCCAACTGGATCTAGATGACCAGCCCGGCCCATCTGGGACCTCGGGACAATCGGTTCCCCTCACACTGGCACAAGCCACAACAGAGCCTCCCCCCTCTGGAAACAACAGCACAGCAGACACCCAGCGGGCCCATACCTCTGTCCTCAGGACACGTCAAGCAGCAGTGTGTCCACCACTACATGGAACCCAGGCTAACCCACCACCCCAACAACACCAGGGACCTTGGGTCAGTGGTAGTGGGCACACGGTTCAGGGGACAGAGGCCCAGGAACACAGGGGAACTGGAAGGGCTGCTGTGCGACAGGGGGAGGACAGGCCCAGGAAACCCAATCTCCACGAGGCCCTCTCCAACATCATGGGAGCATACCATCATTCCCAGGAGACGATGGCAACGGTACTGGCCAAGTTTCAGGAGACCCAGCGGCTGCAGGAGGAACAGTATTTGGGGTTCAGGGAGGAACTCAAATCCATCAACACTACCCTGGGCACCATTGTAGGGGTGCTGAAGGAACTCGTCAACACCAGGAAGGACACTGTGGCACTACAAGGGGCCCCTGACACTAGCCTCGATGATGAACTGCCCACCACCTCCGCCGGCGCTAGTGGACAGGAGGCACCGCCACAGTACCACGACACCGGCACCCCACCTCCTGCAGATGGAGAACCACCCCGCAAGCAGTCCCTGAGATCCAGGACAAAGACAGAGAACAAAGCCAAGACCCCCGCCAAGAAATGAGACTACCCTGATTGTCATCCTTCTGACCCACTTTGTCACCCTGTCCATCCTTAAACTACCCTAGCTCCACTTCCTAAGCCCCTTTGGACAATGCACCTGTGAGACTAATAGACTGGACTCTGCCATTGACATTCCTCCACCATCACCCCTGACCATTTTACAACCCCCTCCAATATTGAGCACTTAAATAAACACCCTTAAAGCACAAAACAATCTGGAGTCAGTCTGTGCTTTCGAAAATGTGTATTTGCAATAACTGTGTAAAAATGCCATATCCATTGTATTGTCAACATACCTATGTCACACAGATCTAGTCCATGAGGAAACCAAGCAGATGTCACACAGTGGGACCCATATCCATTGTATTGTCAACATACCTATGTCACACAGATCTAGTCCATGAGGAAACAAAGCAGATGTCACACAGTGGGACCCACATTTCAGGGTCCATACACTGGGTGAAAGTGATAGACAGATGAGAGGTAGAACAATTATATCAGATGTAGCAGGCAGTGATGTCTTCTTACCTGTGTCTCACTGGAAATATTGATGAATCACCGTGTTTCTGTTGTCAATGTCCTCTTCTTCTGCTTCCTCTCCTTCACTGTCCACAGGCTCGACAGCTGCCACAACACCTCTTTCTGGACCATCCTCCTGCAGAAAAGGCACCTGTTGTCGCAAAGCCAAGTTGTGAAGCATACAGCAGGCCACGATGATCTGGCACACCTTCTTTGGTGAGTAGAATAGGGAACCACCCGTCAGATGAAGGCATCTGAACCTGGCCTTCAGGAGGCCGAAGGTCCTCTCTATAACCCTCCTAGTTCGCCCATGGGCCTCTTTGTAGCGTTCCTCTGCCCTTGTCCTGGGATTCCTCACTGGGGTCAGTAGCCATGACAGGTTGCGATAGCCAGAGTCACCTGCAAATGTCGAGTGAAATCTGTTAGATGCACACTAACTCTTAGGGACATCCCCAGACACATAGTCACACTGTATGGGCTCCATGTCCTCACCCAATAGCCACACACGGTGCCTCTGGAGTTGCCCCATCACATAAGGGATGCTGCTATTTCTCAAAATGTAAGCGTCATGCACTGAGCCAGGAAACTTGGCATTCACATGGGAGATTTACTGGTCGGCCAAACACACCATCTGCACATTCACTGAATGGTAACTCTTCCGGTTTCTGTACACCTGTTCACTCCTGCGGGGGTGGGCCAAGGCCACATGTGTCCCATCAATGACACCTATGATGTTGGGGATATGTCCCAGGGCATAGAAGTCACCTTTCACTGTAGGCAAATCCTCCACCTGAGGGAAAGCGATGTAGCTGCGCATGTGTTTCAGGAGGGCAGACAACACTCTGGACAACACGTTTGAAAACATAGGCTGGGACATGCCTGATGCTATGGCCACTGTTGTTTGAAAAGAGCCACTTGCAAGGAAATGGAGTACTGACAGCACCTGCAGTAGAGGGAGGATTCCTGTGGGATGGCGGATTGCTGACATCAGGTCTGGCTCCAACTGGGCACACAGTTCCAGGATTGTGGCACGATCAAGTCTGTAGGTGACAATTACATGTCGCTCCTCCATTGTCGACAGGTCCACCAGCGGTCTGTACACCGGAGGATGCCTCCTCATCTGCCCCAGTGGACGTGCTCTATGGAGGAGAACAGCGAGCAGAGAGTCAACCAACACTGAGGTACTTTACCACAACTTTATTTCTCAATTTGTTAATACTGTTATGTGCCTGTATCAGTGTGTATGCAAAGCCTAGATATGTGTGACACATTTAACATTAATGCCATGTTGCCCCCTGAAATGGCGTATGCCTGACCTGTAATGTGGGAGAAGGGAATATGAGGTAACTGCACTGGCGTTGTACACCGTCGCGGTAGGCGGTCAAAGACCGCGGTGCAATCCTGCATTGGTTAACATTGGACCCTATGGGTCTGAGGAGCCAATGACGATGTACGCCGGCGGTGACGGTACACACCGTCACGGACGTGACCGCCATTCTCTCACTGTTCAATCACTTGATACCTGATCTTCGACAGGAGAGGACCTACACTGCAAGTGCTGCTGTGACCTCAGTCTGGAAGAGACAATGGCTCATGTGTCTGGGGAAAGGGCCCCTGCCTTCAGCACAGAGGAGTTGGAGAAACTAGTGGATGGGGTCCTCCCCCAGTACACGCTACTCTACGGTCCTCCAGACAAACAGGTAAGTACACTGTGAGCATGCCGAATGGGCAATGCCTGTGTGGAGTGGTGTGGATGGAAGATAGGGGGGGAGAATGAGGCATGCATGAAACGACGGTGAGTGCATGTGCGTCATGGCAAGGGTAGGGATGCGGGCCAATGACTGTGACGGTGCAGAAGTGTATATCTTCTCCTTTTCCCATGTACTATTCTGTAGGTCAGCGCCCACCAGAAGAAGGATATTTGGCGTGCCATCGCCAAGGAAGTCTGGGCCCTGGGTGTCCACCACAGACGGAGCACCCACTGCTGTAAAAGATGGTAGGACATTCGCTGCTGGAGCAAGAAGACGGCGGAGGCCCAGCTGGGGATGGCCTCCCAATGTGCCCATCGCACCATGACCCCCCTGATGTTCCGGATCCTGGCGGTGGCGTATCCGGAGTTGGATGGGCGCTTGAGGGCATCACAGCAGCCACCAGGGGGTGAGTACAGTCTCATTCAGCTGATTCTGCGCGCAGTGGAGGTGTCTGTGTGGGGTAGGTGGGCTGTGAGTTCCCCTAGGCCAGGGCGAGTTTAGTAGGCAAGGTCCCGTCGTAAGGCAGGCCATGTGGCACCCCACCCCTCCTGTGTTCAGAGCCAGCTACACCTAGTCAGGCTCCTGTGACTTCCATGTGTGCAGCAATCGGGCATAGGCCTTGTAACCCATCACTCTGTGATTAATTAAGGAACTCAAAGTGCACGGCGTAGTGCAGGGGGCTTCTGTGTCTGTAGTGTCCACCAACGGTAGCAGTATTGAATGCACTCAACATGTCTTTCTTCTGTCTTCCACCCCTTTTTGTGGTCTCCCTGTTCTTGTGTGCATTAGCATCATCAGGCGGAGGAGCAGTGGCACCGAAGCAGGAGGCCATTGACCTCTTCAGGTCCCTCATTGTTGGGCAGTCTACCATTTTGAATGCCATCCAGGGTGTAGAGAGGCAGTTGCAACAGACCAATGCATACCTGGAGGGCATTCATTCTGGTCAGGCAGCCCAACAGCGAGCTCTTCAGACTCTGGCCTCAGCACTGATGGCAGCCATTGTCCCTATGTCCAGCCTCCCCCCTCCAACTTCCTCTACCCAGACCCAAACCCCTGTACCTCAGCCTATCCCAAGCACACCATCAGACCAGCATGCACACACCTCAACACACAAGGGAAGTTCTGGCAAACATAAGCACCACACATCCCACAGGCACTCACACAAGCATCATACCCATGCACACATACCAATATCCACTGCCTCCACTGTGTCCCCCTCCTCCACGTCTCCCTCCTCCCTCCCTGTCTCGTCTCCACTCACACCTGCATGCACTACATCTTCATCCACTACGTCCATCACCAGCACACCCATCACCACACCCCGCTCACTTGCACTCACTACCCCCACTACCATTCACACACATCCCCTGTGTCCTCTCCAAGTGTGTCTGTGAACCCACCTCCCAAGGTACACAAACGCAGCCACACACCCACCCAACAGCCATCCACCTCATGACAGCCTCCAGCCCATGCACCTTCACCCAAAGTCAGCAAACGTACACCTCCTACAACCACTACCTCTTCCTCCACTCCTAAACCCCCTCCATCTACCCGTCACAGTGTGTCCAAAAAACTTTTCCTGTCAAACCTTGACCTCTTCCCCTCACCTCCCCCACCCTTCAGTCCCCTAGGGCCCGCCTTTCCAGGTCCCAACCCAGCACCTCAGCCACTACATCACCAGGCACAGTGGTGCCAGCAGTAACTGGCTTCTGGAGTGCGCCAAGCAGCAGGGCAGCCAGTGTGCCAAGGAGCCAGACCACGAACAGTCCCCCACCTCAAAAGCATAAAAACGTGGCCAGTGCCCGGCCGGAGAAAGGCAAAACATCTTCCACCAAAGTCTCTGCCAGGAGGACAGTTGGGAGTGGGAAGACAGCTGCGCCACCATCCAAGGTGGGGAAGGGGCACAGAAAGACAGGCAAGTCGCCGAAAACCTGCACGGCGGACAAGACCACCACCAGCACCACTGCCAAGGACACCGCTGCCACAAGCACCGCTGCCAAGGACACCGCCGCCACAAGCACCGCTGCCAAGGACACCGCCGCCACCAGCACCACTTCACAGGACACCGCCGCCACCAGCACCGCAGGCCAATGAGCACCAAAAGCTCCAACGCTACTTGGGCCGCCACAAGCAGGATGAAGCACTCTGGGCACCAAGCCCCCTCCAGAACTAGTGGAGTATCCCATCCACTACCTCAGTCCTTGGCAGGATGAAGCACTCAGGGCACAAAGCCCCCTCCAGAACTAGTGGAGTATCCCATCCACTACCTCAGTCCTTGGCAGGATGAAGCACTCTGGGCACAAAGCCCCCCTCCAGAACCAGTGGAGTATCCCATCCACTACCTCAGTCCTTGGCAGGATGAAGCACTCTGGGCACAAAGCCCCCTCCAGAACCAGTGGAGAAAGACATCCACTACCTCAGTCCTTAGCAGGATGAAGCACTCTGGGCACAAAGCCCCCTCCAGAACCAGTGGAGTATCCCATCCACTACCTCAGTCCTTGGCAGGATGAAGCACTCTGTGCACAAAGCCCCTCCAGAACCAGTGGAGAAAGACATACACTACCTCAGTCTTTGGTAGGATGAAGCACTCTGGGCACAAAGCCCCCTCCAGAACCAGTGGAGTATCCCATCCACTACCTGAGTCCTTGGCAGGATGAAGCACTCTGGGCACAAAGCCCACTCCAGAACCAGTGGAGAAAGACATCCACTACCTCAGTCCTTGGCAGGATTAAGCACTCTGGGCACAAAGTCCCCTCCAGAACCAGTGGAGTATCCCATCCACTACCTCAGTCCTTGGCAGGATGAAGCAGTCTGGGCACAAAGCCCCCTCCAGAACCAGTGGAGACTATTATCCACTTGAGAGACTGTGGCTTTGCACTCCCCAGAATAAAGCAGTGGGCAAACCACCCACTTGAGAGACATGAGAGACTGTGGCTTTGCACTCCCCAGGATAAAGCAGCGGGCAAACCACCCACTTGAGAGACTTGAGAGACTGTGGCTTTGCACTCCCTAGGATAAAGCAGTGGGCAAACCACCCACTTGAGAGACTTGTGAGACTGTGGCTTTGCACTCCCCAGGATACATCAATGGGCATGGAGCCCCCTCGTGGATCTGGCGTTATGCACTCATCCGGCTGAGGTGCCCCCCTTCCCTTCCCCCTGAGGTGCCTGTTGTATTTGAAACTGATGCCCCAGCAGTGTTCTCTCCGTTTTGATCGGGTATCTTGTGTGGGCCTCACCCATGCATTTTGGGCCTAGTGGTCCACGGACTTGAATGGTGGAATACCTTGGACTTGTATTCTTGGTGTATATATTTGTTAATGGTGTATATATATATTTTGAGTACTGAATTTTAATAGATTACAATCATTCACCTCATTTCCTCTTGTCTTTGCATTCTTCCAGGGGGCCTGGGGGAGTAACTGTAATGTATCATGATGTATTAGTGTGTGTGTTGTCGTGGGTGAGGGTGGGGGTGGGGGTGTTGCGTGTTGCATGTGTGTGTCACTCTCTTTTCCCTCCCCCTCCCCTGTGTCGTAGGTGCAGTACTCACCATGGTCTCCAGCACCGGCGTTCGTGCTCCTGGTAGAGGAGCAGGAAGACAAAGGCAGGGAGTATCTGGAGTTCCGGTTCCATGGCGTCCCGGTTCCTCGTGGGGTGTGTAGAGGTGAGCATTTTTCCATTCAGGTCCTGTTTCTGCCGTGTTTTTGTTCGCGGTGAATCCACCCCAGAAAAGGTTGCGGATTGGACTGTTGTAATACTGTGGGCGGTACATTGTCCTCCGCCTGTCTGTTGACGGTTACTACCGCGGTGTTTGTTTGTACCGCCGTGGCGGTCGGAGTGTTAAAGTGGCTGATTATGTTGGCGGTTTCTGCCACAGTCGTGATTCCATTTTTTTTTTACCGCCAGCCTGTTGGCGGTTTTACCGCTGCTTTAACACCGACCGCCAGGGTTGTAATGACCACCATAGGCCCATATTTCTACTCTGTGTCGGATTTGTGTCATTTTTTGGACGCTAGACTCGTCTAGCATCAAAAATATGGAGTCTGCTTCATTTTAAGGATGCGTGAAACCGCCTTGCGTTAATGAGATGCAAGGTAGGTGTTCCCATCCAAAAAATGACTCAAACATCTTAGTGCCATATTTATCCAACAGGGCAAAAATGACGCACGGGTGGGAGGCAGACCCGAAAAATGACAGCAAGCCTGATTTGCGGCAAATTTTAATGCCTGGGTCAGGGCAGGCGTTGAAATGAGGCAAACACACCACTACTTAAGGATAACACACACAAGCAACACCATAGCCCAACAGGACAACATGGAGGTGCTACTGATGCAGCTTGCTAGACAACGCAGAGCACAGGACCAACATCAGAAGCCACCACCACCCCAACGTGGCCTCCAAAGGCAATGCATAAGGCAGGAGAGGGTTTTCAGGAACAGGACAACCCTCCATGGCCTCAGGGAATAGGACATCATCCGAGGTATAGACTCAACTGGGAAACCATACAGCAGCTGCTGCTCCAAACTGAGCCACAAATAACAGCCAGCCTGCAGACACCACACAATCTACCACCGGTAACCAAGCTGCTAGCTGTCCTGCATATGTTGGCAAGTGGCTCCTTCCAAACAATGGGTGCCCTGGTCGCTGGGGTATCACAGGCCTCATTCTCCGCCTTCCTGCCCAAGGTCTTAGATGCCATCATCTCCCTCACACCCGCCACATCAGCTTCCCTAACACCCAGCAGAAGCAGCAGGAGATAAAACGGGGTTTATCAAATCCATGGCTTCCCGCATGTGCTTGGTGCAATTGACTGCACCCATCTCCGGAGTGCACCACCTGCAGCAACAGAGCATCTATTCAGGAACAGAAAGCACACCCACTCCATCAATGTGCAGGCCATAGTTGACAACCAGGGATTGTTTACCAACATCTTGGCCCAGTATCCTGGGCGTGCACATGATTCCTTCATATTCCGCCACAGCACGATCAATCAGCACTTCTAGGATGGACAATATGGGAATGGCTTTCTCGTCGGTAAGTCCATAAACCTAGCAATATACACACAGCACACCAACCCTGTAGGGCACACAAAACATACACCTCTACATTGACACGTGGGCAGGAAGACACTGAGCTGTGACACAGATATTTATGTTGTACACCCTGACACAATGGGAGACACACCTATGGACAAATGATGGCTTGCTCAAACATTAGCTGCCACTCTAGAGCTACAACGGACCAAGTCCAAGCACACAGTGACAATGACATGGCCTGCACTGGAAGTACAACTTGGAAGATGAACCATTTACAATTACATTAGGCCACATAGTCAATCCAACACCCTCCTTAGCAATATGTAGCGTGGAAGGAGTGCGCAATGTGTGTTGCTGCAGGTCTAACACCATGAGGCACATAGCATGATGATGCAGACTCACGTGTAGGTGACACGGAAATACTGAGGCAGTCCCAACATCATACATCACTCCTAGGGTCCCTTTGCCACGTAGCAATAAGGAAGTGGACTCTGCTATGAACACATATTGAGTGCATATGCACACTGCAGCACACACTGAAAGAGCCAATTGTCCATCAAGATAACATATGTACAGGGAGATGGCCCTTCCTGCACAGATACATCCACCTCCACAAGGCAGTTAGCCAGGTTCCCTGGAGCAAGTTTGGTAGTGTAGGTGCACGGTTGCACATGAGCCACTGGCAGAGAGAACAACAAAGGTTTGCCTAGAACCAAGTCACACATGGACCAATTGTGCATTGTCAATACTGAACACCTCAGTACTGCCAACTTATGGAGATTTGTTGTGCATTGTCACAAAGCTAAATCAAAGGGCCTCACTGTTGCATTTCATCCGCAATGACATATGTCTAATTGGATGGAATGTCCATGCCTTGTAGTGCAACCATGTTACCCCACATTGGAATCTATTGTATGTGTGGAATTATCATGTCTCCTCCAGTGAAATCACGCAAAAATATGTTGGTCACTACACAACGCATGGTACATACATACTGACCAACAGTTTGGAAACAAAATCATAGATCCCAGATCAATGAGCCAAACACAAGTTGTCAAGTCAAACAACCCACTGCAGAAAAAACCTCACAGAAGCCCAGGATCTCACACAATACCACAAACACATATGAGTCACAGACAACACAAGATATAAACTGCAATGCCACATGACATTCCTGTTGCAAGTACTAACAAAATACCCACTCCTATTATCTTTTGCAGCAGATCAGGGTTACGGGATCCATCCATGAATCATGACGCCACTCTCCAACCCAAGCGCAGCAGCATAGCGTGCCTATAATGAGGCACATCGGAGGACATGCACCATTGTAGAAATGACCTTTGGCATCCTGAAGCCCAGATTCAGGTGCCTGGACATCACAGGAGGCAGCCTCCTATATGCCCCACATATTGTTTGCAAAATCATACTTACATGTGCTATTCTGCACAACATTTGTGTGAGGTGGAACATCCCCCTATATAAGCCCGAGCAAGAACTGCCTGAGGAGGAGGAGGAGAAGGATGGTGCCAAGGAAAATGAGGGGGGACATCAAAACACAGCTGCAGGAATGCGCTGCAGACAGCAAATTGCTCAAAAGTTTTTCAACCAATAGTTATTCTACACACCTTGTTAGGATATGTACTTAAACACCTTACTTGATCACACAATCCTGCTCTGGTTTCTTCTTTCTCCATCACATGTTCTTTAGGAATGTGAGTATTACCTCAGGGAGCATGTTACAAAGACAAATCTGACTACTTCTGATGAAACATCACATGTGATGCTTATGATTGTACTGCAAACATCACACACATATAAACAATACTCATCTTTTGAATTTCACATATGAAGGACAAAATAAATGGACCACAGCATATGGCACACATCCATGTTGCCAACATGGTCTACTGTAGCACATGACACACAACTATGACATCTCCAATCATTAGGTAAATAAGTGCCTCATACATGAGGCAGTGGATGTGAAATTTCAGTGGAAACAGGAATGTATGAACAGACCCTTGACATTAGTAAGTGTGACATTCGCAATCTCTGCAAGGAGCTTGTGTGACAAGAGGGGCATCATTTCTGAAAACAGATAGCATGAGTGTCCCAGGTATGACAAGCAATGTTCACAACACATGCCCTGCGCAGTCCATCCCTGGAAATAAGTCCTGCCACTGCCATATGTTAAGTCTCTGCCCTCCCATCTCTAGGGGATGCTGTAAATGGGCTATCTGTACCCTGGGAATCATCATTAACACTCACCCAAAGTCCTTTTCTGACTCCTGTTTGCTTCCCTTTTCCATATGGCATGCTATAGAAGAACTAGATTAGCTTGCATGGGCTTCAGGTCCCATAATGCACTGCCTGGTAGTCGGTAAGACCTGTAATCTTCTGTCCATTGCTTCCTATGGGAAAAGTCTGGTTGTCCCTTTATACTGGATTCTCTCTTCCAGGACTTGTGAGAGATTGAAGCTGCACACACCTGTGACCTCTCTTGTGCAGCCCAGCCATGTGACTCTGCCCTGGCCCTGCTGCTGCCTGGAACTGCTTAGAAGCTGCCATTCCCTGAAGCTCCTCGTCGTGCATTAAAGTACGATTCATTTGTGTTCCAGACCCTTTGTTGGATTGTGTTACAGTCCTGATTACTCCTGAACCTGCTCTCTGTTTACCCAGTCCTGTTCCTGGTTGTTCCAGTCAGAGTCCTCTCCCTGTTTCTCAGCCTTGTTCATGTTTGTTTCTGCCAGAGCCCGCTTTCTGTTACCCAGACCTGTTCCAGCCTTTGCGTCAACCTGAGTCTGTTCCCTGTGCCTAGCTTTGCCTCCTTGTTGGTTCCCTTGCTTTCTGTTTCCTCTTGAGTTATCGTGTCTGGTGAGTGTCCTATCAGCCCTCACCTGTCTCAAAGTGTATTTCTTTGTATTTGGTCTAGCACCTGGTTTCGAGGAGGAAAATCCAGCCCCTATTCTTTGTCTAGCGTTGCATGTAGTCATTAGTGCCTAACAGTGACAGTGTGCTATGGCTGTATTCCAGGAATTGACACTGTCTCTCCAGCCGGACCAACAAGGGCTAGTCTTGTGTATGTAAGTACAATCCTTGTTTGTGCCCTAAGGGTCCAGACACAAAATCACTTCTGCTGCCTCCTTTCTATGGGGCTTGCATGATGACTAGCTGTAAAATTAATCTGCACGGGGCACTGACGTTCCTTGTTGCTGTGGGAAGTTCTGAGCCCTACCCTGTGTACAATCTTAGTGATAAGCCCTGCGTGTTTGTCCATTACTGACCCGTTCCATATTTATTCACACTAAGGTTGCTCTGCCTTCACTTTTCTGTTTTCTCTACCTTACCATATCTGGCCTTTCCCCTTGTATGCTTTTAGCTGCTTTGGTACACTACTTCCTTGCAAGATACTCTGTGAACTCAAGGGGTGCCCCTAACAGACTCCTAACTAGACCCGCACGAAACCGTAACACCAGGGAGCCCAATCCTGACACAGGGTACACATGCCCACACACTTAACTGGACACTTCTGTGGAATGCACATCTGAAAATATGTGAACACATGCAGCCAGGGCAGCAGGTTCACCACAGAAACATGAGTAACATAGGTAATTCTTATGAGTCAAACTGACGTGTAGATAACATTTTATGGGTTGAATTAAGGCACTGTCTCAAACACTGTACGTACCAAACATGTACACATGGCCAATATACGGGTAGTTCACACACAAGTCACCATGAAGTCGTAACCAACAATTAATGACATATGAGTGGTAACATATCCGACATAGCACTCATCAGCCATCCTCAATCATCCCTGAGTTTTGTTTGTTGTGTGAAATGTAATGTCCCCAAAGTCAAACAACTACACACATCAAATGAGTCAACACATTTTACAAACACATATCATCACTGTTGTACATCACTGATTTCGTTCTGATGTAGATACCCATTTGTAACACATTTATATATGAGCATTACGTCCAATTTATTTGCTTTGTTGTGCAAGGACATGTCGGGAAGGGCGAGGCTGACCTGCATGGGGGAGGAGGAGCTTGGGGGCTTTGTGTGGCTGCTGTGCCACTTTCTGCCATTGATGCTGGAGATCGGTGGGCGTGTGATACAGGGGTATCACACAGA
Organism: Pleurodeles waltl; assembly: GCF_031143425.1. NCBI lineage: Eukaryota > Metazoa > Chordata > Amphibia > Caudata > Salamandridae > Pleurodeles > Pleurodeles waltl. Next base: position 880,223,146 of record NC_090437.1, read on the forward strand.
GGCAAAGCGGCTGCGGTAAGGTGCTCTACCACCTCAAACGAGTATTCCACATGAGCAGGAATGAGTACCAGCTGAAGCATCGCTGGGCTGACCTGCTGGCCAGAGAACAGGATCTGCTGGACCACCTGGGTGTGGTGATCGGTGGCCCTGTTGGTATCACATTGACAAATGTGTACAGTAAAATGCTCCTGAGTGACAGTAGCAGATGTCTTGACGTGCTGCATGCAATGTTTGTGGCCATGTTGCATGCAAGCAGTACAAACTGTTAGTGTCCCAGTACTGAGATGTAGTCCACATGTCTATACATGTTAACAATGCAGTCCTGAGGTTTGTTGAGTCATGCCCGACTATTACTAAGGGCCACATGTACCAAGCTATTTTTAACTGTCACAAACAGCATAGTTTTCAGATTTTATGTGTTTACGTCAAGAAAAAATGTTTATTCCAATGCACATCTCCAGTTTTGCCATTCTGCTATCACATTGCCCAATCACAAAACATGGTTTGCTAGTGGCATTTAGGAAGGGGCGTTCCTTTCCTATTAGTGAATCTCGGTCCACTGATTGATTGTTTGGTGACCGCGAATGCTGGCACTAAACAATTGCAGTTACCACCAGTTTCAAGTTGGTGCTAACCGATTTGCAAAAGGGGAGGGGTCCCCATGGGATCCCTTCCCCTTTGTGAATGCATACCCAAAAATTGTTTCAGAGAAGGAAGTGGTCCCACGGACCACTGGCTGCTTCAAAAAAATTATTAAAGTCCTATTATTGGTTTTTGAAACGCTTTCTGTTTACCCTTGATGAAAGAAGGCTGCATTAAAAAAAATATATACATCTCTATTTGAAAGCAGTCACAGACATGGTGGTCTGCCGAGCCCAGCAGGCCAGCATACCTGTGAGTGCCGCCATTCCCAAGGGGTTTGCAAAATGAGACATCCCTCATTAAAATTCATGAGGTAGGTCATTTGCTACCCCAATTGTGATTTGCAAACAGTGTCATTGACAGTGTTGTACCTCAGATCATCTTACTTGCAAATTGTGAGTTGCTAAGTCTCGCAATGTGTGACTCACAAAACCTGATCTTGGTACATGTGGCCCTTAGTCACACATTTCAGGTGCAATGACACCTGTGCCCATGCATTCTGTCAATGATGATCAGGTGAGACACTGTCAGCATACTACATTCCACTGTATCAGGACAGCAAAGTGGCCATCTCTGGTTTAGCACTACATTGTCATCATTACACACACATGATCCCTGCCATTATGTTGGCAAAGGGGACATACACGGCTTAGGGGACACTGCCAATGGGGCATTTTTTACCTACATACAACTGTGCCACATCTGATATGGACCACTGAATGCATGATAATTGCAGACTGGAAATTTTGCCACATGTCCATCACACAGTAAATCAGTGTCCCTTAATGCACACGCCACCATACCTGAGTCACTTATATTGCAGTGCACCAGGAAAGTGCCATTGAAATTGTCACCCAAATACAAATCATGACATGGAGTACCATCTGAAATGGATTAGCCACAAATGTTTGTTGAAGGGTTTAGCACCACATGATTGCTAGGCCCAGTGCATGTGTGCAGATGTGTGTCTATCAGTCACTGGAGTGTCAGTGTCAATGTGAGTTTGCAGCAGTATGTCTGTTGGAGAGTCTACAAGCAGGATCACCAGCTCACTCATATAAAATGTTACACACTGTGATATGTTGTCCACACGTTTGTACAGTGACATTCACAGGCAGAGAATCATATTTTGGGAGTCTTGTGCTGCACAATAGTCAGCAGCATGTGAACAAGGTAGTTAGTAGCCACATGTCGGCCCACATGTGATTTGGAAGTGCTCCAGTGTCAGAATATTGTCACTGAGTCATACCCTCATTCTCACAAGACAGTGATGCATCAGTTTTCCGCACAAAATTGTGCATTGTAATGTACATGTAGGACTGTATGGGTAACTGTCCCCCAGCATCTAGCCCCATAAGTTGTACTCCATTTACTTGACACTTATGTGGTATGTAATAGGCGTGCATGCAGGTCAAGGCCGGATATGTGCTGTCATCAATGTGGGTGTTTTGGGAATTGTGTTGGCAGATCAGGTGTTGAAGGTTGTCCACAACTGGACACATGAATGTAGATGTGAATGACTTATGGATACCTCATTGCTAGGTGCCAGCCCTCCTCACATGTGTTCCACTCACCAAATCCATGTACAAGCGGACCTTGCTTTGTGGTTGTTCTCAACTGTTGTGATGATGTATTGCATGCTCATCACCCCTGAGGCACAGGGGTAGGGGAACAACATATATGTAGGTAGATGTGTTGGTCACAGTGTAGATGACAGTCATCTCATTCAAGCATGCATGTGTCCCAAACATCACTGACCCTTTGAGATTAGCAACTGCATACCAAGCTGCCAATTACATCTACAAATCACTGGTCTTGGGTTCCTTGAAGTTGACTCAGATGATAAAGATTAGTCGGCCTGGCCCATGTGATGTAGTTGCTGCCTTTGTATTGTGACACATTGCACTACATTTTATTTTGTCCAACTCTTGTTGTGCTTTGCTGTGGTGTAAAAGACATAATGGGTAGGCAGCATTGCCATTTCATTCACCAGGGACATTAAATCATCTGGACTGTGATTTGGACTGCATGTGCAAATTGAGGCAGAGTGTTAGATTATCATCTGTGCATGCGTCACACAATGATGACACTGATGATTGCCTATCTAATTCTTACAGCTGCCACATGGATGTAGCAGAGATCAGAGCTTTCCAGAAGCGGGCAGTGAGATACAGACACATATTGGATGCCGAGTCTGGGTACCGAAGGACGGCAAGATGCTATCAGAGAGAGCAAGCCACAGGAGAATGGCGGGCTTTCACCCAAGGGGGATCAGCATTTGCCACAAAGGTTGGAGCCACCACCACAACTTCAGCCAGTACCATAGCAGCCACCGTCACATCAGTCACACCTGCTGCACTGTCAACCTCGGCACCACCAACCACCACACCTGCTGTACCTTCAACGTCTGCCCCATCAACCACCACACCTGCTGGACCATCAACCTTCGCAACACAGACCACCACATCTGCTGCTATGGACATGGCTGCAATAGCTGAGCTTCAGAGGTACATGAGGAAAGTTTTGAAAAAGCTTGACACAATACAGAGGGATGTGGACAAAAATACGGAGGCTCAAGGAAATAAAAAAGACACTGAGGAAGGCAAACCTGTGAACTCTTGCCTCCCCTCACCCCTATTTCAGTCCCCTTCCTCCTCATTCCTCATCTTGTTTTCTAGTGGGTTTAGGGGGTTTAGTGATAGGTTAGAGTAGGGTAGTAGTTTAGATAGGATAAGTAGGTCAGGTTCATATTATTACATTTTAGTTTGTGGGTGGGTGGGGGTTAATTTTAGGGCTTTTGTGTATTAAAGAAAAAAAGACCAATGTATTTTTTCAATACAAAAAAAATATATATTTGTTTAGTATTAGTTAGTATATGTTTAGGTTAGTATATGTTGTCCTACATGTGTCTCATCATATAAAGGGTGTGGAGGGTAAATGTTTAGAGTGTATTGTTAAATGTGGTAAGTAAGCTTAGTATAGGGTATTTAGGGCCAGTTGTAGGTAATGTATAGTTAGGATAGATTAGGTTACTATAGGTGTGTTGCATAGTTTTAAGTTTGGTTTCCTACGTAGTTATTAAAGATTTAGGTACTCCCTTACAGCATGTGTCATATGCTTAGCGCTCGGGGTCTTTGCATGAGTGTACAGTGCCCATTGTCTGTTGGCCTGTGTATTCTGTACTACATCCACATCCCTCCCTTGACATGTTAATTCCCACTTCCAACTGAGCTGTCACATTGGCAGCTACAACAAATCTAAATCTCAATGCATCTGCCATCCATTGTACCCACCACTCAACGTGACTATGGTTCTCATGTATTGGACAGGTAGGTGTGTTTTTTAAGCTGTAATAGTTTTGATCCTGTGTTGTGATGTTGGGCACTGTGGGACAGCTGCCTGCAGCCTGAAGTTCATGTCGACACTGCTAAACTGAGTAGCGCCAATTTCAGATGAAGTCAAGTATACAAATTCCACACCTATGTGTTTTACTTGACCTCCCAGCTAACGTTATTGGCCAAACACTCTTACACAGCCATTCCTGCTGTATGTTGTGGGTGAGGCAGGCATGTTTTAAAGCAAATGTCACATACACAATGACTTGTGTGTAGGGGATGTGGCCAGCATTGACTTTCATCTTGTAGATACCTTGGCCCTGAATTATACTATTTTTGCACTGCATTTACCTAATTTTTTGACGCAAAAGTAGCGCAAACTTACAAAATACAATTATATTTTGTAAGTTTGCACTGCTTTTGCTTAAAAAATGATGCAAATGCAGCGCAGAAAAAGGAAAAATCTGGGCCCTTGTGCGTAGATATCTGTCCTCATTACTTCTGCACTCTGGTATTGACACTCTGTGACCATGGGCATGTTACATGCATCACAAATCTCTAGCAAAGTAGATGTGTCACATTACACAGAGACAAAGTGGGTGTGTAGGTGCTGTTTATTTTAAAGTGCTGTAGTACAATATTTGCATAGTCCAGGTGTCGCGTTGGCTCTCATTATCCTAAATGAGACTACTGGATTTCTCGGTGTCAGAGTCGTTCCTGGTGTGGGGGACTAAGCCTGACCCACTAAGAAGGACACCTGTCACCTTCAATCCGATTTTGCTCCGGCTAACTAGCAGTGCCTCATCTCTCCCAAGGGGAAGGGATGATTTGGCAGCCGAGCGCATGACATCTTAGAACTTCTCAGGGAAGTCATGGTCACTCAGGTCCCAACCAGCTCTCTCATTTACAGTATGATCTCATATACAAATGACAGAAACAGTTTAAGTTTTATAGATTGATTTAATAAAACAACTGCATTCTAGATAATAAGGCGTGAGCCGGGATAACCAGAACCATACAACACAGTAGGATTAAAATAGTAACCAAGAGAGTGAAACATAGGAATAACGCTATCATAGTGTTAACAAACTATGTTCCCTCTAGTTTTGTTCTATTTCGAGCACAGCATGTTAAGCTCTAAGCTTGCCTTTCAGATTCCCTGGGAATACATCAACCCTCATACCTGAGCAAAGGCCTGTGATCTGGATCTGCATCTGCAACAGGGCAGTCAGTGTATAGTTGTGGTTCCCTGGTCGGAATCTCCCTCTTGCATGTATTAGGACAAGGAAGTGTTTTTATAACTAACATGTCGATGTGGTAACAAAAACGTCCTACGCAAGAATGTGTATCGTCTACAATCCAAAGACTAAACTCCTACCACGTCTATCGGCAATGTACCAGACTGTATCCTTGACTGAAGCACAGAGTGATCGAGAATGTGTTATTGAAAACTCCGATGCTGAAGTAGGCTAAACAGTGTAATATAAAGAATAAAACAAGACCGTAGAACTGGTTATTAAAAAATAACAGTACGAAGCTGAATAAAATGCCTCTAGAGCAAAGAGCACAGAGGCCCGATGCTGCGAGCAAAGAAATAAAATGCATCTAGGGCAAAGCGCACAAAGGCCTAACGCCTGAAGCAAGCGCGCAAAAGCTACATAAAAATGGCTACACTACACAGGTCTGTGACCCCATTAGTGTAAAGCATTCTATTGTGATGCAACACAAGTGCAAAGGTTGAGGGACATGTCATTTGACATGCTGAGATGAACTGTTATTCAATGCAGAGGAAAATGAATTGCCAATTGAGTAGTGAGAGACAATTGCAGTCCATAGTGGAAAGGTTAACAGTGTGTCGGTAAAGAGTGCATGTCACCAACTGTAGCAACACAGGCATGTTGTCAAGCACAGGACAAAGGGAAATCAGTGCCCATGTGGCATGGGATGGTGCTGCAGGGTACTCCTACAGGTGAAGATGATCTGTTCCACATCTTCGTCCTCTGATGTGTGTGTCGTCTCCTCTGCCCTTGATGGTGGTGCTGGTGGGTTTGAGGGGGCAACACACACTTCAGTGGTTGGAGGAGTGGACACCAAATTCCCGGCAGCTGCCATCTGTGGAACTACACATGGCATCACTGCAGCAAGGAGGAGCTGCTGATTATTAAGTATGGCAGCAACATCCCTGTGGTAGGCAGCCATGTCTGACCTGAGGGAGGCCAGTTCCTGGTGCCTGGAGTCCAGCTTGTTGTCATGCATGTAGCTGCAAGATTGGGAGGGCAGGTGTTGTGGCAACTACCTCACAGCAGTGATGAGGTCCTCACACACTGTTGGACTCCTTGCAATTGGGATTGTGTGACTTGTATGGCTGCTGTCTGTTCTGCAGACATCATCATGCACGTGTTCATCCCCTCAAGGCTGGCTGTCATAGTTTGCATCCCCACCTGCACCTCCTTGGCAAGCTCCCACTGTACTCCCACTACTGTCCTCTCAAAGGTGGTCCCTGTGTCATCAGAGTCCTGAGCTGTGTTTGAGGTGGCAGGTCGTACTATTGGGGTGGTGGGTGGGTCTTCTGGGATGGCTCCTACATGTGTGCTCCTCCTTGCGACTGGAGGTGGTGTCTGGAGGGTTCCCAGGACATCTTGGAGAGTTTCCTGGCTGATGGTTGTCAGCTGGTCCTCCAGGTCATCAGGGTAGTCCAGGACAGACAGATCCACAGGAGAGCCATTGTCCTCTGCAATGAGATATTGTACAATTAGTGTGTTTGTGTTGTGCCAGTTGTAATGTGATGTCACTGACTTCCTATTGGTGGTATATTGTTATCTTGGTTTCCATGCATTGTTCCTGTCATTATTGTTTGCATTCTCTCAGCCCAATGCCCCACCTGCATGTCACATGTAGTGTGGGCAGTTTGGGCAATTGTCTGCGTCACATCTTCTAGGTGTGGGTTCTCTCCAAATTGTGGCTTGCCACCTTCTTGTCCTCATTAACCCTCCCTCTGCTTGCATTAGCATGGTTAGCATGGTGAGGCCTTGCAATGATTGGTGTTGTGCCGATGCCACAGGACCACACATAACAATATGGCCCGTCCCAGTCTATAATTTTTCACACACACCTATGCAGTGCTGAGACCTAGCAACATTCCATGTGTGGCATTTCAATGAAACAATACCGGTCTTACCATTGGTAGTTTCTCATGTTGATGTTTGCATATGTGTGCTACATTGCATTACACTGATGGGCCTGCCAGAGTTCTATTTCCTCTTGTGACTGCGCGGGTTTGTTTGCCTTCCTACACACATATGTACTCCCCCTCAATGCAGTTATCTTAGCACTATGACAGTTGAGATGTTGCGTGGTGGCATTGCAGCTATTGTGACACAGGCACAGGGGTAACCCCAGGAATGGCCAGCATGGGTATGAGATTACTGTTGTGTACATCATTATGTATGTGACAGTCCCTGATGGTTATTGAGTCTATGGACATGACCAGTTGACAGGAGTCAGGGATTGGGGGGGATTGATGGGGATTGATCACATAGTAATACTGAACCCTCAGTTTTAGTGTGTTTGTGCCATGGGCACCTAACTGCCATTTCCTAATTGACCAGCACACACAGCACAGGTAGCAGTGACATCTGTTGTCAATGGCAAATGCTGCTTGAGCCTATGGTGTGAGACTGGGCATTGTCCTCTAGTTTACATTCTGACAATACCAGCTGTCCTGTGACACCAGACCAGTTTTACGTTCTACCCTACCCTCCTGATCTGCTTCAGCTTTTCCAGCAGCCTTGGCATGGTGTTGTACCCCCATGCAATTGTTGCTGGTGTTGTGTTGTGCCCCTGGATGCCCCTGCACAGCCCATGCTCCTGGCATGGGCAGTGCAGGGAGTCCCGTGCCGTGCTCCTTTGCCCTTTCCACTGCCTGATTTTCAGGGCTGACATGCATTGTGTAGTAGGTATGTGCCTCCCCCTTGTTGCACTTAACATTTAGCCATTTTGGTCCCCCATGCAACTTACCCTGCATATGTGTTCTTTCCTGGTAGTCTGCACTGTCCTGTCCTGCGATACCAGTGATGATTTCCTCCAGCATGACGGCTGCAACCATCTCCTCCATCTCGTCCAAGTCCTCTTGCGGTGCTGGACTCCCACCTCCAGTCTGCAGTGCTGCCTTCCTGTTCTTTGCCATTTTTTCCTTTGTCCTGCACTTGCTGTCATGCCAGCATTTCTTGCACTCAGTGACAGTTCTCCTGACCTCTGCCACACTGTTAATCTTGTCCACAATCTGTTGCCAAATTGCCTCTCTCCTCCTAATTGGCAATTTAGAGGTGATGAAGAGTTGATGCTGGTGCTCCATCACCTCTCTCACCAGAATTTCATGGTCCTCTGTGCTGAAGCAACACTTCCTCTTCTTCTTGTCTCTCCCCTGGGTCTTGTCTGTGTCCTCCTGGTTGGTTCCTGGCTGTCTGGGGTCTCCCTGGAGTCTCTCCTGGCTTCTGGGATCCATTTTGGGGCTCCTTTGCACAGTTATTTCCATTTGCATCGCTCTTTGGCGCTATTGCGTGATAAAATGGCACATATCCGTTTTGCGTTGTTTTTCCATGTCACAAACCGGATTAGAGTAATTTTTTCCTGCATTAACGTAATTTTGCCTAACGACAAGGTGCAATGGTTAGCGTCAGGAAAAATGACTAACCTATTCTTAGCGCCACCCAGCACCAAAGTATAAATTTGACGCACAGGTGGTGTTAAGAAATAATGCAAGCCAGTGCTTACATTTTTTACGCAAAACTGCGTTAACGAAGTTTTGCGTTAACGAAGTTTTGCGTCAAAAAGTATAAATCTGGTTCATAGTCTTCACCATCTCCTCCGAGGAAAAGGAAGAGCAGGCGCACCTCCCATCTTCTCCAAGCTCTCCTTCCGATGGTTGTGACGGGGATTGGGGCCCAGCCAAGACCTGCCACAATACACAATGGAAGAATACATTTCCAGAAAGTGTAGCTGCCAGTCAGGAAAATGAATATGTGAATGTTATTGTGAAGAGTGGCACAGTGTAAATGCAGATCACTTCTATTCAACCTGCTGTGAGTCATGATTCCCACCAAGACCACCTGCTCCCATCTTTTCAAGAACTAAAAAACCTGCAACCATCTCTCCTGAAGTCCCTGCCTGCACTAGGGAAAGGCAAACACTACTGCCTAGCTCTACTACAACATGCTCTTCTGGCTTGGCTCTATAAGGAATCTCTCCCCAGTTTGGGACTTTTTGATGTTTAGGTTAGACCACAGAAGCAATACATTGTAGTTTGCTCAATTAGCTGCAAACTAGTGTGTCATGGTAAGTGAGATGGACATTACGGTATTGAATGCCAACAGACCCACCTGAAAAGCTAACATGCCTTTGTTTGGGAAGAGCACTTCAAAAGGATAGAATAGATAGGAGTAGGTGGTGATAAGGCAGATGTTGTCCTAGTGAAGCAGCCCTTTAAGTTTTGCTCTTAATTCGCCATCTACACCTCAAGCAACCTCCAGCAAGGCACAAGGAGAAGAGGGATACACTCGCCACAAAGCATCCAAGTAGCCCACGTTTAGCTCTGTAGGTCACTTTTCGAGGTATCTGCACAAAGAAAATAGACACAACAACCCACCATCATGTCTATGTTCAGCATAGAGTCACCGTACCACAAAATCCATGAAAAGTCCTTTTATACAATGGGAAGCTGGCTAGAATGATAGCATTTTAACTCTCCTTTTCTCTGGTGGAAGGAGAGGAGTTTCTTTAATTTGTGGAGACCCTCTGTCCAAAATGGAAGGTTCCGAGCTTACCTATTTGTCAGCTGTTGCTGTGCCACCAGTTCATCAAGTTGTAGTCTACAACAAACTGGTCTTCTGCCTCAGAATTTGCACTCATTACAGCCATTCCTTCAAAGCCTGAAAGCTGCTGAGCATCATTCATCATGCTGTTGTGCAGTACCAAGCCAGACGCCTTTGCTAAAATGTTAAGTTAGCCTGTCTGCCTTTGGTTCACAGCCAGCACATCGTTATCTTCACAGAAATTATGAAAGTGTTATTTTCATGTAAATCCTGATTTACTAGTATATTAGGCGATACGTCTGACACAAACTCTTTAATATATGCATCTCAAGCTTTAACCTTAGAAAAGTAAGGTAAACATGTAGTCAGAGTTGACATATTTTAATTTTGCTACTGTACACAGGTTGCATCTTGGAATTTTTAAAATCCCCTCTAGATTTTGCAGTGGTCGGTTCAGGAATTGAAAGTTATAGGGGTCTTAGCACCAGATTATCAAGAGAGGTCCTGCTAGACTGAAGAAACATCTATTCTAATGCCAAGAATCGATCTAGTGATGAGAAGAGCTTGATCCCTTCTGATACTATGGGTTCCTTCTGAAAGCACACTCGCTTCCTGGCTGAAGCCTGATAAACACAGCTTATCCACTGTGATTAGTTATGCCGTGTACAAGCCCCCAAGTAACTCTAGAGGCAGCTTAGCTATTCCTCGCTTTCATAGTGTAGTGCATACAAGTAGCTCAGGGTGGTTGCCTGCTAGGAACATTTTAAAACATGTTAAAACTGTTCTTTTTATTCTCACTGCCAGCAACATGAGCAAGTGCTGTTTTAATTACATTCTATGTGGTTGATTTTCATGTACTAAGCAACAGAATGAGACTGTTGAAATAAACACTTTTAAATATAGTGTCTTTCTTAGTGCTATGCTTGAGTGTGTTATTTTACACAATTTGGATTGAATTATCACTGTGTCCCTGAACCCTTTATGGGACTGTTCATAACCCAGAAAACACAAACACCACACTTGCAGGAATGCTGACTGAGTTGTGTGAGGCTGCAATTAAAATGTACCTTCTTACCCTGGGAAGATGCACTGAAGTAAGTCATTGTACCCGTGGGTTAGGAACCCAGGATCCAGAACCCAGGAGTTGCAACAGTGCTAGTAGAGTCACTTTAAAGGACCTTGTGTAGGAGATTTCAGCCCATCTTCATGCTGCAATGCCTGTTGGAGCATTACAAGGCTATCAATGATCATATCATACAAAAGAGTAATTGCTACTGCCAGTGCCATGACAAATGTGGCTAAGAGAGCAATTAATGCCTTTTGAGCTTTCAGCATTGAGGATTGTACCATGAGCCAAACATTCTCATTACACCACATGTGACAGGGATACAAACATTTACCAATGTCAATGAAGAAGCAGTTGCTTTTGTCAACTGTTTAATCCTTTTCATTAACACAAACCAAAAGGTGCAAACAGATTGTGTCCTCTGAAGAGTACATCTGTGCTACAATACTGTATTCACAGTACAACATAAGCAAATCTCACTTTCATTTCTTGTTCAACAGTGGATGTCTCAGTATACAACAATTTCAATCACCAGGGAAGCAGGTGATGTAGAAGATAAATGATTGCAACTTCAGGGCTATAGCAGATCTGAAGTACTGCCTTGAATCTCTAGAGATGGAGGCAGTGGCTCAAAATCCACAAGAATGTTGTTACTGCAGCACCACCAGCCAGTGGTAACTCAAAAATTACCATTCCATGAAGACAGTTACTTCTAAAACAACCTCATCACTTTCACTACCAACCTCCACAGTGGACTGGTTTAGTATGAATATTCCAGGGCTTAAATCAAGTGCACATGTGCAGGAAACTCTGAAACAGCAAATGCCAACAACTGTGACAATAGAGATGATGGTACAAAACTGCTTGGAAGACCAAATAAAAGTCTGCCTTGATGAAGAGCCATTTACTTATTGGCATTTGAAGAAGGTACAGTAACCGGAATTCAGCAGGCTGGCAATAAAGTATATAGTATGTCCTATAGCTAATGTATCTTTGGAGAGAGTGTTCAGTGCAGCTGGGACAGTTGTCACTGTCAGAAGGACCCATCTCTCCTCAAAATGTGAAGAGACTTGAATGTTAAAATGAATCAACATGCATACCCAGAAATTGTAGGACTCCACAAGACATAACCGTAGATGAATATAATTCCTTGGACATCACAGGTGTGGCGAGTAGTTATCCTTTTGATGACCTCGATGAACTTGAGGAGGAACTTATCTCCTGGTTTAAAAACAATAAAAAATAATCCAGCTGTAAAGCAAAAAAAGTTCACTTTTATATTTGAAGTGCAGATAATGTAAATAAACTCAAATGGACCACTGAGCATGGCACAGATAGCCATTCCAGTCTGGCGACTGGTGAGAGGTGACAAATAAATAAATTCAACTTTAGGGTCACCAATGCTATCTATGTCTACAATGTACGTCTCCATTTTCTGAAAAAAACAATATGTCTACTTCCCATGCCTGACCTTTCATTCCCATGCTAAGCTGTCAGTGACGATACAAAGGACTGGGCTGCTTTTGTGTCTTGCTTACATGAAAAAATAGGCAGATAGGAAAATGGACACCCCACCGGGAATAGGTAACTAACTTGAAACAGTGAATGCAGGTAATTGTTCATGTGATTAATGGGAGAAATGTATATGTAAGCTCAGTATTTAATGTGTGGTTGATCATTTTGTATGAGCACTGGAATGGGTATTGATGTTTTGTAAATCACACCAGTGTCTCTTGGTTCTTCTGAAACTTCTTAGTGTACCTACAGTCTTCTAAAACTAAATTTCATTTTTTTCTTGTTCAACAGCTCTGTCCCTTATTGGAAAAAATAAACTATCTAGTAAACAACATCCGGAAGAAGGACCAACACCTATTTATTTGTATGGGAAACCAGACTCAAAGAGGTCCACTGCTATGGATTGGAAAGAGGTGAGCTATTTAGTATTATTCAGACTAGTTACTTAAGTGGTAAATCACAAGTGGTTGTGGACATGATGGGCACAGCTAAACTTTGTTTTTGCTGGGCAATCAGGGTTCATGCAGCTAGTGTTCTGTGATTAGTAATAGATTGGCTGTTAATTGTACGTCAGCCTATGCTCCATACTGGATACCATACTGTTTACCTTGATTTTTATATTTTGTTGTTTTCTTTTGTTCATTCCACTGGCCTTCTCTTCTTGAAAGAACCTCCATGAAATTCTTGGTCAGTAGTTCAGCCCCGCTCCCAAGACGGACAATCCTGACTGTTGTTGCACAATTTTACTACAGTACAATTGTTCTTAACTTTTATTATAAATATTTTTGAACTGTGTGCATGTTTGCCATTTTGGATCCCTGCCTATATAACTTTAACTAACTTGGGGGTCTGTTGATTGCTAAAGCATTTTGAATAGATTAACCTATCTGTCATAGAATGAAGCTGAAAGTTGGTATGTGGTCATGGAGTTGCTGAATGCTTTGTTTGACACTTTCTAAAGTGTTTCCTAATCCCCTTGCCAATCTAATATTGATTCCCTGACCCTTGTCCTCCAAGTTGTGAGATCTTTTGTGCAGATTGTGAGATCTATTGTGCTTATAGCTATTTCCAAAACCAACAGGGCTGGGCAGGCTGCATGTGGTGTAAGCATTGCCAAACTGTTAGAGGGTTAAGTAACAAAAAATACAAAATTTGCCCACACTATCCCCTTCACTCTGTCGAATAAGGGGCATCATAATCTACAGAATAAATTATAACAGTAAGACACCAATAAGTAGTGTGTACTTGTATTCCACAATCTAACCTCCACAGAGAATCAGTCTACATGATGACTCTACAGAAGTAACCACCTCATGCAAACTGAATGTTCATTACACTTACTTTAGTAAATGACTCTGCTCACTATATTGATTTATGCCAGCCTCAGTCTTGGACTTTCTATTTCTTTTAGTTCTGTTTCTTGTTGTGAAATGAGAATCATTTTGCTGGTTACAAGCTCCATTCAAAATAATTCTGTTACGCCTTCCCTATAGGGGCCTGTTAGGTGGATTAATTTTGATGAATTGATGGTGTGATAGATGTTTTTGCCTGTGGCTTATGAAAAATGCTAATGTATATACAAAGTTTTAACTGTTAATGACATTTTTTTAGTGGAGAATGTTGTGAACTGCAAAGATTGTTTTAAAAAGTAAAAGAAACAACATGGTGGTGTATAGTGCACAGCATATATGTTTCTGAAATAGTAAATGCCTAGTTGGACCTAATTGAGAATCAAATAGACACCTTTCTAAATATGTATATAAGTATATGAGGGGCAGATTCAATTTTCTACTTTGGCCTGTAAAACCTGTTCCCTTTGACAGTGAGGGATAGCTCTCTCCTTTTTGTTAATACACTATGCAGGGAGCATACCAACATTTCACCTCAGGTAAGAAGATCTAAGAACTTCAAGGATGGAGTTGTTGGGCTTGGGGTTGGCAAGATGCATAATAGGACCCCACAATACTATGAGTTGTAAGTATTCCCTAGTTATGAATGCAGAGGGTATGACAATATACTGCTATTACTGATGGGAGGGTGGGTGCTGCCCAAGTAACATCAATCCGTAAAGAGTGGGTGGCAAAGGTTGGGTGTGGTCAGTTTTCCAACCTTGATTGCAGGAGGGTGGACTGGAGGGGATACCTTGGGAACGAAGCTCAGGTAGAGAGACACTAGAGAGAGGACGATGGTAATGGACATTTGGGTGGTTTCTTCATGATAGGCCAAGTTCCAAGGCTCAGCCCCTGTCGATATGTGGATGTCCTGGACATAGGCTCATAATTTATGGCCCAGAGACTGTACTAAAGCAAATTACATATAAGTTATATAACAAAAAACCTTTATCAGACCACCACCCTTCCTAAAACTTAACAAACAGTACTTCCATCCCAAACTCTACTAACATGCTAGAGGCTCCCTCTCCCTAAAGTCTAAAAAAAATAATATACCCAAACCACCTCTTCCCCAATTATTCCCACCTGCAACATGCTAGGCCCATACCCTCCCTAGACATAGTCCTCAAAAATGTCCAGTCTTTTTAAAATCTTCCTCTGGTCTTTCTTCACATCTGCTAGGCCTCTTAATACCTCATGGACAAGGGTCTCTGTGGTTAAGAGGGGAGGAGTTTTAACTGCTGTGGGGGACAATGTGCTCGACTGCCTACGGTGGTGGTGGTGGTGATGATGCCTTGGTGCACTGGCTGGCTACTCGGCAAAGCTTCCACCACTGCTGCCTTCCCTTCCCTTCCTCCAAGATGAACAGTTTGCTGAAGGTGCACCTTATACTAGATGGCAAAGCACCTGTCCTTCTCCTTACTTTGCATCTGGGCCTTCAATGGGAACACCAGGTTGTTCTGAGGAAAGAAGAAAAGAACATGAATTGTAACACCAACTGCAAACACATGTTAAAATAGTCAGACACTCAGAGTTACTGATTCTGAAGGGCAACTGGAATTTGTTTATCTGATTCTGTGTCCCTGGGACTTTTTTGTTTCACACAATCACATAACACTATTTGCAGTACATGGCATTCAGTAATCCACGACCACCTGCAGAAAAAAAATCCTAAATTGTTGGAAAGTTTAAATAAATGAAGCCATGCTTTGACACTTCTGCAAGCTATGATATCTTTAAAAAAATGACTAAACTGTAAAGTTATATATATTGCCTTAGAAAAAGTATGGCACATTCAATTTATGCTGCACAATTTGACTACATATTTCATGCAACATTAATTAAGCTAACTACTAGCACATAATAACAGTAACTCTAGTGACCCTACTATTTCTTTTGTCGCGTTGGCTCTCATTATCCTAAATGAGACTCCTGGATTTCTCGGTGTCAAAGTCGTTCCTGGTGTGGGGGACTAAGTCTGACCCACTAAGAAGGAAACCTGTCACCTTCAATCCGGTTTTGCTCCAGCTAACTAGCAGTGCCTCATCTCTCCCAAGGGGAAGGGATGATTTGGCAGCCGAGCGCATGACATCTTAGAACTTCTCAGGGAAGTCGTGGTCGCTCAGGTCCCAACCAGCTCTCTCATTTACAGTATGATCTCGTATACAAATGACAGAAACAGTTTAAGTTTTATAGATTGATTTAATAAAACGACTGCATTCTAGATAATAAGGCATGAGCCGCAATAACCAGAACCATACAACACAGTAGGATTAAAATAGTAACCAAGAGAGTGAAACATAGGAATAACGCTATCATAGTGTTAACAACTACGTTCCCTCTAGTTCTGTTCTATTTCGAGCACAGCATGTTAAGCTCTAAGCTTGCCTTTAAGATTCCCTGGGAAGACATCAACCCTCATACCTGAGCAAAGGCCTGTGATCTGGATCAGCATCTGCAAAAGGGCAGTCAGCGTATAGTTGTGGTTCCCTGGTCGGAATCTCCCTCTTCCCTGTATTAGGACAAGGAAGTGTTTTTATAACTAACATGTCAGTGTGGTAACAAAACGTCCTACGCAAGAGTGTGTATCATCTACATCCCAAAGACTAAACTCCTACCACGTCTATCGGCAATGTACCAGACTGTATCCTTGACTGAAGCACAGAGTGAGCAAGAATGTGTTATTGAAAACTCCGATGCTGAAGTAGGCTAAACAGTGTGATATAAAGAATAAAACAAGACCGTAGAACTGGTTATTAAAAAATAACAGTACGAAGCTGAATAAAATGCCTCTAGAGCAAAGTGCACAAAGGCCCGATGCTGCGAGCAAAGAAATAAAATGCATCTAGGGCAAAGCGCACAAAGGCCTAACGCCTGAAGCAAGCGCGCAAAGGCTACATAAAAATGGCTACACTACACCTTACTCCTGGGTACTGCTGTTCCATGATTAATTATAGCACAATAAATAGATTCTTGTGTTAGGGAGCAAGGGAATAGGGTGTAATATGTCAGGGCTATATTTAGCTATGGACTTGTTGGGTCACATGGTTAATGTAAATCAAAAATCATATAATGAAAGATTCAGGGCCATATTTATACTTTTTGACGCAAAACTGCGCTATCGCAGTTTTGCGCCAAAAAGATTAGCGCCGGCTAACGCCATTCTGAAGCGCCATGCGGGCGCCGTATTTATTGAATGGTGTTAGCCGGCGCTAGCAGACCAGCGCTGCCTGGTGTGACTGGAAAAAAACCACGTACACCAGGCAGCGCCGGCGTTGGGGAAAATGGCGTTAGGGCGTCTTAAAATGGGGCAATTCAGGTAGAGGCAAAAAAATCGCCTCCACCCGATTTGCGCCATTTTTAACGACGCCCAGACGCCATTTACATGACTCCTGTCTTAGTAAAGACAGGAGTCATGCCCCCTTGCCCAATGGCCATGCCCAGGGGACTTATGTCCCCTGGGCATGGTCATTGGGCATTGTGGCATGTAGGGGGGCACAAATCAGGCCCCCCTATGCCCAAAAAAAATTCTAAAAAAAATTAATAATTATACTTACCTGAACTTACCTGAATGTCCCTGGGATGGGTCCCTCCATCCTTGGGTGTCCTCCTGGGGTGGGCAAGGGTGGCAGGGGGGGTCCCTGGGGGCATGGGAGGGCAGCTGTGGGCTAATTTTGAGCCCACAGGTCCCTTAACGCCTGCCCTGACCCAGGCGTTAAAAAGAGGCGCAAATGTGGGGTTTTTTGCCCCGCCCACTCCCGGGCGTGATTTTTGCCCGGGAGTATAAATACGACGCATTTGCGTCGCAGTTATTTTTTTAGACGGGAACGCCTACCTTGCATCTCATTAACACAAGGAAGGCGTTCACGCAAAAAAATGACGCTCATTCCTCATACTTTGGCGCTAGACGCGTCTAACGCCAAAGTATAAATATGGAGTTAGTTTTGCGTCGAATTTGCGTAGAAAAAAACGACGCAAATTCGGCGCAAACGGAGTATAAATATGCCCCTCAGTGCTGTAAACAACGTTTAAATAATGAGGCAGTGGTTAGGAAAGGATCAGGAAAGCATTGACCAAAGGAAAGAGAGGGGAAAGGAGAGGAGATCTGTAGAAGAGAGGTAAGGATGAGGTTATTGTGACTGCAAGAAACAAGCATTGGAAAACCATTAGTTCTCGCCTTTGGGACCTTTTGGCTTTGACAATGATTTGTAGCAATGCTGTACAACAAGAATAAAGAAGAATACATAAAATAAAGACTATGATGTGGCTTGTGCCATTTTGTAGGTGTGTGCCAGCAAAATGACAAAGGCATTTATTTATTTACTGATATGTGTTTGATTGGTAAATAAAAAGAAGATAACCCTCAAATTTCTTTTTTTTAATTTTTTTAAAGTGGGTGGGACAGAAGCAACAAGGATGCAGAAGCAAGTCTCCCTCCCAGACTAGGGAGACCGCAGTAAAACCCGGACACTCTTGTGGAGTGCTTAAGATCAAAAAGTGGTCCCTAAAACTGAGCAGGGAAAGGACACAGGTAAATTGACAATGCTCCAGGGGAGGAACTGACACAAAATGTACAAGGCAGTCAATGAAATAAGCAGGCAGATGAGAGTGACAGTGAAGCCAACCAATAGTAGGCAAGAGATGACATACAAGCCCCTCTTGGTAAGCCCACAGTATGTCTTTATAGACTCAACCTAAAAGTGGGGAGAAGGATAAAAAAAGCTAAAGTCACAGGAGGAAGTAGACTGTGGAAACATAAAGGAATATAGACTGAAACACAAGGAGGTATGCGGTGATAACGGACACTAAAGTAGATAAACAGAAAGTTAGGAAACTGGAATATGAAAAGTACAGGAGCCCATAATATACTAGGTAAGATAATTGTTTCATTTAAAAGGAGAAAATAAACCTGGCTTACCGTACCAGAGGCCATACCTTCCTTGGTTGTGACAGCAACATCCTCCTTGGTCTTGAAAGAGGACTTCATGGGCCTGGTCCTTCTTTCTTTGGTGGTCCTGGAAGGAGAAACAAAAAAGAAGACACTGATTAGTAGTACTATCTATAATAATAATAAAGTACATTTAACAATTTACAGGCAAAAAATGTACTACTTTAGTAACCAATCGTATTCTCTCCTTTATTGTCCTTCCTAAAAATATTTGCCTGTTGTACAAAATATTAAGACCAAATGACATTGCTCCCCCACCAGCTTCATATATTTTCACTTTCATCACACTAAAGTTATGTGCGAAGTCGCAAATTTTTCACTGCACCTCACTGAGCTAGAGACTGTGCAGCAATAGAACAGTCACAGAGGGAGGCTCGCCACCTTTGCCTCTGATGGTCCTTCTCACTTCCTGCTCATAAACCTAAGTCTGAACATACCTGGCTCCAGCGCGGCCTACGCTGAGATCCATTTCTGGGTGACTCACCAGCAGTATAACTCACTTGACTTTCAATTCCAGCAGTGTAACTCACTTGACTTTCACGGCCAGTCCTCCTGACACCATCCCTGCCATGCCCCACTAGCCTCTGTGGAACACAAGTCCACGAATTTGTTCATACATAAAGAGATGCATTTACGTAATGTACAAAATGTAGACATTAAACATTTTGCACCGTAGAAAAGGATAGCTATATTGTCTACAGTGCTAAACCTTATTTAATATCTAATTTTCAGTATATGCCGATACCTATACTTATATATATATATATACATATATATATATGTTGCAAATGAAAACAAAATCCACGCAGCACTCCAAACAACTTTGTCTTTAATTTTTCATGAATGGTCGACACAAAACGAAGGGCTTGCTTCTCAGTGGCTACACGTTTTGACCAAACGGTCTTCTTCCAAAGCCTCAATCATAGCAAAAAAAAACACCCTAGCCCCAATCTCAAATAATTTTCCATTACTAAACATAAAAGAAATACTAACAAGTGTCTCCAGTACAGGAAATTAAATCCCCAGCCAGACCTTATCCAGGACTATTCATTTTTGTCTTGATACAATGTAACAAACATCCCTTGCCAATTTCTATTGAATACCACACAAGTAAATCTATAGAAAAATAAAAGTGTGTTTATATAAATATGGTCAAAAATAAAAAATAAAAAATAGCAAATAAGAATTATAAAATGAAGACCCATTATTAACATAATAAATCACATAATACAATCCATTTCAAACCATTTTCCATTTAACCCAAACATTTCCTTTCTCTAAATTTCCTCGTATTACTCCATAGCAGACTATTCCTGCTGTATCAACAAACGATCAGTCCTGATATTGGCCTGTTTATTACTTCGTCGTATTCTGCTATTTTACTAATGACATTTAAATTGTACTTTCATATAGTCCTCAGTCCTCAATTCTTGTACAGCTTGGGGTCGCATGTCTAGGCCAAGTGGCCATTCACCTCCTGGATTTTAATAAATGGGGATAACCAAAAGAAAGTCAAAATTTATGCTAAATAGATTAAAGCAAGTCATCAAACCAATTTTTAAATACCAAAAACACTTCCCTTCCATAAACTAATAACATCTAGTTAAATTTCCAAATCATTGCCCTTAACCCAGATGAACAAAAAGTTCCTCATCCTTATTAGGACCCCATGGGTGTTTGCTATTAAGCGTATTATATACTCAGACTCCATCCTTCTCAGTATTCGTTCCCTATCACCCCCTCTTGGTGTCAGTAGTACCCTATCTATTCCAAAGAACAACATATTCTCCACTTTTCCTCTATGTACTAGTTTACAATGACGTGCAACCGGATATGTTATATCATTATTTTTGATTGCTCGCCAATGCTCCAAGATCCGTTTCTTCAAAGGAAAGGTCGTGCTGCCTACATAATGTAGGCCGCATGGGCATCTTATCACATATACAGCAAAGTCAAAGTTACAGTTCAGAAACTTTTTAATACTAACTGACTTCCCTGTGGGTAGCACATATTCTTTACAGTTTGAGCTGTACCTACAGGCCTTACATTTCATGCACCTGTAAAAACCTTGTTGTTTTTCAAGGAACTTCTCCCGATTCTTCATCCGATAACTGTGCACCAAAATGTCCTGTAGGGAAGTGCTCTTCCTATATGTCACTTGTGGTTTTGGAGTAACTATCTTACCAATAACTTTACCTGCCTTTATTAAATGCCAATATCTCATTAGTACTTTCCTAATCTAAGATGAATATGCATAATAAGTTGTAGTACATCTCAAGGTATTTTGATCTCTCCCTTTCCTGTTCTGATTCAGAAGAGCATCTCTCTGTATTTTTGTTACCTTCTGACATGCATCCTGAATAACCTTATTGGGATAAGCCCTGGATTGAAATCTTTTAATCATTTCAAGTTGTTCACTTTGGAAACTCATCCGTGTACTACAATTTCCCTTGGCCCTTAGAAGTTCCCCATATGGTATTCTCCACTTAAGACTTAGGGGGTGATGACTCCGGGCATGTAAAATACTATTGCCTGCCGTGCTTTTCCTAAATAGTTTGGTTTGTAAAGTATTATCCTCAATTGTAACCTCTATGTCAAGAAACTCCATGACTTGACTATTAGTTTTAAATGTAAAGTTTAAATTGCAATTATTTTTAGGAAGCCAAGTCAGAAAATCTTTCAGTGTTTGCTCTGGGCCATCCCAGATCAAAAAGATATAGGGAGTTATTACAACTTTGGAGGAGGTGTTAATCGTCCCAAAAGTGACGGTAAAGGGACGGATATACCACCAGCCGTATTACGAGTTCCATAGGCTATAATGGACTCGTAATACGGCTGGTGGTATATCCGTCACTTTACCATCACTTTTGGGACGGATTAACACCTCCTCCAAAGTTGTAATAACCCCCATAATCTATATATCTTGTCCAAAAGATTATGGCCCTCATTAAAACATTGGCGGTAAAAGCCGCTTACTGCCGTGCAGAAGACCGCCAACACACCGCCACGGCCGTGGAATTCCACCACAGCTATTATGACCCACATCTCGGAATCCGCCAAAAGCAGACATCCACACAAGTCCGCCACACCAAAGGTCAGTGAAAACAAAACCGACACCGTCACGCCAACAGAAACACGCCCACACTATCACGACACACGAATCCACGCGGCGGTCTTTCATCCGCGGTATTCCATTGGCGGTACACACCGCCGCGCTCAAAATACACACACTCTTACAAACATCCCCACATTGGACAATTCAAAATACACACTCCTGAGACACATACACACACCACTCCCACACACCCGTTACAATATAAAACACACACCCACATCACCCACAAACCCCCACGACAAAAAATTCCGAAAGAAGGCCAGAGAGAGACACCACCAGCAAGAACAACAGCATCCACAGGCACACAACACCATCACCCACACAACTTCCACGCACCTCACACCACTACATATCACCACACTTATCACCACACACTCCACCCCACACATCGCCTGCACCACCCCATGGCACGGCAAAGACACGGTCACCCACCCATTTCACACCATTACACACACAGATTTAACAAACATCCTTTTATACCCCTGCAGGACCCCTACCCAACATCACAGGACAGTAGGGTTCACACATGTCCACACCACCAACAGAAGAGGCCCACAGTGATGACAGCACCTCTGTCCAACTGGATCTAGATGACCAGCCCGGACCATCGGGGACCTCCGGACAGTCGGTTCCCCTCACACAGGCACAGGCCACCACAGACCTTCCCCCCTCTGGAAACACCAGCACAGCACCCACCCAGCGGGCCCATACCTCCGTCCCCAGGACACGCAATCAGCTGTGTGTCCACCACTACAGGGAACCCAGGATAACCCACCACCCCAACAACTACAGGGACCTGGGCGCAGTGGTAGTGGGCACATGGTCCAGGGGCGGAGGCACTGGAACACAGGGGAACTGGGAGGGCTGCCGTGCGACAGGGGGCGGACAGGCCAAGGGAACCCACTCTCCACGAGGCCCTCTCCTCCATCATGGGAGCATACCACCACTCCCAGGAGACGATGGCAACGGTACTGGCCAAGTTTCAGGAGACCCAGCGCATGCAGGAGGAGCAGTATATTGGCTTCAGGGAGGAACTCCGAACCATCAGCTCCACCCTGGGCACCATCGTAGGGGTGCTGAAGGAACTACTCAACACCAGGAGGGACACTATGGCACTACAAGGGGCCCCTGAAATTAGCATGGACGATGAACTGCCCACCACCTCCGCCGGCGCTAGTGGACAGGACGCCCCGCACAGGATCACCACACCAGCACCCGACCCCCTGCAGAGGGAGAACCACCCCGCAAACAGTCCCTGAGATCCAGGAACAAGACAGAGAACGATGCCAAGACCCCCGCCAAGAAATGAGACCACCCTGATTGTCATCCTACTGTCCCACTTTGTCACCCTGTCTATAATTAAACTGCCCCAGCTCCACTTCCTATGCCCATATGGGCAATGCACCTGTGAGACTAATAGACTGGACTCTGCCATGGACACTCCTCCGCCATCACCCCTCACCATTTCACTACCCCCTCCAATTGTGAGCATTTAAATAAACACACCAAAAGCACAAAATGATCTGGAGTCTGTCTGTGATTTCAAAATAGTGTATTAGCAATTACAGTGACAAAATGTTTTTGAAATAGTAATGTCAACATACCTATGTCACACAGCTCTAGTCCATGAGGAATCTAAGCAGATGTCACACAGTGGGACCCACATCTGTGAAACCGTAAGGGAAAGTGACAACTCAGTGACCATACACTGGGTGAAAACGACAGACAGGAGAGAGGTAGTAGTGTTAAAGTACATGTAGTAGGCAGGATTGTATTCTTACCTGTGTGTCACTGGAAATATTGCTGGATCACTGAGTCCCTGTTGTGCATGTCTTCTTCCTCTGCTTCCTCCTCATCACTGTCCACAGGCTCCACAGCTGCAACAACACCGCCATCTGGACCATCCTCCTGCAGAAAAGGCACCTGGTGTCGCAAAGCCAAGTTGTGAAGCATACAGCAGGCCACGTTCTTTGGTGAGTAGAATAGGGATCCACCTGTCATAAGGAGGCACCTGAGCCTGGCCTTCAGGAGGCCGAAGGTCCGCTCGATCACCCTCCTAGTTCGCCCATGGGCCTCGTTGTAGCGTTCCTCTGCCCTGGTCCTGGGATTCCTCACTGGGGTCAGTAGCCATGACAGGTTGGGGTAACCAGAGTCACCTGCAAATGGTGAGGGGCAACTGTTAGACACACACTAACCTAGAGGGATAACCCCAGACCCAGACAACCATTCCCACTGACTTGCTTCCAGGTGCTCACTTAATAGCCACACACAGTGCCTCTGGAGTTGACCCATCACATAAGGGATGCTGCTGTGCTGCAGGATGTAGGCGTCATGCACTGAGCCAGGGAACATGGCATTCACATGGGAGATGTACTGGTCTGCCAAAAATACCATCTGTACATTCATAGAATGATAACACTTCCGGTTTCTGTACACCTGTTCACTCCTGTGGGGGGGGACCAAAGCCACATGGGTCCCATCAATGGCACCTATGATGTTGGGGATATGTCACTGGGCATAGAAATCACCTTTCACTGTAGGCAAATCCTCCACCTCAGGGAAAACGATGTAGCTCTGCATGTGTTTCAGAAGGGCAGACAACACTCTGGACAATACGTTGTCTGAAAAGAGCCACTTGCAAGGAAATGGAGCACTGACAGCACCTGCACTTGAGGGGGGATTCCTGTGGGATGGCGGATTGCTGACATCAGGTCTGGCTCCAACTGGGTACACAGTTCCTGGATTGTGGCACGGCCAAGCCTGTAGGTGATTATCAAATGTCGCTCCTCCATTGTCGACAGGTCCACCAACGATCGGTACACCGGAGGATGCCGCCATCTCCTCACATGTCCCAGCGGACAGTGCCTATGAAGGACAACAGCAAGCACAGAGTCAAAGAACTCAGAGGTACGTAACCACAGTTTACCCAGAACACCAATCATACACTAAACGTGGCCTGTATGTGTGTTGAGACTAGGCCTAGGTATGTGTGATGCAGTTGAAAATGAAGCCATGTGGGCCCCTGAAATGGCGGCTGCCTGACCTGTAAAGTGGGACAATGGGATGTGAGGTAACTGCGCTGGCGTTTTACACCGTTGGGGTAGGCAGTCGAAGACCGCTGCGCAATGCTGCATTGGTTAACGTTGGACCCTATGGGTCCCTGGAGCCAATGATGATGTATGCCGGCGGTGACAGTACGCACAGCTGCGGACGTGACCGCCATTTTCTATCTGTTCAATCACTCGATGCCTGATCTTCGACAGGAGAGGACCTACACTGAAAGTGCTGATGTGACCTCGGTCTGGAAGAGACAATGGCTCGTCCGTCTGGGGATAGGGCCCCTGCCTTCACATTGGAGGAGTTGGAGAAGCTCGTGGATGGGGTCCTCCCCCAGTACACGCTACTCTACGGTCCTCCAGACAAACAGGTAAGTACACAGGGAGCATGTTGTATGGGCTATGCCTGTGTGGAGAGGGCTGGATGTAAGAAGGAAGGGGGCAGAGTGCTGCGTGCATGAAAGATGGTGAATGCATGGGCCACATGGCAAGGGTAGGGATGGGGGCCAATCACTTTGACGGTGCAACTGGTAATAACTTCTCTTTTTCCCCTGTACAATTCATGTAGGTCAGCGCCCACCAGAAAAAAGATATTTGGCATGCCATCGCCAAGGACGTCCGGACCCTGGGGGTCTACCACAGACGGAGCACCCACTGCCGTAAAAGATGGGAGGACATTCGCTGCTGGAACAAGAAGACGGCGGAGGCTCAGCTGGGGATGGCCTCCCAACGTGGGAGGGGTGCCCATCGCACCATGACCCCCCTGATGTTCAGGATCCTCGCGGTGGCCTACCCGGAGTTGGATGGGCGCTTGAGGGCATCACAGCAGGCATAAGGGGGTGAGTACACTCTCATTCTGCTGACTTTGCGCGCAGTGGAGTTGTCTGGGTGGGGGAGGAGGGCTGTGGGTTTCCCTAGGCCAGGGCGAGTTCCGTAGGCAAGGCCCCTCTGTAAGGCAGACCATGTGGCACTCCAGCCCACCTCTGTAGACTGCCAAGTACAGCTATTCATGCCCCTGTGTCATCTATGTGTGCAGATGTCGTCCATAGCCTTGTAGGCCATTTCCCAGGGATTGAACAGTGGAGCCCAAGAGCGCGGCGTAGTGCAGGGGGCTTCTGTGTCTGTCTTGTCCGCCAACAGTAGCGGTAATCCATGCACTCAACATGTCTTTCTTCTGTTGTCGTCCCCCTTTTTGTGGTCTCCCTGTTCTTGTGTGCATTAGCATCATCAGGCGGAGGAGCAGTGGCACCAGAGCACGAGGGAGCTGCATCCCACATGGCCCTGGAGGGCGAGACTACGGACTCGGAATTCACCAGTGGGACGGAGGGCGAGGGGAGCTTCACAGCGGGGACAGGAGCTGAGACCAGCAACACGGACACGTCCTCTGATGGGAGCTCCCTTGTGGTGGCGGCAACATCTGTGCTCTCCGCATCTACAGGTACAGCCGCCAACCCCCCTACCAGCACCGCCCTCCCAGCAGCCCCTCAGCCTTCGCCCCGTGCACACTCACCCAGGAGGATGGGCATCACCTTTGCCCCAGGCACCTCAGCCCCTGCCCCAGTCACCCCTGCTGCCCTCAGTGAGGAGGCCATTGACCTCCTCAGGTCCCTCACTGTTGGGCAGTCTACCATTTTGAATGCCATCCAGGGTGTAGAAAGGCAGTTGCAACAAACTAATCCATTCCTGGAGGGCATTCATTCTGGTCAGGCGGCCCTTCACCAAGCTTTTCAAACTCTGGCCTCAGCACTGATGGCAGCGATTGTCCCCGTCTCTAGCCTCCCCCCTCCAACTTCCTCCACCCAGACCCAATCCTCTGTACCTCTGCCTATCCCAAGCACACCATCAGACCAGCATGCACACACGTCAACACACAAGGGAAGCTCAGGCATACATAAGCACCACACATCCCACAGGCACTCACGCAAGCAACACACACCAACATCCACTGCCTCCACTGTGTCCCCTCCTCCTCGTCTCCCTCCTCCCTCCCAGTCTCGTCTACACTCACACCTGCATGCACTACCTCTACAGCCACTACGTCCCTCACCAGCACACCCACCAGCAAATCCCGCTCACATGCAGTCACCACCCCACTACCATTCACACGCCCCCTGTGTACTCTCCCAGTGTGTCTGTGACACCCCCTCGCAAGATACACAAACGCATGCACACACCCACCCAACAGCCATCCACCTCACGACAGCCTCCAGCGCATGCAGCTGCACCCAAAGTCACCAAACGTATACCTCCTACTACCACCACCTCTTCCTCCACTCCCAAACCCCCTCCAGCTACCCGTCCCAGTGTGTCCCAAAAACTTTTCCTGTCCAGCTTTGACCTTTTTCCCACCCCTCCCCCACCCCGTCCATCTCATAGGTCCCGAACTAGCACCTCAGCCACAACATCTCCGGGACCAGTGGTGCTTGTAGTCACCGGTATGTGGAGTGCACCGGCCACCAGGACAGCCAGTGTGGCACGGAGCCACAGCACAGACAGTCCCCCACCTGTGAAGCATCAGAAGGTGGCCAGTGCCCGACGGGAGAGGGGGAAGACTCCAGCCACCAAAGCCCTCCCAGGGGTCCCGGTGGGAGTCAGCTGTGACACCTTCCAAGGTAGGGAAGGGCCACAAGAAACCCGGCAAGTCTGGGAAGAGCTGCACGGCGGAGAAGACCGCCATCATCCCCACTGCCCAAGAGGCCACCGCCAGCCCCAGCCCAGCTGCCCAGGAGGGCCCCGCCAGCCCCAGCCCAGCTGCCCAGGAGGCCACCGCCATGCCCAGCCCACCTGCCCAGGAGGCCACCACCAGCCCCAGCCCAGCTGCCCAGGAGGGCCCCTCCAACCCCAGCCCAGCTACCCAGGAGGGCACCGCCAGCCCCAGCCCAGCTGCCCAGGAGGGCACTGCCAGCCCCAGCCCAGCTGCCCAGGAGGGCACCGCCAGACCCATCCCAGCTGATCCATGAAGGACCGCCAGCACAAGCCCCGCTGGGCCATGAAGGACCGCCAGCACAAGCCCCGCTGGGCCAACTCAAGCACCGCTGCACAGGGCACCGCCAACTCAAGCACCGCTGCACAGGGCACCGCCAACTCAAGCACCGCTGCACAGGTCACCGCCAACTCAAGCACCGCTGAACAGGGAACCACCAACTCAAGCACCGCTGAACAGGGCACCGCCAACTCAAGCACCGCTGCACAGGGCACCGCCAACTCAAGCACCGCTGAACAGGGCACCGCCAACTCAAGAACGCTAGCCCATGAGCGGCAGGGGCACTGACGCAACTGGGTCCGTCACTGGGTGAGTCCCGAACCAGTGGAGACATCCATCCACTACCTCTGTCCTTCACAGGATGAAGTGCCCAACTACCTCTGTCCTTCACAGGATGAAGCACCCTGGGCACCAGTCCCCCTCCAGAACCAGTGGAGACATCCATCCACTACCTCTGTCCTTCACAGGATGAAGCACTCTGGGCACCAGTCCCCCTCCAGAACCAGTGGAGACTGTTATCCACTTGAGAGACTATGGCTTTGCACTCCCCAGGATGGAACAGTGGGCAACCCACCCACTGTAGAGACTTGAGAGACTGTGGCTTTGCACTCCCCAGGATTGAACAGTGGGCAAGCCACCCACTGTAGAGACTAAAGAGACTGTGGCTTTGCACTCCCCAGGATGGAACAGTGGGCAACCCACCCACTGTAGAGACTTGAGAGACTGTGGCTTTGCACTCCCCAGGATGGAACAGTGGGCAACCCACCCACTGTAGAGACTTGAGAGACTGTGGCTTTGCACTCCCCAAGATGGAGCAGTGGGCAACCCACCCACTGTAGAGACTTGAGAGACTGTGGCTTTGCATGCCCCAGGATTGAACAGTGGGCATGTGGCCCTCTCGTGGATTTGGCGTCGTGCACTCAAGCGGCTGAGGTGCCCCCTCTTTCTCTCCCCCTGAGATGCCTGTTTAGTTGCAGTCTGATGCTCCTGCAGTGTTCTCTCTGTCATGGTCGGGGATCTAGTGTGGGCCTCGCCCATACCGTGTGGTCCCAGTGTTTCACTGACTTTCTTTGTGCAGTACCTGGACTACTATGCCTGGTATATATTTTGTACATGGTGTATATATATATATATTTCTGCCTACTTGTTTGTAATATATTCCGATGGTTACACTCATTTTCTTTGGTCTTTGCATTCCTTCTGGGGGGTTTGGGGGTGTAACTGTGATGTATTGATATGCATTAGTGTGTGTGTTGTAGTGGGTGAGGGTGGGGGTGGGTGTGGGGTGTTGCGTGTGTGTGTCCCTGTTTTTTGCCTCCCCTCGCCCCTGTGTCGTAGGTGCAGTACTCACTGTGGTCTTTGCCGCCGGCGTTGGTGCTCCTGGTAGAGGAGCAGGAAGACTATCGCAGGTAGAATTTGGAGTTCCGGTTCCATGGTGTCCTCGTGGAGTGTGTAGATGTGAGCGTTTTCCCTTCGAAATTCCTGTTTCCGCTGTGTTTTTATCTGCGGTGAATCCGCCCCAGAAAAGGTGGCGGATTGGCCTGTCATAATAGTGTGGGCGGTACATTGTCTCCCGTCTGTCTGTTGGCGGTGACCGCCGCACTGTTTGTTTGTACCGCTGTGGCGGTCGGAGTGTTCAAGTGGCTGTCTTTGTTGGCGGTTTCCGCCATGGTCGTAATTCCAATTTTTTTTACCGCCGGCCTATTGCCGGTCTTACCGCCGCTTTAACACCGTCCGCCAGGGTTGTAATGACCACCTATATGTTTGCACCATTTTTCATTTTCATCTATCATCACAAATCGCATCTCCCACCACCCCTTAAAAAAACAGGCGTAGCTCGGAGCAAAAGAACTTCCCATCGAGGTCCCAATAGTTTGCCTGTACCATTGATCTTCAAACAAGAAAAAGTTATTTTCTAGGCAAAATCTTAATATTTTCAAAAGTAATTCCGCATGCTCATACACTCCTATGGGCTTGTCCCTGAAAAAATGCTCACAGGCCTGAATGCCTAAATCATGTGGGATGCATGTATATAAAGATACCACATAAAAAAAAAACTGTAAACTTCGTACTTGTATAGCGCACTACTCACCCGTTAGGGTCTCAAGGCGCTGTACGCATACCGCTGTGGAACCCCTCCTGGCTTTTCCCTGTGAGGTGCCCACTCCTGGGCAACCTCCAAGGTGAAGCCAGGCATCCCAGCGCTGTTGGGGCCGTTGTGGAGATTAAGCAAGCTATTGCCCAGAGTTACAGAGTGGGACCCATGAATTAGATTAGGCACCAATGCGAGAATTATCAGGTCCGAGGAAATTGAGCCCAAAACCTGCAGAGTCAGGAATTGAACTCTGGTCCCGGGCCAGATTTCTGCATCAGGGTCTGCCGCTCTAACCATCTATCATAACCATAATGTAGTCATCCTGCCACAGTATATTCTGTATCTTTGTGATTAAATCCTTACTGTCTCCACAATATGATGCCAAATTGAAAACACATGGACGAAGAAAATAATCGAGATAAACTGAAGCATTCTCCAACAGGCTACCCCTTGCTGACATTATAGGTCTGCCCGGAGGATTGACTAAGTCCTTATGGATCTTAGGCAACATATAGAAACACGGGGCAATCGACTTTTTTACTGTCAGATTATAACTATCCATTAATATGTCATGAAAAGAGGTCACTGACAACCTATTGGCCAATAATGTAGACTTCTCATAACATCCTGAAAGGTGTAACAGCCTTCTTGCCTCCTTTTGATATTTTGCCACGTCCCATAAAACCACATTGCCACCTTTGTCAGCTGGTTTGATAACAAATGAAGTCGCCTTACTGAGTGAAACCAAGGCCTCTCTCTGTTTCAATGTTAAATTACTAGCAAACCGTGATCTGCTAGTTTTCCATATTTTCATTAAATTAAAGATCACTGCTTCATGAAAAGCATCAATATTATCATGCAGTGTTATGGGGTTGCCTCTTGATTTGGGCTTAAATTTACCCCCGCTAGTATAATTTGTTGTCAACTCCATCTGTTTCAATAAATCAATCTCAGTGTTCCAAAACCTCCGCCCCATTTCTAGCTCATGAAGGGATAATAGTCCCTCAATGTCCCCTATAGTTAATATAGAAGACACATCCGTATCCTCCAGATTCTTCTCAGCAGTAGGTGGAACATAAATATTTTTCTGCTGTGTGAAGATTTTCAATAGTTTAATTTCCTCACAAACTGGAACAGATCAATGCGAGTCTCAGTATAATTAAAATACGCCACTGGACAAAAGGACAAACTCAACTCCAACACTGTACGTTCATCACGTGTGAGTTAATGTGATGATATGTTCACCACAGTTGGCTTGTTTCCAAACATC
This sequence comes from Pleurodeles waltl, assembly GCF_031143425.1. Taxonomy (NCBI): domain Eukaryota; kingdom Metazoa; phylum Chordata; class Amphibia; order Caudata; family Salamandridae; genus Pleurodeles; species Pleurodeles waltl. The sequence continues at coordinate 880,254,372 of NC_090437.1, forward strand.
ATCTTTTTTTTCTGCTCTGCCGAGTGTTTCTCCCAAATGGCTTCTCGCTGTCTTGCTGCCATTCCCCCTCTCCTGTTCTTTTTAAGTCTCCACCTTTTCCTCTCCCTCTTGTGGGTTTCCTTGGTGGACGTTGATTTAATTGTAAAAAACAATACTCTTCAACTGTGGTGAAAGGTTGACCCGAAGTACCGCTGGTCCCGGGTTGCTCCTCAACATCCAAAATATTCTCCACACTTGACTCTGATGAAATTAGTTCCTGTTGCTGCAATGACTCTCTTTGTCGAAAGTCCCTTCTTGCCTGATCAAATTTTCTACTGAAGGTTAAGATGTGACCTGTAGCATAATCTATCTTGTCCCTTGAAAACTTCTTCTTCTTTTTAAACTTGATGTCCTCCTCGTATTTCATGTCGTCCCTCCATTTCCTTGTAAAAATTATTTATCTCTTCCTGCGCTGAATTATTATCAAGGGAAGCGCGAACCATCTTAATTTCTTCGCTGATCTGAGTCAGTTCCAAGGCCGCATATTTTGACAATAGTTCCAACATATTTTTACATGTAGATGCCATTAACGCCGACCATTCCTCCAAGAGTTTAGGGTGTGGGTTTGCGTATGTAGGAGTAATCAGTATCCTTAGTCCACGTGGGACCCGGCCCACCTCTATATAATTATTAAATGAGATGACCTCCCAACTCCTGTTAATCTCCTTTTTACACAATTTCTCCAAGTTCCACAATTGTTGTCTTAATGGTAGATCACCCTCTGTTGCAGTCTCTCCCATATTAGTGCTTTCCGATCCTATGTTTGAAATACTTTCATCAAAGAGATTACGTGCAACCTCCAGTCTCGACCGAATTGCTTCATTCATAGTGGAACAAAATAAAGGATTACTAATTAGTCATTCACCGTTAAAGTCACCACAAAACTCCTATACACGTAATATTTCCCTTGAGAGGGGGAGGTAATTTATTTGTATTCACTTCGCTGTTAAACGTCACGTCAACAATTAGTACTTCGATTAAGTCAGGGGCAAAGCTCCGATTTTAGAAAGATTAGATGATACTTTCCCTTCGTTTCAAGGCATCAGGCAGCGTAAAAAAATGCCCGGTAAATATGAACCTTCTTACAGAACTCGCCAGTGTCCCATTGCGGCATGCAAACTTTCAGCTCAAGTCATTTCTAGTCACATCTAGTTTAAACAGTTCTGATTCCTCAGGCGCTCAGTGACTCCGCTTTCCTCCAGGAGTCGAGCCGTGATTTCAGTGATGCAATGTATTAATATTGCCAATAGCTGTAAAACATTTCCGACATCAAAAGACGCTTGCGCCCAAAATACAAACAATAACTCCCGGGACATACATACGTGACACTCTTTTTGGTGTAAAAGGTCATTTATTAGAACAGGGTTTAAACACAAACATTACTTTAACTTTTAACTGTATATCTTCTTTCAAGCAGATCTTAACTTTTTACAATTCCTTTGCCTTCCTTCTTTCCTCAAATATCTCCCTTCAATTCTCCTACCGTATATGCTCCCCTATTCCTCCCCTGCCTTCCCTGCTTGTAGCCTACCCCTTCCCGCTCTGATCCTTCACCTCCTTGTTTTTCCCCCTGGAAGGGTGGACAAGCCCTCATCTGGCTCTCCACCCTCCCCCATCTCCTGCCATCCAGCGAAACCCGCGAGGCGTTTTGCTGCCCCCCCTCTTCATTTTCATATCCACAAATTTGTTCCCCAAGCACTTTCCAGCATTAACCTCAGCTCAGTTATATAATACGCGTTCCCTATCTGAGATAGATGGACCCCATCATCCCGAAACAAAACTTTTTCCTGTTCTTTTATGTCCCCATGTCTTAGGACCTTGATCCCTTGAGCCCAACAAAATACTCTCATGGCTCTGTTCAACTTTTTCCGAGCCCGCTCAATGGCTCCGTGATTAATAGCCCCTCTCCATGCCCTTCTTGGCACAAATTCCGTCCATACCAGGCATGTCCCGCATAGCTTTTGTTTCAAAAGTTCCAAATCCCTTTGCATCAGTTGTATCAGAGTGAACCCCGATAGCTTCACTAAATCGTTTTCCCCCAGATGGATCAATAACAGATCTGGGCATCCCCACTGAGGCAAGGTACTCGTGATAAATGGGAGCAGGCTCCCCCACCTCATACCACTCTTGCCCCACCAACGCACTTCATGGTGTCTGCTGGGCAGTCCCAATGATCTGCCGTGAATTTTCTTCTCTGCAAATTTTGCCGCCCAATGAACAAACGAATGGCCGACCAACCACGTCGCCATCTTCCCTTTCTCCGGCCCGGCCACACAGCCTGTAAAGAAAAAACGTTGTAAGAACTGTATTGATGAACTACACAAACCCCCCCCCCCATCCCCTTCTGTTTTGTTCTCTTCAAGGTCTAACATAACGCTCGCAGCACCTAGACTTCCATCTCCCTATGGACTTAATCTTGGCCCAATCCCAACCTAAATGAGCTGCCTCCGTCGCCGCGCCAATTCTAAATGAATGCGTTCCATAGTCGCCTGCGCGCCGTCCTATCCTCCCGAGGGCCATTCTCATAACTTGCAACAGTTGATAACTAGTTAGCTTCTTCCCTGATGCATGAAGAAAAACCCCTGAATCACCTGCCCCTGTCCACCTAGCCTTGAAAGTGACCCATTCCGCTACCGGGCAAGCTACTTCTATGCCCCCTCTTTCCAACCATATCCACTTGCCCTTTCCCAGCTGATCGGTTTTTGACCGTCTCAGCCATATCCCTAACCTGTCCCTATGCATGCATACCTCTTTCCTCTTTACCCCGATTTCTTTTCCCACCCCAAGTAACTCAGATACTCTAAATGCGCCAAAAAACATCCACAACATACACAAACGAAATAAACCCACCTCGTAATCATCCCTACAACAAACTGGTAACACCTGCACCATCCCTACCAACATTTCAAACGTAATGGGATCTCTTGCTGGTTTGTCTCCGCACACTCTAACCTTGCTCCAACCTTTCAGCATTTTGCCCAATAAATCATTATGCGCTGGGTCATAACCAAAGAACAGTTTCCCGTAAAAGGAAACGCCGGCCAGTTTCCCCCCAATTGTAGCTGGGGATAAACCTTCCCTGATCAGATAAAGCACGAAACGTCTGGTCCGTGCCTCCAGCGTTTGCAGGCTCTGTGCCCAAAAATTGCCCCCAAACTGTTCAAAAGATTGAAACTCCAACCATGCCAGTCTGTAATTACGCCGCGTGGACACTGCTAATGACATCTCCACCAGCCCCGTGATCGTCATGCCCCCCATTCCCAGATGTCTGCCGGGACCACAGTCTTGTTTTGCTCCGCTCCAGGTGCCAATTCGCGAAAACGCCGCCACTGTGAACGAGATAGGGAGTCTGCAATCTCGTTGTGAACCCCCGGGATATGTGCAGCTTTAAATATAACATTCAAAGATAAACATAAAAGCATGAAATGCCGCAACAAAAGCAACACTCTGAGGTCCCTTGCTCTCTGTCTGTTTACCAGCTCCACCACCGCCATGTTGTCTATTTGAAAAATCACTGTCCTGCTAGCTAACTCCTGTCCCCACACTGCCAGCGCCACTAAGAGGGGAAAAAATTCCCAAAACGCGATGCTTCTCCCTTGCTGCATCCAAGATGCAGGCCATGTCTCCGCACACCACCTCCCGTCCCAATATAAGCCAAATCCCGATGCTCCTGCCGCGTCTGAGAAAATTTGGACCTGCCATACTGTGTCCGACTCACCGAAAGACATCGGTACCCCATTGAAGTTTCTCAAGAAAATCTCCCATATTCTAAGGTCTTCTCGTAATGTCAAGGACACACGTATCCTGTGGTGCGGAAGCACGGCACCTGACATGGAAAGTCCCAAGCGCCTACAAAAAGTCCGACCTCCCCTAACTACCCTGCACGCGAAGTTAAGGTAACCTAAGAGCTTTTGAGCAGTCCGCAGATCCATCTTGCGCAAAGTGCGCACCATCGCTAAGAATTCTAGTATCTCTCCCACTTTTGCCGCTGGCAATCTAGCCACTAACTCTCCCGCATCTAGTTCGATGCCCAAAAAGGTTAAAATTGGCATGGGGCCTTCTGTTTTTTCCGGGGCCAAAGGCACCCCCGCCTGTTGCGCCAGCTTCTGAAAAGTGTCCAGAGCCCCCCCACATGCCCCAGATGCCGCTGTTCCTACGAAGAAGAAATCGTCCAAGTACCTGTACCCGCTTGTTCTCACAAAAACCTACTGCAAAAAGGTGCTGAACGTCTCAAACAGCGCACATGATATCGAGCAACCCATGGGCAGCACCCTGTCCACATAGATATTACCGTCTAGCTGCATGCCCAGTAGGTCAAAATCTGCTGGGTGAATGGGGAACAGCCTGAAAGCTGATTGAATATCGCATTTTGCCATTTCCGCCATCCTACCGCACCTTAGTACTAACTTAATTGCATCATCTACTGACGCGTAAATTACTTTGGAGTCTTCTTGGGCAATAAAATCATTGACTGATGTACCCTCGGGCCATGACAGGTGGTGAATCAACCGAAATTCTCCTTGCGCTTTTTTGGGTACCACTCCCAAAGGGGATATCATCAAGGCGTCGCTTGGCCACCTGGTGAATGGGCCCGCTATTCTGCCTAGGCCTACCTCCTTTGCTAGTTTGTCGCGCACTATCTGTGGACGCTCTTTGGCTGACCGCAAGTTGTCAGCCCATCTCCTTTGCCTTTGATAACCTATTCTAAAACCTTCTCTAAAACCCCATTCCAATAAACGCGCTTTCTCCGTGTCTGGGTATATGTGCAACCATGGCAGCAAGAATTCCAGCCTAACTGGTGTAGGACCCTTTTGGCGCAGGAGCGCCATGCGCTCCTCTCCCTCTAGCAGCCCTCCACTGCTCAGCTGGGCTGGACAGGGAGAAACATTGGGTGACTGGATGACGGCCCCCGCACTTGGAGCAGTCATGCTTGAACCTGCATTGCGCTCTGGAACAGAAACCCTTGTTAAAGTTCCAACAAGCCCCGCAGTTGTCCCTGTTGTCTTTGTGGTATTGCCCGCCCCCCCATGGGCGGGGCGAGCTTGAAAGGGCTTGTAAGTCACTGGCAGGCCACTCGCCGTGTGAGTGGATGCCGCTGTCTGCGCCGATGCCATCCATTGCATCCACAGTTCGGGGTCTACGTCACCCCACGGTTTCTCCGGATTAACACTCACCCGGGCCCGGAATTCTTCGTCGTAACTGAGCCACGCGTAACCCCCAAAATGCATTTGTGCCTTTCTAATTATATCCATGTACTTAAAGAGTGCAATGGCCCTGTCCGGGTATTTCTCGCAGTAAATGCTGGCGAATATCAAAAAGGCCGATGTCCAGTTATCCATTGTAATCGGTACCCGGGGCCTATGCGCTAGTTCCCACTCCTCCTCCTTGGAACCTTCCTTCACCTGTATGTCCCTATGTAAGAGCTTAAAAACATCTACATATTCGTGTTTCCAGATTCTGTTTTTTGTTTTCTCTGCTACGTGTGAACCTAGTGGCATAGCTAAGCCCATGTACGGCAGCCTCTTCTTGTGACCTCCCCCCCCTTGTCCTCTACTGTCTTTTCACCCGCATCCGCCTTCCCCGTTGCGGCTGTGTCTAACGTGGCGGTGCCGTCCTTGTCCTTGTTCGCTGCCATCTTTTGTATGTCGCTGTTGCCTGTTATATCTAAAACTGACCCGTCTCCAACCCCAATGGACCTACATGTGTTAGCCTCCTTTATTGTCTCGCCCCCTTCGCCCCACACTGACCACCATTTCTTACCTCCGGCGCTGTCTCCCAAACTCCTTGGCACTCTCCTCACGCTTCTGCCGCACGGCATGGCTTGCCGACCACCTGTATGCCCTTCCATTGGAGCTGCAACCTGTAACACAGAGAGCGAAGAAGAGGTTGCGCCGCTCTTGCGCCCTGCCCCCCCACCTTTTTTCACAGCGCTCACCTCCCAATCTCGTATTTCTCCATCTTCCCATTCCTTCCCTTCTTCCTCGTAGTCCAGCTCCAGCTCATCCCCACCTTCCCACCGGCCCTTGTGTTGGCCAAAATCTCTTACATTGGTTGATGTGTTCTCGCTCGCTTCCGTGCCCGCATGACGCTTGTCATCAGGACGGCGTCCGTGGTCCCCCGGTGTGGAGAAGGCTGCCGCAGACCCCTCCAGTGCTTCGTACCAATGCGTTTGAGCCGTGTTGCGCCCAGTCGGCGTAGTCCGTCTCTTGCCAACCTCTGTCGTTGGCATTGCTGTCTTTTTCCCCCCAGGACCGTCTGCGTCACCGGGCATCCCCGCGCCTACTAACCCTTCGGCCGCATGAGCCTCTTGTCTCTGTTCTCCCCTTGCCTGTGGGACCCATACCCAGGTTCCGCTTCCTGGCCCTGTCTGCTGCGTCCCTACGTGCCCTCTGGCCTCTCCGGTTCTGGGGATTGATTCGCTGCGGGCGCTCGCCTCCTCCTTGTCTTTACACAGCTGTGCCCACCTAGCCTCCGTCTCTAGGACGACCCTACGTTGTTCCCGGATCCTGGCCTCCAAGTCCCAGGCCTCTGCCTGGTCCCAGTTCCCTTGAGTGTGGGGGGTCTGCCCCCATGCAGATCCTGGTTCCTGTGCAGTCCTGCCTTTCCCCCCCCTGGCTTGGCGGGGTGTTGTCTTTGCCCTCCCCGCCCCCCCCCCCTGTGCTTTCCCACGTACTTGCCTCTTTTCTTAGCCGGCGCTCTGAAAAACCTTGGACTGGGGCCCTCCCCCTTCTGGTATGACAAATCCAGCGGGGCAAAATCCCCGCTGGGCCCCGGTAGGGGCTGCTCTGCCTCTCCGCCTTGCCCTGTGGGCCCCCCGCTCCCCGTCATCTGGCCCACTGCGCCTGCGGGGTCCCCCCCTGCCTCCACGCAGACTGCTCCCGTATCCTGGGTGCCTTGCGTCTCTCTGCCAAACATCAGCGGGCTCTTTGCCCCGTGCCCACCCTGTTGCACTATTGCGCCTTGTCCCGGGGCCACGGGCCCTTCGTCCCCCTCCTCGTCGGAGTCCTGCGACTCGCATGCCGCTATTGCCGCCGCGACCCGCCCAGAGGCCGCCCTAGTAGGACGCGACATTCCCACCCAAGCCTGGTCCAGTACTCCTGGTCTTAATAAATCCGCCCTGCCTGCTTCTCCCAGCACGCGGAGGGCGGCTCTCTCTGCTTCTGCATCATGGCTTATTGCCATGTTGCGAGCCTGCTATCTATCTGATGCTGTTCTTATATAGTCTACTTAGCCTATCTGTATCTATGTGTATAGCAAAGTATTGTATGTATTATTCTTTTATTATATATATATATAATTATTATTATTATTTTTTTTTTTTGGGCCTAGCCCGCCTGTTTGTTAGCTTCAGTTGACTTCCCTATAATGGCGTGGGGGGGAAGCCTGCCCACGATGTTGCCTCAGAATGCTATCTAACCTTGCCTTCTTTTTTTTTAAATTATTTTTTTTAATATCCCCTTTATTTATTTTTTTGGTGCCCAAGGGGCCCTCCCGGCCTTTTCCGCGTTACCGCGGTGTTCAGGGGCCCCCCGCGGGGGTGTGGTGCCTCCTGGCCTCACTTGGGCCTGGCTGCGCCGTTATTGTTGTAACGTGCGGTCTCCGCACGTTAATTTATGCCCCAAGCATAATTTATGCCTGTTGCTGCAGTGTGCTGGGGCCCCCCACATGTCACCTGGCCGCCCTTGGCCTTGCCGCGCGTTAATTTCTTCCCGAGCGCCGACTCGGCCCAGTGCGCGCAGAGAAAAATTGCCTAAGGGGCCGGCCTCCCCTTTGGCACAGTGCCCGTATTCCCCGCTGGCTCTATAGGCCAGGGGAAATTCCTAGTACTGCTCTTGTTCGCTACTTGGCCTGCCCTGGGAGTCCCCGCCTCCTTACCTCCTAACCTCGCTAAGCTGCCTCACTGCACAAAACCTCCCTCTCTGTCGGCGCGGAGAAAAAGGCCGACCCCACCCACCACCCCCCTTATAAACCCTTACACTAACCCCACCCCTACTTACCTTTCTCCAATGAGGCGCCTTCCGCGCCACTTCCCCTGTCCCGAACACACCCGCGGAGAGACTAGACTGCGTCTCTCTCTCCGCGGGCCCCTTCATTCTCATATATATATATATATGGCACAAGTACTTTTCAATCTGTATACTGGAGACTCATTGCTAGCAATGATCAACCTAAAAATGTACCCCACATTATTGGGGACACTATCTCTACCACTTTTGCAGTATGCATACAATACCATTCTATTAGATCAGACTGCAGTTGGTCTTCAGAGGAACTTAAACGGCCTCCATCAATGCAATGAATTGAATAATCTGACAGAAAGGGGGTCATTATGAACATGGCGGTAAACATAGTTCCCCGCTGTGGCGACACTGAACAGAATCCCGCCATTGGCGGTGAACAGAAACCCGCCATATAAAGATGCAAAAATCAGAATCCGAGAAAAATTTCCCTGCCACCAGTCACCGCCAGGACCTTGAAGGCGAAAATGCTGGACATCCCACCCCGCCACCGCCGAGCACCCAAACTCCCCGCCCTCCAAATAATGATGCACAAATCACCGTGTGGTCAGTGGAAGTTGAACGACTATTGGCGGTACAGACCTCTACGGCCAGCAATGGGACCCAACAGTAAGAATTGCACACATTGGCAAGTGTGAAACCCACACACCTAACACACATCCACAACACTATAAAACACTCACAGACACACCCCACAATTCCCACCCCACCACCAATAGGACAACTGAGATTGAGAACTCCACAAGCAGACACTGAACTCCACAACAAACAAATCACACACCCAACCATCAACTAACCAACACAACAGCACCTTCACCTTGATCCACACAACACACCACTCACAACACACACCATGGCACCCCCCAAGCACCCACGCTTCACAAAAAGGGAGCTAAGGACCGTAGTGGATGAGATACTGAAGGTCGAGCCACAATTATTCGGGGCACAGGTCCAGCACACACCCATCGCCAGGAAGATGGAGTTATGGCAGACCATTGTCAACAAGGTCAACGCAGTGGGACACCATTCACGCACGAGGGACGGCATCTGCAAGAGATGGAACGACCTGCGTGGGAAGGTGAGGTCCATGGCATCCCGGCACAACATTGAGGTCCAGAAAACTGGGAGAGAACCTCCACCAACACCACCCGACTACACTGACTGGGAGGAAAAGGTACGTTCCATCCTGCACCCTGAGGGCCTCACTGGACTCACTGGAGGAATAGACTTGGGTAAATCGTCTACAATTACCCCATATCCATCACACCTGTAATGCATGCACCACCCCACCCCTCCAATAGCCACCAGGACCACTATCCCACCAAGGCCACAATAACTACATCCAGTCACCCTGCATGCCCACAATTCCACCAACAGGCCCACATATCTGTGCACAGCCACTTACCCCTGCAAGTAATCACAAAGGCACTACACCACCCACAATGCACCTTCACATCCTAAGCAAAATGCAATGGCAACCTCACAAAGGCACCCTGCATGGCCCAAAAGTGGAAAACCTACACGAACAGCCTAGCCCTGTGCACCCCATCCAATTATGCAATTGTAACAGACATGTCCATTCCTCCCAACAGGCACCACCACCCATGCCACCCTGATGGACAGGACAAGGAGTGGCAGTACCCCACATGGAGACAGAGGCACTACCCAGGATACTGGAGAGGGCACCCTGGACAGTGAGGAATACCTTGGCCTCTCACACAGTCCTGGACTATCACCATCCAGCAGCCCCACCCAGGACACCACTGACACCCCTACCACCCACCCACCAACATCAGGCCAGGGCAACCGGCGCCACACCTGTGTATCCAGGCCACAGACTGGTGGAACACAAGGTCAGAGGCCACAGTCACCACCTACTATCAGGCAGGATGACGGTGGCCCCAGTACAAGTGGTACTGCCATACCTGTGCATGGGACACAGGCACAGAGGGCTAGGCCCAGTGGGAGGGCATCATTGTCCCAGAGGGAGGCCACTGGATGGACGCTGCAGCCCAGGTCGTGATCTCTGAGGTCCTTGGAGCATACCACCATACCCAGGACAGGATGGGCCAGATTGTGGCCATCCTGGAGCAGAGTCAAAGGCTGCAGATAGCCCAACACCAAGAGACCATGGAGCAGTGGAAACTGCACAATACCACCATGGCCACCATAGCAGGTGCGCTGCTGCACCTTGTCCCAACCCAGCCTGAGACCCCCAGACCATAAATCCCCTACTACAGGCCAAGATATAGACCAGACAACAACAGCAGCAGCAGCAACTGGACTTGTGCCACCATCTGAGGACACATAGGAGACCAACACCTCAACCTGTACAGGCCAACACCAAATGGGCCCTCAGGCCCAGATATGGCACTGGAACACCTGCCAAGACCAAGGCCCCCTCTAAGAAGTGACTCTGACAAGAACTGTCCCCCAAGTGTGCCACTGAACCATCATCCACACCGTGCAATAACAATCCCAAAACTTGTAAATAAGAGATGGACATAATACCACTGCCAACAATCGCTGAGACCATGTAGCCAATATGGACATCCACCAGTAGCCCACTCCCATCACTGTAAAGAGCACCATGGCTTCCCTGACACCAAATAAAACACCTGTTCACCAATGTAAATACCCCCTGTTATTATGTTGAATCAAATCGAAGTGTGCATGCACTTGTCACTGAAATTATTTATTCATATCTTTGTTGCAGGAATGGCACCCCATGCATAACATGAGGTGGTGCCAACAGAAATGTCTAACAAGTTGTCCATAATGTCACATGTTCCATGCAAACCTGGTCACAGTGACAATGTCTATAGACCCAAAACCCCCATAGAGGATAAGGCATACCGACAGTATGCAGCACAGACAACCACAGCATCAAATAGTACCACTTAGTTACTGGAAGTACAGTTGGATCAGTTGGTTCCTGCAGTGTACATCTTCCCCCTCCTCATCATCACCATCACTCTCATCCCCTCTCTGAGGAAGATGGTCTGGATATACATCCCTCTGTTCCTCCAAGAGAGGAATAGATTTCCTCACAGCCACGTTGTGCAGCATGCAGCAGGCCACCACTATTCTACACACCTTCTCAGGCTCATAGGCCAGGGATCCCCCGGAGATATGGAGACAACAGAATCCAGCCTTCAGGAGACCTATTGTGCGCTCTATCACCCTCCTAGTACGTCCATGGGCATCATTATAATTCCTCTCTGCATGTGTCCTAGGATTCCTCACTGTTGTCAGTAGCCAACGCACGTTGGGGTAGCCAGAATCACCTGCAAAAGGGGCAAAACAGGATTGTCACTGACAGCCCTAATTTGCAGACAGCCTGGCTGTCTGCTATGTACCACAAAGTGTCAGACACACTTACCTATGATACATCCTCTGTCCCCTTGTGAGTTGTCCCATCATGTGTGGCACACTGCTGTTCCTCAGCACATAGTAATCATGGACTGATCCAGGGAACATAGCATTCACATGTGAGATGTACTGGTCTGCAGTACACACCAATTGAATGTTCATGGAGTGAAAGTTCTTCCTGTTTCTGTACACCTTTTCCCTTACTCTTGGGGGGATGAGAGCTATGTGGGTTCCATCGATGGCACCTATCACATGGGGAATGTTGGCAAAGGCATAGAAGTCTGACTTGATGGCAGGGAGGTCAGCACTTTGGGGAAACCTCACATATGACTGCAGGTTTGGTACAAATGCATTCAGGAATTTGGATAGTATCATGCTAAACATTGGATGTGAAAAACCTGCACCCATGCCCACAGTCACCTGAAATGAGCCTGTGGCCAGGAAATGGAGTACAGAGAGCACTTGCACTTCAGTAGGGATGGCATGCTGATTCCGATTAGCCGGTCTCAGTGCTGGATCCATTAATGCACAAAGTTCATGAATAGTAGCACGGTTGAGTCTGTAATTGATAATGATGTGACGCTCCACCATGGTCTCCAAATCAACAAGTGGTCTCTACACCGATGGGGCCCTCCCTCGCCACATGGAGGAGTTGAGAACACATGTGAGGAACAAACATACATCTGCCCAACATGTTAAATATTCAGCACTGCTGGCATACAAGTCATTGACACATATGCATAGTAGGATGCTAAACTTGAGTGACATGTCCTCAGTGATACATCAGGACTGTTGTGGTGAGTAAATGTATATTTGTTCATGCCTATGGGGGTTGGGGACAATGGGGCCTGCATGGGGAAAATGAGAAATTAATAACTGCATAGTAATGGCCAAAATGTCTGCCCCCTGTAATCCAGAAATGTTGTAGTGGAAATTCCCTCATGCCGCTAGCGGTTGTCGCAATAGCATAAGGTGTTGTTCACCGCCGTGTGACCATTCATTGGTTAACATGGTTGTCAATGGGGAAAATGAGCGTATCATGAGCGCCGCCGGCTGTGAGGGTGCACACCGCCGCGGAGCGTACGCCATTTCGTCACCCCAAATTCACTTGACTCCCGGATTACATGCATGCAGGCACTCCACTGAGTGTGCTGCTGTTTCCTGACTCTTGTCCTGGAAATGGCACGAGTGGCAGGGGAAAGGGCCCCGGTCTTCACCACCGAGGAACTAGACAAGCTGGTGGGCGGGGTCCTACCACTGTACGCCAAGCTCTATGGTTGACCAGAGGTACAGGTGAGTAGGTGGATTGGGGGGCATGGATGTGTGTAAGGGTGGTAGTTGGATGTAAACATGTGTGCATGTTTGACACTGTACAGTCGTGGGAGTCATGACATGCTGCGTGTGTGAGGTCCTGTTATGCTGTTGTGAGTGTCCGTCCCATAGGGGACGAATAGCCAGCTGTATCTAATGGGCATTGTCTGACCTCTGTGTTACTTTTTCTGTGTGTCCCACATAGGTCAGTGCCCATCAGAAGAGGGGAATCTGGCATGCCATCGCCAGGGAGGTGCGGACCCTGGGGGTCTACAACCGGCAGAGCACCCACTGCAGGAAGTGGTGGGAGGACGTGCGGCGCTGGGCGAGGAAGACCTGCGAGGCCCAACTGGGAAAGTCCTCCCAATGAGGAAGAGGGGCCTGTCTGGCCCATACCCCCCTAATGCGCCATATTCTGGTGGTGGCGTATCCGGACCTGGATGGGCCCTTGAAGGCTGCACAGCGGACACAAGTGGCTGAGTACAGAAACCATCGTATGCCTCCTTGATGGATGTGTGAGTGTGCTGTAGTATGTATGCTGTCTATTGGCAGGGACTCTGACTGATGTCATTTTACATAATGGCCCCCGTGGGAAGTTAGGTTGTAATGGACAGGTCTGCAGTACTTCAGGTCCTTCTGTGATGTAGGAAATGGATGGAGGGCAGGGTTGTGGCCACTAGTCAGGGGCATAGCCATGTGTATAGCGGTAGGTGCTGCATAATGGAACATTTGCAGGGTGGGAATATGTGTGAACCAGTTATGTACCTCCATTCAGCTATTTGCAAGTGTCTCTACTGTTTTGTCTCCTCATCCCTGTTCTCTTGTGTTGTCTGTGTACATCAGCATCATCTGGCGAGGGAGCTGTGGCACCGGCGAGTGGGGATGCAGTGGCCCACGGTTCCACAGAGGCAGAGTCGAGCGATGCCAAGGGGACCAGTGGGTTGGAGGGCAAGGGGAGTACCACGGGGGAGGCAACTACCACTGGAGGTAGTGACTCAGATACCTCCTCCGATGGGAGCTCCATGGTAGTGGTGGACCCTAGTGGGCCCATCCATTCTGTGTCATCTTCCACTACACCTCATACCATCACCGCCCTCCCATTTGCTCCCCACCGAGTTGCCTGTGCCCGCTCACCCAGAAGGGTGGGCGTCTCCTTCGCCCCAGGCACCTCATCCCCTGCCCCAGTCAGCCCTCCTGCCCTCAAAGAGGAGGCTATTGACCTCCTGAGGACCATCTCTGGAGGGCAGACAACCATCGTCAATGCCGTCCAGGGGCTAGCAGACCAATGCCTACCTGGATGGCATTCACAGTGCTGTGTCTGGCCTACAGAGATCTTTTCAGGCTCTGGCCTCCTCTTTGACGGCAGCCAGTGTCCCTGGTCATTCCATCCTCCCTCCAACCACCTCTACCCCTTCCAGCACCCCACTCCCTTCACCCGTCCCAAGTACACATTCTGACAGCTATGCACACACCTCAACACACAAGAAGCACACTGGAAAACACAAGCACCACACTTCCCACCACAGGCATACACACAGCCAACATACAAAGGCACACTCACCAACATCCACTTCCCCCAGTGTGTCCACCTCTTCCGCCTTCCTGTCTGTCACCTCTACATGCACACTCACAGGCACTGCACCCTCATTCACTGTTGCTGACCCCATTCTGGCAGTCACCACAAAATCAGACATCCATTCATGCACCCCAGACACCACACCTGCACTCACCACAACGACTTTGGTTGACACATGCAGCACAATCACCAAACTTGCAGACACACAGACAACATACATTTACACTGGCAGCCTGTCTTGTCCCAGTGTGTCCACCCCCTCCTCCCAAGACACTCAAACTTTCCAAGACACCCACCCAACACACATCCACCATACCTCAGCATAATGTACAGGCACCTGCACCCACATCACGCACACCTACACTTGTCACGACCACTCCCTCTACCTCCACTCCCACACCTTCCTCCAGGTCCACACCGATTGCCCCTAAAAAAAATTCCTATCCTGTGTTGAGCTATTCAAACCCACTGGCCCACCCCGTCTCGTCCCTAAAAGTGCCCACCTCCTTGCCCTGCCTACTCCTCCCACGTCACAGCCCGCCTCTGTCCGCCCTTCCCATTCCCGTGCTACCTCCCCTGTGAGCAAGAGACCCCGTGCTGGCCCAGGTACATCTGCCACACCCCAGTCCAAGACCGCTCCACCAGCTTCAAAGGCCAGAGCAAGCCCCCTCCTTCTCCCAAACGTTAAACCAAGCCCCCCCCCCAGTCATATGGCACCACCCCACCCCCCCCTCCTCCTGAGGTGCCTGGATGCCCCATTGTTGCCCCTTTAAGGTGGAGAACCATTTGCACTTGTGGGAGTCAAGTTGGGGCCATTTGGGCCCATTGGACTTTGAAATATGGACTGGCCATTGGCCTTCTGTTGTAATTCTGTTGCTTCTGGAGCTTAATAAAAATTTTGTGTGGCCAGTGTTGGTTTTGACACACTCTGGATTGGTGGTTCATCGTTTCTTTGTGGGGGTGTTGTGCACTTGTGTGTACTTTGGGCAGGTTGTCTTGGCCTTGTGTCGGTTAGTACCTCTTGCTCTGGGGTGTATGGCTTGTGCTGTTGTGAGGGGTTGTGGGTGCGTTGCAGGGTGGGTGGAGTGGGTGGGTATGTAACTGTGCCCTTTCTTCCCTTTTTTAGTAGGTTGCAGTACTTACCGTCGTCGCCTTCGTCGGCAGTCTCGTTCGTGGAGGTATCTGGCAAGGAGCAGCATTGGCATGATTTGCCACTCTCTCTCCATGTCTGTTTCGGCGTGCTGTGTGAGCATCCGGTGAGTGATTCCTTATAATTGGTTCATTTCCACCTGGCTTTGCGTGGTGGTGGTTCCCGCCCTGGAACGGACGGCGGTGTAGTGCTTCATTATTTGATGGGTGGGTTAGGCCTTTCCGTCGGCCTGTGGGCGGCCTCTGCTGTCGTTGTCGGCACTCCTCTTCTGGCGGTGAATGGTTTTCAGGCTGCTTGTTTTTCAGCTGGTTCATTATTTGGTGGCCCAGATCACCTGACTGTTGGCGGAAGTTACCGCCACCGCCGACGGGGAGGTGTTTACTGCGATGTTCATAATGAGGGCCTAAATTTGGTGAAAACACAAATAATGAAATTTTGAGTATCCAAGACAAATTACTCATGGAGGATAAAAAGTAAGAAGATATTCCTTACGGATTGTTATAAATATCTTGAAGGATAGATAGACTCGCAATTAATGTGTAAAATAAACACTGGGACCCTGATTTATACTGACTAGCACCATTTTTTAACACCACGCTCGGGCGTCAAATTTATACTTTGACGCTGGGTGGCGCTCAAAAATGTTTAGAGTAATTTTTCCCCCATTAACCATTGCACCTTGTCGTAAGGGAAAATGACGTTAACGGAGGAAAAATGACTCTAATCTGGTTTACAACATGGTAATACATCGCAAAACAGAAATGGTCTTTTTTCCCTGCAATAGCGCCAAAAAGAGACGCAAACGGAGCAAACAGTGCAAAGGAGCCCCAAAACGGATCCCAGAAGCCTGGAGAGACCCCAGGGAAACCCCAGTCAACCAGGAACCAGCCAGCAGGACACAGACAAGACCCAGGGGAGGGAGAAGAGAAAGAGGAAGGGTTGTTTCAGCGCAGAGGAGCATTAAATACTGGTGAGAGAGGTGACGGAGCATCAAAATCAACTCTTCGTCACCTCAGAATTTCCAACTGGAAGGAGAGAGGCAATCTGGCAGCAGATTGTGGATAAGGTCAACAGTATGGCAGAGGTTAGGAGAACAGTGATTGAGTGCAAGAAACACTGGCATGACTGCAAGAGAAGGACAAAGGAAAAATGGCACTGAACAGGAAGGCAGCACTGCAAACTGGAAGTGGGAGTCCAGCACCTCAAGAGGACTTGCCACCACCACCTGTGCTGTAGGGTGGGGGGGTGAACAATTACACAATGTCAGTCAGGTGCCCCTTGGACTGTTGCACATGAAATATGAACCTACCTCAGGCCCTGACCTGAATACAACTCCTCAGAATTGGCAATATCCATAGACACATTTATCATCCAACACTGTCACAAACAGAATGATGTATACAGCAGAAATGTCATACCCATATAGGCCATGCCTGGGTTCAAACCTGAGCTTTTGTCACATGAGCTGTACTGTCACCATGCTGCACTCATGTATCATATTGCAAAGAGGGCTGTATTGAGGGGGAAGACATAGGTGTTCAGTAAGGTAAACAGCCTACTCCGATAGGAGTAGAAACAGTACTCTGCCAGGTCCATGAGTACAATGCAAAGTAGCACACAAACACAAATCACAAAATGAGGAGACATCAATGGCAACAAGAGCACAGTGTGGTGACTATGAGTGTGGTGACTATGCCAACTCTGGGGTGGTGCAAGGTCTCAGCACAGCATGGGTGTATGTGAAACATGTAAGACTGGGAGAGGTGCAAATTGCCATGTGTGGTGCTGCGCCATGAGCACAGCAACACACATTGCAAGGCAACACCATGCAAATGGATGCAAAGGGAGGGTAGAACAAGATAAGAGGCCATCAAGGCACAATAAGGATAGATGACACTCTTAGAAGATATGACTTAGACAATTGTGGCAACTGGGCTTCCATTCATGTGACTTGCAGGTTGGGTATAGGGCTGTAGACTGCAGCTATGATGTATTGCAACAAACCATTGGAACTAAAGGGCGCATCGTAAACCCCTAGCACCACTGAAGCGTCACTTTCAGTGATGCTCCAGTGGCGCTGAGCACTGCGCTGTATTGACAAGGTAGCGTTAAGACACTTTTTATGCATTGTCACCTTGTAAATACGTAGCCACCTGATCATGACAGTGCGTGGAAGTTGGTGCAATGGGTGGTATTTTTTTGTTGGCACTCCTCAGGTCTTAGGGGACAGCAACATGTGAGTCTGCACCTTCATGCTATGTATCTTGTAGTGACAGACCTGCAGCAAGAAACATTGCACACCCCTTCCCCGCTACATGCAGCATAGGAGGGTGGCCAATTTAGAATGTGGCTTAAAGTAATGCAGAGATGGTGATCTGCCAAGATGTACATACAGTGCAGGCCATGACTATCAAACTGTGGCCTATAACATTGTTCACTTGGTGTTCCAGAGTGGCAGCTGATGTTTGTGTCAGTCATGAGGTGTCCAAGGGTGTGTATCCCATTGTCACTGGATGATCAACATAACTAGCAGTGTCTCTCCTATCTTGCAAAACAATACTGTGCATTTCTACTGTCGACACATGCACAGTGCAAGCTATGGGATGTAGCTCAGCTACTTAGCAAATGTGTCCCTTGGCACAATGCATGTGAGGTCAGTGATGTCCTGTAGTCTCCTACTGGGTCCCACTATTACATCCATGATCTGCACTGTGTGAATATGTCCCTCCCCCTGTTAGGCCATTTCTTATATCTGGTACAGACATGATGGTGTTGTGAGTCAGTGAGTGTTGCATGTGAGGTTGCACTACAGTGACTGTGGTTCCACTTCTAACACATCTGGCACATGGTATGTGTTGGTGATTGATCTTGTATTCTTGTGTGTGTGTGAGCCACTGCGTCAAGCAGTTGTCTCTGCGTACTACAGGTAAGTTAGGTATGTGTTAATGAGATGCAGTAGGTATTGGTGCAAGTTGTGTGGTGTTTGATATTTGTTCTGACGACATAACTCTAGACATCTGTGCCTATTTGGAAGTCATATGACATGGGCATGGTGTATGCCCTTGACGTGTCTGTTCTATTTTTTGTTTGGTGTTGTGTGTGTGATGTGTACATAGTGGGCAACCTGAGGCCACTTGTAGTGGTCAGCGTAGTTCTGCTGTTTTCAAAGGGTAGATGTCTGCACCTGTCCCTCCTATGGTGTGCCTATCAAGTTGTGGGTGTGTTACATACATATGGGTGTGTGTATTGGTGTTGTGCACTGATTGTACTGTACTGCAGCATGTTGCAAATGTGTTATCACCTGCACTTATGTGTTACCCTGGCCATATGTTACTGTAGTGGTGTATGTCTTGTGTGTCCGACAGGGTTGGTGTGTTGTGTGTACATTACCAGATTTGTAGACTTACCCACAAGTAGGTCATTTCCAAATTGGCCATCCTGGAACTGTTCATCGATCGTACTGTGCCGGAATATGTAGGCGTCATGGACACTCCCCTGGATACTTGGCCAAAATGTTTATGAATAATCTGTGGTGGTCCACTATGTCCTGCACATTAATGGAATGTGTGTGCTTGCGATTCCAGTATAAGGGCTGTGTGGCTGCAGGTGGTACGAACCAGACCTGGGTGCAGTCCATTGCACCGAGCACATGCGGAAAGTAATGGATTTGATAGAACCCCTGTTTGTTCTCCTGTTGCTTTTGCTGGGTGTTGGGGAATCTGATGTGTCAGGTTGTCAGGGAGATGATGGCATCTAAGACCTTTGGCAGGAATGCAGAGAATGAAGGCTGTGATTCACCACCAACCAGTGCACCCGTTGTTTGGAATCAGCAACTTGCCAGCATGTGCAGGACAGTGAGCAACTTTGTTATAGGTGGTATGTTGTGTAGGGTCTGCAGGCTGGCTGCAATTTGCGGCTCAATGTGGTGCAGCAGGTGTATTGTGGCTTGCTGGTTCGGTCTATAAGTCCTAATGATGTGCAGGTCCCTGAGGCCAAGGAGGATTGTCCTGGTTCTGAAGACCCTCTCCTGCCTTCTGCGTTGCCTTTGTCGGCTGCATTGTGGTGGTGGTGATTGCTGGAGTTGTTGCTGTCCTCTGAGCCGTCTAGCAAGCTGTATCAGTATCACCTCCATCTTCTCCTGTGGGTTGTAATGTTGCTTCTGTGTGTTTTCCTTAAGTAGTGGTGTGTGTGCCCCATTTTAATGCCCACCCTGACCCAGGAGTTAAATTTTGACACAAATCGGTGTTTGAGTCATTTTTTGGGTCCACCTCCCACCCGTGCATCTTTTTTTGCCCAGGTGGATAAATATGGCGCTAGGGAGTTTGAGTCATTTTTTGGACAGGAACGCCTGTCCCACATCTCATTGACTCAAGGAGTTTTCACGCATCTGAAAAATGAAGTTAATACCATTATTTTGACGCTAGATGGGTCTAGCATCAAACTATAAATATGGAGTTAAGTTTACGCTGGATTTGCGTAAAAAAACAAATGACGCAAGTCTGGTACAAACAGAGTATAAATATGCCCCTATGTATCCATGCATGCTACCTCTAAAATCAATTGCTGAAAAAGAATAGCAGCTTATTGAGCCCTACCAGGATGAAAATACTAGAAATGACTAAAGCAAAATTGGCACCAGAATTACTTTATTGGTCCTCAACATGAGAATCCAGATTGCATGATGAAATGGAGAAGATCTGTTTGGGAGTCATAAGGATGTTATTCGGGCTACCCAAAATCTCCCCAGTCTGCCAACTCAGATTTGAATTTAGTTATCAATCTATCCATCCAAATAGCCACCTGATTTATTAAATATTATTTCCAACTAAGAAGTGCACCAGAAAACTCCTTGAAAGACCTGATTTGGAAGGCTCAGCAAAAAATCCACAGATCTATATAAGTAATGGAATTCAAAATATGACCAGAATCTTAAAAGATCTAGAGCCATTAAAAACTGGGGGGAAGGGACAGATGATAGTTATCTC
This sequence comes from Pleurodeles waltl, assembly GCF_031143425.1. NCBI lineage: Eukaryota > Metazoa > Chordata > Amphibia > Caudata > Salamandridae > Pleurodeles > Pleurodeles waltl. The sequence continues at coordinate 880,274,823 of NC_090437.1, forward strand.
AAAGCGTGAGTTAAGATAGCTGATAAACATCAATGGATTGAGCATCATTTAGTGCTTAGACACAAATAGTTCTGTTGGAAAGAGCTTGTTACACATATACATATCTAATTAATTCATATGAGGAAATACATTAAGAAAACATGGGTCTGTATAACTCAATGCATCACATATGTTCAATGAAAACTCACTAACAGTGAATCATATAATTCAAAAAGTTGTTCTGTACGTGCCGAGTAAAAAGATGCTCATGCAGTGCATCAGAAAAAAAAGTGACTGTACATATAAACAGAAAACACATTCAAATTCTGTAGTGGGTCTGTCCAAACTCTGCAAGTTGAGAGCCTCCCATAGATGAGGTAATTTCACCACCCCTAGGACACCTAGAAAATGGAGATTCAGTTCAGATGGCATACATACACCACTGATGTTTCAATCCTCTTATACAGTGTGTGCTTTCTGTACATCTAAACTGGTCCCTAAAAGGGCTGGTTATGGGACAAATGTTTTATCAAAATATATGCTATAAAACCTCATGTGTTTAAAAAGTAAATGACCAGTCATAGTATATCTTGTTGGGAGGGAATGACTCACCTAACGTCACAGAAAAACTATGAAAGCCCTTCTTGTACCCAAAAACGTGCTACTGTGTTGTAAAAACAGCAGGTTAGGGAGGAAATATAGAAGTACAAGTTCAGGTTGGCGTGGTCTAGTTTATGAAACTCACCAAACATATCCTGTAGGTATTTACTTCTTATGTGTTAGACCTGGCATCCTCTGCTTCCTGTATTTTTGACAGTGTGCTGGGCTATGTTTTTGCTGGTTTTTGTTACTCTGGGCACTGTACTACTGCTGACCATTGCTAAAGTGCAAGTGCTCCCTGTATATATTGTGATGAAGATTGGTTATTCCTGATTGGCATATTTGATTTACTAGTCAGTCCCTAGTAAAGTGCACTAGAGTTGCCCAGGGCCTGTAAATCAAATGCTACTAGTGGGCCTGCTGCACTGATTGTGCCTACCACATGATTAGCCCTGTAAACATGTCTCAGTCATGTCTGTGTGTGCAGTCTTGCACTGCCAATTCGACCTGGCAAATGTACCTACTTGTCAATCCCAAACCCTCCCTTTTACTACATGTAAGTCATCTCTATGGTAGGCCCTCTGTAGAACCATGGGCAGGGTAAAGTGTATTTAAAAGGTAGGACATGTACTAGTCTGTTTTACAGGTCCTGATAGTGAAATCCTGCCAAAGTTGTGTTTCACTATTGCAAGGCCTAGCTCTCCCATAGGTTAACATGGGGACTACTTTTCAATATCTTTTAAGTGCAGTTTCCTATTGAGAGCAGAGAAATGGAGTTTGGGGTCTCTGAACTCACAATAGAAAAATACATCTTTTGGTAGAGTTGTTTTTTAGATTATCTGTTTGAAAATGACACTTTTAGAAAGTGGGCATTTTCTTGCTTAACCATTCTGTGCCTCTGCCTACCTGTGGAATCCAATCAGTTGGGCTGTTTGTGAATTCCCTCTAGACAGTGACACAAAGGGAGTTGAGGTGTGTCCTGCATACCCTGACAAGTCTCCTGGGCTAGAGTGGGGAGGAAGGAACTGACACTTACACTTGAAAGGGTTGTGCCTGTCCTCACATAATGCAGTCTCCAACCCCCTGGTGTGTGTCTGGGGCCAGCCCTAGGCAAGGCAGGATCTTGTGAACAACAGAGACTTTCCTTTGAAGTTTGCCTACTTCCAAGGCAGAAATGAGTGTAAGTAGCAGACCCAAAACCCCAGACTTTTAGAATACTTCTGTGTGAGAAATGGGGTCTACAGTTGGCAGAAGTATACACCCTTGTCCAAGTAGGGACCACAATCCTAGTCAGGGTAAGTTGCACACAATCCAAATTATCCTGTGCCCACCCTCTGGTAGTTTGGCACTCAGCAGTCAGGTTTAACTTAGAAGGCAATGTTTAAAGTATTTGTGCAATAAATCATGCAATAATACTGTGAAAACACCACAAAAATGCACCACACAGTTCTAGAAAAATATAAAATATTTATCTGAGTAAATTAAGGGCAAAACGATCAAGATTTGATAAGCACAAGTTGAAATATAATTTCTGAAATGATAAGAAGAGTCTTAAGTCTTTAAGAATCAACAAATGTTTTTTGGGTGCACAAAGTACCTGGAATGCATCAAAATTACATGCACAAAGACCGCAGAGGAAGAGATGCATGGAAAAAGGAAGGTGTGCATCGGATTTCCTGACGTGCACAGATGATGCGTTGATTCTTCCCACGCTACAAGGGCTTTGTGACGATTTCTGGCACGCAGTCCTGGATCCTCACTGCGATGCGGGGTCTTTTGATGCCCAGGGACGATGCGTGGAAATCCTGGGTGTGCGGGACGAAATCACAGTTGCTGCGTCGATCTGGAGTGACGATGCCTCAGAGTTTCTGTCACACGGCAGGAGCTGTGTCGATTCCTAACATAGGAAGTCGGGCTGCGTCATTCCGGCTCAGCGATGCGTCAATCCGGTGTGGCTGTGCGTCAAAGTTCCAGTCGGAATGCAGGCACTCCGTCGATCTCCACTCGAGGAGCTGGGCTGCATTTTTGTGGTTCAGCGATGCAGCGATTCTTTCACCCTTGTCCAGTTTCCTGGAAGAGTAGAAGTCTTTTTGGCCCTAAGACTTCAAGAACAGGAGGCAAGCTCCTACCAAGCCCTTGGAGAGCACTTCTCAGCAGAGCCAGAGGCCAGCAAGGCAGCAGGGCAACAGCAAGGTAGCAGTCCTTCACAGCAAAGCAGTCCAGGTGAATCCTTTGGGCAGCCAGGCAGCTCCTCTTGGCAGGTTGTAGGATCTGGTTCAAAGTGTCTCTCCCAAGAAGTGTCTGATTTGGTGGGGTAAGGGACCCAATTTATGTACCCAAAAATGCCTTTAAAGTGGGGGAAGACTTCAAAGAGTGGTTTTAAAGTGCACAAAGTCCCCTTTCAGTACAGGTCTGCCTGCCAGGGTCCCATTAGGGGGTTTGGCAGTCCATTGTGTGAGGGCAGGCTACTAGCCTTTGAAATGTAAGTGTCAGGCCGCTCCACCCTGCCAGCCCAGGAAGACTCATTTAGTATGCAGATGAGTGCAGGTGTGACTGAGTACCATGTGTTTGTGGTTGTCTCGGTGAAACGCACAAGGGAGCTGTCAACCAGCCCAACCAGATGTAGATTGGAGACAGACTGTAAGGCACAGATGGATTTTAAGTGCACAGAAATGCTCACTTTCTAAAAGTGGCGTTTCTAAAATATTAATATAAAATCCAACCTTACGAATAAGGAGGATTTTTTATTACCATACTGGCCATACTAAGCATGACCTGTTTATCCCTTTCTGATCAGAATCTACCACTCAAACAATTTTTGAGGGTAGCCCTAATGTTAGCCTGTGAAAGGAGCAGGTGTCACAGTTTTGGAAAACAAATTTAGGAGTTTTCCACTACCAGGACATACTGTCATGACCACACAAACTTGCCAGGCTGAATCAGTGAAACGTCTAAAGAAAGCAATAAGAATGCAGGCAAAAAGGTATCCACAGTGGAGAGCGATATCCTAGCTGGAAGAAGGTTTGCCAAGCAGTATTGCGTTTAATACAAGGAAAGAGTCAAAGAGAGAAATCCAAGATGGCCGACATGAGTCCAGAAGGTTAAGTTGCAGTACTAGTTTTGCATTCAGTTAAATTGCTAGGATACGCACGTGCCGCTTGGAAGCTTCGCACTTCAACTGAGGGTTGGCAGGAATCAGCTGTGTGGTGAGAGTGCGCTTTCGAGGTAAACGTCTTTTGAGGAAAACTAAATGTAGAATGCAATTTTACAGATAACAGATAACCGCTATAGGTTTAGTGCAAGGAGAAAAAGTATTGCAGCTATCGAGAGGGTTGGCAATTCTAAAGAGTTTTTGGCAGGAATGTACAATAGCGAATAAGCATTTACAGGCTCCAAAGTCCTTGACAGCTCTATTGAGCTTATTGAAGAAACGAACAATCATGAATAAACATTTACCAATACCAAAGTCCTAGACAGCTCCATTGAGCTTAGTGAAGAAACGAACAATAATTAATAAACATTTACAAATACCAAAGTCCTAGACAGCTCCATCAAGCTTATTGAAGAAACAAACTATAACAAATAAGCATTTACAAATACAAAAGTTCTTGACAGCGCTATCGAGCTTATGGAAGAAACTAACAATAACAAATAAGCATCTACAAATACAAAAGTTCTTGACAGCACTATCGAGCTTATGGAAGAAACAAACTATAACAAATAAGCATTTACACATACAAAAGTTCTTGACAGTTCTATCGAGCTTATGGAAGAAATTAACTATAACAAGTAAGCATTTACAAATACAGCACTTATAAGACAGTCGAGAGGAAGTATACGTTATCAATTCTAACTCAACCAACAAATAACTATATATATATATATATAAATATATATATATATAGCAACCCAACAAATTAATTAAGAAAGTGCTGAGAAGCTCTTTGTGTTTAATTGACATCCATTCAATGAAGTTCATTCTTACATCAATAATATTCAAATACACCAATAGAGAGAAGCAAAACCTCAGGGAGTTCAGGTGCCGTTTTCCAATGATAGATGTGAGGGGGCAGACTGAGTATTGACCTACATCATCTCTATGGCAGTCTCTCTAAATCCCATTCCCCTTTCCCCTTCCAGGGTCCTCAATACGAAGGTTCAAACTTGTTGCGAGTAGTCTGGGTTGGGACTGAGGAGTTATCTTCTGCTCCGGAGGAAATCAAACCGAGGTACCCTGACAGACTGAAGTGCCATCCTAATTTTAGAGAAAACAGATTTCCTCCTGAGCAGAATGGCAGAAGGAATTGAAGTAAAGGCATTAGCAACTATTTTGGAAGGACTGCAGAAACACATCCATGTCTACTGATTCAGCGTTTTCACAGACCCCTAGCCCTTCACAGTCCACAGGTATACCCACTCAAGTGATCCATGCTATTTCCCCTATTATTCCTCTGGCCCAATCTGAGCATTTTGGTGGAAGTCCAAATAAGGCGCAAATTTTTCTAACTCAAGGCTCATTGCATTTTTTATGGAGACCCATCATTTTTTCAGAAGACCAATCTAAGGTGGCATTTATATTGTCTTATTTGACAGGTGATGCAGCTGCATGGTCCATGCCAATAGTATCCAGAAATTATCCTGTTTTATATGATTTTCAACATTTCAAAGAAGAGTTCTTAAGAATATTTGATTGCCGAACTGCAGCTCAAGCCACTGACAATGAGCTATTGGAAATAAGGCAAGGTAATAAAGACCTAGTAGCCTCAATAAACTCATAGTAGAAACCGCTTGGCCAGAAACAAAAAGGATGAATTGAAAGATGCCTTCGCGGAAATTCCAAATAGACCCATGAAATCTTAGAGCTAATTGATTTTGTACTGCAGATTGACCATCGGTTAACTGAACGAAAAGCAGAAAAGAGAAGAGATTATCGGCCTCTTCCTCCGAGATTTGATCAAGTAAAAAATGATCATACGAGAGTAAGAGAAGGGATAACAGTGGAAGAGCCAATGCAAATTTGTTCCATTTGAGGTCAGTTATCTAAGGAAGAGAAAGAAAAAAAAAGAATAAATCAACTGTGGTGCATCCGGACATTTTGTTGAAAACTGTCCCAAGAAACCAAATACTATTCAGTTTGTAAAAGGCCTGCTTCATCAGTAGGGGGAGTTGCCCTGATGAAAGCAGAACCCAAGACAACTCCCTCAGATCAGCGAGTGGCAAATACCTTCCAGACAGCAGCACCACATTTGGTACAAACTGTATCAGTTAAGATGCCTGAGAAGGAAATTCAGGGAATATCAGTTATGATTGATTGTGGAGCTACAGGCAATTTTTGTGACATCAAATATGCTCGTAAGATGGGAATTCGATTTGTTAAGAAATCAACTCTGGAAGTAGTAAGAGCTGTGGATGGTACCAGTCTTTCTTCAGGTCCAATTACTCATGAAACTGAACCAATTCATTTGCAAGGCTTTGGTGGACATCAGGAACAGATCATTTTTAATTTAATAGATGCTCCACAATTTCAACTAATTCTGGGTCTGCCCTGGCTTACTGAGCATAATCCGCAAATTGATTGGAGTAAGAGAACAATCGAAATGAATTCCTCCAATTGTAAAGAGAATTGCTTTCATGGTGAAGCAGAAGCGTTCACAAAGTCCCAAGCGGCCTGCTTAGCATCACATTCTCCAATGATCTGTACACTTGAAACAACAGAAATCCCGAAGGAATATGAAGATTTAGTTGCAGTCTTTGACAAAAAAGAGGCTGAGAAATTGCCGCCACACCGACCTTATGACTGTAAGATTGAACTAGAGCCGGGAGCGATATTGCCATGTAGCCGAATATATGCATTGACCGAAGCAGAGAACCAACATTTGAAGGAGTATTTGGATCAATATCTTGCTAATGGGTTTATTTGCCCTTCTCAATCCCGGGTTTCATCCATACTATTTTTCATACCAAAGAAGGATGGGGGACTTCGAACTTGCATTGATTACCGAGCCCTCAATCAGGTTACCATCAAGAATCGATACCCGCTGCCTTTGGTGTCAGTTCTATTAGACCAATTAAAAAATGCTAAAATTTATACTAAATTGGATTTGCAAGGAGCATATCATTTGATTCGAGTGGCCTCTGGAGATGAATGGAAACCAGCCTTTTGAACTTGTGTGGATTATTTGAATATCAAGTGAGGCCTTATGGTTTATGCAATGCTCCCGCAACTTTCCAGCATTTTGTTAATGACATATTACGAGACTTCTTCGACAGAATTGCTGTGGTGTATATTGATAGTATTCTTATTTTTTCTGACAATCTGCAGGAACATGTTTCCCATGTTTGATCCATCCTCACAAGACTGCAGGAGCACTTTCTTTATGTGAAGTTGGAGAAGTGTGCATTTCATGTAGAACAAGGAGAGTTCTTAGGATTCATTTTGTCATCGGAAGGAGTTAGCATGGACCCATCTAAGATAAAGACAGTACAAAATTGGCCTTCTCCTTGTAACGTCAAGGAAATCCAGAGTTTCTTGGGGTTTGCCAATTTTTATCAAAGATTCATATCAAATTTTTCTCAAACAGTTACCCCCATTATTCGTTTGTTAAAGAAAGGAGTGAAGTTTGAGTGGACGAAAGAAGCAGATGATGCTTTTAATTTTTTGAGAAACTCCTTCATCACAGCTCCAATATTACTCCACCCCAATCCAGATGAGCCTTATTATGTGGAGGCAGATGCTTCAGATGTTGCCATAGGAGGTGATTTTTTCTCAGCGTCATAAAGATGCAGGTCAATTACATCCCGTTGCTTATTTCTCTTAAAAATGTACTCCTCCAGAGATAAACTATTCAATTGCGGATAAGGAGCTGTTGGCGGTCAAAAAAACCTTTCGTAAGTGGAGACATTATATTTTGGGAGCTAAACATAAAGTGACCATCTACACAGACCACCAAAATCTACAGTTTTAAAAATCAGCTTGAACATTAACAGCAAAACAACTACGTTGGTCTTTTTATTTTGCAGACTTCGATTTTGTTATCACCTTTAGACTAGGAAAAGCAAATGGCAAGGCAGATGCTCTGTCTCAAATTGATATCGGTACATCTAAAGAGCTTCCAGAAAAAGATCCGATCATTCCACAAGAGAAGTTTATATCAACCATACTGTATGAAGATTTGACCAAAGAAATCCAAGAAAACTTAACACCTGAAGGAATGCTGAAGTGGTCCAAAGAAGACCCGGAAAGAGAAATCAAGAATGGCTTGCCATATTATAAAGGTGCACTGTATGTGCCGACTGTGGAGCTGCAAGAAAAAATTCTTCAGGCCTGTCATGATAAACAGTTGGCTGGACATAAAGGAATTCAAAAGACTCAGAATTTGAAACAAAAAAATTTTTTTAGTGCCCACAAATGAAAACTCAGATAAGGCAATATGTGTCAACTTGTGACAAATGTCAAAGAGGAAAATCCAGTAGAACAGCTCCACAAGGACTTTTAGGACTCTTACCCACAGCACCCCATAATTGGCATACTGTTACTATGGATCTCATAGTGGATCTCCCTAGTAGTCAAGATTTTTATACTATCTTAGTTTTTGTGGACACTTTCACTAAAATGGCACATTTCATTCCTTTAAAAGAAATTCCTTTTGGTCTACAAGTTGCTCAGTTGTTTACACAACATAAAGTACGCGCTCATGGGGTTCCAAAAAATTATTCTTTCTGACAGGGGGTCTCACTTTGTTTCTCGCTTTTGGAATGGCTTTACTAAGCGATTAGGAATTGAGTCACGTTACTCTACCAGTTATCATCCTGAAACAGATGGGCAAATAGAGAGAGTGAATCAAGAATTAGAACAATAATTAAGACTCTAGTTATTTGATCAAGAGAAGGAATGGTCAGAGTTGGTTTGGGCAGCTGAATTTGCTTCTAATAATGCTTTTCATTCCACCACTGGGTTCACCCCCTTTTATCTAAATCAAGGAAGGCATCCTAATGTAATTTTAGGCAAAGAAGATGACTCAGTGCCTGCAGTAGAAGAGATGGTGAAGAGATTGCAGACCACGTTAGTTAGCGCTAGGAGAAACATCATATAAGGCTCAGGCAGATAGGAAAAGAAGAGAAAGTCCGATTTATGCAAAAGGAGACAAAGTTGGGTTATCCATTCGTCATTTACACCTCAAAGGAAACTGTAAATTACATCCACGATTAATAGGCCCATTTAAAGCAGACAAGATGATTAATCCAATGGTAGTTAAATTGCAGCTGCCAGCACATCTAAAGATACATCCAGTGACCGTCTACACAGACCACCAAAATCTACAGTTTTTAAAATCAGCTTGAACATTAACAGAAAAACAACTATGTTTGTCTTTTTATTTTTCAGACTTCGATTTTGTTATCACCTTTAGACTAGGAAAAGCGAATGGCAAGGCAGATGCTCTGTCTCGAATTGATATCGGTACATCTAAAGAGCTTCCAGAAAAAGATCCGATCATTCCACAAGAGAAGTTTATATCAACCATACTGTATGAAGATTTGACCAAAGAAATCCAAGAAAACCTAACACCTAAAGGAATGCTGAAGTGGTCCAAAGAAGAACCGGAAAGAGAAATCAAGAATGGCTTGCCATATTATAAAGGTGCACTGTATGTGCCGACTGTGGAGCTGCAAGAAAAAATTCTTCAGGCTTGTCATGATAAACAGTTGGCTGGACATAAAGGAATTCAAAAGACTCAGAATTTGATACAACAAAATTTTTGGTGGCCACAAATGAAAACTCAGATAAGGCAATATGTGTCAACTTGTGCCAAATGTCAACGAGGAAAATCCAGCAGAAAAGCTCCACAAGGTCTTTTAGGACCCTTACCCACAGCACCCAATCCTTGGCATACTGTTACTATGGATCTCATAGTAGATCTCCCTAATAGTCAAGATTGTAATACTATCTTAGTTTTTGTGGACACTTTCACTAAAATGGCACATTTCATTCCTTTAAAAGAAATTCCTTGTGCCCTACAAGTTGCTCAGTTGTTTACACAACATAAAGTACGCGCTCATGGGGTTCCAAAAAATTCTTGTTTCTGACAGGGGGTCCCAATTTGTTTCTCGCTTATGGAAGGTCTTTACTAAGGTATTAGGAATTGAGTCACATTACTTTACCAATTATCATCCTGAAACAGATGGGCAAACAGAGAGAGTGAATCAAGAATTAGAACAATATTTAAGACTCTATTTATTTGATGAAGAGAAGGAATGGTCAGAATTGGTTTGAGCAGCTGAATTTGCTTATAATAATGCTGTTCATTCCACCACTGGGTTCACCCCCTTTTATCTAAATCAAGGAAGGCATCCTAATGTAATTTTAGGCAAAGAAGATGACTCAGTGCCTGCAGTAGAAGAGATGGTGAAGAGATTGCAGACCACGTTAGTTAGCACCAGGAGAAACATCATATAAGGCTCAGGCAGATAGGAAAAGAAGAGAAAGTCCGATTTTTGCAAAAAGAGACAAAGTTTGGTTATCCATTCGTCATTTACACCTCAAAGGAAACTGCAAATTACAGCCACGATTAATAGGCCCATTTAGAGTAGACAAGATGATTAATCCAATGGTAGTTAAATTGCAGCTGCCAGCACATCTAAAGATACATCCAGTTTTCCATGTTTCCTTACTAAAGAACAGTCCTCCAAATTTACGTCAAAACACCCCTCTGAGTCCTACTTAGATTAGCTCTGCAGAAGAGTATGAGGTCAATCAAATTCTAGATTCCAAAATATGTAAAGACCAACTATATTATCTAATTGATTGGAAAGTATATGGGCCAGAGGAATGATCTTGGGTGCCTCATGTTTACGTACACGCCTCAAGATTAATAAGAAACTTTCACAGAACCTATCCAAACAAACCTAAAGTGGAGAACTGTTCCTGAAGGGGGGGTGAGTACTGTCATGACCACACAAACTTGCCATGCTGAATCAGTGAAACATCTAAGAAAAGCAATAAGAATGCAGGCAAAAAGGTATCCACAGTGGAGACAGTGACATCCTAGCTGGAAAAAGGTTTGCCAAGCAGTATTACGTTTAATACAAGGAAAGAGTCAAAGAGAGGAATCCAAGATGGCCCACAGGAGTCCAGAAGGTTAAGTTGCAGTACTAGTGTTGCATTCAGTTTAGTTGCTAGGATACGCACGCGCCGCTTGCAGGCTTTGCATTTCAACTGAGTTTTGACTGGAATCAGCTGTGTGGAGAGAGCATGCTTTCGAGGTAAACGTATTTGAAGAAAACTAGGGCCCTCTTTACAACCCTGGCGGTCGGTGTTAAAGCAGCAGTAATACCCCGAACAGGCCGGCGGAAAAAAAATGCGATTACGACCGCCAACATAGACAGCCACTTTAACACTCCGACCGCCACGGCGGTACAAACAAACAGCGCGGCTGACACCGCCAATAGACTGGCGGGAGACAATGTACCGCCCACCCTATCACAACACAGCTATCCGCCACCTTTTCCGGGGTAGAACCAACGTGAATAAAAACACGGCGGAAACAGTACACAGAAGGGAAAACACTCACCTCTCCACACCCCACGAGGAACCAGGACACCATGGAGCCCGAATTGCAGATCCTGCTGGCGATGGTCTTCCTGCTCCTCTGTCAGGAGCTCCAACGAAGATGGTGATGACCACAGTGTGTACTGCACCTACAACACAGGGGAGGGAAAAGAGAGTGACACCCACACGCAATACCCCCTCCCCCACCCTCACCCACAACACCATACACACAAATACATGCTGCAACATTACATATACACCACCGCACCCCCCTTTGAATAACGCAAGGAGAAAAGGAAATGATTGTAACAATTGTAATCAATAAAAATCCATTAGTCAAAAGTCAAAATCCAGTATATACAAATATGTACACCAACTACACAAGTCCGGATAGTGTACCAATCATTGTCCGTGGACCACTGGCCCAAAATGCATGGATGAGGCCCACACATGATACCATCACATAGAAAATATACAGGCACCTCAGGGGGAGGGGGGCACCTCAGCCTGATGAACGCACAACGCCACTGCTCCACGAGGGGGCTCCATGACAGCTGCTTTATCCTAGGGAGTGCAATGCCACAGTCTCTCAAGTCTTTTCAGTGGGTGGTTTGCCCACTGCTTTATCCTGGGGAGTGCAAAGCCACAGTCTCTAAAGTGGATAACAGTCTCCACTGGTTCTGGAGGGGGCTTTGCGCCCAGAGTGCTTCATCCTGCCAAGGACTGAGGTAGTGGATGTCTTTCTCCACTGGTTCTGGAGGGGGCCTGGTGCCCAGAGTGCTCCACGTGCAGTGTGGCCGGTACAATTCCCTCACCTGGGTGTGTGTGCGACGAGATTGCCGAGGTACAGGTAGCATGATACGCCATGGAGGCAGCGACATACCCCACACTGCTGTGGCTTCACATTCCATATGCAGGTGACAACTGTGATGACAGTGATGTTTCATGGAAGCTGCCCAGGGTCCTGGAACTCACCAACAGCCTAGGACGACTGAACACTGGGGATGGTAGCCATGTCTGTGGTGGTGCCCCTGGCTGAGGATGTCACGGGCCCCTGGAGGGTGCTTTCGGCGGTGGCAGTTGTGGTGGTGGGAGTCGCGGCGGTGCTGGCTGCGGGGTCTGTGGCGGCGGTACTGGCTGCGGGGACTGTGGCGGTGCATGTGGCGGTGCAGGTTGACGTGGACAGAAGGTGTGACACTGGTCCCTCAGTCAGTGCCACCATGCCCTCTCCTGACCTGCCCTTCAGTTTTTGGCCCTTCCCCACCTTTGATGGTGGTGCAGCTGTCTTGCCACTATCCCCTTTCGTTTTCCCTGACCCCTGGGTGGCAGGTGTTTTCGGCTTCTCCCTCTGGGATGTGGGCACCTTTTTCACCTTGGCAGGAGGCGGAATGTCCTTGCCCTCGCTCCGTGGCACACTGGCAGCCCTGATGGTTGGTGCACTCCATGACCCCACAGCTGCTGGCACCACTGTGCCTGGGGATGTGGTGGCTGAGGTGCTGGGCTTGGACCTTGAAAGCCTGGCCCTAGGAGAGGGACGGGGGTGTAGGAAAGAGGTCAATATTAGCCAGGAAACGTTTTTTAGACACACTGGGACGGGTAGATGGGGGGGGTTTGGGAGTGGAGGTGGAGGTAGTGGTTGTAGGAGGTGTACATCTGCAGAATTTGGGTGAAGGTGCATGGGCTGGAGGCTATTGTGAAGTGGATGGCTGTTGGGTGGGTGTGTGCCTGCATTTGTGTACTTTGGGAGGAGGGCTCACAGACACACTGGGAGAGGACACAGGGGATGTGTGAATGGTAGTGGGGGTGGTGAGTGCACGTGAGCGGTGTGTGGTGATGGGTGTGCTGGTGATGGAGGTAGCGGCTGAGGATGTAGTGCATGCAGGTGTGGGTGGAGACGAGACTGGGAGGGAGGAGGGAGACGTGGAGGAGGGGGACACAGTGGAGGCAGTGGAGGGGAGAGGCTGGGCACAGGGACAATGGCTGCCATCAGTGCTGAGGCCAGAGCCTGAAATGCTCTCTGTTGGGCTGCCTGGACAGAATGAATGCCCTCCAGGTATACATTTGTTTGTTGCAAATGCCTCTCAACACCCTGGATGGTATTCAGAATGGTAGACTGCTCAACAGTGAGGGATCCCAGGAGGTCAATAGCCTCCTCACTGAGGGCAGCAGGGCTGACTGGGGCAGGGCCTGAGGTGTCTGGGGCGAAGGAGATGCCCACCCTCCTGGGTGAGCAGCATGGGACACACGCTGAGGGGCTGCTGGGCGGGCGGTGCTGGTAAGGGGGGTGGCGGCTGTACCTTTCGATGCGGGGGGCACATAGGGGCCCACCACTGTAAGGGGGCTCCCATCAGAGGAAGAGTTGATGTCACTGCTGTCTGCTCCTGTCCCCGCCGTGGAGCTTCCCTCGCCCTCTGTCCCTCTAGTGGCTTCAGACTCCGTTGTTTTCACCCTCCAGGGCCAAATGGGATGCAGCTCCCTCCTGCTCCGGTGCCAATGCTCCTCCGCCTGATGATGCTATTGCACACAAGAACAGGGAGACCATAAAAAGGGAGGGAAAGACAGAAGAAAGACATGTTCAGTGCATGCAACACCAGTACCGTTGGTGGACACTACAGACACAGCAGCCCTCTGCACTATGCCATGCACTTATAGTTCGTCGATTAATCACATGCCCATGGGGTACAAGGCCTAAGCCCGATTTCTGCACACATGGAAGTCACAGGAGCCTGACTAGGTGTAGAAGGCACTAACCACTAGTGGGGTTGGGGTGCCACTGAGCCTGCCTCACAAGGGACCTTGCCTACCAAGATCGCCCTGGCCTAGGGGAACCCACTGCCCACCTCCCCCACCCAGACACCTCGTAATGCGCGCAGAGTCAGCTGAATGAGAGTGTACTCGCCCCCTTGTGGCTGCTGTGATGCCCTCAAGCGCCGATCCAACTCCGGATACGCCACCACCAGGATCCGGAACATCAGGGGGGTCATGGTGCAACGGGCACCCCTCCCACATTGGGAGGCCATCCCCAGCTGGGCCTCCGCCGTCTTCTTGCTCCAGCGGCGGAGGTGGCCCTCCCATCTTTTCCAGCAGTGGGTGCTTCATCTGTGGTAGACCCCCAGGGTCCGGACGTCCTTGGCGATGGCACGCCAAATAGCCTTCTACTGGTGGGCACTGACCTAGAGGAATAGTACAGGGGAAAAGGAAAATCTTTACCCATCCGGACCGTCATACTCATTGGCCCACGTTCCCACCCTTGCCCTGACACACATACACTCACCGTCCGCACATGCAGGCCTCAGTCCCCCCCCATTTATCTTCCATCCACACCACTCCAAACAGGCATTGCCCATGCAGTATGCTCACAGTGTACTCACCTGTTTGTCTGGAGGACCGTACTGTTGTGTGTACTGGGGGAGGACCCCATCCACTAGTTTCTCCAACTCCTCCAAAGTGAAGGCAGGGGCCCTTTCTCCAAACACATGAGCCATCGCCGCTTCCAGACTGAGGTCACAGCAGCACTTGTAGTGTAGATCCTCTCCTGTTGAAGGTCAGGTATCTAGTGAGTGAACAGACAGAAAATGGCGGTCACGTCCGCGGTGGTGCGTACCGTCGCCACCGGCGTACATCTTCATTGGCTCCTCGGACCCATAGGGTCCAATGTTAACCAATGCAGGATTGCGCTGCGGTCTTCGAACGCCTACCGCGACGGTGTACAACGCCAGCGCAGTTACCTCATACCCCTTTGTCCCACCTTACAGGTCAGGCAGCCGCCATTTCAGGGGGCCACATGGCATTAATATTAACTGCGTCACACAAATGTAGGCCTTGAATACACAGAGTAACAGGCATATTGCGGAATAATAAATGTGTGCAAATGACATGTTGTGAAACCTCAGTGTTGGCTGACTCTCTGATCGCTGTCGTCCATAGGGCACGTCTGCTTGGGCAGGTGATGAGATAGTGGCATCCTCCGGTCTACAGACCGCTGGTGGACCTGTCGACAATGGGAGATAGACACGTAATAGTCACCTACAGACTTGATTGTCTAACAATCCATGAACTGTGTGCCCAGTTGGAGCCAGACCTGATGTCAGCTATCCGCCATCCCACAGAAGTCCCCCTTCTAGTGCAGGTCCTGTCAGTACTCCATTTCCTGGCAAGTGGTTCCTTTCAAACAACAGTGGCCATTGCATCAGGGATGTCCCAGCAAATGTTCTCTAACGTGTTGTCCAGAGTGTTGTCTGCCCTGCTGAAACACATGCACAGCTACATTGTGTTCCCTCAGGTGGAGGATTTGCCCACAGTGAAATGTGACTTCTATGCCCTGGGACATATCCCCAACATCATAGGGGCCATTGATGGGACACATGTGGCCTTGGTACCCCCCGCAGGAGTGAACAGGTGTACAGAAACCAGAAGAGCTAACATTCTATGAATGTGCAGATGGTGTGTTTGGCCGACCAGTACATCTCCCATGTGAATGCCAAATTTCCTGGCTCAGTGCATGACGCTTACATTCTGAGGAATAGCATCATCCCTTATGTGATGGGGCAACTCCAGAGGCACCGTGTGTGGCTAATAGGTGAGGACAAGGACCATATATAGTGTGAATAGTCTGGTTATGGTGTTTTTCCTACGGGTTAGAGTGTGTCTAACAGTTGCCCCTCGATATTTGCAGATGACTCTGGTTACCCCAACCTGTCATGGCTACTGACCCCAGTGAGAAATCCCAGGACAAGGGCAGAGGAACGCTACAATGAGGCACATTGGCGAACTAGGAGAGTGATTAAACGCACCTTCGGCCTCCTGAAGGTGGCTCTCTCTACTACTCACCAAAGAAGGTGTGCCAGATCATCGTGGCCTGCTGGATGCTGCACAATCTGGCTTTGCGACAGCAGCTACCTTTTCTGCAGGAGGATGGTCCAGCTGGGAGTCTTGTGGCAGCTGTGGAGCCTGTGGACAGTGAAGAAGAGGAGGCAGAAGAAGAGGATTACGACAACAGAAAATGCATAATCATGCAATACTTCCAGTGAGACACAGGTAAGAAGATGTCACTGCCTCCCATATCTCATACTATTGTTGGAGCTAGCATAAGTCTGTCATTTTCACTCAGTGTATGGACCCTGACTTGTCACTTTGCCTTTCCATTTCACAGATGTGGGTCCCATTTTGTGCCCTCTGCTATATTTCCTCCAGCCCTCCAGCTGTGTTACATCGGTATGTGAACAATTAAATTGACATTGCTATATTCCATGGTTATTGCAATTACACGTTTGTGAAAGCACAGACTGACTCCAGATTGTTTTGTGATTGAAGTGTGTTTATTTCTGTGCAAATAAGTGGAGGGGGTTGTAAAATGGGCAGGGGTGATGGTGGAGGAAGTGTTTATGGCAGAGTCCAGTCTATTTTTTTCACAGGTGCATTGTCCAAAGGGGCATAGGAAGTGCAATGGCAGTTTAAGGATGGACAGGGTGACAAAGTGGGACAGAAGGGTGACATTCAGGGGGGTCTCATTTCCTGGTGGGTGTCTTGGCAAAGTTCTCTGTCTTGTTCCTGGATCTCAGAGACCGTTTGCGGGGTGGTTCTCCCTCTGGGATTTGGGCACCTTGGCAGGAGGCGGAATGTCCTTGCCCTTGCTCCGTGGAACACTGGCAGCCCTGATGGTTGGTGCACTCCATGACCCCACAGCTGCCGGCACCACTGTGCCTGGGGATGTGGTGGCTGAGGTGCTGGGCTTGGATCTGGAAAGCCTGGCCCTAGGGAAAGGACGGGGGTGTAGGAAAGAGGTCAATATTAGCCAGGAAACGTTTTTTAGACACACTGGGATGGGTAGATGGAGGGGGTTTGGGAGTGGAGGTGGAGGTAGTGGTTGTAGGAGGTGTACATCTGCAGAATTTGGGTGAAGGTGCATGGGCTGGAGGCTATTGTGAAGTGGATGGCTGTTGGGTGGGTGTGTGCCTGCATTTGTGTACTTTGGGAGGAGGGCTCACAGACACACTGGGAGAGGACACAGGGGATGTGTGAATGGTAGTGGGGGTGGTGAGTGCACGTGAGCGGTGTGTGGTGATGGGCGTGCTGGTGATGGAGGTAGCGGCTGAGGATGTAGTGCATGCAGGTGTGGGTGGAGACGAGACTGGGAGGGAGGAGGGAGACGTAGAGGAGGGGGACACAGTGGAGGCAGTGGAGGGGAGAGGCTGGGCACAGGGACAATGGCTGCCATCAGTGCTGAGGCCAGAGCCTGAAATGCTCTCTGTTGGGCTGCCTGGCCAGAATGAATGCCCTCCAGGTATGCATTTGTTTGTTGCAAATGCCTCTCAACACCCTGGATGGTATTCAGAATGGTGCGTACCGTCGCCACCGGCGTACATCTTCATTGGCTCCTCGGACCCATAGGGTCCAATGTTAACCAATGCAGGATTGCGCCGCGGTCTTCGAACGCCTACCGCGACGTGTACAACTCCAGCGCAGTTACCTCATATCCATTTGTCCCACTTTACAGGTCAGGCAGCCGCCATTTCAGGGGGCCACATGGCATTAATATTAACTGCGTCACACCAATGTAGGCCTTGAATACACAGAGTAACAGGCATATTGCGGATTAATAAATGTGTGCAAATGACATGTTGTGAAACCTCAGTGTTGGCTGACTCTCTGCTCGCTGTCGTCCATAGGGCACGTCTGCTTGGGCAGGTGATGAGATGGCGGCATCCTCCGGTCTACAGACCGCTGGTGGACCTGTCGACAATGGGAGATAGACACGTAATAGTCACCTACAGACTTGATTGTCTAACAATCCATGAACTGTGTGCCCAGTTGGAGCCAGACCTGATGTCAGCTATCCACCATCCCACAGAAGTCCCCCTTCTAGTGCAGGTCCTGTCAGTACTCCATTTCCTGGCAAGTGGTTCCTTTCAAACAACAGTGGCCATTGCATCAGGGATGTCCCAGCAAATGTTCTCTAACGTGTTGTCCAGAGTGTTGTCTGCCCTGCTGAAACACATGCACAGCTACATTGTGTTCCCTCATGTGGAGGATTTGCCCACAGTGAAATGTGACTTCTATGCCCTGGGACATATCCCCAACATCATAGGGGCCATTGATGGGACACATGTGGCCTTGGTACCCCCCGCAGGAGTGAACAGGTGTACAGAAACCAGAAGAGATAACATTCTATGAATGTGCAGATGGTGTGTTTGGCCGACCAGTACATCTCCCATGTGAATGCCAAATTTCCTGGCTCAGTGCATGATGCTTACATTCTGAGGAATAGCATCATCCCTTATGTGATGGGGCAACTCCAGAGGCACCGTGTGTGGCTAATAGGTGAGGACAAGGACCCTATACAGTGTGAATAGTCTGGTTATGGTGTTTTCCCTACGGGTTAGTGTGTGTCTAACAGTTGTCCCTCGATATTTGCAGATGACTCTGGTTACCCCAACCTGTCATGGCTACTGACCCCAGTGAGAAATCCCAGGACAAGGGCAGAGGAACGCTACAATGAGGCACATTGGCGAACTAGGAGAGTGATTAAACGCACCTTCGGCCACCTGAAGGTGTCTCTCTCTACTACTCACCAAAGAAGGTGTGCCAGATCAACGTGGCCTGCTGTATGCTGCACAATCTGGCTTTGCGACAGCAGGTACCTTTTCTGCAGGAGGATGGTCCAGCTGGTGGTCTTGTGGCAGCTGTGGAGCCTGTGGACAGTGAAGAAGAGGAGGCAGAAGAAGAGGATTACGACAACAGAAAATGCATAATCATGCAATACTTCCAGTGAGACACAGGTAAGAAGATGTCACTGCCTCCCATATCTCATACTATTGTTGGAGCTAGCATAAGTCTGTCATTTTCACTCAGTGTATGGACCCTGACTTGTCAGTTTGCCTTTCCATTTCACAGATGTGAGTCCCATTTTGTGCCCTCTGCTATATTTCCTCCAGCCCTACAGCTGTGTTACATCGGTATGTGAACAATTAAATTGACATTGCTATATTCCATGGTTATTGCAATTACACGTTTGTGAAAGCACAGACTGACTCCAGATTATTTTGTGATTGAAATGTGTTTATTTCTGTGCAAATAAGTGGAGGGGGTTGTAAAATGGGCAGGGGTGATGGTGGAGGAAGTGTTTATGGCAGAGTCGAGTCTATTTTTTTCACAGGTGCATTGTCCAAAGGGGCATAGGAAGTGCAATGGCAGTTTAAGGATGGACAGGGTGACAAAGTGGGACAGAAGGGTGACATTCAGGGGGGTCTCATTTCCTGGTGGGTGTCTTGGCAAAGTTCTCTGTCTTGTTCCTGGATCTCAGGGACCGTTTGCGGGGTGGTTCTCCCTCTGGGATGTGGGCACCTTTTTCACCTTGGCAGGAGGCGGAATGTCCTTGCCCTCGCTCCGTGGCACACTGGCAGCCCTGATGGTTGGTGCACTCCATGACCCCACAGCTGCTGGCACCACTGTGCCTGGGGATGTGGTGGCTGAGGTGCTGGGCTTGGATCTGGAAAGCCTGGCCCTAGGGGAAGGACGGGGGTGTAGGAAAGAGGTCAATATTAGCCAGGAAACGTTTTTTAGACACACTGGGACGGGTAGATGGAGGGGGTTTGGGAGTGGAGGTGGAGGTAGTGGCTGTAGGAGGTGTACATCTGCAGAATTTGGGTGAAGGATCATGGGCTGGAGGCTATTGTGAAGTGGATGGCTGTTGGGTGGGTGTGTGCCTGCATTTGTGTACTTTGGGAGGAGGGCTCACAGACACACTGGGAGAGGACACAGGGGATGTGTGAATGGTAGTGGGGGTAGTGAGTGCACGTGAGCGGTGTGTGGTGATGGGCGTGCTGGTGATGGAGGTAGCGGCTGAGGATGTAGTGCATGCAGGTGTGGGTGGAGACAAGACTGGGAGGGAGGAGGGAGACGTAGAGGAGGGGGACACAGTGGAGGCAGTGGAGGGGAGAGGCTGGGCACATGGACAATGGCTGCCATCAGTGCTGAGGCCAGAGCCTGAAATGCTCTCTGTTGGGCTGCCTGGCCAGAATGAATGCCCTCCAGGTATGCATTTGTTTGTTGCAAATGCCTCTCAACACCCTGGATTGTATTCAGAATGGTGCGTACCGTCGCCACCGGCGTATATCTTCATTGGCTCCTCGGACCCATAGGGTCCAATGTTAACCAATGCAGGATTGCGCCGCGGTCTTCGAACGCCTACCGCGACGTGTACAACGCCAGCGCAGTTACCTCATATCCCTTTGTCCCACCTTACAGGTCAGGCAGCCGCCATTTCAGGGGGCCACATGGCATTATTATTAACTGCGTCACACCAATGTAGGCCTTGAATACACAGAGTAACAGGCATATTGAGGAATAATAAATGTGTGCAAATGACATGTTGTGAAACCTCAGTGTTGGCTGACTCTCTGATCGCTGTCGTCCATAGGGCACGTCTGCTTGGGCAGGTGATGAGATAGTGGCATCCTCCGGTCTACAGACCGCTGGTGGACCTGTCGACAATGGGAGATAGACACGTAATAGTCACCTACAGACTTGATTGTCTAACAATCCATGAACTGTGTGCCCAGTTGGAGCCAGACCTGATGTCAGCTATCCACCATCCCACAGAAGTCCCCCTTCTAGTGCAGGTCCTGTCAGTACTCCATTTCCTGGAAAGTGGTTCCTTTCAAACAACAGTGGCCATTGCATCAGGGATGTCCCAGCAAATGTTCTCTAACGTGTTGTCCAGAGTGTTGTCTGCCCTGCTGAAACACATGACCAGCTACATTGTGTTCCCCCAGGTGGAGGATTTGCCCACAGTGAAATGTGACTTCTATGCCCTGGGACATATCCCCAACATCATAGGGGCCATTGATGGGACACATGTGGCCTTGGTACCCCCCGCAGGAGTGAACAGGTGTACAGAAACCAGAAGAGATAACATTCTATGAATGTGCAGATGGTGTGTTTGGCCGACCAGTACATCTCCCATGTGAATGCCAAATTTCCTGGCTCAGTGCATGATGCTTACATTCTGAGGAATAGCATCATCCCTTATGTGATGGGGCAACTCCAGAGGCACCGTGTGTGGCTAATAGGTGAGGACAAGGACCCTATACAGTGTGAATAGTCTGGTTATGGTGTTTTCCCTACGGGTTAGTGTGTGTCTAACAGTTGTCCCTCGATATTTGCAGATGACTCTGGTTACCCCAACCTGTCATGGCTACTGACCCCAGTGAGAAATCCCAGGACAAGGGCAGAGGAACGCTACAATGAGGCACATTGGCGAACTAGGAGAGTGATTAAACGCACCTTCGGCCACCTGAAGGTGTCTCTCTCTACTACTCACCAAAGAAGGTGTGCCAGATCATCGTGGCCTGCTGTATGCTGCACAATCTGGCTTTGCGACAGCAGGTACCTTTTCTGCAGGAGGATGGTCCAGCTGGTGGTCTTGTGGCAGCTGTGGAGCCTGTGGACAGTGAAGAAGAGGAGGCAGAAGAAGAGGATTACGACAACAGAAAATGCATAATCATGCAATACTTCCAGTGAGACACAGGTAAGAAGATGTCACTGCCTCCCATATCTCATACTATTGTTGGAGCTAGCATAAGTCTGTCATTTTCACTCAGTGTATGGACCCTAACTTGTCACTTTGCCTTTCCATTTCACAGATGTGGGTCCCATTTTGTGCCCTCTGCTATATTTCCTCCAGCCCTCCAGCTGTGTTACATCGGTATGTGAACAATTAAATTGACATTGCTATATTCCATGGTTATTGCAATTACACGTTTGTGAAAGCACAGACTGACTCCAGATTGTTTTGTGATTGAAGTGTGTTTATTTCTGTGCAAATAAGTGGAGGGGGTTGTAAAATGGGCAGGGGTGATGGTGGAGGAAGTGTTTATGGCAGAGTCCAGTCTATTTGTTTCACAGGTGCATTGTCCAAAGGGGCATAGGAAGTGCAATGGCAGTTTAAGGATGGACAGGGTGACAAAGTGGGACAGAAGGGTGACATTCAGGGGGGTCTCATTTCCTGGTGGGTGTCTTGGCAAAGTTCTCTGTCTTGTTCCTGGATCTCAGGGACTGTTTGAGGGGTGGTTCTCCATCTGCAGGGGGTGGGGTGCTGGTGTTGTGTTCCTGTGGCGGTGTGCCCTGTCCACTAGCGCCGGCGGAGGTGGAGGGCTGTTCATCATCCAGGCTAGTGTCAGTGGCCCCT
Source organism: Pleurodeles waltl (assembly GCF_031143425.1). NCBI lineage: Eukaryota > Metazoa > Chordata > Amphibia > Caudata > Salamandridae > Pleurodeles > Pleurodeles waltl. The sequence continues at coordinate 880,297,136 of NC_090437.1, forward strand.
TGTTGTGCCACAGTGTCCCTCCTGGTGTTGACAAGGTCTTGCAGCACCCCTACAATGGTGACCAGGGTGTTGTTAATGGACTTCAGGTCTCTGCTGATTGACGTGTCCTGGGAACAGAGGGATGGGCCCGCTGGGTGGGTGCTGTGCTGGTGTTTCCTGAGGGGGGAGGCTCTGTGGTGGCTTGTGCCAGTGTCAGGGGAACCGACTGTCCCGAGGTCCCTGATGGGCCGGGCTGGTCATCTTGATCCAGTTGTGCAGAGCTGCTGTCATCACTGTGGGTCTCTTCTGTGGGGGTACTGGACATGTCTGGTACCTCCTGTCCGGTGACGTTGGGTTGGGGTCCTGCAGGGGTGTAAAAGCATGATTATTGCATCTGTGTGTGCCATCATGTGCAATGGGTGAGTGACCCGGTACTCCAGTGCTTGCATTCTTGTCTTGGTCCTTGTGTGATATTTGGGCTGGGGTCTGTGTGGGTATCTGTAGTGGACATGCTTTGGTGATGGGTGTCCATGCTTTTGTGTTGCATGCAGGGCTTAGTTTTGTGATGGGTGGGTTGTGATAGTGGGGCATATGTGAGGTGTTGGAGTGATGGGGATGAGGGTGAGGGTGGGAGTTTGTGATGGCATGCAGGTAGGGTGGGGGATATAATAGTAAAGCTTTGACTTACCAGAGTCGAGTCCTCCTGCTACTCCTGCGAGGCCCTCAGGATGCAGTGTTGCCAAGACCTGCTCCTCCCATGTTGTTAGTTGTGGGGGAGGAGGTGGGGGTCTACCACCAGTCCTCTGTACAGCAATCTGGTGTCTTGAGACCACGGAACGCACCTTCCCCCGTACATCGTTCCACCTCTTCCTGATGTCATCCCGTGTTCTGGGGTGCTGTCCAACTGCGTTGACCCTGTCGACGATTCTGCGCTATAGCTCCATCTTCCTTGCAATGGAGGTGTGCTGCACCTGTGATCCGAATAGCTGTGGTTCAACCCGGATGATTTCCTCCACCATGACCCTGAACTCCTCCTCAGAGAACCTGGGGTGTCGTTGAGGTGCCATGATGTGGTGTGGGTAATGTGTGAGGTGGTGTGTGTTGTGATGTTTGAGGGGATGTGTTGTGTGTTGTTTGAGGTGCGTGGATGTTGTGTAAGTGATGATGTGTGTCTGTGGATGCTGGTGTTGGTTATGGTGGTGTCTCTCTCTGGAGTGGTATCAGAATTCTGGTAGTAAGTGTTTGTGGGTGATGTGGGTGTGGTGTGTGTATGTGTATGAGGTGTGTGTATTTCAAATTGTCCAATGTGGTTGTGTTTTGTAAATGTGGGTGTATTTTGAGCGCGGCGGTGTGTACCGCCAATGGAATACCGCAGTTGAAAGACCGATGCGTGGATTCGTGGGTCGTGATGGTATGGGAGTATTCCTGTTGGCGTGACAGTGTCGGTTTTGTTATCGCCAGTTTATCACTGACCTTTGGTGTGGCGGACTTGTGTGGGTGTCTGTATTATGGCGGATTCTGAGCTGTGGGTCGTAATAGCTATAGCAGAATTCCGCGGGTGTAGCGGTATGTTGGTGGTCTTCTGCACGGCGGTAAGCAGCATTTACCTCCAGGGCTGTAATGAGGGCCTAAATGTTGAATGCAATTTTACAGATAACAGTTTACCACTATAGGTATAGTCCGAGGAGAACAAGTATTGCAGCTATCAAGATGTAGGGAGTTTTGGGCAGGAATGTACAATAGCGAATAAGCATTTACAGGCTCCAAAGTCCTTGACAGCTCTATTGAGCTTATTGAAGAAACAAACAATAACGAATAAACATTTACCAATACCAAAGTCCTAGACAGCTCCATCGAGCTTAGTGAAGAAACGAATAATAACGAATAAACATTTACCAATACCAAAGTCCTAGACAGCTCCATCAAGCTTATTGAAGAAACAAACTATAACAAATAAGCATTTACAAATACAAAAGTTCTTGACAGCGCTATCGAGCTTATGGAAGAAACGAACTATAAGAAATAAGCATCTACAAATACAAAAGATTTTGACAGCGCTATTGAGCTTATGAAAGAAACGAACTATAACAAATAAGCATTTACAAATACAAGAGTTCTTGACAGCTCTATCGAGCTTATGGAAGAAACGACTATAAGAAGTAAGCATTTACAAATACAGCACTTATAAGACAGTCAAGAGGAAATATACCTTATCAATTCTAAGTCAACCAAAAGTAACTATCTATATATATATATATATATAAACCCAACAAATTAATTAAGAAAGTGCTGAGAAGCTCTTCGTGTTTAATTGACATCCATTCAACAAAGTTCATTATCAAATAAATAATATTTAAATACCAATAGTGAGGAGCAAGACCTCAGGGAGTTCAGGTGCCGTTATCCAATCATAAACATGAGGAGGCAGACTGAGTATTGACGTACATCACCTCTGAGGCAGTCTCTCTAAATCCCATTCCCCTTTCCCCTTCCAGGGTGCTCAATACAAAGGTTCAAACTTATTGCGAGTAGTCTGGGTTGGGGCTGAGGAGTTATCTTCTGCTGCTGAGGAAATCAAACTGAGGTACCCTGACACATATAAAAAACACAGGTTCATGTCCTGCCTTTTACCTACAGAGCACCCTGCCCTATGGGTTACCTAGGGCCAACCTTAGGGGTGACATATGTAGAAAAAGAGGAGTTTAAGGCTTGGCAAGTTCTTTTAAATGCCAAGTCGAAGTGGCAGTGAATCTGCAAACACAGGCCTTACCATGGCAGGCCTAAGACATGGTTAAGGGGCTACGTATGTGGGTGGCACAATCAGTGCTGCAGGCCCACTAGTAGCATTGAATTTACAGGCCCTGGGCACATGTAGTGTACTTTACTAGGGACTCACAAGTAAATTAAATATGCCAATTGAGTATGAGCCAATGTTACCATGTTTATAGGGAGGAAGTACGTGCACTTTAGCACTGGTTGGCACTGGTAGAGTGTCCAGAGTCCTAAAGCCAACAAAAATGAGGTCAGAAAAAGAGAAAGAGGAAGGCAAAAAGTTTGGGGGTGACCCTGCAGAGAGGGCATTTCCAACATTTTGGATCAAGAGGAACCCCTGCCAAGGAGAAGATCTGAAGAGCTGGAGGAGGCGTACTGCCCCTTTGCTGTGTGTGCTTTGCTGGGTTGGCCTGCAGTTGCTGCTCCTGCCTTAGAGAAGACAAAGACTGGACTTTGCTGTGTATCCTGCATGTGAAGATTCTCTAAAGACTTGGACTGAGCTCAGGGCCATCAAAGATTTAATTTGCCATCACCTGGGCTGTCTTGCTGAGACCCCTACCCTGCCAAGTGCTAACCTTTGAGACTCTTACCTTAAGCAACACTTAAGAGATTCAACTACTGCTTAAATCTAACCACACCTACTAGCATCAACATTACTATGAGCCATAAATCTGCTCTCTTGAAGTATCTATAGGAAAATAATTTTAGCTGTGCACACTTCCCAAGCAAATAATCATAAAGTTGAAGAATCAATCCCAATGAAAGGATGTCATACTTGTACCTGACCCCCTCTGCCAGCTAAAGCATTGGTGCTTCTGGTGTCACAGCAATATTATGCTCTACAACTCCCTAACTGTGTCTATCCAGGTAACTCCTACCCACTCAGTATTACATGAACATCTTCAGAAGGTAGAGCGGCTCCTTTTTGGATGAGTGGAGTCACTTGCCTTCTGAAAGTGGGCCTCCTAATGCTTCCTTATAAAAAGGAATAAAGGGATCTACCTTATCTTGGATCCCAATGATTTTAATGAGTTTGTCTGTTACAAAAGTTAAGGTTGGAACTTCAAACCTGTCCAGAACAATTGTTTTGTCCAATAGCTCTGCACCTCACTTACTGCCATTTCACTTATTTAGTTTCATTTACTGCAGGAACACAGGAAATATCTCCAGTTAGGTGGTTTGCTAGTGTTACCAGTACACAATTCTGTCCTATGGCCTTAACATGGTCATGGTTTTGCTGAATGCTTAATGGCTGCTTTCCTTTGACTACAGATTGGTTACTGCTACTTCTCCCCAAACAATTGGTTCATTAAAGCTTTGTTGAGGATGCCAAAAGATTACGGATTGGTTCTACCCCTCATGACCGTTCTCAGTCTCGGTTTGCAGCAAGGCTCCTTAAAATCATCCAGAAGAGTTCTAGCCCTCAGTCAAACAATAGACCACTTCTTTGTGACTTATGCTGTGTCTGCATGATGGTTCTAAGTCTTCTGGGACTAAAAGTCTCATGCAATATAGGGGTTCTCCTTCCAATCTCTACTTGCACTCCCATCTGCTCACCCTGACAGTGCACTTGATAGTCAACCCAAGTCTGTTGTTAGGACTCACACGCACACATTCACTCTTCTTGCTGCACTCTCACAAAATAAATCAGCATGTATGAAGAACGATGAAACATATCATGAATGTGTTTACAGCACAGCACTTCGCTGGAACTTGTGAGGAAAACTACATTGCATGTTTGTTTATATTGATAAAAGCAAGTGTTGTCCCATTTGTGAACTGTGTGCCAAGTGGTTTATGGAGACATCAAATTCCTTCATATGAATCCTCAGAAGTGTTTGATGACTCATTACCAGCATGTGTCTAATGACTCAGCACCAGAATTCCTTCATATGAATCATCAGAAGTGATTGACGACTCATCATCAGAAGTGATTGATGACTCATCACCAGCATGTGTCTAATGACTCATCACCAGTCTATAAATAGAACTGCTAAGGTGTTTCCTGTGCTTGGCTTCGAGTCTTCCTTCGCTCGCAGGTGTTCCCGGTTCAGATGGAGTTTCCGTTATTCTTTCTTGAGTCATCATTTCAGTGCTATGCTTCATCGGAGCTTCCCTCTCTGGAGCAGATTACTTTTGCAATGGCCCGAGAATTTACGAACAGTATCCATCTCCCTCAAATAATCGAAAACATTTCAGGAGAAGTCGGTTCATGAGTAATCTCCCTCTTTTCCCCTGTTTTTATCCTTCTCGAGGACAGTGATCTTTTGGTGCATTATGAAAAACATTTGTCGATGCTGAGAAACCTGTGATACAAGACTATTTTCCAAAGACAGCTCGAGAAGTATTTTTAAAGGCAGCATTGAAGTTAAGTATTGAACTCCTGCAATATTAGATGTTTATTCTGTTTATTTTTGGAGCGAGTCTATTGAGTGAAAACGAATAACAAAAGACAAATTCATAAGTTAAATTTTATAACGATTTTGTTGTGAGCTACAAGAGCGTGTTTGAAAGTTGAACATTCGAGTGCTAATAATTATTGTTATTTTTCTGAAAGGCTCTGTGATATTTGTAGTTCTTTTGTTTTTGATTTGTTTTTGGTCTTAGAAATTCCTGCACCAAACTCTGAGGCAACATTCTTAGAACAACAGTGACTCTCCTTTGTGACCCAGTCTTTTTGTTTCTCTTTCCTTCCCAAATCACTGTTCCCTATCCCTTTCCCCCAGAAACTATTTGCTCGTTCCCTGTTCAGTTGAGATACAAGAGAATCGTGTTTAGGGGAGTGGGTTTTATTCTCTTCGCTCCAGCAGAACCTGGAATTCAGGTGAGTGGACATGGCCTTGTAATCTGTTGATAATCAGTCTTGCGTGAACCCCTGAGCTGGTGTCCCCCATGGCCCCATCCTCCTTGTTTAGTGTCCCTGCCACCAGCCGCAGATCCTGGTGATGTGCAGCTCCTGAGAATTAAAGTTTGGATTGATGGCGATCTCTAGAGACATCTCTCAATACGTACCCTTTATGACTAGACAAATCTGTCCTTTTACATAAGTGTGCTGTAGCTTAAGATGGTCTTTTTGACCCTTAAAGTCTTCCTTATAGTGGTGTGATGGAGAATAGCGATGGTCAGAAAATGACCCTACATATGTGGAGCAATTCATACGGTTAGGAAAAGTGTGAAAATTCACTTTTCCTCTTTATTAATAGGGAAACGATTCTGCCTGTAATGTCTTTCCTTTATACACCCACTCAGGGGCAATGCAACCTTTTTGTCCATGTTCACACAGTTTTTGCAGTATGTGTATCACATTACTCAGGTGTAAATTTAGAAATGCAGGTATAGTGAGTCCCTCTTGGACCTAATGAGTTGGTCTCCCATTTTTATCTTTATATTTTACACGTTTTAGCTCCAGTGCTTTTTAGAAGTGGCATTTTATGCACTTTGCATGATATTATTCTAGGAATATATTGTATGAGTTGCTTGTGATAGCCTTTTCTCAACATATAATCAGTACATTCTGTTCAAGGCTAGGAACACAATACACAATATCCTAGTGCTTGAATTGCTTGTTCGGAAACAGCTTCTAATACTTACATTTATCATTGCATCAGCACTGTGCCTCCAACACAGTATCACTTTGATTATATAAATGATGCACTGATCTGGAAGAGACAGAGGGGCACTCCAACTGCGACCATCCTGGGAAGAGTGTTGTTTTTGAAATGCAGCTTTGCTAGCTCTAATCTTCCAGCTTTTCGAAAGGATTGCCATTCATACAATAGGCTGACTCATGTTCCTGTTCTATAGGTATGGGGGCTACGCTTAACACCTTAGATCGGGCAAAGGCAAAAAGTACACTCTTGGTATAGGCTCAGGGTTATGTAGAAATATGTGGAAATCAGTTACCATTGTTGGATTGCTCTTTCTTCTTACCATGTTCATAATGCTAGTTACTTTACTTCGTTTAATCTGCCTAATTATCTCAACTCATTCTCTCCATGTAAAATTACGATTGTTTCAATAAATATATCAAAAACCTATCTTGTATCTCTTTTATGTTTTCACCTGGGCAGGCATGAGTAATGCAACGAAAGGGTGAGATCTGTTTCCACAACTTCCTTGGGAGTCAGTGTCATGTTTAGGTTGCCACAATCACCTTCCACCCTGGTAAGGCCAGTGGTGTAGGTGAGGCACTGTGAGCTAACCAGGAGTAAGGCCGACAGCTCCCAAAGGTGTGGACGAATCTACTCTCCCACATTCTGAAGTTCTGTCGTCCTTGTACACAGTCCTATTATCTCAGTTGGAGCCATATAACATGGTACCGCCAATGTTCATAATTCAGGTACTTATTTAGCAGGTCCCATTAGTAGTTTCTCTTGTGTGTCTGAGGTATCCCAGTCGCCTTAAAACTGAGACCTCTGTGGTATTAGGGATTAAATCCTCCTCAGCATTATAGAATGCACCTATATTTGTCTGTAAGTCGTTCAAGCATTAACCTTTAAAAGGATACCTCACCCCAGTACTTCCCTGTCTGGATTTCATACATAAAAAGGGTGAATCTAATGAATAGTCCTGCTGACTGCAGGCATACTGTTACAGCATATTTAAATTTAAATGGGCTCCTAATAGGGGTGGAGATGTTACCTTCATGGTTGAGGCTCACAATGTGTACAAAACTGAACTATTTTACTCATGGGTCACTTTTCCTGCAGTAGATGCTAATACAAACACATTTCACACAAACACCGCAGCCAGCATACCAGGCCAGTACAAACCATATAATGATTTAGAAATGCTACTAACATTCCATGAACATCAAAATTGGTTCGAAGGCAACCTACCACATATTTTAGAAAACATTATACTGGGTCCCTTCAGTAATGACGGGTCCGCATGGCCAGATCTAGCTGGCTACACACCATATCCTACCATACAGAATTTAGCAGTGGGTGATTTGCGCCCTTTATGTGATAATTTAGTTAGACTATACAGACGCTTAATGGAGTTTGTTATGTGTACGTTAACAACTGCCCCAGTAAGTACTGCTCAAGCTGTCCAAACATAATTGGCTGCACCTGGGATTAATCAAGTAACTATCAATGCTATTATGAGTAAAGTACCCACCAGAAAGGAGGAAATTCTGTTCTGGATTGCTCAAAAAGCAAACCAGCTTGAAGCAGTGTTTCCCAATACAGGACCCCAAGATAAACAGTATCCTCACCATGGGCTTGCCAATTGGGATAGTATCCTTTGTTAATGGCTGTGCGACATGGAGTACAGTTTTTGCTGCAATATATACCATAACTGCTATTTTGCCAGATGTGCTAAAACAGATTCAAAATCAGTACGGGGATGCTGCTGCCCTGGATTTGGGGAGGAAGTTAATAGGCAACTTTGGCACAGTGTACTTGTTAGACCTGACAGCCTTAGGGTGGTCACCCCTAACTTTTTGCCTGCCTCCCTCCACTTTTTGGACACTGTTTTTGCTGGCTTTTAGACTCTGCACACTTGATCACTGCTAACCAGTGCTCAAGTGCATATGCTCTCTCCCTTTAAACATGGTAACCTTGGATCATACCTGATTGGACTGTTTAATTTACTTATAAGTCCCTAGTAATGTGCACTATATGTGCCTAGGGCCTGTAGATTAAATGCTACTAGTGGGCCTGCAGCACTGGTTGTGCCACCCACCTAAGTAGCCCCTTTACTTTGTCTCAGGCCTGCCATTGCAAAGCCTGTGGGTGCAGTTTCACTGTCACCTCGACTTGGCATTTAAAAGTACTTGCCAAGCCTAAACCTCCCCTTTCTCCACATATGAGTCACCTCTAATGTGTGCCCTAGGTAACCCCTAGAGCAGGGTGCTGTGTGGGTGAAAGGCAGGACATGTACCTGTGTAGTTTACATGTCCTGGTAGTGTAAAACTCCTAAATTCGTTTTTGCACTACTGTGAGGCCTGCTCCCTTCATAGACTAACATTGGAGCTGCCCTCATACAGTATGGAGTGGTAGCTGCTGATCTGAAAGGAGTAGGAAGGTCATATTTAGTATGGCCAGAATGGTAATACCAAATCCTGCTGACTGGTGTAGTTAGATTTAATATTACTATTCTAGAAATGCCACTTTTAGAAAGTGAGCATTTCTTTGCACTTAAATCTTTCTGTGCCTTACAATCCACGTCTGGCTGGGCTTAGCTGACTGCTCCTTGTGCATTCACTCAGACACTTGCTGGAGAAGAAACCTGAACCAGAACCTGCATCCTGCCAATAAGAACTGCCTGGCTGCCTAAAGGACTCACCTGACTGCTTTCTACACAGGACTGCTGCCTTGCTGTTGCCCTGCTGCCTTGCTGTACTCTTGTCTGGCTGTGAAAGTGCTCTCCAAGGGCTTGGATAAAGCTTGCCTCCTGTTCCCTGAAGTCTCAGGACCAAAAAGACTTCTCTTTTTCATTTGGACTCTTCGTGCACCGAAATTTTCGACGCACAGCTTGTTCTGCGGCGAGAAAAACGCCGCACACCGACGCTGATCGACGCGACGCCTTCGGGGTGACGGGAACTTCGATGCACAGCCTCGCAAGGACAACGCCGCCTGACTTCAGAGGAGAAATCGACGCGACGCCTGCCTTGAGAGCGACACTTCGATGCACAGCCCCGCGAAAAGACGCGCAGCCGGAAAACAAGCCGGAGAATCCACGCACAGACCCGGGACATCTGGTAATCCCCGCGACCCATGGAAAGAGACTGTCCACGCGCCGGAAAACGACGCACGATTTCCCCGTGTGAAAAATAACAACGCAAGTCCATGTGTGCTGGGGAGAAATCGACGCACACCATTTTTCCACGTTTCTCTTCTTCTGCGGCCCTTTGCAGAGATTTTCCACTCCAAACCAGGTACTTTGTGCTTGAAAGAGACTTTGATTGATTTTTAAAGACTTAAGACACTTGATATCACTTTTTGGTGATATCACTACAATTTCACATTGCATTTTCGTTTTGACCTACAATTATCCTGATAAATATTATATATTTTTCTAATCACTGTGTGGTGTATTTTTGTGGTGCTTTATTGTGTTATTGTATGATTTATTGCACAAATACTTTATACATTGTCTTCTAAGTTAAGCCTGACTGCTCGTGCCAAGCTACCAGAGGGTGGGCACAGGATAATCTTGGATTGTGTGTGACTTACCCTGACTAGAGTGAGGGTTCTTGTTTGGACAGAGGGTAACCTGACTGCCAACCAAAAACCCCAATTCTAACAGTACTCAATTATCTTAGGAAATAATAAAGGGGATGCAGCAGCACTGGAAATTCACCACATTGCACAGGTTCCATTAGTAGACCAGGAGCACAAGTTGCCAAACATTATTGCGGACACCTATATCTCTATAAGTCGAGATAATTTGTGGGCCAGACCAAATAAATCGCAGCTTAAAGGTAGGTCTGACAAACACAATACCAAGCAAGCACCAAAGTCTTCGAAGAAACTCTTGGATAAACAGAGAAACAATAAAAAAATAAACAAAGTCACCGGGAGAGTCTCCACAACCAGAGAGCTCTGAAAAACAATATAATTTGTGTAACCGCGATACTTTAAAACAACCTAACAGGTATCAGTATACTGATGCACACCCGTCTTGTTCCTTTCTGGACTCATCTGACAAACGATCTGAGAGAGCATGGTGATCAGAGCGCAGACAAGAAGAGCATGTGAATCCAAAAAAGGACTCATAACGCTTGTCGGACATCATAAAAAAGAAAGAAAAACTTCCTCAACAAAGACCCTAATTCAAAAAGAAGCTTGTTGGCATTTTGGCAACATATGCCGCACATACTGAGAATGTTACTTCAGAACAGGACGTGGGCAGTGACTCTTCTAGACAGCGTGGAAGAGATCACAATAGTTTTCCAGACTCTTCAAGAGTTTCTGGATGTGAACTCAACTAACGACCACATAGAAGTTGAAATCCCAGATCAGTGGGTCATCTCTCCCGATATACTGTACAAATGAAATATACAGATTGAGGGTAACATAATGCACCCTATGAAAGTAATTTTCTGGGACAATTTAAAACTTTGTTATGGCATTCTCTTGGCTGAAAGGGATTGGCTAACTGAGTTTGTTAGAACTTATCCAGAGGGCGGAGATGTAATGTTACCATCTTTCTCTGTCCTTGTTCCTGAAGTGAAACAAGCCTGCACTGCAGAATGGACCTTTGCACAAGCCCCTGCACTATACTGCAACCATGCGGGCTGGGCTAAGGACTCATCTTATCACATTATACCCATAAGGTACAACCCAAAAGTGCCACCACAATACCCAGTTAAACATGAAGCAAAAGCTCCAGTGACAGAGGTTCTCTCAAAACTAGAGTACCAGGGAGTATTTGAACCCTGAGTATCTCCCAGGAATAACCCTTTGTTTCCAGTGACTAAGCTTGATCACTCCTATAGAAGAGCCGCAGAATATAGACACCTTAACAGTCATAGATGCACATTTGCAATACAAAATTAACACAGTATTGCTTTAATGAACAATATTGCCCATATAAAAACTCAAAACAACCCAGGATATTTCCAATGGTTTTTTTCTTTGCAATAATAGCTCCTGAAAGAAGAGATCTAGCCCCTTTTTCTGCACTCAGCTCTCAACGCCATTTTTATCGGCTCCCTCGAGGGTATAAGAATAGTCCAGGACTGTTTGCTGCTGGTGTAACATCAATATTGCATTATGTTGACCCAGAAGCATTGTCCTATGTTGACCTCATGGATGTTAACTTGAACACACACCTAGCCAGGGTAGATCACACAGGGTAGATTTGCTGAACATGGCTACAAGTTCAATTTAAAAACAAAAAGAAAAAAAAAGTTTTTCTCTGTGCCCTGTTTTTAGGCTACGAGTTATCAAATGAGGGAAAGAGCGTTGCACCACACTTCCTAGATATGTGTGCCCAATTACAACCACCAAACACTATTAAATAAACTACAGTCCTTATTAGGATTTTTCAAATTTGGCAGAACATACATTCTAGATTATGCACAACTCATCAAACCTTTATACAATGTTATTCATCCAGACTTTTCCAACAAACATTGGACATACTCAAATTCTCAGATCATTACAGACTGACATGCTTGCAGCACAACATTTACATACACGTGTAAATAAAATGAGTTTGGTCATTCGTATAATACCGGGTGCCATTGGCTTCACCTATGTCACATTTAGTGAACGTGACACAGTGCCGATTGCATTGAAAATCACATCTATATACCAATGTAGAAATGCATTTTGAATCCACTGAAAAAGTTCTGACTGGAGTTCAGATGGCTGTCATAAAGGAAAGACCATTGGCTCAAGGGAAATTGTTGTTACTCCCGTCCCCAGCGTTAAAGGCTGTCACAAAGGCCAGCGTCCCAAGCCTGAAAGCCTAACATCCTAAATGTATGTATACAATGAACCACCTCCCTGATGGGCACTGATGTACTTTCTTTAACCCTACACTACAAACTCAAGAATGTATCCAATATGAACAAGAATACCCCATGGCTACTAACATATTGCCTCTAAATCAGTATAAATATATTATATATACTGATGGTTCAGCTCAGCCTGCTATAGGCATGCATGCACAATACTCTGCGGCTTGCACAGCTATATGTTGAGTAATGAGGGACAGAAACTTCCACCCTCAATAACGTTTCACACAGTCCCTAGGGCATTGCACAGCACAACTGGCTGACCTAAAACATTTGATACTAGTACTAGAACAAACGACTCCTGAATGCCCCCCCACCCCTCTTATAGTGTATGATTCGTATTATTGTGTCCAGTCTTTCAATTAAAACTTGCATTGTTGGTGCCTAACTGGATTCAGGGACTCAAAAGGGTATAAAGCATAAAGTGCTTTGGGGAAAGTTGGCAGAACTCAAAGACAGTCTGCCACAGCCTCATGTATTTCATACACTGGGTCACTAACATGTTGGAATTCAGGTTGTAGGGAGTTCACTGGCTGATGAAGCAGCCAAATCTGCAGGTAAAACTGCTACAGATGCTGCTATCAATCATTCTCATACGAGGGTAGATGAAGAGATCATGGCTGATGTTAATGCTTCAGGCACTGGCATCCCTGTACCATACGCATATGCAGCAAAAAATTCCTACCACTTAAGCGCCCAAAACATATCCTTTGCTACCGTTCCAGGGGTGGGTTATCAAGTCATACCCAACCAGACAGCAGGCTAGAATTCATTAAAACAGCCCATGAGGGTTTAGCATCTTCCCATGCTGGTGTGGCGGCTGCAGTCTCCCCGTACAAAAAAGTGATTGGTGGCATGGTCTGTACAAACAGACAAAGCAGTATGTCATCAGGTGTGACATTTGCCAACAAATTAAAAGCTCCACCATTGCATGCCCACCACAGACACCCATCTTACTCTCATCCAATCTGCTCCAATGCATGTATCTTGATCGTTCCGCCCTGCTGAATTCGGATGGTGCATTCAAATACATTCTACTTGCTGTAGATTCTTTCTCCAGATTCCTCTGGGTGTGTCTACAGTAATCAACTGACACTTGCACTGTTATGAAACATTTGCAAGTCTTTATCAGGACATATGCAGTAGCTGTATTCTACTCTGACCAGGGACCTGTTTTTGCCTCCAAGGCTCACAGGGACATCATAGGAACCCTGGGTGTAGCTGTGCATTACTCCTCTCCATATATTATACTGAGGAAAATTCACTTGTGGAGCGGAAAACCTGAGACTCAAATCAGTCCTTAGCAGCTTGAGCATTAGGGTCAGGTCATAGTTGGATCCATCGCTTGTGTGGAGTCCAAAGAACATTAAACAATCTGCCTAGAGGATCTTTGGGTGCCCGGACCTCATATGAATTCCTATTTGGCAACCAGATGTATGTCTACAGATCTTGATTGTCCTGGTGCAATGGCGGTAGATACACCTTTTGACATAAATGAATGTTTAACTGTCTTATAGGAAATTCAAGACTTCAGGATGAGCATTCAAACATATGTTCTGCCACTAAAGGAGTGAAGGAGCAACCAGGACCTTGTGGCTGGATTTCAAAGGTTGGGGGATCTGGTTCAAGAAAGATTGTGGTAAAGAAAGAATTTTGCCCATCATACCGTGCATCAAAGCCAGCCCTTGGCATTCAAGATACCAGAACTGTGATTTTGCCTGTGCTTGCTGGTTGTAGAGACAAATGGTTTGTCTCCATTGATCAAGTAAAATTGTATGATGTGGCCTATCCTTCATAGTAGACCAGGAGGACTCCTGGGTAGTTTCCTAACCCCTCCCACTACCCTACAGGAAATACCTCTTCAAGCAATAAACAACAATTTTGTTTCCCCTAGGCTGGGGGGGAGAAGAATAAACTTTTGTTGATTCCTATTACCGCTGCAAATACAAGAAATACATCAGACATAGATCTACAGTTTTCTACTACTACTCAAAGCAACACAGTTGTTTATGATGAATCTCCTTTGGAAGTGTCTACCAGTTCCCTTTCACCTATTGAGGCTTCTGTCTTCGCACAGACCACTTCTGGTTACTTTGATTCTTCTCACAATTCACTTCATGGTGTACATCATTTCTTTCACTGGTTGAAACACACTTACCTGATCCGCCCATGGTCCTATATGTGGATTACACTTGCATTACTTTCCCTACTCTTGTATATTGGATTTGCGACTGTATTCTTTTTGCCTTTCAATGGACATTGTTTCACAGAACGCTCTGCTGTGGAACTGATAGCTGAGGTGTTGAAGCCTCGTTTGTCTTCTCATGAAGTACAGAGAGACCTGTCCCTTGTGAAAATTTTTGCTGTTCCAGTTACTGATGGAATTGTTTGAAATATGATACTTTTGGTCTTACAGAGACTGTAAGAATTCCTTATGTTTTTAAAGTTCCTATGGATGATGTGATAACCCAAGGTGTAATGTCTGATGAATGGGATATTAAAACAGATTCTTCAATACTTTAATATTATACTGTGTTTGAAAGTGAGAATATTTATATACATTCTGCAAATTATAGTGTAATGTTTTGTTATCATCACTATGCAAACCGTTACCTATATATGCTAGTACTCCCCATATGGGTTTCAATTATACACAATGGGAACATTGCTGACTCTACCGGTGAGAAGTTCCAAAACCTATTCAGACAAACTCACATACTTTTCTGGGCATGATACTTCAGATTCTGGGCCGTACCGCCCTGGTGCCACAGGAGCATCACTTTTTGTGACGCTCCTGTGGTGCTACGCACAGCGCCATATTTACAAGGTGGCATTAAGCCACTTTTTGTGGCTTAATGCCACCCTGTAAATACGGCCCCTTCCCATGCAGCACTGTGCGTGGAAAGGGTGTGCAATGGGTGTTGCTGTGGGCATGCCATAGCAACACCCATTGCATTTTGACGCTGCCTCAGATTTATGAAATCACATAAACCTGAGGCTACGCCATAATCTAACGCCACCCTAAGGGGTGGCATTAGCAGGGCGCAACAAGGAGGAATACTTTTATTCCTCCTCGATTTTTGATTTTTCTATGCATGCTGTATTCTGCTCCACACATAGAAAAAGCAACATGCAAGAAATAATTGTTTATGTGCGGGAAGGTGTCCCTTCCTGCACATAAACGATCATTTGGACATGATGCTTTGGCACTTCTTTGTGTGCTGCATTGTGCAGCACACAAAGAAGTGCCAAAGCGCCATTAATGATTGTTTAGGTGCACAAAGGGACACCTTCCCACACATAAACAATCACACCCCTCAACACAGACAGCCTTGCACGATGGTACAAGAAAGTTGGCGCTGGCAGCTACATTTAGCGCCAGCGCTGGGGAAAACGCAGGGGTGTTCCGTATTCACTTAAATACGGTGCAGCCCTGCGTTTCTAAAGTGGCGCAGCACCGCGCTGCGCCACTTTTCAATATAGCTGGCCCTCTGTGTCTTAATATTTTAAAGTAACACCTTCAAAAGCAAGGAAAAGTATGCTGACCCAGACAAAATTAACTTATTCAATTTCGTATGTTTCCCAACTTTCATTTAAAAACTACAACTTTTGGAAAAAAACTATTGATTTAAAATTAGTTTGAGGAACAAAAAATTGGCAAGTGCAGGGCATGGTGCTAATTCCACTACAGATGATTTTTCTGAATGAAACAGTACACCAGACCACTTGCCTCAGTCTAGCAAAAATTAAGGAAATGAATGTGCCCAGTATCCCCTCAAATACACATTTTGAGAATTGTCAGAATTTACTGAATTGCACTGAAGAACAGCTCAATGGTATGGTACAGAGTGGTACATTCATCTTTACACTTTCAGGTCCCAAAGGGCAGATATTGTGGCCTGTGAACACAATTGGTTGTCATGCATGTTTTTTAAACTCCTCGCAGGGTCTTAAAGCAAGCAGACTAGACTTTTGTTGTGTTCCGTTCCAGCACTCAGTGGTGGTAAGTACTTATAGTGTGGGGAAACTATGTCAGCAATGGTTACAACATTCCACTTTCAGCAGCATGATTTGCAGGAATTCTTGTTAGGTCTTAGGTCACCAGATTCCTAAAGGTTTCTTAATGCCATTTGTTAGACCTGACAGCCTCAAGGTGGTCATCCCCCAACTTTATGCCTGCCTCACTCTATTTTTCTGACCGTGTTTTGGTGGTTTTAGGACTCTGCGCTCTTTACCACTGCTGAACAGTGCTAAAGTGCATGTGCTCTCCCCCCTAAACATGGTAACATTGGCTCCTACCCAATTGGCATATTTAATTTACCTGTAAGTTCCTACTAAAGTGCACTTGAGGTGCCCATGGCCTGTAAATTAAATGCTACTAGTGGCCCTGCAGCACTGATTGTGCCACCCACATAAGTAGCCCTTTAACTATGTCTCAGGCCTGCCATTGCAAGGTCTGTGTGAGCAGTTTTACTGCCACTTCGACTTGGCATTTAAAACTACTTGCCAAACCTTAAACTCCCCTTTTTCTACATATGTCACGTGCTATGTAAGTAAAAGGCAGGACATGTACTTATGTGTTTTACACGCCTTGGTAGTGAAAAACGCACAAATTCATTTCTCAATATTGTGAGGACTGCTCCTCTCATAGGCCAGCATTAGAACTGTCCTTATATACTTTTAAGTGGTAGATTCTGATCTGATAGGTGTAGCCCTGTGATGTTTAGTATGGCCAGAATAGTAATGGATAATCCTACTCACTGGTAAAGTTGGATCTAATATTACTATTTTAGAAATGCCACTTTCAGAAAGTGGGTATTTATCTGCACTTACTGCCTTCTGTGCCTTACAGCCTGTTTCCAATCCACATCTGGGCTGTTCTGGTTGACAGCTCCCCTAGTGCACCCAGACAGCTATAAACACAGGACACTCAGATGGGTCTTCCTGGGCAGGAAGGGTGGAGGGGCTGTCACTTACACTTGCAATTGTCTGACCCCACACAAAAGACTGATAACTTCCCACTGGGATCCTGGCAGACAGGGCTGGGTTGGAAGGGGACCTTGTACACTTCAAGACCACTCTTTGAAATTTCCCCCACTTCAAAGGCATTTTTGGGTATATATACCAGGTCTGTGACACTCCAAAATCAAACACATCTAGATCTACAACTGGACTCTGTCAGAGGGACTGACTGGCTGCCCAAAGGACTCATCTGGACTGCTTTGCTGGAAAGACGGCTGCCACGCTTGTTATTCTGATGCCTGGTGGCCCCTGGCTCGCTGGAAGGACTCTGCCTTCCCCACAAGTGCTCTCCAAGGGCTTGGATTGAGCTTGCTTCCTGTTCTGAAGTCTCAGGGCCACAAAGGCTTCACCAAAGAGAAGAAAATCCCCATGTGCTGGAAAATCGCACCTGCCTCACAGCTAAAAAATCGCTGCATCGCCTACTTGATTGACACAGCACCTGCTCCTTCTTACCAGCGTGTCAAGGATGTTCAACACATCATCCATGGGCATCAAAATATCCCCATATTGCAGTTAGGAACCACAGCTGTGCTCCTAGAAATCGAAGCATCACCTTGCAGTGTGGAAAGAAGCAACGCATTGTCTGCACCACGCCAGAAAATCCAATGCAGCGCCTTATTGTTCAATGCATCTCCACCTCTGTGGCCCCATGCATTGTTATTTTTAATGCATCCCAGGTACTATGTGTTAACTGGATAGGACCACTGATTCTTAAGGATTGAGACTCATTTAAACCTTTAAAAAGCAATATCTTTACTTATTTTATTCAGATAAATATTATCTATTTTCCTAAACTTGTGTGGAGTACTTTCTGTGGTGTTTCACTGTGTTACTGTATGAGTTATTGCACAAATACTTTTCATATTGCCTTCTAAGTTAAGCCTGCCTGCTCTGTGCCAAGCTAACACAGGGTGAGCACAGGATAATTTGGATTGTGTTGTGACTTACCCTGACTAGAATTGTGGTCCCTACTTGTACAAGGGTGTATACCTCTGCCAACTAGAGACACAAATTCTAACACTATTTACAATTCATTTTGGATGCTTTCCTAAGTGGAAGTTGCTGTTTGTTTAAGGCAAATCGATCAGGCTAATTTGGAAAAAGCATTGGCTGTTGTTGATCATTGTCCACTCGTATTTACACCTTAGATCTATTATGCAGTTGAGTTGGACACTACAAATCCTGACATCGAACAGCATGCCCTGGAAGCACGTGAACACAACAGAATTGTTTTTGCCTTTCAGTCTGACATGTAAACAACAACTAAAGGTAAAGAAAGATGCTTTATACACAATGCTTAACATAGAAAAATTATAGAAGTTGCCTTTCACAGTAGCCAAAATACCATCAGCAGTATGGCTAATACATGCAGTTATTTCACTGCCAGTTTCAACGTTTCAGTTCACATCATGCTTGAAACATTTTCCAGGAAGCAGATATGAAGCTTTAGGGGAGAGTGTTATTCACGAGGTGTGGTAATTACCCTTTGATTACAAATGTGTGAGTGTGGAAAGGAATGGTTTCCTTAGTGGAAACAAATGAAAAACGTCTTTAAGCCACTCCATGACTTGTAAATAGGTGACATTGCACAGACTTTGTAATGCATCCATGGCCAATCTGGCATGTTACTTGAAGGAAGTGCAAGTTTCCTTGATTCACTCAGTGCTTCAGTTACTTTTGAATGGGATTTATTAGATTCTGAATGATCAAGGCCGTTGTGGGATGAGAGAAGGTGTCCCCTACGTGGTTTCTGTTTCTCAAATAATGACCTGCTGTAATGTACTCTTTCTTACCATGAATGAGATTAGGGAGCTACTTTGTGGCATTCCATTCCTACCATTATTAATAATTATGGCAAGCTGAGAAGGCTGAAAGCTTTATTGTGTCAGAAAAACGTGGCGCTTACATCCTCCATTAAAACCTTTGAACTGCAAGTTTGAAAGTCATCCTCTGAAATACAATAACTGTTAAACACCAACTTTCCTCGAAGTTTTGGTGAACTTGTGAGTTGTATCTTTAATGCTTCCAACACAGCAGGTGTTGTACACTTTTTTAAAGCGGTTTTGTCAGCATGTCCCAAACCGGTTTTGGAGGGATACCATCTTTTATACACATTGTTTTTGAGTGTATTTGGAGGTAAACCACTTGTGTCGTTCCAAATTGGTGGTATTTTGGTTTTAGTTTTGCTGCTCCACACCGGATGTCCCACCTTGAGGACAAAAGGTGATGCAACTACGACACATCGAGCTATTCAATGAACTTATGATGCATTTCTTTGGCTGACCTTACTGAAGGAACTGAATGAAAACTGGCCCTTATCCTTTTGGCCAGAATGGTTCTATTGGGTGCAGCCGGTGTTTCGCTGTCTTTGGTGTTCTTTCGAGTGTGCACTGGTTCTTTCTTGCAATGCAATTGGTACAATTCATGGACATAAATCTGCTGATGTCCCCTTTGAAGGTTCATTTTTGGTGCTGTCCTATATGACTGCTATTGCATCAGGATGCCTTTTATGAGCCATTCAATATGGATATGGATGCTGCGGCTCCAGGACTCCTTACTTCTGGCTCCCCAACTGCAGGCACTGTACAGGATGAAACTTCCTCAGCGGTGGCTGGGGGTACTGACCATGTTTGTTCCTTTGATTTGATCACTGAGGCCATTGTGGTTCTGTCGTTTGCAGAAGTAGGATCCCTTCTGGATTCCATTACCATTGACAATATGGATGACATCTTGGAAGCCTCCACTAACTGTTAAACCTGGTCCTTGTTTTTAGTAAATTGTTTGATTGAGTTTATGTTTTGAATTGGTTCATTTTTAATTCAGCTTGTTTGAGTGAACATTTTATCCCTTATATTCCTTTGGTAGTTTTTTTTATGTGTTTTTTTCACAGCCAAGGAGAGGGTATAGTGAGGCCATAGTTAGTTCCACATTTTTAGCTTTGTTTATACTGTAATATTTTATACGTTTTGCTGCAGTACTTTTTAGCACTGACATGTTACACACTTTGCTTGCATGATACTATTCTAGGAATATATTGTACGAGTTGCTTGTGTTAATTAGCCTTTTCTCAACATATAATCAGTAGATTCTGTTCAAGACTAGGAACACAGTACACAGTATCGTAATTCTTGTATTGCTCATTTGGAGACATTTTCTACTACTTATCTTTGTATCAGATCTGTGTCTCCAGCACAGTGTCACTTCGATTATATAAACAATGCAATGACCAGGAAGGGGCAGAGGGACACTTCAGCCGCGACCGCCCTGGGATGAATGCTGTGTTTGAGATGCAGCTCTGCTGGCATTAATGTACCAGCTTTCTGAAAGGATTGCCATTCATACAGCAGGCTGACTCCTGATGCTGTTTAACTATGAGGGCTACCACTAACCTCTTAGATCGGGCAAAAACAGATGATACACTCTCAGTATAGGCTTATGTTTATGTAGGAATATCTAGGATTCATTTACCATGATTGGATTGTTCATTCACCTTCTCATGTTTGTAGTGCTAGTTACTTTGCTTTGTTTCATTTTCCTAGTTATCTCAGCTCATTCTCTCTATGCAAGACTTCAGTTGTTTCAATGAATATATCAAAAACTTATCTCATATCTCTCTTGTGTTTTGGCCTGGGCATGCATGAGTAATACAAAAAGTGGGTGAGAACACTGTTTCCACAACTTCTGTGGTATGTTTAGGTTGCCACAATCACCTTCCATTCCGGCAAGGTTAGGGATGTAGGTTAGGCATTGTGAGCTAGCCAGGGGTTGGGCAGACAGCTCCTGATGGTGTGGACGAACCTAACTCCCCACATTCTGAGTTTCTGTCATCCTAATACACAGTCCTATTATCTTGGTAGGAATTGTGTAACACAAGCTCTTGTGAGGAAAGGCCAAGAAAACCTTTGTGAATATTCTGGGTTTTGACCTTTCGTGTTTGTCATAATTGTCTAACATTACCTCATGACTCGTCTGATGCTCCCATTGAATGCTCATCACTACTCCACGATGTTTTGCTTATAATAGCAGAATAATTAGTATGGTTTGTGGAATTTCCACACTATACAATGACCTTTTTTGCATATAAAATCTTGGCTTTGCCAATCATTTTAAAGTTTTACTTTTAGAGTTTTAATTTTTCAGGTGCAAGTCGCAGCACTACCTGAGAATCCTATGTGAATTCCTTTGCACCTGAATGTGAAAGCATAAAGCTAAGAAGCTTTCTCCTGAGCACCATCTATTCAAATAAATACACAAACCTATGAACTAGAAGTATACTATCAGAACAAAAGACTTAAACACTTATGAACTTGAATATTCCTAAGAGGAAAGTTGATGATTAACAGTTGACTATAATATAAAATGAGCTTTGTCAAAACCAACAGAACTCTTTTTTACATGATAACACATGGAAACACAGGCATCCAGAAATCCCTTTGCATGCAGTGGAACCTTAAAGCACAACCAAGTGCCCTTTTGAACGCTTGGTAGTTGTGATGTGGTATTGGTAGTGTTAGAAATGGGGTCCCTGGTTAGCAGTCAGTTTGTACTCTGTCTAAGCAGGTACCCTCACTCTAGTCAGGGCAATGGAGATGCACACCTCGGATAACCCCTGCTCACCCCCTTGGTAGCTTGGCACAAGCACTCAGGCTTATCTCAGAGGCAATGTGTAAAGTATTTGTACCAATACACACAGTAATAGAGTAAAAACACTACATAAATAAACACCACAACAGTTTAGAAAAATAGGTAATATTTATCTAAATCAAACAAGACTAAAACGACAAAAATCAACGTACACAAGTCAAATATCTGAACTTTCAAAAGAAGAGTTTCACTCCATAGAAAACAATGAAAATGTTGATTTTATACAAAGTACCTGGTATGCGTCAAAAATAAAGCTACACGGGTGAGCGTGCATCGGAAAAGTTAGCGATGCTGCGATTCCTTACTCACAAATGAGCCCGTGAGGCGTTTCTTCTCTGGTCGGGTAGGCAATGTGTTGTTTTTCTCCCTTGTGAGAGAGCGATACATCATTTTCCGGACAGGCACCGCGAATCCACGCACGATCAGCGACGATGCATGAGAAATCCAGTTGCACAGTGTTAGAAAACCGCGCTGCATGGGGGTTTGCATCATTATCAGCAGCCGCAAGTGTAATTTCTTCAGCCGCGATGCGTTGATTTCCCAGCGCGATGCAGGTGGGGCATTGGTTTAAGCCGCGAAGTGGGTGGCGCGTCATTTTTCAGCCATGTTGCAGGTGGTGTGTCGAAATATTCCATGCACGGTGTTTTGTGCCTGGATTTCAGTCCAACGAAAAGGGGCCACAGGTGCCCTCCTCAAGCCCTGGGAACATCCCCACCAGAGGGACACCGGAGGATAGGGGACCCCATCCCAAGTATTTTATTTTTTGTCATCGGGGGCACTAACTTGGGGCATGGCACAGGGTGCAATGGCCATGGCCAGGGAACCCTTGTGCTGGCTATTGGGGTGGTGGGCATGACCACGGGTCATGTTTTTGGTGGTTGTGTGCCAGGAAATGGCGCTAGTCTGGTTACAGGCATTGTTTTTGCCTCTAACCAGGCTATTGTCATTTTTTGACACACAACCCCCTCTTTCCCTACTCCCGCCCCCACCGGGCTAGCGTCTTCTTTTAAGATGCTATCCCAAGTTTAGCGTTGGCTTGCGCCATTCCTTTCAAATGGCGCCCGGCTGGCACTGTGGAATGGCACAAGCCGGTGCTATACTTTTTACCACAAAACTGTTTTGCAGCAAAAAGTATAAATCAGGCCCTGAGTTTATTGGTAAAGGGGTAGGGCCACAGGGCTGACGAGCAGTGAGGGGGAGTGCATAGCACTCCCCCTCACTGCGCATGTATGTTTAGCTGCCTGTCTTGGGCCGGCCAAACACACATGCACAGTGGGCTCTCTCCAGCCCAGAAACACAGTTGCCGGGCTGGAGAGAGCATGCACGGGCTCCCAGTCTGCCTGGGAGCGACCTGGCTTGGCGCTCACAGCCAATCCTGATGCGATTGGCTGCAGGGCAGGCTGAGAGCCTGTGCCTGCAGTGCCAGCGACGAAGCAGAGAAGGCGGAGGAGCGGAAGGGTGCGCGGCGCTCAGGTAAGTGGTTTTATTTATTTTAAAAAATAATTTGATGTTTATTCCCCCCCCACATGCTGCCTCACCCCTTCTGCACCCCCCAAGCCACGACTGGCAACAGAACACTGCTGTGCCTTTTGTGTGCATTGGTGTATGCACAGTAATTACTAGTGTGCTTATAACATAATTGTGTGCTTGCACAATATTTTGGTTTGTAGGAATACCCTATTGGTTTGCCCTCATAATGATTTGATTCAGATGCATAAGATATGTGTAACGTTTTGGTTACAATGCATGACATTTTGTTATGGACTCTGGTTGAATGCAAAGTATTGTGAGTCACCTCTGTATCACATTGCTTTGCAAAAGTGACTCAGAGGTGTAGATGTTTAATGTACTGGTTCATATACATACTTTTTGGCTCACTCTTAGTAGTTAGTGTGCATAATATATTGATTAAAATATTGGTTTGGTTGCATACTGGTCTGCATCCATAATATGCTGATAAACACGCATATATGCCTTTTTTGGATACGTAATGTGTTGGTTTACTCTCATAATGTACTGGCTTGTATGTATAATACATTGGTTTTAATGTACTACTGTTAGAAATAGGGTCTCCAGTTAATAGTCAATTTACACCCTGTCCAAGTAGGGACCCTCATTCTAGTCAGGGTAAGGGAGTCACACTCCTAGGATAACTCCTGCTCACCCTTTTGGTAGCTTGGCATGAACAGTCAGGCTTATCTCAGAAGCAATGTGTTACGTATTTGTACCCACACACAGTAACACAGTGAAACCACTCCACATGGACACCACACCAGTTTAAAAAAATAGCCAATGTTTATCTAAGTAAAACAAGACCAAAATGACAAAAATCCAACATAAGCAATCAAAGATATGAATTTTTAAAGTTTAAATCCCAATAAAGCACTTAGAAGCACAATAGGTCCAACTGTGGCTATCACAACGTCGTTAGCGGAGCTGTTCCTAACAGTCTGACGACACTCACGAGGGAGTGCGGCGCCAGTCACGGAGTTGCACGAAGCCCAGGTACAGTACATTAGAAAAGAGGAAAGCAAAAACATTGCACGTAGTCTGGGAGGTGAGGCGCTGGTTCCTTACTGCGAGGCAGGGGATGTGAGGTGTCGGTTCCTTATGGGTGCAGGAAAGGTGATGCGGCATCGGTAGTGAGGCGTTGGGTCCTTACGATTGGGCAGGGTCTATGAATACGGTGGGTCAGGATGAGATGAGTGACCTTTCAGGGTTGCGGTCACACCACAGGGCCACAGGCACTGCAACGGAGTCAGGTGTCACGGACGTCGGCGACACGGCACTCCGACTATGATGTCGTGGGACTTCAGAGGAGCAGCAGCGGCTTCGGGCCAATGGCGTTGCGTCTGCGGCATCAGTCATGGTTTTTGCACTTCAGCGGGTACCAGGGCTGCAGATGCAGGCAGCGGCACTAAGTCAGGCATCGATGCTTGTCCTGGAGTAGCCGGAGTCGATGTGACTGGTTCTTCTTTTTTGTAGGCCAGCTTTCACTCCCAAGGGCCCAGGAACTGGAGTGAGCACCACCTTGTGAGTCAGGGTCCTCAGCAAGGAAACCCAGGGGCTGGCAGGTGAAGTCTTTGGTGTCCCTGAGACTTCGTAACAGGAGGCAAGCTCAGTCCAAGCCCTTGGAGAAACTTCACAAGGAGGATACATGGCAAAGTCCAGTCTTTGTCCTCTCCAAATCAGAAGCTACAACTGCAGGCCAACCCAGCAAAGCTTACGCAGCAAAGGGGCAGTACTCCTCCTCACAGCTCTTCAGCTGTTCTCCTGGGGAGAGTCTCCTCTTGATCCAGAAGTGTTCTAAAGTTGTGGAGTCAGCAGTCCAATACTAATACTCATTACTGTCTTTGAAGTAGGCAAATCTCAAACCTAAAAGGAAAGTCTTTGTAGTGCACAAGACCCTGCCTTTTGTGCCCTGGTCCCAGACACACTCTGGGGGTTGGAGACTGTATTGTGTAAGGACAGGCACAGCCTTATTCAGGTGCAAGTGTCAGCTCCTCGCACCACTCTAGCCCAGGAAGACCCATCATGATATGTGGGACACACCTCAGCTCTCTTTGTGTGACTGTCTGTAGTGAATCCACAACCAGCCCAACTGCCATCCTGACCCAGGTGTGTATTCCACAGCCAGGCAGGTCCACAAGCAGCATTTAATTTACAGGTACTTGGCACCTCCAGTGCACTTTACTAGGGACTTACTAGTAAATCAAATATGCAAATTGTAGGAAGCAGGCCTGGTGTGTGGTGCATACCTAAGGTACTTACACCTTATGCCGGGTCCAGGTATCTCCTATTAGTGTTGTGTAGGCAGTGTCTAGAAGCCAGGCTCTCTAGAGGTAGCTGTGGATGAGCAGCCAAGGCTTATCTAGAAGACATACAAAGCTCATGCAATATCACTGTAGTCACTCAGTGCTCACACACATGAAAGAATACACTCAGTGTTACAAAAATAAAGGTACTTTATTAGGGTAACACAAAACCAAAATTACTATAGAGGCAATACTCCCTTAGGAGGTAAGTAATACAAACGTTATATACACTAGTTGTCAGAAATAGGCATAAGAATAGTTAGAAAACAGTGCAAATAGAATAGAATAGTGGACCTAGGGGGAGCACAAACCACATGCTAAACAAATTTAATGCAAGAGTGTCACACCCACCCAGGTAAGTGAAGTGTGTAGAGGGTTGATGGGAGTACCAGACAAGCACAAAGGTAAGTATCACAACACCCCCCAGCAACCAGGAAAGCAGGGGTAAATTACTAGAATTACTCCAGGACACCCACTTAGAAGAAAAGAAGAGAATTGCAAAACCTAGAGATGACTGCAAGAAACCAACAGTGGATTCCTGAAGAGGAAGACCTGTGGAAAGAGGGGACCAAGTCTGGAAGACAGAGCAGATTCCGGTGGGGGCAGGAGCCCCTACCCACCAAGCTGAAGATAGCAGGAGTTGGTCGACAGTGAGTAAGGAAAGTCAGCACTGCAGCCCTGGAGTCGGAGTCAAGTTCCTGGAGGATGCAGGTGATGTCCCATGCTGAAGATTGCAGTCGGTATAACACCCCTCTCCCAAAGGAAATCCTTTGTTCTGCTTCCTGGGCTTGAGTTGCTTAAGCAACAGGTGGGCAGAACCCTGTCTGTGAGGTGGCAGCAGCTGGGGCTCCCTGGAAAACCTAAGAAGGATGTGGAAGTAATGCTGGAAGTCCTCTAAGGATCACCCAGAGTGCATGGAATCATACAACCAATATTTGCAAAAGTATTGGGGTATGATTCCAACATGATAACAAACATGCCTAGGTACAGAGGTACCATGATGTAGTTGGGTATTGGTAGTGACCTATATCCAGTACACGAGTGAAATGGTGTCCCCGCACTCACAAAGTCCAGGAAAATGGGTCTGGAGTTTGTAAGGGTACCTCTGCTAGTGCAGGGGTGCCCTCACGCACAGGTGCATGCACCCTGCCCTCGTGGATGAGAAGGCCTACCACAGAGGTGACTTTTAGTGACCTGGTGCAGTAAACTATAGTGAAAATGGGTGCATGCACCCGGTTCGCGCAGACTGCAATGGCAGGCCTGCAGAACCCTTTTCATGGGCTCCCTACGGGTGGCAGACTAACCGCTGCAGCCCATAGGGATCCCCTGGAGCCCCAATGCTCTGGGTACCTTGGTACCATATACTAGGGGCTTACATTGGGGCACCATTATGCCAATTGTGGGATGAAATACAGAGTTTCATGAGAGAAAGCATAATCACTGGGGTCCTGGTTAGCAGGATCCCAGTGAAAACAGTCAAACACACTGACATCAGGCAGAAACAAGGGGGTAAACATGCCAAGAAAGAGGGTACTTTCCCGCACCAATCATGGATAAACCAATTACCAATCCAATTTAGAAAGAGAGCATTTGCACTTTAGCAGTGGTCAGCAGTGGTTAAATGTCCAGAGCCCTACATAAGCAAAAACAGATCAGAAAAATAGGAGGAAGGAGACAAAACGTTTGGTGATGACCCTGCAAAAAGGGCCAGGTCCAACAACAATCGATCCGGTTTGTAAGCATTATATGCTAGTTGCATTTCTGATGCATTGGTTTCCATATGTACCCTTCTGGTGTGCTTGCATAACACTTTGACTTACTGTACAGGTACAGGTGTGTCTCTACTGTACAGGTTGACCTGCATAAGTGTATGGTTCAGAATCCTTTGCTCTTGTAATGCACTGGATCGTATGTGGAATATAGGGCCAGATGTATCAAACTTTTTTGCATTCGCAAACGGTGCAAATCCTAAAATTCGGCCGTTTGGGAATGCAAAATTTCCTTTCAAGATGTATGAAAGGCATTCGCTGTGCAATTTTAAGGAATCACTAAAATAGCGAATCCTTAAAATTGCGACCTCAATTAGAGAATCGCAAATTGTGATTCTCTAAATAGGAAATCGCAAATAGGGAATTCCTATTTGCGATTTCCAAAGCACATGTATCGAGCATTTCCTAAATGCAAATTGGGCATTTAGGAAATGCAATTACCACCAAATCTAATTTGGTGGTAGGCATGTGCAATTTAAAAAAATGCATTATAAATGCATTTTTAAATATTAACATGTCGCTCACACATGCCCCTAGGGCATGTGTGTGCTTCACATGTCAGCAAATATGTTTTTTGGGGAGCATCAGAGGGGGCCTGAGGCCACAAGCACCCTGGGGTTTGCATTACCTAATTTGCCAATTTTAAGAAATCGCTATTACCGAATCGCAAATTTCATATATCCCATTTTGCATTTCTTAAATAGCGATTTCTTAAAAGCAGGCAGCAATGTTGATGTGACTTTTTCGCTGGGCCAGCAGACGGTAACACTGTTACCGTCCGCTGGCCCAGCAGAAAAGTCATAATGGGAGCCAGAAATACCGCCGGCACTGGCTCCCGCAGCCTCGGCGGTCTTTTCAAAAGACCATCGAGGTTGTAATGAGGGCCTAAGTGTTTGCATTCAGAATATTCTATTTTCTAATCGTTACTTACTGAGGTGTCTGCACAATGTATGCCTATTGCATACTATTTGCCAAATCACAAAGGTTAATGAACAGCAAGCTCCTTGCTTTGAATGGGTTTTTTCCATTAAAGCCCGTTCTTCAGGCATTGGTTTGCTCACACTACACTATGGTCTGACTCAGTATGTTTGACAGGGCTGGAGACAATAATAGGGGAAACAAGGTCTCTAAAAGGTAAGCTAGAGGCTCAGTTTTCTCTAGTCTCGAGAGAAGCCACTACCTATGAAGCTCATAAGCTGTTTTTCTTAGTCTCTAGAGGGAAGTGCTTTTGATCTGCTATTTATGTTGTCTGTGCACAATTGCAATATGTTAGAAATGGGGTCTCTAGTTGGCAGCGGTTTGCACCCTGTCCAAGTAGGGA
The DNA here is from genome assembly GCF_031143425.1 of Pleurodeles waltl. Classification (NCBI taxonomy): domain Eukaryota; kingdom Metazoa; phylum Chordata; class Amphibia; order Caudata; family Salamandridae; genus Pleurodeles; species Pleurodeles waltl. The sequence continues at coordinate 880,325,930 of NC_090437.1, forward strand.
CCTTCACTCTAGTCAGGGTAAGGGAACCATACAGCTGAGATAATCCCATTGGTAGCTTGGCATGAGCAGTCAGGCTTATTTTAGAGGCAATGTGTGAAGTGTTTGTACCCACACACACAGTAACACAGTGAAAACACTACAGAAAGACTCCACACCAGTTTAGAAAAAAAAACAATATTTATTTGATTATGACAAGACCAAAAAGATAAAAATCCAACACACACAAGCAAAGATACTAATTTTTAAAGATTAAATCTCAGGATAGTGCTTAGAAACACAATAGCTCCACTGCGGCTATCACAACATCTTGACTGAGTTATTCCCAACAGTCCGACGCCACTTGTGAGGGAGTGGCAACTGGTCATAGAGTCGCATGGACCCCAAGAACAGTACCTTAGAAAATGATGAGGAAACGTTGCATGGCGTCGGGGATTTAAGGTGTCGATGCGAGCCAGTGCGGGGGCAGTTCCTTACTGCTACTGGTGAGGTGAGGCGAAGGTTCCTTGCTGCTATGCAGGGGAGGTGAGGTATCGGTTCCTTACGATTTCAGGGGAGGTGATGTGGTGTCGGTGGCGAGGCATCGGATCCTTGCAACCTGGCGGGGTCAATGAATCCAGCAGGTCAAAATGTGAGGCGTCGTCTTCGCGGTGTTAGGATTACACCATGGGGCCACAGGTGCTGCGGCGGAGTCAGGTGTCCCAAACGTTGAGGACACTGCACTCAGGAGTCATGCTGTGGCAGGACTTTGGAGGCACTGGGGTGGCGTTGGGCCTGTGTTGCAAGTTGTGGTCGTTGTACTCAGGGGGACCATGGCTCCAGTGCAGGCAGCAGCATGGAGTCAGAAAGTGTCACCTGTTCCGAAGTCGCTCTGGAGTCTATGTGCTTAGTTTCTTCTTGATTGCACCAGAGTTCACTTCCAAGAGCCCAGGAACTGGATTTGGCACCACTTGGCACCACTTGGCAAGTCAGGACTCTCAGCAAGAAAGCCTAGGCTCTGGTAGGTGAAGCCTTTGATGGCCCTGAGACTTCTTAACAGGAGGCAAGCTCACTTCCAGCCCTTGGAGAACCTTGTAAAGCGGACGTAGAAAGCCAATTCCAGTCCTTTCACTCCTAGGACAGAAGCAGGAGGCAGCGGGCCAGCACAGCAAAGCAACAAACAGAGTGGCAGTCCCTCCTACAGCATCTACCTCTTTTTCTTGGAAGAATGTCTTCAGTCTAGAAGTGTTCTAAAGTTGTGGTCTCAGAGATCCAGTATTTATACCTATTTCTGTCTTTGAAGTAGGCAAACTTCAAAGAGAAGTATTTGTAGTGCACAAGACCCTGGCTTTCCCTGCCCTGGCTCCAGACATTCTCTAGGGGGTTAGAGCCTGCTTTGTGTGAGGACAGGCAGAGCCCTATTCAGGTACTAGTGTCATCTCCTCCCACCACTCTAGCTCAGGAAGGCCCATCAGCCTGGTGATGGGCCAGCAGCATATGCAGGGCACACCTCAGCTTTCTTTGTGTGACTGTCTAGAATGAACACACAAACAGCCCAACTGTCATCCTGACCCATATGTGTATTTAGCAGGCAGACAGAGGCACAGAATGGTTAAGCAAAAATAAAAAATGCATACTTTCTAAAAGTGGCATTTTCAAACTTACAATTCAAAAACCAGCTTCACCATAAGTTTTTTTATTTTTATTGTGAGTTCAGAGACCCCAAACACCATATCTCTAGCTTCTCCCAATGGGAAACTACACTTAAAAGATATTTCAAGGCAATCCCCATGTTACCGTAAGTGAAAAATAGTCCTTGCAATAGTGAAAAACAAATTTTGCAGTATTTCACTATCAGGACATGTAAAACAGACTGGTACATGTCCTAACTTTAAATACTATGCACCCTGCCCATGGGGAAGTCTTGGGCCTACTTTAGGAGTGACTTACAGGTAGTGAAAGAAGAGGTTTGGACCTTGCAAGTGGTCTGAGACATGATTACAGGGCTATTCCTGAGGGTGTCATAATCATTTCTGACGGCCCACTAGTAGCATGTGATTTACAGGCCCTAAGCACACATAGTGCACTTTACTAGGGCATTACTAGTAAATCAAATATACTAATCATGGATAAACCAATCACCAATACCATTTATCCAGGGAGCACTTGTACTCTAGCACTGGTAGAGTGCCAAACGTCCTAAAACCAGCAAAAACTAAATGCAGCACACCGACTAAAACAGGAGGTTAGAAGCAAAAGGTTTGGGGATAACTGTGCAAAAAAGGCCATTTCCAACACATTATTATATTCCTAAAAGTTATAACTTACATTTTAGACTATTATGGTTTGCCTATTTGACCTGTGATTTAATAAACAGTAAAACAGCATTGAAAAATGATTTGAAAGAATCTGCTGTATGTTACCAATGCTTGCAACAGTGTCGAACCCAGATAAATGGAACGTGTTTAAAAAAGCAGCTTCAATTACTTAGACATTTAAAACGTTTATACAAAAAGCAAATTCCAATTCAATATGCCCATGATCCAATGACCCTCTGTTAAGGACACAAGCCCCTGACATCCTGCTAACATCTTATGCTCTTGTGCTGGCACCATAACAATATTTGTTTGTGAGTATGATTGGTGTACTGCAGAGAAGTGTGAATATTCAATAGCTATGGGGGTTCAAGAATCTCCATGTGTCCGTTAGAATCAGTGATAGCAGCCCAACTTGCAATGGGCTAGGTTGACTGACAAGTATTAAGTGTCTTATTTGTGTGTCCCAATCTCTGTCCACTGTGGTGTTGAAGTCACCCCTAATTACTGTGAAGCCTGACAGCACATCTGCAATCCAACTGACGAATTACATGTTAAATATTGTCTCTGGTGCCTCAATTATCCTTTCCTCAGCCTAGGCAATTCTCTCAGCCACTCCTCATGGATCTTTCTCAGTAATGGGATATCTACTGCAATTTCTCCTATTTCCTTTTCCAAGGCCACTCTAGACATTTGAATGGCTTGAAAGATTGTGTCCATGGTCACTCCTGTGTCCATTGTGTACTCTTTTGCCATTGTGCTGAAAAGGATGTGGGGATTATGCACATTGTGGCCAGGTTTTGCATGTTTATCAATATTGGCCTACAGTTCGTGCTCTTTAACTGCTTTATCTTTCCTTATCCTGAACTGCTCATTGTCCCCACCAGTACCTTGGCCCATTATGGACCAGCTTATTGCACTTGTTCCTGGGCTGTGGCACAATGTTTGAGCTCAGCTCTGCATGCACTATAGTGGACTTATTAGCATGTCTGAGTGGGTCAAGGACTGCAGGATCCACTGTCATCCTTCACTTCTCACCTTGGGGTACTACCCTGTAGGGCCCTACAGTGTTGAGTTTTTGTTATGTGTTAATGTTCTTCCCACAGTGGTATTTATCCGGGTAGTCTCTGTCACCTGCAGTTACTTGCATGTGTTAGTCACAGGCTGTGCCTACGTCCATACATCTTCTCAGGGCATGTCAAAATGTTCCAAATGGGCCACTATCCTGTTGGCCCAGGGTGCCACTTTTTTTTCCAGGCCATAATTCTATCTCCCACCTGGCAGGTCATTACTCTTATGGTGCCTGTGAAAAATTGTGTTGTTGGTTGACTGTGGTGTGAGCCCTGGTCAAGCAACAGCCACAATCCCTTGCAGGGTGAATGACAAAAAGTCGCTAAATTAATCTGTACTTATCCCTGGGTAGCTTGACACAAAAAGCAGTCAGGCATAACTTTAAGACAATGTGTAAAGTATTTATGCAGCACACACACAGTAATAAAGTGAAAAAACAACACAAGACAAATCCCAAACCAATTTAGAAAAATAGAGTAACTTTTAACAAATCATTTGGCGCAAACAAACAAAAATCCAATCAGTAGAACCGGAATTATGAATTTTTAAAGTTTAAGATTCAAAACAGCATCTCAAATATAAAATCGCCAACTGTGGACATCTGGTCATGGGAGGCTCGGTCAAAGTCGAATGTTAAGGCCAACCGCGATGGAGAGCGCTTCGGATACAAGAAGTAGACTGGGCCTGGTAAGTGCTTACCTTCGTACTTGGAGAAATTTCTGAGAAAAAATATCTGAGAAGGTAGAAGTTCAGCCATGGAAGTCGAAAATCTCCAGTGTGATGAAGCAGAGAGCTGTAGCCAAAGAAAGTTCCATGAGGTTGGATACCCCTTTGGCGAAGATCCGCTGAAATGGAGTTGCTGCTGCATACAAGAACATAGCATGAGAAGCAGCAAAGTTGATCCGATCAGAAATGCACATCCAGTGGATAGGCGAGCAGATTGGTCCTGATCTCCTCCTCATTCTCAGAGCACTTGGCAAATTTTTGTCTGTCTGAGGTTTTGGAAAATGGCCATCTGGGTAGCTCGAGCACCACAACCAAGGGTCCAGGAGAGGATGAAGACCTCTTGGGGGTTCAGGACTCTCTTAGATTAGGCCAGCTGCGGGTTCAAAATGGTGGGAGCCTGTTATGTCCCTCTGACTCTGAACAGGAGGCCAGCAAACTAGCCCTTGTAGTCACTTCTGGTAGTCCTGGGTGCAGGTGTAAATGCAGGGCTAGCCTCTGAGGGTTCAAGGCAGGTTCGAAACAGCAGGACAATCCTTCCAGATACATAGGAAATCTGGCAGAGTGCACATCATGTCACAGCAGCAGACAGTCCTCTGAGAGTCCTTCCGCAGGTCCAGTAGTGAACTGAAGAGTAGGTCTGATGTCCTATTTTTATACCATTGTGCCCTTCTCCTGGAAGGTGGAAGAAGTTTCTGGAAAGGTTCTTTGACGTTCTTGGAATTTCCTGACTCCCTTGCCCTAGCTTCAAGCTGGCTGCAGTGACAATACAAGGTAGATAAGCCTATTATGAGGAGACAGAGCACAGCCTGTTCAGGTGCAAGTGTGGTTGTGATCAACTCCACCCTCCCAACCCCTATCCTGCCAGTTGATGGCCCATTGAGGCTCTGCTAATTGTGTGTCTGTCTGTGAAGAATTCACAAAGTCTGACTAACAGCTATACCCAGTCATGTGACCCAAGACAGGTTGCAGGCTCAAAGAGTTAGGGGCAGCAAAATTCCAACTTTCTAAAAGTAGCATTTTCAAAATTGTACTGAAAAAAGTGACTTTACCATTAAGGAGGGTTTATCATTACAATCCCATAGGTACCAAACAATACATATCTACCACCTCTCAATGAAGAATTACGTCTTGGCATGCCTTGGCATTTTGAAAAGGGGAGAGGTATTCCCCTACAGACAGGTGCAGTGAGTGACTGCACACACCATCAGAAGAATGTCTGATGGGATCCATAGGACACCTCTTTCTCCCCTCCAGTGGGCTGCTTTTAGGAGGCACACTTTTAGTGCACCACCTTTTTGTGGGCCTCCCAAGGGCATGTTTGCCTCTGCACCTGCATCCATAATACGGCATAGAGGCAAAGTGATTCCCTCATTAGCATGGTGCCACATCCCCATGCTGAGGGAACGCCGTCTTGTGATAGCACTAGAGCACATGTAGTGCCATCGCTATCGGTATTACAGAAGGTGCCGCAGATGTGTATGTAATACCATTGAGCCCCAGAGGCACACAAAACAGTCATACACACTTGTTGCACCCCCAGGGTATAATGTATAATACATCCCCCAAGTGGGCAACCAGGATTATGTAGCATGGACGACATAGGTGATGGATATGTGGTCATCTTCTTACTCCTGACTATTGTGTTCCAATATCGCAGTGTGATTCTAGTTGGTGGTAATGTCTTCTTCTTCTCTTTCTCTTGGTGGCAGCCAGGGCAAAATAAGTACAGGTTTCAGTTAGAAAAAGCTTTCAACTTGTACCCAAAGTTTGGCACTATCAGGTGTGGACAAGACGATCTGAGGTTTCAGTTGCATGGCTTTGAATGTCTTTTAATGTGAGGCAAATCCAGGCTCCCTAAGGGACGTGCCCCTCAGTGAAGACCAGTATCATGCTCCCTAAAGTGAAGGCCATTAATTTAGACTCTTTTCCTTTGAGAATCTCAAGATAAAATTGATTTTAATGCTGTTTGTGAGATGGACCAAACAAAATGATGATGGACGGAGTGCTGACAATGCAAACACTCACCCCCAGTCACAGATCTGGGTTTAATCCATCGTTTTTTTGCTGCCCATGCCATTCCAGTTTGGACCCAGCCATATGCAAATCAGTCTTGACCCTGTTCCCTATGGGAACAGTCCAGCCCGAACTGCCAGGCCAGGTCTTCCCTGGACTGGAAACAAGCATCCTGGGACCGGTTTCGGGGTTTCACCCCTCATCAGCCAGGCTAGCTTGAATCCAGTGGCATGGGAAGCACGGGACCCACGTCTGGGCATACCCTTCCCACTTAGGGCGACATTAGCCAAAAAAAATGATGATGGACGGAGTGCTGACAATGCAAACACTCACCCCCAGTCACAGATCTGGGTTTAATCCATCGTTTTTTTGCTGCCCATGCCATTCCAGTTTGGACCCAGCCATATGCAAATCAGTCTTGACCCTGTTCCCGATGGGAACAGTCCAGCCCGAGATGGAACCAGGTTATTTCCAACCTTCCTCGTCAGTAAAAATACTTAAATACTGTATACAGTAATTGGGGGGAGGGCGGATAGTCATATCCATTATAATGTATCATGGTTCATATGAATTTTAACACTCTAGTGTTCCAACGTGGAAATACACTTTTCTAATTCTGGAGAATTTAAATGGGTCGTTAGCACAGGGATCCCCTGAACAAATTACTTAAAATAGTTTATTTTGAAGACTGATACTTGAGAGAATTTTTCTAACTTTGCTGCATCCCCAAAAAAGCAGTTTATTAAGTTCACTTGGCTATGTTTACTCTAGTGCAGGCTTCTCTAACGAGTGGCTCTCCAGCTATCTATAAGTAGCTCTGCTGTGTGCAGCCCAGCCCATTAAATTAAAAGTTTTTACTTGGTTGAATTAATTCATATATATATAAACCAAAATTGAAAAGTATGTGTATGAGATGAAAGAACTCATTTTCGGATGTTTGGAGAAAATTGGTTGTTTTTCCAAAATATATTTAAAGCATTTGAGCACTGAATCTATCATCACTAGGAGGCCTACTATTTATGTTATGACATTGGCACCTGCTGTGATTGTTGTGTTTTACCTGCATAGAGGCATTTTTTATATTACAACTGTCAACCCTGCCTGACGCTATGAAGCTGCTGGTAATGTTGCTGGTAATGTTGCCAGGGATGGCCACTTATGTAATGTTGTCTGATGCAATCACTATTACAACGCTAATACTATCGGTAGCTCGGGGTGGTTTTCATTGAGCATAAGTAGCTCTTATTACAGAAAACGTTAGAGAGTCCTGCTCTAGTGATTTTTTTGTTTGAATCTTTTTATTGAATTTAAATCATCACATTTTGCAATACATAAACAGTGTTGTCGACATTTGACATGAAGTAGCCCATGACACGTCATGACAATGTCTGGATATTTACCAAATGACTAACATATTGTGTAAAGAAATAGAAACATTTTGGCAGGCATATCGCCTATGGCATAGCGGGCAGATCCGTACGTGTAACAGTCATGCCATAGTAAACAGCTTAAACCAAACAACTTGTTAGGCCACCCATCCCAGTCAGCTGTCATCCCATCACAAGTGGTATCTTGAGAGGCGGCACATGACACCCCAGTACTGAGGACTTCAAAAAGTGTATGCATGAAGGACATTGCGATGTGTAGTACAGATAGTGTCATGAAAAAACCTCTATTTTGTGTCTGGTGTTCTCCCCACATTGCTATTATCATCATCTGAGTCATGTGTTTGATTAGACTGCAGATCAGCGAGAATGTTATCCCAGTGGGTGGTAATAGGATATTTCCGCAGCCCTAGTGTGTCCTCTCTGTACAAGGCCACGCTTTTGGCATGTGCTCAGTTGAGCAGTGAACGTTTCCCGGCAATAGGCATTGGGGGTTCTGAAGATTTCCATATTTGTGTAATAAGCCGTTTGGCAACTAGGAATCCCAGGTCTAAAAAACGGGAAGACACTCTCTGTTTCTTGTGTCTATGATACAGACCTAGCAAGCATAATCCCCTCTTGTGCAGGTTCAGGCATTCTGTGCATGCTGTTAAACTAGAGGTAATGCTGATCCAGTAAGTGTGTAGCTTGGGACAGATACATAGGCCCGTATTTATACTTTTTTTAGCGCCGCATTTGCGCCGCTTTTTGGCGCAAAACGGCGCAAACCTACAAAATACAATGGTATTTTGCAAGTTTGCGCCGTTTTTGCGTCAAAAAACGACGCAAATGCGGCGCTAAAAAAGTATAAATACGGGCCATAATGTGTAGCAAGTCGGCATCTAAAAGGGCACAGCGGGAGCAGGATGTCAACTCGGTGATAAAACCAGTTCAGGTTAGCAGGAGTAAGGTAAGCCCTGTATACGATGTAGAACTGAATAGGCTTAAACCGGGCATTGCGCAATATGTTTGGTCCCCCTAGCAGGGCAGCCCATTCTTTGTCCGTGCAAGGATGTCTTAAGTCTGCTTTCCAACGTTTCAGTTGCTGAGGGAATTGTGGAGCAGTCTTGGAACAAAGGGAGTCAGCAAACCAACTTATGAGACTTCTACCATTTTTCTCGATGCATAAATATTGAATTGTGATGTGATTAGGTGGGCCATTAGCTAAGTCTTCCCAGTGACCTACTACTGTGGTAAGCAAGTATTTGTATAATAGAAATTGCCTCAGGGGGTAGGCCATCTTCCGCTATCAACATCTCAAACGGTGCTAGGGTACCATTCCCTATATAAATCACCAAGTGTGAAGCCATGCAGCATGCCAGGTGGGTCCACTAGTCCTGGGTGTTCCCAGTAGGATTAATCCTGGCACATAAGGGAACGCTTGTTTAGTGATGCGATGACAATGACTATAGGCTATCCCCAGCAATAGTGCAAGGGTGAAAAGGGTTCAGGAGGGTTGACAGACTCCAACTAGGGCAGGATGTGGCCTTACCTGACAGCTGTGGGCCTGCCAGCCACCTCGCAATCCACTGGATTTGGGCAGCTGGGTAATAGTGTTCAAAGTGTGGGACAGCCAGGCCCCCCCATCTGTAGGTAAACAAATTCTTTCCAATGCCACCCTGCATCTGGACTTATGTTAAATAAATACACAAATATGTTGTTCAAATGCCCAGAAGAACACAGCAGGGATATGGTTAGGCAGATTGGTAAAGAAATATAGAAGACGGGGTAAAACCACCATTTTCAACAGAGCCACCCGCCCGGGTACTGTCAGTGACAAGGTGCGCCAGAATGCCATTTGAGTCTGTATTGATGTTACTGTACGAGCAACATTGCCGCCAAAAAGGTCAGTGAGGGAGTGGTACACCAGCACTCCCAGGTATCGGAACACATGGTGCTGCCAGGTCAGGGGCACTCCCTCGATAGTAAAATAGTAAAGCCGGGGCCTGAAACATTAGGTAGAAAGGGGAATAGGCACAATTTTGCCCAATTCACCCGTTGTCCAGAAATGGCTGCAAAGCATGCCAACATTAGTGCAATAGACTCATGTATTTTGTGTTTATCCCTGATGAATAGGAGCATCTTATCTGTATGGAGCAAAATCACATGTGTTCCGTCCCCTACTGGAATACCCCAAGTTGTCCCCAAAGGCGACAGTGGGCAGGCTTGTCTTGTTCCCCTGTGTATGGAGATTGCATTTGAAAGGAGGGGTCCTGTCTTGACCCTGATTAGGGGGTCAGTGTAGAATAGCTTCACCTGTCGCAGAAAGCAATGCCTAACACCATATCGGGACAGTGCATTGAAGAGGTCCTGCCATTCCAGTGAGACAAAGGCCTTTTCAAGGTCTAAGACCAGACATCCCGCATGAGGCCAGGAATGGTGGGCATGAGTCATAACTCTGAAGAAACGGCTTATGTTCATTGAGGTGTTACAGGCAGGGACAAACCTGTTTTGGTCCATGTGAACCAAGCAGGGGACCAGCGGTGGCAGGCATTCCGCAAATATTTTCATCAGTATCTTATAATCAGTGTTAAGTACAGCCAACAGTCGGTAGGTGCTTGTGAGCAGGAGATCTTTATTCGGTTTGGCAAGGAAATGACTGTTGGCTCTCTTTGGGAGGCAGAGAGACTGCCTGTACCTAAGGCCTCTTCATATGTTGTTAATAAGTGTGGGGCTAATAGAGGAGCAAAGGCTTTGTATAGCTCAGTGGGCAAGCCATCTGGTCCCGGGGATTTGCCAGTGGCCAATGCCCTGATAGCTTCTGTGACTTCAAACAATGTAGTGGAGCCATCAAGTTCTGAACACTGCTCCATTGTAATGAGAGGCATTGGTAGGTTAGTAAAGAAGGAGTCATACGCCTCCGGATTAGTGGGTCTGGTACACCTGCGTGTAGTGTGTGTAGTTCATCATGGATAGCGTGTTGTGCATAAGGAATGGTGCCTGTCTCAGAATATAGCACTGCTATAGAATGTTGTGGTTGATCCTCCCTGATTAGCTATGGTAGTAGTAGTAGTCCAGTTCTGTTGGCCGCTGCATGAGTATGTGCTGAGTGTGCAGCATAATTAAGACAAGGCAATCTTTCCTGTAGGCAGCATGTTCACATCACACATCTGTTAGCTTGTGCGTGGTATTGGGATCATCAACCGCCCGCGTCGCCAGGTTTAGGAATGTGTTCTCCAAACGAAAGGGGTCCCTATTAATCAGCTGTCTCATGTTATCCTGCACTTCCAGGCAGTGTCCTCGCAATGTCACCCTAAAGGTGCCCCACTCTATCATCCTCGTTAATGCCATGTTAGTGTTATTATCAAAATCATTGACCAAAGGGAAGTTCTGACTGGGGGTCTTCCAGCAGTACAGGTTGTAAGCACCATGTAGGAGTGGGAGGAGGGGCCGTGACCCAATGTAGTTGTAGTAGATGAGGGTTGTGATCAGAGTGGGTGCACCCCATATATTCCATGTTTGTGATGGAGAGGAGCAGTGATGGTGAACCAAATCCGTCTATACAGACGTGAAGGTTGTGTGGTACAGAATGGAAGGAGTATACCTTTGTGACTGGGTTACGGGCCTGCCAAAAATCGCCCAACCACCATTGGCAGAGCCAATCGGTCATCGCCTGGGCGTTCGTGGTCGCAGCTGTGCAGGGTAGTGGGGGGGGAGGAATGATCAACGGCGGTATCTAGGACACTGTTGAAATCCATTCCAAGAAGCCATGGTGTGCCACTCCATCAGGATAGAGCATTGGAGAGAGAGTGTAAGAAGGCAGTCTGTTCGGTGTTTGGGGCATAAATAGATCAAGCTGGCCCTTCATCAGTACCAAGCAGACCTCTGGATCTGAGAACGTGTCTTCAACTATGAGCGGGATCCCGGATTTAACCCACAGCAATACCCCCTGGCATAATTAGAGTTATTTGTGACAAATACTTACCCATGGCGACATCTTTGCAGTTTGAGGGCTTCAGAATGGATAAGATGTGCCTCCTGCAGTAACGTGATGTGTGTGGATCATCTCTTCAGGCAGGAATATACAGAGTATCGACATGATGGTGTGTGCGTGCCCCTCATGTTCCAGGTGAGTATATTAAAATGGGTCATACTGAGATCTGTACACCTCCTGAACACATGGGGTCATGGTAGTGTCAGCAAAAGCATAGTGGCACTTGATGTGCCTGTGGAGAGCCTGAACTGGAGGACTTTGCCATGGTGAGCCAGTGGTCTTAACTAACATTGTACAAACCTGTAACAAGAAATCTGAAATGCCAATGGAGAAGAGATGCAACATAATTCCTGCCCAAACAATTAGGTAACTAGAGCTCAGCTAGAATCAGCCAGTTAAGGTACTGAAGAGGCAGGTCGCTCCCCTCACCGCCACGCAGCCCCTGTGTGACCGCTGACCGCTGCTCCTTACCTGTGTCCTGTTGCCGCCTTTTCGCTTCCTCTCCTTCTTGGTCCTGTTCCTGGGTCCCTGCGCCCAGCGTCTCCCCCTGTTTCCCGCCGCCGTGACCCGTAGCTCCGCCCCCCTCGCTCCCCATTGGCCGCCCCGCTCCCACCTCCCAGCTGCTCCTCCCTCCCTCTCCCACTCTTATGGAGGCCGCGCAGCAGTAGAGAGAGCGACCTCTGACCCTGTTCACCAGGCAGGTCGCTCCCCTCACCGCCACGCAGCCCCTGTGTGACCGCTGACCGCTGCTCCTTAACTGTGTCCTGTTGCCGCCTTTTCGCTTCCTCTCCTTCTTGGTCCTGTTCCTGGGTCCCTGCGCCCAGCGTCTCCCCCTGTTTCCCGCCGCCGTTTCCCGCCGCCGCGACCCGTAGCTCCGCCCCCCTCGCTCCCCATTGGCCGCCCCGCTCCCACCTCCCAGCTGCTCCTCCCTCCCTCTCCCACTCTTATGGAGGCCGCGCAGCAGTAGAGAGAGCGACCTCTGACCCTGTTCACCAGGCAGGTCGCTCCCCTCACCACCACGCAGCCCCTGTGTGACCGCTGACCGCTGCTCCTTACCTGTGTCCTGTTGCCGCCTTTTCGCTTCCTCTCCTTCTTGGTCCTGTTCCTGGGTCCCTGCGCCCAGCGTCTCCCCCTGTTTCCCGCCGCCGTTTCCCACTGCCGCGACCCGTAGCTCCGCCCCCCTCGCTCCCCATTGGCCGCCCCGCTCCCACCTGCTCCTCCCTCCCTCTCCCACTCTTATGGAGGCCGCGCAGCGGGCGCGCCGAAGGCGCGCCTAAGGCAAGCCCGTCTGCACCCGTCCGCGCCTGGCCCGCGCCCAGCGCCAGACCCCCTGGCCCCCGCAGAGGCCAGCCCACCCGCAAGACCTACAGCGCCGTCACCCTCCTCGCACTCAACACCGGCCGGATCCCCGGGTGCCGCCGTGCCGCCCCAAGACGCACCCACGGACCCTTCACCTGCCAATCCTGCAAGTTCTCCTGCATCCAGACCCGCACCGCACCCGCAAAACCAAGCACCAGCAGCAACCACCTGAAGTGCATCCTGCTCAACACCCGCTCCATCCACAGACACGCCGTGGAACTCTGGAACCTGCTCGACACCACATCTCCAGACATCGCCTTCCTCACAGAAACCTGGATGAACGCCTCCTCAGCGCCCGACATCGCCATCGCCATCCCGGACGGATACAAGATCACCCGGAGGGACCGCGTCAACCAGACAGGAGGAGGCATCGCCATTGTCCACAAGAACACCATCCGCATCACGACCAACTCCGACGACACCCTCACAGCTGCCGAACATCTCCACTTCCAGATTCACACCGACCCCAAGACCACACTCAGAGGCACCCTCATCTATAGACCCCCAGGACCCCGCACACAATTCAGCGAAGACATCGCAGACTTCATCAGCCCACACGCCCTCCCCTCCGCTGACTACATCCTCCTAGGGGACCTCAACTTCCACCTGGAGAACAACAACGACAACAACACCACCACCCTGCTGGACAACCTCGCCAACCTCGGACTCAAGCAACTGGTGAACACCCCCACCCACTACGCCGGACACACGCTTGACCCAGTCTTCTCCTCCAGCAAGTACATCTCCTTCAGCCACTCCACCGGACTCCACTGGACAGACCACAGCTGCGTTCACTTCAGCTTCAGAAAAACCACGACTCACCACCACCCACAACAGGCTCCCCGCAGGAGCTGGAACAAGATCACCACCGACCAGCTCTCCACATCACTGAGCCAGAACCCTCCCGCCAGCTCAGCGGACCCCAACCAAGCAGCCAACAACCTTACACAGTGGATCACCAACTGCACTGACAACCTCGCACCTCTGAAAACCCATCCCATCAGGCCCAACAGCAAGAAAGCCTCCTGGTTCAACAACGACCTCAAGAACTCCAAGAAGAACTGCTGCACCCTCGAAAAAGCCTGGCGAAAAAACCCGACTACAGACAACATGACCGCCCTCAAGTACGCGTCCCGTAAACACCACCAGCTGATCCACACCACCAAGAAGACAGCATTCAAAGAACGACTAGACAACAACGCACACAACAGCAAGGAACTCTTCAGCATCGTCAAAGAGCTCTCCAACCCCAGCGCCGGAAACAACGACATCACCCCCTCACAAGACCTCTGCGACTCACTCGCCTCGTTCTTTCACCGCAAGATCGCCGACATACATAACAGCTTCGGCGCACAGACCACGCACCCAACCACCAAACCGACGCCCCCCAACACCACCCTCTGCGCCTGGACCCCGGTCAGCACCGAAGACACCATCCATACGATGAACACCATCCATTCCGGATCACCAACCGACCCATGCCCCCACCACGTCTTCAACAAGGCCGACTCCGTCATCGCACCCCATCTCCGGGACATCATCAATTGCTCCTTCAACACCGCCACCTACCCGGAGAGCTGGAAGCATGCCGAACTCAGCGCCCTCCTGAAGAAACCATCAGCAGACCCCACCGACCTCAAGAACTACCGCCCCATCTTGCTCCTCCCGTTTCCTGCCAAAGTCATCGAGAAGACCGTCAACAGACAGCTGGCCGCCTTCCTCGAGACTAATGGATCCCTCGACCACTCGCAGTCCGGCTTCCGAGCCAACCACAGCACCGAGACCGCCCTCATCGCAGCCACTGACGACATCCGAGCCCTGCTCGACAACGGGGAAACAGCGGCCGTCATCCTCCTGGACCTCTCTGCAGCGTTCGACACTGTCTGCCACCGCACTCTAGTGCAGCGCCTCAGCAACATCGGAATTCAAGAGAAGGCACTAGAGTGGATCATCTCGTTCCTCACCGGAAGAACCCAGAGAGTCCGCCTCCCCCCGTTCAGATCCGAGGCCACCGAAGTCATCTGCGGCGTACCACAAGGATCATCACTCAGCCCCACCCTCTTCAACGTCTACATGAGCCCCCTCGCAGCCATCGCACGCCATCACAACCTCAACATCATCTCCTACGCCGACGACACCCAGTTGATCCTCTCCCTCACCAACGACCCAGCCACCGCCAGAACCAACCTGCACGAAGGGATGAAAGACGTAGCCGAGTGGATGATGAACAGCCGCCTGAAACTGAACTCGGACAAGACGGAAGTCCTCATCTTTGGATCATCACCCTCTGCCTGGGACGACTCCTGGTGGCCCCCTGCCCTGGGCAGCGCACCCAAACCAACGGACCACGCACGCAACCTGGGCTTCATCCTGGACTCCTCCCTCTCGATGACCAGACAAGTCAACGCCGTCTCATCATCATGCTTCAACATCCTACGCATGCTCCGAAAGATCTTCCGATGAATCCCCACCGAAACCAGGAAGACGGTCACCCAGGCACTCGTCACCAGCCGACTGGACTACGGTAACACCCTCTACACCGGAACCACGGCCAAACTACAGAAAAGACTCCAACGCATCCAGAACGCCTCCGCACGCCTCATCCTTGACATCCCCCGACACAGCCACATCTCCGGACACCTGAGAGACTTGCACTGGCTCCCCGTCAGCAAGAGAATCACGTTCCGCCTCCTCACCCACGCACACAAGGCCCTCCACGACCTGGGCCCCAAGTACCTCAACAACCGCCTGACCTTCTACACTCCCACCCGCCAGCTACGATCGACCAGCCACGCCCTCGCCGCCGTGCCACGCATTAGAAAAGCCACCATGGGAGGAAGATCCTTCTCCTACCTGGCAGCCAAGACTTGGAACTCCCTCCCCATCCACCTCCGTCTGACCCAAGACCACCTCTCCTTCAGGAAGCAACTCAAGACCTGGCTGTTTGAGCAGTAGCGGTCCCCCCTCCCCCAGCGCCTTGAGACCCTCCGGGTGAGTAGCGCGCTATACAAATTTCTTGATTGATTGATTGATTGATTGAGAGGGGTGTGGCTAAGCATCCAATCAGGAAATGTCCAGTGACTGGAGGGAGAAATACACGGGAACCCATGTACATTGATCAATGCATGGCCATTCTGCTTACCAAGTCATATTTGTATTTAATGTAGTTTGTCAAGGGTAGAGGCACCTTTTGAGTCCCCTGATGATATTTCTGATATTCCTATCCCACTGTAAGAGAAATCAGGAAGAAATTGCATATGATATTTAGGAGGTAACGTGGATGGACATGCCCCTTAGTGAAAAGGAAATTGTTAGAAATTGGGTCTTTGGTTGGCAGTCAGGTTACTCCCTGTCTAAGCAAGGACCCTCACTCCAGTCAGTGTCAGTCACATACAGTCCATCTTATCCTGTGCCCACCCTCTGGTAGCTTGGCACTGAGCAGTCAGACTTAACTTAGAAGGCAATGTGTAAAGTATTTGTGCAATAAATCATGCAATAACACAGCATAGCACCACAAAAATACACCACACAGTGTTTAGAAAAATATAGAATATTTATCTTGATAAATGCAGGTCAAAACGATCAAGATTCAATAAGTACACGTGGAAATATCACTTAGAAAATTATATAAGGGAGTCTTTAAAAAGCAACAAGTGTCTCTTGCAAGCACAAAGTACCTGGTTTGCGTTCAAAATCTCTGCAAGGGACCTCAGAGGAGGAGATGCATGGAAACAGGGAGGTGTGCGTCGATCTCTCTGGGCGCACACAGATGATGCGTTGTTATTTTTCACGCAGGGAAGGATTTTTGTCGATTTCCCGTGCACAGACTTGGATCCTCTTCGGGTTGCGGGGTTTTCAGACGCACCGGGGATGATGCGTTGAAATCCTGGGGGTCCAGGGCGAGGTCACAGGAACTGTGTTGATCCGGTGGGCGTTGCATTGAAAAATCTGTCGCAAGCCAGGCGCTGCATGGATTCTTCTTCTCTAGAAGTTGGGCTGCGTTGTTCCGGCTCAGCTGTGCATCGATCCAGTGGGCCGTGTGTCGAATATCCAGTCGCAACGCTGGCCCTGCATTGATCTCCTCTCGGTGAGCTGTGCTGCGTCGTTCTGGTTCTATGGGTTATCTAGGGCCTACCTTAGGGATGACATATGTAGGAAAAGGGGTGTTTAAGGCTTGGCAAGTACTTTTAACTGCCAAGTCGAAGTGGCAGTGAAACTGTACACAAAGGCCTTGCAATGGCAGTCCTGAGGCGTGGTTAAGAGGCTACTTTTGTGGGTGGCACAATCAGTGCTGCAGACCCACTAGTAGCATTTAATGTAAAGGCCCTGGGCACATGTAGTGCACTTTACTGGGGTTTTACAAGTAGATTAAATAAGCCAATTGGGTATAAACCAATGTCAACGTGTTTTAAGAGAGAGAACATATGCACTTTAGCACTGGTTAGCAGTGGTAAAGTGCACAGGATCCTAAAACCAGCAAAAACAGTGTCCAAAAAGTGGAGGGACGCAGGCAAAAAGTTAGGGGTGACCACCCTAAGGCTGTCAGGTCTAACAGAAATTATAAGCATTTACATCTGTGCAATTAGTGTATCAGGTAATGTCATTGCTGTTTGTGGGATGATATCCGGAAGAGCCACAGAGTCCGCTCTTGACAGCCAGGTAGCAGTAGATCCATCATTGCTGAGTGTCTTGTCTGATTCATCCTCCAGCTCAGAGCTGCGTCGCACAGTGAGCAATGCAGCCTTGTGTAACTCTTGATGCCTCTTCTGTATTACTTCTTCCAGTCCAGGTGCATTTTTCAGTTGTGGTGATTGCCGTGGTCGGGAATATCTGCCTCTATATTGTGGAGCTTTCTCGTCATGTGAAGTAATGCCAGATTGGTTGGGGCGACCAGCTGTGGACTGTCCCATTGAGTCCAGCCAGTCCCATGCCTCCTCTGGGGCGCTGAAGAATTATGTCTTGCCTTCTGTTGCCACCCGCAATCGCACCAGAAAGAGGAGGGCATAATGGATATCCAGTTCACAAAGTCTTCATTTAACTGCAAGGAACGAGTTCTGCTGTTGTTACACTACTATGGTGTAGTCAGGAAAAAACATTACTTTGGCATTTTTCCACAGCGACTTCACCCAGCTTCCGTACCTCGCACAGTACAGCGTCTGTCTCTCTAGTGCAGTAGGTGAAACAGGAGTCACAGGGGTTGGATCCTGGTGGTGATTTGTGTGTTGGCACATGGTGGGCACGCTCCACTACAAAAGCGTGAGAGAGTATCTTAAGGAAGTAGTTGGCGCAGCCATCGATCCACGTAGGTAACAGCATCTGATCTGTCTGATCTTTCCGTTCCCTCCGGAAGTCCCACCACGCGCACATTGTTGTGACGAGATCAGCCCTCCACATCCTCCATCTGATGCTCTAGGATGTTTGCCTGCTACGCCATCTGTCTCAATGATGAGGCAAGGTCTCTAGCTCACGGTTGCAATTCCTCAAGTGACAATTCAGTGGTGCACACTTTCTCTGCATGTTTTCTGTGATCTGCATGTAGCAGTGTCAGATCTCTTGTCACTGCATCAAATTTGCCTTCCAGGGAGGTCCTCATGTTCTCAAGTGCAGTACCAATCTTATCCACTGCTGCAAGCACTGAGTCAAGTTTATTACTTATGGAGAGTGGGGGTGTGGTAACATCTGAGGATCCCTGGTCCCTCTCCACACAATTATGTTCTGGGGGGGCTTCGAAGGTGTTCCTTGCGTGATATTACATGGCCGTGCCTTTACCTCGAGCTGTAGCCAGGCAGTCTAGAGCAATCTCTTGGTTTCACTTAGGGGCCCGCTTGTCAGGTTGCGCCAAGAATATTGTGGATGGCAGAAGGAGCAGCCCCTAAATTCCAATGGTTACTGTGCACTTACAATGTGCCAATGGTGGGCCAAACCGGCCGGTTACTTGTTCATAGGGTTAACAACCATTTATTGGCTGCCAATAGCAAATGTCAGTAGGTTGCATAGATGCATGCGAAAGGGCCCGCTTGTCTGCAGCATACGGTGGTTCAAGGTGCAGCAGCACAATCAGCCCTGTTTGTCAGGTGGGAAGGGGAATAACAATCTAGTCTTACAACTGATGGCAAACAAACATTGTGGAATGAGCTTGTAATGAGAATTCCGCTGTGCCTGTCGCCAGTCTAGGAAGGTATGGGCAATAGCAATCAGTAAACTTCGCTCACAAGAGATTAATATAACTCCCAAAGTTTGTTAGGCACTTATGTGTGACAGTTTACTAATGTCTAGGTAGCACTTGGTTTAATGCCATCCAATGTTACATTGCAGTGGAAAAAGCGTGTCTGTGTTTATGCGGAGATCCCCAGCTAAGGATCAGTAGTAGGTCAATGTTCATTGAGCTTAACTGCATGCACATTCATGAGGGAGTGATTAATATTGTGCCTCACTCATTCTTGCTGTGTTTTGCAGCACAAGGGTGATTCTTCAATGCTAATGGGGCCTAGTCACGTGCAGTCTCCTAAGATATGTATGCACTCTATGCCTTTTAACATATCCATTAAGGCCTGGGCATTCCAAGTGAATAGTCTAAGTTTAGTGTGCATTTAATCTTCGGTACCTCACATGCCTGTCTAGGAGTGTGTGTGGCGTCCCAACTTTCTGCTAGGGTAACCTAGCCTTCTTTGCAGTGTAGTGGAAAGCTTCCTGTGGCTCCAATTGCAATGTCTGTCATTGTTCTGCACACCTCTTCTCCCATGTAAATACTATGAGCTAATACCAACTGGTATTTCCCTGTAGTACCATCACACTAAGTGGCAATATCTCCACCCACAACAAAAACAAGAAAAAAGAATCAACTGCACAACATAGACCAAATCCACATTTACATTTCCTGTGTATATGTGTGTGTCTGGGGGCGTGGGGTCTGGTCCCAGCCATCCACTCAGACCTATCAGGTCTTATAGATCAACACTTGGGAAATTGTCCCTCTAGTGGTCTTGTTCCTAATCAGAGAACATATCTCCGGGGTTAGTGCTCTCCCTCCTGCATTGCTCCCCCCCACATAACTTAAAGAGTTCATTTCCACTCATGCATAGCTAATGGAGGGGGCTATAGTTAATCTTTTTAATAGCATTTCAGACTAACCGCACCCCCTCCTGTGGCAGGCCCCTCCCCCCAGGGATATATATTTCTGACCCAAAGGCCCAAGAGATCCAGTCCAATGTCAGTTACAGGCTATTTATAAGTAAAGCCCCTCCCTCCCTACTTCCCTCCAGTCGGTCAGGTATCATCGATCACCCAGACATGGCATTTGTGTCCACCGTGGGATCTACTCCAGTGTCCTGCTCCATTTCCTTCATGAGCTGCTGATCCAGTCCTAGTGTACCATTGTATTAGACCACGATTGTCGGCTCCTGTGCATTTGGCTCCAGATGTCCTCCCAGAGTTGTTCACTCTTCCTCCGGTCTAACGACTTGTTCTGTGTGGTCTCGAGGTGGACCTCACTTTGTTTTACCTTCGCACCCTAGTCAGTCCCACACTTCCGCAAGTGTGGTAAAGAAGTATGATCGCCCCTGGTGTAGTACCCTAAACTTGGCAGGTAAAAGAAGTATGTATTTCAAGTTCATAGGGTGGAGCTTCCTCTTTCAAAAATTATTTTCATAAACCCTGCAACTTTTGTGTGTAATCTGGGAACACTCAGATGACCTGATCTTCAATTGTCAGTTCTCCTGTTTTCCGGTTCCATTGCAAAGTTATGTTTCTGTCTCTGTAATAAAGAGTCCTGTCAATAAGAGCTCAAAGGGGATCCCCCAGCAGAGGCGCTGGGGCCAAAGCCCTGCGCAACCCGCTCCACAGTAAAGTGGGGTGATAGGCCATCCGGCTTCAGCGTATTTGTGATCTAGCATTCAATGACCATGCGATCTGTGCCCTGGGCCTGTTTCAGGAAGCCCACCAGATTGCTTTGGCGGGATATACCCTCTGCATCTTCCACTCTGGCCTCTAAGAGATGGATTAGTTTAGAGACTGAGCAGAGTAGAGTCTTCAGTACCTATACCTCAACTGTAACATGATACACCAATCTCTGGGTTTCTTGTGCCTTTGCACTGACCTTGCACAAATCATCATGTGCGAGATTGACTTCTATAGAAATTGATTACATTTTTCTGTTCCAGGGTCTGCCAGCATTGTTCTATAGCCTCTGTGACCCTTTAGGTTTAGGCTGTTGCACACCCTGGTGCCTTCCAACTGGGTCTGATGTCCCCCCAAGGTGGTTTGGGGCCTCAGGATACTCATCTATCTGTGTCTGCTGGGACTCACTGGTCAATCTGTCCTTCACCATGGAAGCTGCAGGGCTCCCAGTTCACTATGCTGCTCGTATCCAAAGAGGAGGACACCACATGCTACCAGTGCTGAAACAGTATACTGTTCCCCCAGTGCCATCAAAGCCATCAAAGCCCCTCGCTGCAGTGCCGTGTCACTGGACCTGGAGCTAGGCCTCTAAGGGGGGTGGGGGGGTGATGAGTGGTGCAACAGGGGAGACAGGGCAGCAATGTCTGGTCCCTCGCTGTTTAGTGGTGTGGTCTATGATTAGTGAAAGTGGGGAGGCCAGTCTTCCTAGGCATCCCTTCATCCAGAGTGTCTGGGAGTGGCAACCATGCAGCGCCACACTGTGCAGCAGCTCTTTTCCCACTGGAGACCTCGTAAGTCCTTGTGGGCAACTGGCTCTGGGGGCCCCCAGCAGTCAGCAACAGCAGGCTAGCCTCAGCCCCTGTGACCCTACGTGGCACTGTCCCAACAATCAAGGGCTGCGAGCCTACACTTCCCCACTTTCCTGCAGTCTCAGATCTGTTGACCAGTGGCAGCTGCCACAAATCTCAAGGGGGTGGGGAGCAACCAGGGCAGGGGGAAACAAAATAAAAAACACCAAAAAAAAATTAAAACTTACCTGTCCAGACGCTGCCTGCCGCCATGCTCCTCTTTTCTCCTGATGGTGTCCCACCAGTCCCTGGGATACCAACACAGACTCCCCCACGCAATCCTGTCACTGCTTTCATGCTATATTTAGCATGAGAGCAGCACCAGGATTGGTCTGAGTGGCTTGTTCTGCCACTCAGACAGTCCACTGGACTCTGTGCCTAACACGGCCGGCCAAACTACCATGCACATTTAAGTGCACTCTACTCCTCCTCCTCCTACCCCCTCCCATGGTACAGTCCCACCCCTCCCTGCCCATGCTGGCTCAGCCAGCAGCTGAAAAATAAAACAACAATCAAATATCATTTTATTTTTCAGCTGCTGGCTCGTAGCCAGTGGGGCAACGCTCCTGTACCATTGTGGAGGAACCACATCTGCAGTGGACCCTGTTTGGCTGCACTCTTCTGGGTGTAGTGAGTGAAGCCTATCCACCGCACTTCCCAGTCCTTTTTCTTTCCATTGTCTGTGATATAAGTATTTTTCTATGATTAGTGCATTGAAATAAAAGGTATAATCTCTCCCATCTTGATAATGATATCTCCAGACATTCACAAGGTTCAAATGCTGGATTCCATGTACAAGTGAGGCAGGTGGGGATTTTATTCTGTTTGTGGGGCCCGACCAATCTACAGCTGGGTTAAATTCAACACTAAAATTGCCTCTTGTTTGAAATGTGTTCTTCCTGCAGGGTCACCCGGGTGTTTTTGCCTTTTTTACCGAACCCTATTTTTGGTGGCACTTTTTGTCTGCTAACCAGTGGTAAAGTGCTATTGCGCGAACTTTGACACCTCTTAACATTACTATACCCATAATTGGCATATTTAATTTACTTGTAAGTCCCTAGTATATGGTACTACCTGCTGTACCCAGGGCCTGTAAATTAAATGTTACCCGTGGGCTGCAGCAATCATTGTGCCACCCACTACAGTAGGTAGCACAACCATTCCTCCAGGCTAGCCATTCTAGCCTAGTTAGACAGCTTTCAACTGCCTGCGAGACCTGCAAAATATCCCTTTTGACAGGTATAGGAAAGTGGAGTATTATGTAGTGAGGCTGGTTAGGCTTCACTATGCAATACTCTCACTATACCCCCAAAATAGGTAATTTGGATTCATGCCAACAAATCCCTAGCTCAGTCCTGGTAATGTGGCACAGAGCAGTCACTAGAGTTGCTAGAGGAGCAGGTGTTAAGCATTTCAGAGCACAACATGAACAATAAATAAAACACATGAGCTGAAAACAAATCTGACAACAATTTATAAAAATAGAGCACACTTTTTATTTAAATTTAGACACCAAAATTAACACAATTGAGTCAGTATACCCAGGCTAATAGATTTTGTAAGGAAAAATACATTTGTACAATTCACTACTGTCAAACATTAATGTTGCTGTCAATGGAGAAAACAGCTATTGACAATTGGTCACTTGCAGGTCGAGTCCAGTGTAAACCACAGTGGGTTAGAGTGATGCAGGTCCCAGGACCAAGCCATGAGAGTCAGTTGAATTTTACCTGGATCATAGGGCCCAGGTGCAGAGTGTCCTGGCTGTGCTTGATGCTGAAGCAGGAGCCACTGGAGTGCTGCTTTTATGGTGTTGGTGAGGAAACGGATGCAAAAACTCGACAACAGAGCCACTGAGGTAGATGGGTGAAGGTGCTGTGGGGTTCCCTCGAGGTGCAGTGTTGTACCAAAGGTAGTGGTAGCCATACTGGACACCAAGAAGCCTTGGCAGCAGCAAACACAGTGTACAGTTACTTCGACATCCTGGAGTACAGGGGAAAACAGTAACCTCTTGAAAATTGCTGGAGGTCAAGACTACTTTTCCCACAATGCACTAGACCATTTACTTTTAGCAATACATTAGCGGACCCGATGGACAGTGATTCTTTTGTTCCAGGAGTGTGCTTTACCTGCGGGCTGCAGGGGACTAGTACTTCTAGTCCAAAGGAGTTCTGAAGTGGAGTTGACTTTGGTGATCAGAAAAGGTTCTCTTGCCTTTAGACCCAGCCTCTGGTCCAAGATGAGTCGCAGCCATGCAGTTGCAGGGTGGTTGCTACAGGTGCAGGGTATTGCACATTTGCTTTGTGAAGGTCCTGAAGTGCAGACTCAGGCTTCTTCTTTGTCCTTGGTTTCAAGTCTAATCAGATCTGAGGTTCTGGTGCCAGGGATGACACTTAAATCCAAGAATTAGCCATGTTAGGTGTGTGGGTGAAAGTAGCTAATGGCCAAATCCACGCCTGAGGGGCCTACATCTCAGGGGGTGTGGGGGTGGGTACTTCTTTGTACCCAGAACCCTGTATTTTGTCACTTTTCAAAATGACAGAACCCATCCTTGGCTGTACACACCATATAGCCCACCCTAGGCATGCATAAATACTTTACACATTACCTCTATGTTGAGCCTGTCTGCTCTGTGTCATAGCTACGAGGGGGTTGAGGTCAGGTTAACATAGTGACTTTGAGAGTTCACCCTGACATGGTCTGTGGTCATTACCTGAGGTGGCTGCCTACCCACCTCCTCTAATGCCCCAATTTCTTACTCCTAGTACGAGGGAATCATTTATATTATTTGGAAAGAGTTTTTAAAAACTACTTCTTTATTTTTATGAGTGGGGTGGATGCAAACTAGGGTTATTGGGTCTTCCTCTTAATCGCCTTTCAGTACTATAATGCTGTCTTTTTATCTTCATATATAGACTCCTCTTCAGATTTCTTTTTTTGTGTTGTATTTTTTTTGTATTGTTAATTGCATCATATTACATAGTATAGTGAACAGTCTGTTAACCTAAGCCATTTCTGTTTCCAATCAGGTTTTCTCATAGGGGAGACAACAAGTACAGTTTTACATTCTGTGAGTCATTATCAATACACGTCTGTTTTTTCTAGGCATTATACATGTACAATTGTTATTTTATATCTCTCTTGTCTATTGCTATGCCATTTGCCATAGTTGCGGCTTTTTTCTTATAATAATGCATATATAATCAGAGATATGTTAAACAATTCAATGAAACCAACTTATAAAAGAGGAGGGAGAGAACAAAAAAAACACAAGGATCCATTTGCTCCATGATGTCCTCTATATACAATTCTACTGTAATAACAGTCGGGGTCAATACTAACGAGGTGTCCCATTTGCCATCTCCTTGAGTCTCCCAGGAATATGCTGCTAGTCATTTAAAGAGTGTGAGTCATAATGTTTTGTGGTAAGGGTGGGATACGGTCAAGGGTAGTGGGGGACCATTAGGAGTGTACTGAGGGATATAAAGAAAAGTAGTGATTAGTGTGGGTCGTGAAAATGGGAGAAGGAAGGGGGGTGGCGGGTGAGGGGGAGAGGTGTCTGGGTAGGAATCTAAGTGTATAGAAAATGTAGAGTAGGGAGGGAGGGTATGGCAGGGGTAAGGGGAAAGAGGGCATATATATGGATTGTATTAGTGTCCATGGTGTCTAATAGGCAGAAGAAGAATGAGAAAGTGACAACGATAGTAACAATAAAAATCACTGTAATAATAATGATGTTAATATTAGTAGTGATATTAGTAGTGATAGTGATAGCGATAGTGACCAAGGGGAGGGGGCCGTGTGAATTCAAAAGGCAAATCATTATAGTGGCTGCTTCCATATGAAGAGAAAAATAGAGCCAGGCTATATAGTGTTATAAGATGTTTTGGGGCAGGGGGGTGTGGTGGGGGGGAATGGATCTGGGAATGACACAGTGATATGAACATCAATAATATGTATAAGGATTGGGATATGAATAACGGAATAGGTTATGCCAAAAAGGTCAATGAATAGTGTATGGTGAGCAGCGGTTTTTATCATAGGTTATACGGTAGCTTTCTACCTTTCTACCGGGGGGGTGGTGGGGGGTTATCTGAGTCCAGGAGGGGAGGGATGGTGTGTTAGATATGGGTGGATGTACCTGCATGGGTATGGTAGCAGGAATGGTATATTCCCACTACGTGGTATTTTGTGGGGTTCTCTAGGGGTAATCTGGTCCTAGTGTCCGGAGATGAAGGATGACCAGGTCTGGAGAAACACCTCCGTTCTGTCCTGTAAACTGTAGATAAGTCGTTCGTGTGTGGCTGCTTGGTACATTGCTGTCAACCATTCATCATGGGAGGGGATGGTCGGTGCACGCCAGTGTCTAAGGATGCATAATTTGGCCATTGCTAGCGCAGTGTGTAGGAGTCTACTTTGAGTTTGTGTGATCTTATGGAGTTCTCCCGTGTCGTGTAGCAATAGGAGAGATGGGGTGAGAAGTGGTGGGAGGGGTAGGGATTCTCGGAGGGTGTTTCCCACTGTTCTCCAAAATGGTTGTACGGCTGCGCAATCGTGTAGGATATGGAGTAAGTCACAGTGTGTGTGTGGGCACCTCCAGCAGTTTGCATGGGGGAGAAGTCTTGCCATATGTAATTTTTGTGGGGTCCAATACCAATCATGTAGTGTCTTAAAGAGGCAGAATTTCAGACGAGCCTCGCGTGCTCCGCGGTCCCTGGCTTCGATCAGGTCAGTCCAGTCCTCCAGGTCATATTCAGTTTGTAGGTGCGTCTGCCATTTGTTTTTGAGGGAAGTCAGGAGTGGGAGTGAGAAGAGATGGTGATTCAGCAATGCCTGGAGTCCCGATATCGCACCTTTCATCTTCCCCCATGTTTCTAGATAGTGTAGTATAGGAGAGCGCGGGAGCTGTTGGGGAAGGGCACCTAGTCTCTGTTTAAGACAATGTCTGAGTTGGAGGTAACGCCATGAGTGGTATTCCGGGAGGTTGAATTCCACCTGTAGGTCCCTAAAAGTTTTCCAGGTTTCCCCTGATATAAGTTGGTCCACTCGTCTGATGCCTCGTTGACCCCAATCCTTCCAGGTAATAGTTTTCCCTCCGATTTGGAACCCTTTGTTGCCCCATAACCTAGCCCTGTCATGTAAGTGGGGGTCTATCTTAAGGAGCCGATGTACCCGCTGCCAGGTTTTCTTCATGGCTCCTATCATAGGATTGGTGGGTCGGGGGCATTTTTGGCTCGTATCGTATAATAG
The DNA here is from genome assembly GCF_031143425.1 of Pleurodeles waltl. Lineage (NCBI taxonomy): Eukaryota > Metazoa > Chordata > Amphibia > Caudata > Salamandridae > Pleurodeles > Pleurodeles waltl. Next base: position 880,352,742 of record NC_090437.1, read on the forward strand.
CTGGAGGCCATAGGGGGCCTCTGTAAGGGCTCGTTCTACGTCCACCCATAGCGGCGGGGTTATTACAGTCGGGAGTAGGAGGGCCATTTGTGAAAGATGTAACGCGTACGAATAGTGTTCGATCGAGGGAAGGCTTAGTCCACCGCATTCCCGATGGGCTATCAAGGTGGTTTTGGGTAGTCGTGGGCGCATGGATCCCCAAGCAAAGGAGCGGATACAGCGGTCTATCTCTCTTAATACAGGTAAGGGGATCTGTAAGGGGAGCATACCTAGGACATATAGGAATCTCGGCAAGGTTACCATCCGCACCGCCTGTACTCTACCCCACATGGAGAGGTTCAGTTGGCCCCATTTCTCAAAGTCCCGTTTCATGGTATTGATCAGTGGGCCTATATTGTCTGACACCACATTGACCAACCCTGTATTTACGTCAATTCCTAGATATCTTAGTTGGGAGTGTTTCCATTTAATCGGTAAGCCTTGTATGGAGGCACTCACTGTGACTGGGGAAAGTGGTAGAGCTTCGCACTTGTCCCAATTGATTCGATATCCTGATAGTCGGCATCCTTGACGTGTCCCTCTCTGGATCTCAAAAGTGTCCGACAGGAACCCCCCACAGTTTACCTGTGCTGTCGGGATGCCATATAGGAGGCGCACCTTGTTAATGAAGCCTTCTCCTAACCCGAATCGTTTCAAGATTTCGAAGCGGTACCACCATTCTATTCGGTCGAACGCTTTCTCGGCATCCAACGGGAGGGCTAGAGCTTCTTCTTGTGTATCGCGGGCGGCCCAAATGGCATGGAAAAGTGTGCGGAGGTGATTCCTGGAGGAGCGGCCCGGTACAAAGCCTACTTGGGAGTGATAGATTAACGAGGGAATAACTTTTTTAAGGCGAGTGGCCAGTATTCCTGCTAATATTTTAATATCTCCATTCAATAAGGAGATAGGGCGATAGCTTCCGCTAAGAAGTGGGTCTTTTCCGGGTTTCCGTAAGACTGTGATAGTGGCTTTATTAGACATAGGATGTATGGAGCCTTCCCTTTCGGCCCCTTGAAATGCCTCGTATAAGACATCTACAGTGTCGGTTCCTGTCCATTTATAGAATTCAGATGTAAACCCATCCTCCCCCGGTGCTTTGTGATATGATAGATTCGCTATTTCTTGTTGTATCCCTTCCTTACTAATATCCCCTTCTAGAAGAGCCCTGCCTTCATCTGTAAGATGGGGGATGTGCGTCCTCTGCAGGAATGCGTCTAAGCGGGCAGTGTCTTCCGATGTTTCTGAGGAATATAAAGTTTGGTAGTACCGGCCGAATTCTTCTGCAATCGCCTGGGGGGGTGTAATGAGTAAGTTATCCTGGGTGCGTAGTGCTGGTATAGCAAGTGCTGTTTCCCGTTGGTGTAGTTGGGCAGCCAGTAAGCGGCCCGCTTTCTCTCCGTGCTCATAGTGGCGTCCCTTCAGCCCTTGTAGGGCATATTCTGCCTGTGAGGTGTAGAGGGTGTTAAGCTCCATTTTAGCCTGTTCTAGGGAGCGGCGATTGGGGGTGGGGTGGGGGGTGGGTTGCTGTGTGTATTTCCTCATGGCCTGTGTTATTGTGTCTTCTAACGTGTGTTGTCGGGCCCGTCTATGGGCATTGGAGATAGCTGCATCTCTCATTATTTGCCCTCTGATAGTTGCTTTTGCCGCAGCCCAAAGAAGTTGTGGTGAGGTCACTGAGCCTTTATTGTCCTTCAAGTATGTGGCCATATGGGTCTTAAGTTGTTCCTTCCCAGTCGGGGATCGGTATCTAGTGTTAGGGAGGCGCCAGGGTTTACGGCCAGGTGTAATCATTCCGAGTTCCAGGGTTATTACTACCGGAGAGTGGTCTGATAGTGCGGCTACCAGTATTTCTATTGACTTAACCGCTTGTAGTATTCTATGATTAAGTAAGAAATAGTCTAGCCGTGACTGGGTCCCGTGGACCGAGGAGACAAAAGTATATTCCCTATTGAAAGGGTGGGAGAGACGCCTACAATCTATTAGGCCATGATCTGGGAGGATGTCTTTGAAAACGGCTCTATCTGCATTGTTACCCGCGTCAAGACCAATTGATCGGTCTAGAATGGCATCTTGGACTATATTCCAGTCCCCCCCAAGAATATATTGTGAGGCACCTATCTGTGTCAGAAGACGGTTGAGGGAGAGGAAAAAGGTGCGCTTCGAGCCGGTGGGGGCGTATATGGAGCATATGCATATTGTGGAGGATCCCACCACTAGCTTAGCTAGTACGTAGCGTCCCTCTGGGTCATGCCATGTTTTAATTAGTCGGAATTGCAGGGAGCGACGCAGGAGTATTGCCACTCCACATTTTCTTCCCGTTCCCTGTGTACCTGCCAACATGGGTGGTGTTCCGCTGTATATTACTTTTCCCACCCAATCTCTACGTAGTTTCTCTGATTCCGTCGAGGAGAGGTGTGTTTCCTGCAGTAGAGCAATGTCGGTATGTTTGGAGCGGAGATAGGACAGTATCTTCTGTTGTTTAATATAATGGGTCATGCCATGTACATTCCAGGACAGTGCCATGAGTGGGGTTGTCGATCCCGAGGGCGCCGGGTGTGTCATGGTTTATGGTGTATTGAATATGTTATGGTCCATGTGGTGGGACCAGGAAGTAAGTAAGGACTGGGCTGAGAGGCGAGGAATATGGATTTCTTGTTCAGTTAGGCCTTGGGAGGTTGGGAGAGTTCCCCTTGGTCACAATACTAAAAATATAGAAGAGAAGGGAAAAGAAAAGAAAGGGAGGGAGAAGGATGGAGAGTAATAGCGTGGAATGTGCAGAGAGAGACGGACGACGATTAAAAATAATTGATAAAAGTAATAAAGAATAAATAGGTAAAGGAAAAAGGAATAGCAAATGGAAATTGGTCAGAGGATGAAAACACTCACTACTGTCTAAAACCTTCTAATCTGCGGGTCTAACCTGTAAGGCCCGCACGCCGGTAGGGTATTATATCAATGGGACATGATGAGGGAATAGATGCTTTGTTCCTGGAATCATGGGACCTCCCAGGGGGGGAGGAGGGGGCCCAGTCGTGTGGGTGCATAAATGGGTGCATGAGGTGCCGGGGTGGGTTGGGCACGGGCCCGGAGTAGATGCTATGGTCCAAGAACGAGGAGGGAGGGGGAGAGAGACGGGCCCGGGGCCGTGTGCCACAGGACCTCCTGCTACACGTTCTGTGCTTATCATCTGTTAAGACATCGTAGAATATGAGAATTCTTAGTATCTTATGATGGCCTGCGGTGTTGCATTTTGAGTGTTCGTCCGGGAGCATGTCCCTTGTGGTAGTCTTGGAGCCGCCATGACCCCGAGTTGTGTTAGTCTGATTACTCTCTTCAGTGCGATTGTTATATGCCTGAGAGTTAACTGTGCTGTTCTACAAGTATACCTATGTGTTACATTGTGGTAATCAGCATTTGATAAATGTGTTTTTAGTAGGTCCCCACTCCCCTATTGGGTGAGCAGCAGATGTGGTGAATGGGCATGTCACTTATCTGTCCCAAGGTGGAGAGTAGATGTTCTAGAAGTGGGTCCGGATCTCCGGGGCAGCTGTCCTACTGTGGGTTTAGTGTTCAGCATGCTGATCTTCTGATGGTGGTTTCAGGGGGAGTGGGATTTGTCTCTGCCCGTGTCTTGAGTGTGATCAATCACTGCTTGCAGGATGTGCTCCCAGAATTCCTGTGTCTTTGGGGACCGATCATATCCTCGGCCTCTTTTTTGCGAAGGGGGACATTGAGTCTGGGGCCATGGAGTTGACAGACTAGTAGCAGTTGCTGTATGCGCCGCTGGGGAGTCCGGACGGCTGGGGGTGGTGTCCATAGATTGCGGGGTCACACTATGTAGATAAGCGCTGAGGTCCTCGGGGTCAGTGAAGTCTCTGGATGTGCTGTGGTGTGTGATCCACATACGTGCTGGTTCAAAAAGACCATACTTGATGTCTAGAGATCTTAGTTGCGGACGTAGGGCAAGAAATGCTCTTCTTCTGTCATTCGTTAACCTCGAGAAGTCTGCTGCCACTCTGATTTCGTGTCCATCCAGTGATATCGGTTGTCGTGCTTTAGCTGTTGAGATGACCTGGCGGGCTTGTTCATGGCGCAGGAAACATGCGATGATAGGGTGCGGTTTATTTGCAGACGCTTTGTGTGAAGGACCATTTCTGTGCACCCTCTGAAATTCTGGAGGTGGCGAAAACTCTGTGCCGAAGTGGTTGGTCAGCAGTGAGCTAAGAAAGGTTTTGATATCGGATCCTTCTTTTTGTTCCGGTATGCCGAAAAAGCGTACATTGTCTCTACGACTTCGGTCCTCCAGTTCAGTAAGTTTAGCTCTGAGCGACTTTAGTTCTTCTTCCTGATCAGGGGTTGTCGCTATATGGTCTTCTACTGCCGACAGGCGCTGATCTAGGTTATTTGCTGTTTCTCTGAAGCCGGCTATATCAGCGCGGATTGAGGAGGATGCTAAAGTTAAGTCTGTTATTTTTAAGTCCATTGCCTCCAGGAGTCGTCCAACTGAGGCAATCTCTTGCAGTATACGGTCTGTGGCGTCTAGTGCGGGTTGATCTACCGGGGGAGATGTATGCCCCTGTGATGCTGTTTGTGCCGTCATAGCTTTGGGTTGAGCAATGGCTTCCGAGAATAGCAGTTGACGAGAATGTTTACTTGCGGTCTTGTCGTTGGGCATTGTTCTCAAGGGGTGAAAATCAATTAGGAGATATTATTTTAAGAGCTAGTACTTGTAGGTCCACGGAAAGTTTCCTCGACTTCCAAGGATGGGTCAGACCTTGGAGTATAGGATCTGCTGTGGTCTGCTAAGCTTTAGAGTGTGATCTATAGAGGATTAGAATATGCTCAGTTTCTGATAGAGGTCCATTGATATAAAGCTGAAGAGAGATCAATGAATTTGAGTGTGATGCAGCGTGCAATAGGGGGGGTATCTTGTCTATGTTTTATTTTAGATCAGTCTCTTATTGTGATACCCAGTATCATGGTTCTTGTTTTTGGGAGGGCAATTGGCTGTTTGGTTGGAGGGTCGGGTTGCGTAGTGCGACACGTGTTGTTCTACTCTTCTTTCTTCTTCCTATTCCGGCTTTCCTCCCCCTTCTTTGCTTCTTTATCGTTCCTTATGTGAGAAATCTTTGTCCCTCTGTTGCTCTTTGAGATCCTTTCTCTGTCTCCCTTTTGTCTTCCTTCCCCCTTTTCCTCTGCCTCCCCTCTGGGTGTCGTGGAGATTCTTATTCTTTGCGCGCTAGGTCATAAACAAGGGGCGGGGGGGAGTATGTCCTTTGTTTGCTGCTGGTGGTGTCGCTAGATAATGTTGTTTGAGGGGTCTCACCGTCTCAGCGTGCGGTCCCCTTCAGGCACTATTTAGTCCTCGTGTGATTTTGCTTCTTTTCCTTTCCGCCGTGGTCGTCGTGGTCGTCCTCAGGCCTAGGTTCCTCAGTGATCCATCCTCCTCGGGGTCCCCTCCCCCACCATCCGCATGAGGGGGCAGTGCAGCGCTCCAGCACCCGGGGAGCCGAGGCAGAAGAGGGACGATCCGGGCGCCTCCCTCGCGACGCGTCCCGGGCCCGTGTGGCACCACACCTTAGTCTGCGGCTCCGCGGAAGCTCGGAGGCCGCATTTGCTCTCGCGTCTCCGGACACGTCTGTTGTCGCTCGGGTCCCACAACTTCGCCCCTCCGGAGGCCCCCTCCCTCCGCCAGCCGGGAGGCCACACTAGGGGTCAGGATCGCAGGGGGAAAATCCTCTGTTTGCCAGCTTGACCTGCCCAGCGCGCAGAGATCTTTTCTCAGGCGGCCATTTTCTTCGACGGCCAGACCAAGCCCCCTCCTCTTCAGATTTCAAACCTTTCTTAGCTGTATAGTAGCACCCTTGGTTATTGTGGATATGGAGGAATGAAAAAGCATGGGGTATAGGTGAGAAAAGGCTATGTATGTGATTTTTGACTAGCCCACAAAGTTAGTAGCCCTTGGTGGTGACTTGCTGCATGTCAACCACTCACTGCCCTCCAAAATACTGCAGGTCCAGCGCGTTGCAACTGCTCTGTCTAGTTCTGTGCCTGGTAAAGACAGACTGACACAACAGGCCTCAGAGTATCAGTCTGCCAGTGACTCAATAACACATACAGCCTGCCTGCCTGGCACTTACGTGCTCTCTGGGACACTTCTTCCTCTCAGGCCAGAGGCCCTAGCCTATCAGGGTCCCTTCATCTCGGATGATGTCAGGTTCCTACCACAAATGTTGCATCTGTCAAACCAGGGGGCGCATAGTGCTGCCTCAAAGTTGGCGCCCTCAAGTAATATATAATTCTCCAGAAAACAGCTCTCAACTGCTTAACTAAAAGGAAAGTTCCATTTATATATTGTTATGTACCTGCGATTAGCCATCAAAAAAACAGAACAACCCAGAGTAATAAGAACTATTTACCTTGTTAGCTCTTGTGTCATCCTTCGGTACTCAGCCAGGCACTTTCTTCAGTCCTCAAATCATCACAATATCTTTAGAATGTATCCACTTCAACATTATCTGCATTTTTATATTGTATCGAGTCCTTGTGTATTAAAAGTCAAAATATGTATTAGCTTCATAGTGTAGACTTCAATGAAGTAACCCTCTGCCATCTTAAATGTAGTGTAACCTTGAGTTGTCATGCGTTTGTTTTGTTTTCGCAAATATCAGGTCTGGGCCTGTCTTGGTATTACGAAGAATGATATTTGTACGCACCTCTGTATAGAAACGCGAGTTAAAAACCAGGGTAAATTATCTGGGAAAACATTTAATGGGAGTAATTTTTTAACTTTCATATCTAGTCATCAGTATTAGTTGTTAGAACAATGCCAAAGCAAGAGACGTTTTGCTAAAGGACTGAGGCGTCTACAATACTAATAGCTGAACTTCTGAGGAAGCTGTAGGTAGTAGCAAAACATACAATTCAAGACAATATCACCCATGACCCAATAAAGACTGTTAGTATATTAGCAACGCTGAGTCCATCAGTCTTCTGATGTCGGCTCCTGGTATTCAGTCCCTTTGACAATGGAAATGTTTTGATGGTCACAGCTCATCTGTGCAGTTTAAATGTCCTTTCTCTGTTGAGAGTGTAAGCAGAATCACCCTGGATTGTCGTTAGCATGCCTCCCTTTTGTCTTGCTGTCATAGTATATCCCCCTTCACTTCAAAGGAAGGGACTCTTACCAGATCGTCAAATTTCCCTTTCCTCTGCAAATTCAAATATATTTATTTAGGCTTTCCTGTTCGCTGTTTCTGTTTGTTGTGATTTGCGGTTGGGGAGTTAAATTTTTTTATAAAAATCAGCGACTATCAGTCTTTACTCTTTTAAGCCACACAAAATCATGGGGATGGTGTTTTTCCAGTGCTTATACATAATTGTGCTTTTTCTCCTTCCTTCTTTCCGTAGTTCATTCCTGTCGTCAATTCTATCTTCCTTTCCTCCTTCTAACACCCTTCTCTGCAACCTCTTGTTGAATTTGCTCTTTTAAGTAAATTCCATTATTTCGCTTACCTCCATGCCTGCCTCATTTCCCATTACTCACTCACTTCTTTGAAACAGTCCAGTTCCACCCGTGCCAAGGATGTTTTGGATGGGGATATGTTTGCACCTCGTTAAGATTTGATTAGAGCAGCTAAAAAGTGAAGAATCGGTATCTAACTTCGTTCTACTGCTTTAGTCTTCAGCCAAATGCCAAAGATCAGCTGAAATATTTTTTCTAGTTAAGACATGAAAAGCATAGTGTGCGGTGTTAGATGCTCTATTATTGATGGCCAGTGTCACACTGCCTTATTATTTTGAGATATCAAGAAAAGACTAGTCTAACACATGTATTATTATTATTATTATTATTATCAGATCTGGGCCTATTCCTTGGCTACATCGTCAAATGGGAGAAGCCAGCTAAGGAATTAATATGCAGACTTTTAGCTATAGAGCCTTTGTGTCAGCAAAATGTGCTGCTCTCTGAAGAAGCAGCTGATGTAGCAAACAATGACAAACAGGATGCCTTTTGTCATTTACCTGTGCAGTTCACATTCTGATTGTAGTATATTGTACATTGTCAGGCCATGCTTTTGGGATTTTGTGTTCATTTGAAAGCCACCACAAGGACCTCTGAATATTGATTTTTACCAAGCATGTGCACCTTCATTTATGTGAAGCAGACTGTGCTCTTGCAGGCTCAGAACGAATCCATGCACTTTTGTCAAATTGTGCTACCTGCAACACATACAAAGACGTACTTAGAGAAATAAGGAGAAACATGTCTGCTTCTTCATGTTTCTAGCTGTACTGTCAACATCTCATACATTATCCCATAGATTGTCTGAGGTATTATATGCACTACAGGCTGGCAGTTCCAACCGAAGCAACTCCTTTCTGCATCTGGGTAGTGAAGATGTTCATGAAGAAAGATTGGGCCTGCTTGCCTTGAACCTAGGGCCCCAAAGCTACTCCAGGGGTTATTTCCCTCTGATCCTTCTCTTGTGGGGATGTAGTAGTGTTGAGTGTAGCATGAAAGGAGACTCAATCCTCCGGGTTCATTTGTGTAGAACTTCAAGCAACTAAGTGCTTATATAAAAAATATTGAAAAGTAGTAGGCAAAAAGGCCTTTTGTGACAGTGTTTTCATTTGTAACGTCTCATCATGATAGCTGATTTACAAAAGCTATGTACCATTACATCGGCTAGGCTGTTCTGCTTGCAGAGATATATAGGGTTTCAGGGTTTTTCAAGTACTGAGATACCCAAAGCCAGTAATTGAGCTGCACCCCACAATGGTTTTTCATTGTGTACCGAGTATAGAGCTATTCATATGACAGCATATAAATAGTGAAAAATAGGTATCAATAAAAAATATGTATTTACAAAATGGGCACAAGATATGGAGTTTATAAGCAGTGCTTATTTGCACATCTCTGAACATATGGGTACCTGTACTACCATGAAAATTGGAGGACATTTCTCAAAATGTATTCTTTCTTACACACTGTCTTACATTTGGAAAGCACAAATGCAGAGAAATACGATTGGTAATAACACATTCTGCTATTCTGTGTTCCCCTAAGTCTCCCAATTAAAATGGTACCACACTTGTGTGGGTTGGACTAGTGCTTTCAATAAGAAAGAGCCCAAAACACAACATGGACACTACATTTTTCCACTGAATGCTGGCCCTTTTTTTGGAAGGTGCCTATCTGTGGGTTTTGAGCCCTAGCTCAGCCGGCACCTAGAGAAATGTAGCAAACCTGTCCATTTTTGGAAACTAGACACTCAGGGGAATCCAGGATGAGTTGACTTGCGTGGCTCTCACCAGGCTGTGTTACTCAGAGTCCCTTGCAAACCTCAAACTTTGACTAAAATCACATGTTCCTCACATTTCTGTGATGCAAAGTTCTGGACTCGGCGGGGAGCCACAAACTTCCCTGCACCCAGCATTTCTCCAAGTCTTCACATAAAAAATGTACCTTGCTTGTGTGGGTAGGCCTAGTGCTCGCAACAGGTAACGTCCCAAAACGCAACATGGACACATCACGTTTAATCAGATTTAAAGGTAGCCCCCATGTTAGCCTATGAGAGGGATAGGCCTTGCAACAGTGAAAAACACATTTAGCAATATTTCACTGTCAGGACATATAAAACACATTACTATATGCCGTACCTTAGCCATACACTGCACCTAGGGGCAACCTATGGCCTACCTTAGGGGTGTCTGACATGTAAGAAAAGGGAAGGTTTAGGCCTGGCAAGTGGGTACACTTGCCAAGTCGAATTTACAGTTCAAACTGCACACACAGACACTGCAGTGGCAGGTCTGAGACATGATTACAGAGCTACTTATGTGGGTGGCACAACCAGTGCTGCAGGTCCACTAGTAGCATTTGATTTACAGGCCCTGGGCACCTCTAGTGCACTGTAGTAGGGACTTACTAATAAATCAGATATGCCAATCATGGATAAACCAATTACATACACATTTTGTAAAGTAGCACTTGCACTTTAGCACTGGTTAGCAGTGGGAGAGTACCCAGAGTAACAAAAACAGCAAAATCAGAGTCTAGCACATAACAACCTGGGAAACAGAGGCAAAAGGTTAAGGCAGACCACGCCAAGGATGAAAAGTCTAACAGCGCTGCAGGCCCGATGCCGCTGCAGCACCTCCGAAGTTCCGCCACAGCGTGAGTCCTGAGTGCCGTGACCTAGACGTCCGGGCACCCTACTCACCCACAGCACCCGTGGCCCCGTTGGGTGATTGTGACACCGCAAACTTGATGCCTTGTGTCTTGAACTGCTGGATTCATCGAGCCCACTGAATCATGAGTAACCAAAGCCTTGCGACCGGCCCCACATCACCTCCCCAGCAACTGTGAGGAACCAATGCATCACCTCCCCTGTAAAGGTACCAGTAAGGAACTGATGCTGCAACGGCTGCAGCAATGCCTCACCTCCCTGACTCCGTGCAGCATCTTTGATTCATTGTTTTCAAAGTTATTGTACCTGGGGTCCGTGCGACTCCTTGAATGGCCCACACTCCCTCGCGAGTGGCGTCGGACTGCTAGGAACAATTCAATCAAGACATCGTGATAGCCCGAGTTGAAGCTGTGTGTGTGTGTGTGTGTGTGTGTCTACAAATACTTTACACATTGCCTCTGTGATAAGCCTGACTGCTTGTGCCAAGCTACAAAGGGGATGAGCAGGGGTTATCTTAGCTGTGGGGCTCTCTTACCCTGACTAGAGTGAGGGTCAATACTTGGACAGGGTGCGAGCCACTGCCAACTAGAGACCCCTTTCTAACATTGGTGATCAGCGGCGAGGATAGGACTTGTATTTGTACTTGACATTCAGTGATTGGTGCACACTACTTCCAAATCGCAGACCATTACGTGACCACATACTGGTTTTTCTTTTTCTCTGGCCTTCTTTTAGTTTTTGCCTTCATGGAACTTTGCAACTTTTGAGTAAGCCACAATCATGTCTCGGTCTGGGGAGCCATCAACAGTTGTTGCAGACGTGATGTTTGAGCAGGAGAAGTTGGAGACCTATATGGTGTCTCAGCTCATAAAGTTCTGCAAGGAGCTCAAGTGTCCTTTTAGAGGCCTCACTAGAAAGGAGGAGTTGGTAAAGGCGCTGATGGCCTGGTTGGCAGCCAGGAATGCTGGTGAGCACGCAGAGGTCAACAGTGTGGATCTGAAAGAGCAAAGCCTACATGGTGATTTTGTGCCACAAAAGGCTCTAACTGGGAGAAAGCACTCTCCAGGGTGGACATCAGTGTTTCTTCCAAGGGGTTGACCCCAGAGGAGCTGGAGGACAGGTGGGAGATGAGGAAAGACAGTTTGAAGCTTGAAAGGCTCCGGTTGAACATGGAGGCAAAGAAACTGGCCATAAAGGAAAGAAAACTGATCTTGGCTCATGAGCTGAGCTTAAAGGAGCTGGACTTGAAAAGCACAGCCAGCAGAGATGGTGGTAGAAATTCTACAGTGCAGTCTGAAGAAAATGTACATATACCCAAGGATGTTGTAAAAGGTTTTGTTGTTCATGATGACCTAGAGTAGTGATTCGGGGATATGAGGTGGCACTAAGGATGAACAGGGACCCTGGGAGAGATTGGGGCAGGCCTGTGGAAGTATTTCTCAGTGGAGGGGAGAGACAGATTGTTGGCCTTAGAAGCAGAGGATCAGAAGTGGTAACTTGCCAAGAACGAAGCCCTAACCAGGAGGTATGGTCTCAACCCAGAGAGTTACCGGGTGGAGTTTAGGGAGCGTGCTAAACTTGGGTCAAAAACCTGGGTGGAGTTTGTGGATTCTTTCTACAGAGCACTGGATGGGTGAAGGGCAGCGAGGTAACAGACTATTAGGGGCTGTACAATTTGATTGCATGGGAGCACTTGTTTATTTGTTTCCCAGATCTGCACCAGCACTTGTTTGACAGCAAGCTTACTGTCCCCAGGATGCTTGCCAAGGCGGCGGACCGCTGCCTCTGCACCAAAGTCTAAAAGAAGTTGTATGTGGGAGACTCAGCCAAGGAGGGGGGGCAGGGTCCCCAACAGAAGAAGGAGGGGGAGGTCAAGGGAGACACAGACAGGTCCCAGGATAAAGTGGTGGGAGGGTTCCATGTCCCTTCTCATAGGAAGGCGGGAGGTCCTGTTCGACGGTGGCCCAGGTCGCCCCATTTTCAACCCCAGTGGTTTGAGTGTTCCCAGCTAGGACACAAGAAAGGGGACTCTATCTGTTCTAAGAACACCCCCACTGGTGGTCCCTCTACATGGGTGGCCACTGTGGCCTTAGGGGGAGGTAGTCTGCAGAGGCAGGTCATAGACCATGCTGTGATAACATTTAGTTGGAAGGTGGACTCAGATGATGAGTTGGTGATCCCTGAGGGTGGGAGTCATCACTTCCACCAGGTGACAGTGAATGGGGTCCCAGTCACTTCTCTAAGGGACAGTGGGGCTAGCCATATCATGATGATGGAAAGGCTTGTCTCCCCAAAGCAGTACACCAGCCAGATGTGTAAGGTGACACCAGCCTATGGGCAGGGATTCTTCTGCCCTATGGCCCAGCTACCCCTAGAGTGGGGTGGGGAGGTGACCTAAAGGAGGGTCATAGTGAGTCCCCAGATGCCCATAGACTGCCTTCTGCGGAATGAGTTGCCCCAGGTGTCAGGGAACTAGGAGGGGTGGTGGCCAAAGGCCCTCTCACAGTTCAGGTTTCTGAGGGTACCCCTCCAAAGCGGAAAGTACAGGACCCCATCAAGAGGGACAGGAGATGGAGGAGCTCATCCCTGTCCTCTGCTCAGCTTGAGGGTACAGACCCTAAGTTGAGTGACCAGTCCCAGGATACCACCAGGATACCACCCTGGAACTGGTGGGAGGAGAAGTGGAAAAGGAGTGCAAGGCACCTGGAGCTACTGCCCCCATGTTTCAAAACCAAAGAGGCTAGAGACCCCAGGGTGGTGTAGGGGGCTGGCTCTTGACACTGACAGCTGTCAGTGGCCTCTGTTCGTTGTTGTCCTTGTGGTGAGAGTTTCCCCTAGGCGGAGAACCGAAGTCAGACCCAAGGGGTGGAATGGACCACATCACATTGTTGGCCATCGTAGTACTGTCTGCCTACTGGGATGCATCTGAGAGCAAGGTAAGATTAGGTGCTACATAGATGGAGTCCTCAAATGAGAAGGGTTCCCCGTGGTTTAGTTCAATGGGCCTGAGAGCGTAGACAGAGGGATCCACCTGGGTTCAGAGAAGCATGGAATGGCAAGAGCACCTGCAGTAGGGGCCACTATCCAGCTTCCATTGCCCTGAGCTGGGAAGTCCAGCAAGGTATTGATTGGCCTACCATGGCATGAAGCTGGGAGGGGGTTGTGTTCGAAATGGCCATTGTTGCAGGATTATCCCAAAACCTTTTGTCTTCTTCCACTTGTTTTTCCTGACCTGCTTTTGTTGGCATTAGGACTCTGGACACTTTACCTGGAGTGCTGACCAGTGCTGAAGTGCAAGTGAGGTACCATTTTTATCAGAAGATATGTGGGAACTCTGGGGTGCAGTAGGTTTGAGGCTCCCATTAGATTCCAGTACCTTGAGGAATCCAAGCAAGCCACCATGGAGTCCCTCTGGTGTCTAGTTTATGAAAATAATTCCCTAGAGACAATGTACATTCTGGCAGAGAAAGACAGAAATGACAAATATTTCTGCACACCCATCTGTTTCTCAAGTGCACACACATACTGGTTGGATTTGGCACAAGGGTGAGTAAAAGGTTCAATATGTAAATGTTGGACTTGGCCCTTTTTGCAGGGCCATCCCCAAACATTTAGGGGGTCATTCTGACCCAGGCGGTCTAAGACCGCCGGGGCCAGGGTCGGCGGGAGCACCGCCGACAGGCCGGCGGTGCCCTGCAGGGCATTCTGACTGCGGCGCTTCGGCCGCGGTCAGAAGAGGCAAACCGGCGGTCTCCCGCCGGTTTACCGCTGCCCTTTGAATCCCCCATGGCGGCGCAGCTTACTGCGCCGCCATGGGGGATTCTGACACCCCCTACCGCCATCCTGTTCCTGGCGGTTTGCCCGCCAGGAACAGGATGGCGGTAGGGGGTGCCGCAGGGCCCCTGGGGGCCCCTGCCGTGCCCATGCCAATGGCAGGGGCCCCCGTAAGAGGGCCCCGCAAAGTATTTCAGTGTCTGCTAAGCAGACACTGAAATACGCGACGGGTGCAAACTGCACCCGTCCCACCCCTGCAACTCCGCCGGCTCAATTCTGAGCCGGCGTCCTCGTTGCAGGGGCATTTCCTCTGGGCCGGCGGGCACTCTTTTGGAGAGCGCCTGCCGGCCCGGAGGAAATGTCTAAATGGCCGCCGCGGTCTTTTGACCGTGGTGCGGTCATTCAGCGGCGGTAGCTTGGCGGGCGGCTCCCGCCGCCCGCCAACATTAGAATCAGGCCCTTAGCCTCCTTCCTCCAATTTGTTTCTGATCAGTTTTTATTGGCTTTAGGACTCTGGGAGCACTTTACCACTGCCAACCAGGGCTAAAGTGCATATGCTCTCTGTCTAAATTGTATTGGTGATTGGTTAATCCATGAGTGGCATATTTGATTTACAAGTAAGTCCTTAGTAAAGTGCACTAGAGGTGCCCAGGGCCTTTAAATCAAATGCTACCAGTGGGCCTGCAGCACTGATTGTGCCTCTCACGAGTAGCCCTATAAACATGTCTCAGGCCTGCCACTGCAGTGTTTGTTTGTGCAGTCTTGCACTATCAATTCGACCTGGCAAGTGTACTCACTTGCCAGGCCCAAAACTTCCCTTTTTTGTACATGTAAGGCACCCCTACGGTAGGCCCTAGGTAGCCCCATCAGCAGGGTACAGTGTATGTTAAAGGTAGGACATGTACTGATGTGTTTTACATGTCCTGACAGTGAAATATTGCCAAATTTGTTTTTCTCTGTTGCAAGACCTATCTCTCTTAAAGGTTAACATGGGGACTGCCTTTAAATATCTTTTAAGTGCAGTTTCCCATTGGGAGCAAATAGAGATGTGGAGTTTGAACTCTCAATTTAAAAATACATCTTTTCGTAAAGTTGGTTTATAGAATGTCAGTTTGAAAATGCCACTTTTAGAAGGTTGTCATTTTCTTGCTTAACCATTCTGTGCCTCTGCCTGTCTGTGGAATCCACATCGGGGTCAGACTGTTAGTTTGGCTGTTTGTGAATTCCCTCTAGACAGTGACACAAAGGGAGTTGGGGTGTAGCCTGCATATCATGCTGAGTCTCCTAGGCTGGAGTGGGGTGGGGCTGACACTTACACCTGAAAGGGCTGTGCCTGTTCTCACACAATGCAGTCCCCAACCCTGTGGTGTGTATCTGGGGCCAGTTCTGGGCATGGCAAGATAATGTGAACAGAGACTTTCCTTTGAACTTTGCGTACTTCAAAGGCAGAACTGGGTATAAGTAGTGGACCCAAAACCCCAGATTTTTAGATTACTTCTGGATCAAGAGGAACCTCTGTCAAGGAGAAGAGCTGAAGAGCTGCAGGAGAGGTACTGCCCCTTTGCCTGTGACTGTGCTTTGCTGGGTTGGCCTGCAGTTGCTGTTTTGCCTGAGAGAGCACAAAGACTGTGTTTTCCTGCTTGTGAAGTGAAGCGTCTCCAAGGGCTTGGACTGAGCTTGCCCCCTGTTCTGAAGCCTCAGGGGCATCAAAGACTTCCTCTGCCAGCACCTGGACTCTCTTGCTGAGACTCCTACCCTGCCAAGTGGTGCCCAATCCAGTCCCCGGGCCCTTGAATGGAGAAGCTGGTGGAACAAAAGGGTGAAATCCACACACAGGAGGCGTGCAGGAGCCAAATCGAAGCAACACCTGCTTCGTGGCTAAAACATTTACGCACCACCAGCAGCGCAGCTGGGAAATTGAAGCAACACCCGTGTGCGGCTGCCAAAATTGACGCATCACCCATGCAGCCCAGCTCTTTACCACCGTGCCCCGGAATTTCGCACGCATCGTCGCTGGGCGTCAACATGACTGTGGACCTGCGCAGATCTCAGGTTGCTCGTCCGCAAATCGATGCATCACTCTTCTGCAGGAGGGAAAAACTACAAATTGCCTACCCGTCCGGAGAAGACATGATGCACGGCCTCACTTGCGAGTAAGGAATCAATGCATCACTAACTTTTCCAACGCACGCTCACCTGTGCAGCTTTATTTTTTATGCAAACCAGGTACTTTGTTTAAAAACAATACATTCATTGATTTCTATGGATTAAGACTCCTTAATTTAACAAGTCATAAAGTTGCATGTGTATGTTGGATTTTTGTTGTTTTGGTCTTGTTTGATGTAGATAAATATTGGTTATTTTTTTAAATTGGTGTTGTCACTTTTGTGGTGTTTTCACTGTAGTACTGTGTGTATTGGTACAAATACTTTACACACTACGTTTTAGATAAGCCCGACTGCTTGTGCCAAGCTACCAAGGGGGTGAGCAGCAACTCCCTTACCCTGACTAGAGTGAGGGTCCCTGCTGGGACAGAGTGCACACTGACTGCCACCTAGACAGCCCATTCTAACAGTACATTTTCTTAACAAGAGATTTCACAAAAATGAAATGCACTATTTATAATTGAAAGTTTAAAAAAATGAACCAATGGCTCTCAGCTCTTAGCTGTTAAGCCACGACAAGGCACCAACCACTTTATCGGCCATTCAAACACCTTTAATGAGATCCACACAAAGCCATTTACATTGCCAGCCGCAGGCCCAGCACATCACAACACTCACATTAACAGACAGCGCAATTCAAGGGCCCATCACTATCATATGCCCACAGAACTGACACAGCAAACATACAACCTGTCAGCAGATGGAGTGTGTGAACTGGCGTTTAGCTGGCAATGTGTGTGTAGTGACCAGAAGCAAGTCACTACATACACACCGCCAGCCAAATTCCAGCTCACACACACACTGCCAGTCCATACACACTGCCATCATTTTTTTTTCAAAAAGAAAACACAAACCAATTTGAAGGAGATAAAAAAACAACTATTACTACAACCACAAGTCTAACTAAATACATCAAACTACTGCCAACTGTGAAACTAAAAAAAATATGAAATGATACAGACCAGTCAGTTCACGTTTATGCTAACAGTTGCTTCCAAACTTCAGTTGTGTGTGGTACAATTTCAAACGTGCAGGCACACATACCCCAGAATTAGAAGGACACTTGGGGCAATGCATACAACTGTCCTTCTGCATGCCTCTTTGGACACAGACTCTACATCTCCTACAGGGAAAGTTTTTTTTTGGGGTGTGGGAGGAATGCAATCGGGAAAGTGGCAATCTTTTAATCTAGCCACATCCTCCATCACTCCAACTCCAGGAACATTTGCCTGCTCCACTGAAACAAAGCTACCTAGCACAGATGGCTGAAACTGAACAAAAGTCATCTTTGAATCTGGAAAACAATTGTTGAATACAACAAAAACATTGACGGTTGCTAAATGAAACAAATGGACAGCCAACTTCCTATACTAAATGTATGACATACGGCTCCAACTTCTGATCTACTCTAGCTACACCACTCATGTGCTTATTACAGTCTAAAATGGTCACAGGTTTGTGCACTTCAGCAACTTGACCCCAAACAGTCCCAGGTCAAGTACTTTCTTCAAGAATGGTTGTCAGCATGTGGGCATCGCTCCCGTCTGACAATTTCACAGCTAGAAGTTCATCAGTACCCAAGGCACTGCAATGTCCCCTCTGAAGCTTCTTACATATAAGCTCTTTTGGGTAACCTTTTGCTGTTAGGGCAGATTGTGCCACAAGCAACAGTGTGCACTTTGAACAATTCCTTAAACAACTGCACACCAGTGTAGAAATTATCTACGTATAAATGGTGACCTTTGTTAAAAAGGTGACTTTGTTAAAAAGTCATCTACAAAGATCCCACACAATTTTCTCACTGACTCCAAAAGTGGATGGATAACCAGAGGAGTCAATATAACAATCCCTACCTGTGTACACCCCAAAGTTATAGACATATCCAGTACTACTCTCAGACAGCATATATATCTTAATTCCATAACGTGCCCTCTTGCTAGGAATATACTGCCTAAAAAACAAACAGCCCTTGAACAGGACCAAAGATTCATCAACAGCTATTTCTTTCCCTGGAATATAGCTCTCTAAAAAGTGATCTACAAAGTGATCAAGGATATTGCGAATCTTGAAGAGACTGTCACAATCAGACTGATCCTGTGGCAATGCTGAAGCATTATCAACAAAATGCAGCATACAAAGCAGAAGCAATGCTGATAACAACTCATGGTTGCAGGAAATATAGCTGTTGCCGTCAAGTAACTAGCAGTCCAATATGAAGACAGTGACGGCTTCCTCATCAAGCCCATCAAAAAAGACAAATCTAAGAAATTCTTCATCTTCTCCAGATTTGTGAGAGTCCCCTGGCTAGCTCTAGAGTGGGGCTTATGTCTGGTACTGTTGTCCCTCAAATACTGATACCATACAAATTAGTCTTGTTAACAATCTCATCCAAAAATACATTGTCCATAAACAACTGAAAGAAATGTATAAGCAAAACGTTTTCAGTACTGCCTCTACACCCTGTGACACCACTAAAGGCAGGCAACATAGGCTTCACCATGTTTGGGGCAACCAAGGGTTCAGCACTTTTAATGGGAAGCCTTTCAGCCCCAGGCTGCAATCTAGATTCCTCTTGCTGCACTATCAACTTATCAGTGCCCTCCTCTAAAAGAGGCACTTCCTCTGCACTGAAAGTGGCTTCATCATCAGATGATTCCTCTCCGACAGAAAATTCACTGCCAGAATATGTTGAACTTACTCCTCTGCCTCAGATGCGGAGTCAGTCTCATATTCATTGTCAAAGGAAGATTTCAAAACCAAACTAACAACCTGCTGAGTAATAATCCTGCGGCTAACCATAAGCTTTACTAATAAAAGTAACAGAACAAGTAAGTCAACAATAATAAACACTGTGTAAAATAAGTAATAAAAAAGCGTGGCTCTATCAAACAGAAAGTAAAATTGCTGGCATATAGTAATCTGATAGGAAAGTCAGTCAATACAAAGCACACAAAGGCCTACATACTCAAAAACGATTCCACTCCCTTGCCAGAGACAGCTAGACTGAGGATCACCTGCACATACTCTTCATAGACACAGAACGCACCAATGACATACCACTGCAAAAGGAAAATCAAAAGAAAATTACATACAAGACAATACAATACACACCTTGCACACATCCAAAGATAATTTGACATACAGTAATACAGAAGCTATATATGCTGCAATGATTACACCATTAAAAAAATGCATTAATGGAGGGCAAATATACTCATTTGAAGTAAACAGTACAAAAACATTTTTACCAAACACATGCAACTACACAAACTCCAAATCTATCATTGCTGAAACTGCAAGCAGGAGCCACACCAAGGAAATCAAAAGATTTGCCTTAGAATAAAAACAAGAAATAAAACATTAAGATCACAAATGTAAATGATGACAAGAAATAAAACAGTTACCATTATAAAATACTATGAAGTCTCACCTTGGGGACAGATCAGCATTACAAACATCTGATCTGTCCCCAAGGGGGGGCACAAAGCAAGGGCAAGAAATTTACTTGAGTTGAAGAAGTGACCCTTACCCCAGCCAAACACTACTTCACACACACTACCATCCAAATGCCAGACAAACACATCACCAACCAGGCGCTAGTACACACACACACACTGCCAGCAAAATCCCCAATTTAAACACACCATCAGCCAAACACCAGTTCACACACACTGCCAGCCAAATGCCAGTAAGACGCAGACCGTCAGCCAAACTCCAGTTTACATACACACAAAAATGTATTCCCTGGTGTCTAAAGGTTTACCATACCCCTTTGGGGGCGGATAGGCTTATAATATGTTGAATCTGCACCTGGGGGGTATGTAGTAAATGCCCAAAATATTCCCCCAGTAATGGGGAGCGACTCTTGCCTAAGGGGCCGCTCTCCAATGTGCAAATAACCTAATCCCTAGTATCTAGTTGTTTTCTGCCCCCATTGGGGGCAGATGGGTCTAAAGATAAGGTTGATCTGCCCCCAGGAAGGGCAGACAGCCACCATCCCTGTGAGTGCTGCCATTCCCAATGGGGTTGAAAATTGCGACCTACCTCATGAATAATTATGAGGTAGGATATTTGCTACCCCATTGAGAATCGCAGACAGTGTCATTGACTCTGTTGTACATCCGGTTTTGTGACCCTCAAATTGCGAGTCGGTAAGACTCGCAGTTTGCGATTCACAAAACCAGATCTTCGTACATGTGGCCCCTTGTTAACTAACCACTAGTTAAGACGTGCTCATTGTATCTCCTCTGGGGTGGACAGATGATGCAAGAGCTAACAAGGTAATTCATTCTTATTATTCAGGGTTTCTCTGATGTCTTGTAGGCTTCCCATACGTACATGGAAATATATAAATGGAACTTTCCATTTAGTCACGCAGTTCAGAGCCATTTTCTGGAGACTGGTTCTTACTTGAGGGTGCAGACTGTGGGGTAGCCCTATGTGGCCAATGTTTCAAAAAATGCAATGTTTGTGTGTGACATCATCCCAGATGGAGGGACCCTGACAGGCCCAACAGGGAAAACTGACTCTGAGAGCACAAAGGGCCAGGTAGTCAGGCTCTAAATGTTATTTAGTCAATGGGAGGCAGATTCTCTGAGGCTTCTTGTGTCATGAAGTTTATTTTTATCAGCTGTAGAAGAAGATGGAGGAATTGCGAAGACCTGTAGTACTGTTGAGGACTGTAAGTGGTTAACTTATAGTGAGTCACCACCAAAGACTACTAGCTTTGTGAGCTAGTTACAAAGCTCAGGAGTAAGCAGATACTCCCAAGGGGTAGTTACTTCTCACAAAGTTTGGCACACAGCCACTGTTGCACATATTTCCTTTTACTAATTAGTGATCATTGACACAGCATAAAATATGTGGACCTGAGAGGGACATTGGAAAGAACCATCCCCACATCTGCTCATACAAGATAAATTTCACAACTTTCCATTCACTAATCTCAGTAGATGTAGGACAATTCTAGGGAACATTGCCACCACTCTAGAAGGGTCGAGGCCCCCCTGCCAATGAAGGAGAGATGTTATCTCAGCAATGAGAGAGGCCAACTAGAGCTGTAGGAGTCAGAAATAAAACTAATATATGTGTTGTTGTGTGATTTTGTGATTTCTACCCAGATTTCTGGTGCACTTTGAATGTGCTTCAGTATATGTTGCCCTGCTGCTAATAAACCTTTGAACACGGCACCTAGACTACTTGTGAGTGTGTTTCATCTGGGGGAAAATGAGATGTTTTCTAGACTCATGAACCTGAGTGAAGGAACTTGGATTTACACTGAGCTTGTTACAGCTCTATATTATATTTGACACTCAGAACAGGTAGTGTACCTGCTCCTGTAGACGTAGTGGCAACCAGATCCTCATATAATAATGCTACGTAAGGTTGGGGTTGGAGTTCATAATACATGTCCTAGGAAACAAGCTTGTCCATGTAATTAACATTGTATTTACACCTAGGTAAAACAATGGGAAGCAGATTGCACCCACAAAGGCTACTTGGCCCCATTTTGCTTGGACTGTTATGGATTGAATACTTCTCATCCATGTTTTACAAGACTGTTAATAGTCTTGGGTGATTCCTGTGCAATGCCCTACATCCAGTCTACTGATGACAAACCCCAGATCGCCTAACCAAGTATGTAGATTCCCTTGTCATCCTCTTGTCCAGATCCTAACTGCCCATGTCCCCTCCCCAAACCCAAAACAAAGAGAGTGGCAGGGTTATCCTGGTTGCTGCTTTGTGGTCAGTAATGGACTGGTTACACTGCTTCAGTTGATTGCAGTTGGTGTCACAAATATCTAGAGGTAGCAAGGCTCAAGGATACTGATCACTGTGCCATGGGTTTGCAGAGGGAGTTTAGGTCTTTATTTCAGTTCCAGAAAGTTCAAGAATGGAAATTATGGAAAACAGGAACATGGAGACTAGCCTAGTCTGTCGTTTTTGCTACACCTCCACGTTAGTCGTAGGAGTTTCAAGGCAAGCAAGGTGCAGAACAAGTGTATATATGTCTCACATGCACCTAACAGCTGCCTGATAACTTCCCTTGCAGCAGCGGCAGCCAGAAATGTCAAGGGCGGGGGAGCAGGGGCGACAATGGGGACGGGGGAAACAAACAAAAAAAAGCCACTTACTGTTCTCATTGTCGCTGCTGCTGCCTCGTGCCACCTGGCTCCTCTTCTAGTGTCCAGGCATTCACTGGGACATCAGCACAGGCACCCTAGCAATCCTGGTGCTGCTCTAATGCTAACCTAAGCAGCATCAGGATTGGTCTGAGCTGCTTGAACTGCCACTCAGGCACAACCCTGGGGTCTGTGCAGTTTCTCCAGCCCGGCTGTGTACACAGCCAGTTTGGAGAAACCTAAGTGCCTAAGATGGCCCAGCCAAACATACATGCGCACTTAGGTGCACTCTGTCCTCCTCACCCTCTTACCTGCTGTTGCTCAGTCCCACCCTTCCTGCACTGCTGGCTGAGCCAGCAGATGAAGAATAAAACAATAGCAAGCTATTGTTTTGTCTTTCATCTGCTGGCTCTTAGCCGGAGCGGCGACACCCCTCTGCCATTGTGGAGGAGCCACCCCCGTTCCCTGTATTAGTTTGTCACTCTGCCTTTGTCATCCCTACACTTTTTTGATTTCCTCCTTCCACCTTCCTGGTTCCCATTCTCTTTTTCTACCTTTCTTCTCTACAGGACATCTGTATGTTCCTTGCTCCTGTGCCACCTATTGAGTTCTTAGTGGCATCCTCACTACTTGCAATTACCTGCATTTTCTTCTAGCTTACAGCCTCCTAGGCATCTTGCTGTCTCTGCTTTTCTTTTGCGGTTACATGTTCCTTTTATCTGAAGCATACTGGGGGTCTTCGCTGGATTACTGGTAGGACCTTTTATGGACTTCTTGTTTTTCGTGAGATAAAGCTGCAGAACCACAGATTTAAGTGTCTTAAATCCCTTGCATGTTCTATCTAAGAAATGTTCTGCAAGATATTGCACGTTCATGTTTTGTGAAAATTACAGAGTGGTATTTTTTTGAAAGTTTGACACTTTAGTTGATGCCATTCCAAACCAGTGTTTCTGATATCTTACCCCTTGTCCAATTTTTCTCCTTTTTTTGGTTGGA
The DNA here is from genome assembly GCF_031143425.1 of Pleurodeles waltl. Lineage (NCBI taxonomy): Eukaryota > Metazoa > Chordata > Amphibia > Caudata > Salamandridae > Pleurodeles > Pleurodeles waltl. The sequence continues at coordinate 880,376,031 of NC_090437.1, forward strand.
ATGAGAGGGATTGTTGGGTGTATTCCAGGGGCCAAATCATCTCCTTCTCAACCCTGATATTTAGTTTTCCATCAACATCCCTTCCCCGTTACAGTGGCTTCTCCTACCATTCTGCTACAGAAGACACTGACAGCCCAGTCCTTGAGAGGATAGGTATGCAGTTAGAGGTAGATCTAGCACTCCAATTGTGCATACACACCCACCTTATAGCCATATGGGAGAACAGAGGTGTCTAATCAGTACTGTTGGAAGGATCCTCTTTCCTACAGTCCCTTTAGCGTTCCTTACTATTTGAGGCAGGGTTTTTATCTGGGTCTTTCTTTGTCCTCACTTACCGGTCAGCTGAAAATCATACAACTCACATCTTGCAGGATGCAACCCACAATGCAACCCACAATATGGCCCTCATTAAAACTTCTGCTGTCTTCTCAGAAGACTGCTGAAGCCATGAGTTCCAGAAGACCATCATATTACAGACTGAAGGATTTCCGCCACATCTTGGGCAGAAGTCCTCCAGTAGCTGTGCTGGTGGTCTGAGGTGCAGGGGCAGTTCCACCACTGGCCCGACCCGCCAAAGGGACTCCCCAGCTGTATTACGAGCAGTAGTTTTCGTGGTGGGGATGCTGCTATGGAAACCCTGGTGAAAAGCTAGCACCTAATACCTTCGGCAGTCTTATCTCCCGCCTGACGCGTCCAACCTTCCTGGCGGTATGAGCGTATGTGGCGTGTTGGTAGAGGCCACCCCACCCCTTTCATAATGTGGCGGTCTTCAATGCCAGCCAGACGGCAGTGAAACCGCCACCAAGGCCCTGGCTATCAGAAGATCACCAGGCTCATAATGAGGGCCTATATTTGGCATTTCCCCTCTTAAGCTCAGGTCCCCTAGGAAGTGCTCTTTTGAATCGCTGGATGGTGTCGACCTTAAGGTTCTGACAATTCATGTAATTTTCCTGTTGGCCATTTTTTCTGTGCTATGTGGAAGAGTGAAAAAAGGTTTTTCACACAGGCATTAATATGCATGTGTGGAAGCATGGACATATCAGTTAAATATTAGCTTACAAAGTCAGATTTACCCTCTCATCAGGGTAAAAAAAACCACATCACAGGCCATTAGACCTTGCACTTAAATGAGATTAACCAGGAGTTATAATTCAATCAATTACTCATCACAGTCCAAATATTAGTTTTCAGCCAATAAAGAGTGCTGGTGTGAGTTCAAAGGCTTTATTCATAAATCTTTTAGTCAATAAAACCTTTATTGGATCAGCATACGTATTCAGCAATCAGTTAGTACATAAATATAATAAAATATCATGAGAGCAAATGCATAAAGCTCCCCATACCAAAGGTCCTAGTCTAAATCTCAGAATGAGAAAATATGTCAACCAGAATCAATAAAGAGCTCCAATTAGAGAGGTTTAAAGCATAAAGCTTCATAATCAAATCTCAAATAATCAAAGCCAAACTTCCCGTAAAGGAAAGTTCAAGAAAGTCAGTAGGGTCTAAGAGCAGCAAAGATTCGGGCACAAACTTTTATGGACTTCAAAGTAGTTTCCCACCGTTGGCTCTGCTTAACGAAAAGTCAATTTCAGAGTTAGCTTTTGGCATCATTCTATTAAATCACAAGCTAACTATTGATTCTAAGTCTTAGCAATTCTGTTTTTTGAAACATGTAACGGAATTAAGCTAATACATTGTAATACATTATTATAATCTTACAAAAATATGTCCATGGGAAGGGTAAAACAAACTTCTTTTGCATTAAGTCATCATTTTCTCAGGATGTTAGCTTTATCAAAAGTTTAAAATTTCACATTTGTAACACATGTAAATTTTGCAAATCGCAGCAGCAGCTGTTCATGTCTAATGTGTGTAAATGTGACTGTCTACTGCTTTTCACTTGAATTTGAAACATTACATTTTCGTCGGAAGCCTACATGTTAATTCTACATGTTATTGCATTAATTTCCATTATTTTAAAATGCTCCTTCACCTGTCTTAAGGACCGGTTCATGGTCATCTGAAGAGTAAGACTATGTTTAATAAATATCAATAGCAATAGTAAATCAGGCAGCTTTACACTACCAAAATGCAGCATTTTGACAAGAGTCTCATAGCTAGTACCCAAGAAAAGTTATAATTACAAGATTGATGATGATCTTTACATAACAACGTCCTAATGAAGAACTAGAATATTAGCAAGACTGGCTCACTATATATATGTGTTTAAGGTTGAATATGTACATAACAATTGTTCCCACCTATGCTACTATAAGCTCCTAAAATTAAAGAACCTATCAAAACATCCCTTTCCATTTGTTTGTATTATATATTTAAAGTGTTCCAAGTCTGAAAATTGTGCAGTTCATGAATTGCGTTTTAGAACACTAGTTATAATGTTTTGTGTGATTTACAAAGTTACTTACTTTAAAATAAGCATTTATTAATAACTGCTGCATGTAGTCATTTAAAGGTATCCAGTGTCATTTTAATAGCCTATTGATATGCTTTTAAATGTGGTTCATCATTTTCTTACTTTTAATTCACAATAAAAATGATACTGAAGCCAGTGCACATGTTTGTTAGGACATACAACTATTGACAATAGGAAGTAGAAAACAGAAAAAAAGAAAAATTAAATGTCCAATTCCAGGTCATTTGAAGGGTCTTGTTAGCAATAGGAGCAGAGTTCTATTCAATTTAAATATGAGTTCAATCTGCAAATAGCTTACTGCACTTTCTTTTGTAAGTTTAATAACTTACAAAAAAAAGTCTCATTCCATACGTTTAAACATCCTATGCCTATCAAAAAGTTATTATTTTATAGTTAGAGGTATTAGGCAACAAAGATAGATAGTGTAAGGAAACAGATGTAAAAAGGAGATGCTGGACCTAAGGATAGCTCGCGTTAACTAATTTTAGCCCTTTAAAATAAAATATAATATACCATAAATGATTAGAAATTCATACTTCTCACATTTTAATTGTTTTTATACCAGTATTAATATCTAAATATAAATTTACTTCAGTCTGTTGCATAAGAAAGGCTCTGAATTTTACAGCTTGTGTTCCAGTAAATAGGTGTGCAGGAGAGCATCACATTGTTCATGAATATTGATTCTTAGCGTTGTAGTCTTTCATCAGAACTCTCTGGTGACGCTGCAGTAGAACATTGGGAATCAACTGACAGTTGCTACTATTAGAAGTACATGTTTTACTCAGCATATCAAGTGTTTTTCCCCACATTACTGAGGCAATTATTTGGGAATTTTTTATAAATCTTCTCTAATTTTAGCTTCTTGATTAACTCCCGTAAATTCTATGAGAGAAAACTGTTGTCTCAAACATGGTTCATCAAATTCCAGCAGAGGATCAGCATTTTCACAGGGTGAAGTCACGTTAGACCTCACCACAATTAGCATGGCACCCCCACCAAATGATTTATATTGACTAGAATCTGTTGGCATCCTTTTTATATGCACCTTTTCCTGACCATGCGTTCACTACTGTGTATTTCAATTAGACAAAAATGGTGGTGTACTACCACCAAAAAAGAAACAAAAATTGAACAGGTATGCTTTTTGTAACCTTCCACCTAAATGGTGTCATGCCATGAAAATACATCATCTAACAAACAGTTTTGAGATTGTCATCCCAAATTGTAGGGGGTCTGATTTAAAATGTCATTATTATAGAAGGGGTAGTTATTAAGTAAATGGGGGTGGAGTAGGGCCCATTACTGTGCCTTGAGCCCTCTGACTCCACCCTGATGATATCTACCAGGGAGTGCCATACCCCTTGGATAATATTGCGTCAGTGGAGGATTAACAACAGGGCTGTTAAAACATTGTGGTTTTGTAGCTTTGCTCCCTGCCATTAACAATGGTCTATTAACCTGCTGACACGGGCCTGCACTTTGAATGTGTAAGGAATTTTATTAATGGGAAAGAATGATCAGAAAAAATAACCATGCTGCAGTAGAAAGGGTTTCCACCATCTGAATAAACAAATGAGGCTATGGCTCAGTTAACATTTTTAGTCCATTTCACATTTCAGATTAATGCATGGGATCCGTAAACCTCTCCCAAACCTCTCCCACAATTTCTACTAAGTTGAAGTTGATGTTGTGCAAGTAACAAATCACACAGAAAAAAGAATCAGGTTTTCTGGTTGAGTCAATTAAATGTTTGTCTTGCTTATTATGATTAAAATAAATATAGCAAATACCCATCAGTTCTGTGTACATTCCTGAGATAAAATGACCCTACATCCCACTATTCCATTGTTCTTAGATTACTTTAAATATTCAATATTTTACATTTCTGAGAAAATGTGACCTGTTATGAAATTTTGGGGGGTACCAACCAAATCATCTTACTCGAATTGTTTGGACCACTGACGCATAGAAACGCAAGACAGACCATTTAATGCCCAATGTGTTAAACAACACAAGGATATTGTCAAAGGGCCATTTGCCCCAGATCTACCAAACACAACATTTCCTCTCAAATATCCATGATTGTGAGACTTTCTATCGGAGTGGACCAAAACCCATAGTAGCCATTGTTCAAGAGATTGTTAGCCATGGTGTAAGTCACTGCTTTATGAGTGATTACGTTCTTCAAGAGGCTTGACAATTGTACAACAAGCTGGAAGTAGCTGTGCTGTTGGAACAATTCTCTGGTTGTTGCTTCAGTGACTTGAGCAATGATGTTGGGAAGGAGTTTAAGTGGAGATAAAATTGTGCCTTGCTTAAATAAACCTACATTAAGGGGGTTATTCTAACTTTGGAGGAGTATTAATCCGTCCCAAAAGTGACGGTAAAGTGACGGATATACCACCAGCCGTATTACGAGTTCCATAGGATATAATGGACTCGTAATACGGCTGGTGGTAAATCCGTCACTTTTCCGTCACTTTTGGGACGGATTAACACCTCCTCCAAAGTTAGAATAACCCCCTAAGTGTTTACAGAAACGCATGATTTGATTAAGAAAAACTCAGACTTTCTCAATTTTCCAGAACAATTTCCAGCTAAACATAATATCTGCTTCACAATGGAGACACCTGGTTTGGTCATCATGAATAAAATACCTGTTTAGTACTCTTTATGAAGTAATGATCATCTTCCAGCAAAAAATATATTCCAGCGCATACTGAGAAATACTGACGTCTGATGGTTCTTGCATCTTTTGCACACTGTACGCCACTTCCTGGCCCCCAGGTACAATTACAATTATATAATTCCAAAGTCACAACTAAACTATTTAAAAAAAATCTTTAAGTTTATATTGTAAAAATAAGTATGAACTGCAGTGCCAAACAGCCCATATATTGTTATAACTGTAGCAAATGATGATTGCTAAAGAACACTATGAAGTTCACTACAATGGTATGACCAGAGGAGCTTACCGCAACATCTTGCTCAACAAATAGGAATATGACAGACCCAATTTAAGTGGATTTGTAACTTTCCATGATAATAAGGACAGAGATTGAAATGTAGCAATGTTATCTCTGTTATGAGGTCCCCAAGTTAGCCTCATTGCCAATTTATTTAAACCTTGATATTCCCCTGGTCAAGATAATGAAGTATTGTATGTGGTCTGTTGTGCTACATGTATGCTGATGACACCCAGATTCTGCCTGATTTCCATGCTGACTTCAAGAATGCTGCCTAATGTGTTTTGCTGATAGGCAGCTACAAGCCGTTCATCTGACAGGAACAGCATGGCAACTAGACATTAAGGTCAGGAACCTTGGTATGCAATTTCTTAGCAGACTTTCCTTGCACTTTGAGGTCAATATTTTTACTAGGAATATTTGGATTCCAAGTTTTGTAGTTTACATAAATTAGAGTATTTGCTGCACCAATGTCATTACCAAAAGATGTTAGTTCAGGCCATTGTTACTGCCCTGGACGTCATTACTCCGACAATGTACTCAGGACTGGATGATTATTCTTCAAGTTTTACAAATTATACAATTACAATAGCCATGAACTTGGAAACACTCTGCTGTGATAGAGGCTCAGTGAGATCTAAAATAGTTGTCAGTTGGAAACAAGTACAGAGGTTCTCTTTGTATGCTAAGTAAAAAGTGATTTTATATATTTAACTACAATGTATTGATATGTTACTTTACCCAGCCACAATAATAGCAGAATGCTTTGTAATTAGAGTTAACAATTCTGCACTGAAGAAGAGATAGGTGGGCAATATAAAATGGACTAAACTAGCATTTAGATTAGGGTTTTTAAGAGGTGGGTCTTTAGATGTCCATAGAAGGATCCCAGGTTGGTATTCAGTCTACTATTTTTAGGTACACAGCTCCATAGTCGTGAAGAAGAGAAGGCTTGACTGAGACTTATGGTAGTAATGTTTTTTGCAATTTCTAGAAGTAGGAAAGATTAGCTTTTTTGTCCCTGTTAGAAACTGGGTTTCTGGTTGGCAGAAGTTTCACCCTGTTCAAGCAGGAACCACAATCCTAGTCAGGGTAAGTTAGATACACACCATAAAGTAACCTGTGCTCACCCCCAGGTCGCTTGGCACAGAGAAGGCAGGATTAATTTAGGAGGCAAAGTGTAAACTATTTGTACAAAATGTAATGGAGTAAAACAGCAAAAACACCCCACAAACTAATCAACGTCAAGTTAGAAACATAGAGCTTAATTTATTGAACAAAAAATGATAAAAATCCAATAAGTAGAAGTTGAGATATGAATTTTTTAAGAATAAACTTCTGTAGTGCTTAGAGGCATAAAACAGAAACTGGGATTATCTGGCCGCTCTACACCAGGTCAAATCTGAAAAGTCAGGTTAACAATGGGGAGCGCGGGTCAGATACAGGGACCAGCCTTGGCCTGCTGAAACCACTACCTTGGTTCGGGGTTGCGTTGGCTTCAAGGAAGAATGCGAGGAGCGATGTGAGGAGCAGCCGAGTCGATGCGTCGAGCCTGGTGATGCATCAGTTCCAAACCTCACAATCGAAGATGCATTGTTACCGAATCCCTTAGATCTAGGAGATGCGCTTTTATCGAGCCACGCAGCTGTGATGCAATGTGTCCTGAAGTGGCGATGCACCAGCATCTAAGGAGATGCATCTGTTCCGACCAGTGTAATGACTGCAATGTGTGGATTGTTGCAGAAACAGCTGAAGAATCCTCTTTCAAGGATCCAGGACTGGACTAGTACCACCTGGCAGGACAGGATTCACAGTTGGCAGAATCCAGAGGCTGATGCCGGGTTGGGTGAAGTCTTTGATGTCCCTGAGACTTCAGATCAGGAGGCAAGCCAGCAAGCTCTTGGAGTCACTTTGGTTCTGGGGATGTCGAGGATGCAGGTCCAGTCTTTCTAAATCCAAGGCAAGGAGGACAACAGGCAGCAGGGCAGACACAGCAGAGCAGGAGTCTAGCAAAGTCCAGCTGAATCCAGCAGAGTGACAGTCCCTTCAGCAGCACAGCAGTCCTTCCTGGCAGAATGTCCTCAGGTCCAGAGGTGTATGGACTTGGTGGGATCAGTGGTGCCTTTGAAGTGGGGAAGACTTAAACGAGAGGCCTTTGAAGTGCACAGAGTCCCTGCTCTGACTCCAGACACACAACAGGGGGTTATGTAGCCATTTGTGTGGCCTCAGGACACAGCACTTTCAGGTGTGTCAGCACTGCCCTCCCATCTTGCCCAAGGTGGGCCATCAACATGCAGATGGCCGCTCAGTCACACATAAGCTCACTTTCAGTGTAACTATCTGGTGTGAATGCACAGCTGTCACCCACCCAGACATGTATTCAGAGACAGACAGCATGCATTAGATTATTTAAAATAAGAAAATGCCATACGACTTCACCATACATTGTGTTTCCAGAGACACTAAACTTGTGAGTAACATTTCTTTCCAATTGTACAATTACACTTATAAAATGTAATAAGGTAATCTTAATGTTAACCTATGGGAGAGAAAGGCCTTGTAGTAGTGAAAAACCAATTTAAGAGTTTTTCACTATCTGGAGATGCAAAGCTTAAATATTGACATGGAGGTTTAAAACTGCACACTCAGGCTCTGCAGTGTCAGGCATGAGACATGTTTGAAGGGCTACTGCAGTGGATAGTGCAATCTGCTGCAAGCCCACTAATAGCATTTAATTTACAGCCTCTGGGCACAGGTAGTGCACTTTACTAGGGACTGATATGTAAATTAAATATGACAATTGTGGATAAGCTAATGTTATTTTGTTTTAGGGAAACTGCACATGCACGTTAGCACTGGTCAGGAGTGGTAAAGTGTCCAGAGTCCTAAAGCCAGTAAAAACGGGTCAGCAAAATGGGGCAGAAGGTAAAAAGTTAGGAGAAACCTCGCCCAGGATGCCAGGTCTAACAAATGTTCCCCCTAGCTGAATATCGGGAGAGCTACCCAAACCCTTGGGAGTGTTCTTCACTAAGGAAGAAGAACCTGCAGAGACCATCAACATTGGCCTGGTCTGCTCCAGGACGGTGCTCCACCATAAAGTCCATTCCCTATAGGGAGATGGACCACCTCAACAGATTGAGATTCTCACTCCTCATTTGCATTAACCATCTGAGGGGCCTGTGGTCTGTCTGAACTCAGAAGTGAGTGCCAAACAGGTTTGGCCTTGGCTTCCTCCGTGCCCAGACCACAGCAAACCTTCCTTTTCTATTGCGCTCTACCTCTGTTCCTTGGGAAGTAGTCTACTGATGAATGCTTAAGTTTGATACAGTTTGACCTAGGCTCTCTTCATTTAGCTGTGAGAGCACGACCCCCTACACCATGCAATGAGGCATCTGTTTGACCAATACATTCTTGGGAGAAATCAGGGCCTTGAGCATGGGTGCTGTGCACATAGCCTCCTTTAGTGTGTCAAATGCTTTCTGACATACCTCCATCTAAATCACGTGACATGGCTGCTTCCTGGAAGTCAGCTCTATCAAGGGGGCAACAATGGTGCATACCCTTTGCCAAATCACCCATAATAGCCAGTAAGGCCCAAGAAGGCCCTCATTTCTGTCTGGGTCTTGGGGGTTTCCAAGCCTGGATGGTTTCAATTTTGGCCTGTAATGGCTGCACTTTGCCACCTCCCAAATGGTGACCCAAGTAGATCACAGAATCCTACCCTATCTGGCACTTACTGGCCCTGATACTCAGGCCTGACCTTTGCAGAGCCTGAAACATTTCCCTGAGGTAGCACAGATAGTCCTCCCAGCTAGAGCTGAAGACCACAATATTGTCTAGGTAGGTGGCACTGAAGTTTTCCAACGTAGCCAGCACCTGGTTCACCAAACTCTGGAAGGTGGCAGGGGTGTTCTTCAACCCAAAGGGCATGACCTGGAACTGCCCTTCTGGTGTACAGAACACAAAATTCTTTTCTGCCTCCTCGGTCAAGGCCATTTGCCAGTACCCAGACGTTAAATCAAATGTGCTGAGGAACCTGACAGCTCCAAGCTGATCTATCAGCTCATCAGCCCTGGAGACAGGGTACACAGCAGACTTAGGGACTATACTGCACCTCTGGTAGTCCACACATAACCTAAGTTCAGGTGTGACACCTAAAGGAGCAGCCTTGGGGACCAACACCACTGGGCTGGACTAAGAGTTGTTTGAAGGCTCAATAACCCCTAACACCAGCGTCTTGGCGACTACCTCCTTAATGCTGGCCCTCACCTTATCAAACATCCTGTACATTTTGTTCTTCACAGGTGTGCTGTATCCAGTATCAATATAATGGGTACACCATGTAGTGAGTCCTGGGGCAAGGGAGAACAAAGTGCCCCAGCAGCTGGTGGAAGTCTCTCTTTTGGTCAAGGGTCAGTGTAGGGGAGAGGCTGACACCGTCCACTGACTCACCTTGCTCATTGGAAGACAGGGGGTCAGGGAGACGTTCACTGTCCTCCTCCACCCCATCATCGGTAACCAAGAGCATGGTAATCTCAGACCTCTCCAAATGGGGTCTGAGGCGATTCACATGTAGGACCCTCAAAGGGTTCCTAGGAGTCTTGAGGTCCACCAGGTAGGTGACCTTGCTCTTGCTTGCCTTTACCTTATAAGGCCCAGACCAGTGGTCTTGCATAGCTCGGGGCTTCACTGACTCCATCACCCACACTTTTTGGCCAGGCTGAAACTCAACCACAGTGGCATACTGGTCATACCAGCACTTCATGTCCTCCTGGTTAGCTTCCAGATAGTCCTCTGCAAGATTCCGGAAGTGGGTTGTTTGGTTGTTAAGGGCCAGCCTATAGCTGGGCACATCCTGAGGGCTCTCCGAGAGCTTGCTCCTAGCCCTCCTTCACCAAACTAAGAGGCCCTCTCACAAAGTGTCCATACAGAAGTTTAAAAGGGCTCGAGCCAACGCCTTCTGCTCTACCTCCCTGTATGCAAACAAAAGACAAGGCATGAGGACATCCATCTTACGACTCACCGCTCCGGGTAGACCCATAATCATGCCTTTCAGGGTTCGGTTGACCCTTCCAACCAACCCACTGGTTTGGGGGGTAAGGAGTTAAGAACCTATAGGTTACCCGAAAATGTAATTAGACATAAAGTTGGTACCCCTTTCAGATACCACCTCCTTGAGGAAATCCATATAGGTAAACATCCCCATCAGTGCCCTAGCCACAGTGGGTGCAATCTCTGTCCTCAGAGAGATAGCTTCTGGGTACCGGGTGGCAAGGTCCACCAAGACCAGAACAAATATGTTGCCCAGGGCTGTCTTGGGTACCAGAGACCCAATGAAGTTGATGCCCCAAGAGTGTGCCAATGACAGAAAAAGGTTGTAGGGAGACCTTGCGCTTTCCCCTGTATTCCCACTCACCTGGCACATACGACAGAACCTATCGTACACATCTGAGGGTCTTCCTCATTTGAGGTCAATAAATGTGGGTGACACACCTGTCAAATGACTTGTGCCCCAAATGACCTGCCAGTAGCATATCACACATCACATTCAGTAGGAAGGCCCTGTAGCACTTTGGTATCATCAACACACCAGGCTCAGATACCTTAGGCTTACTATACAGGAGACCATTCTCCCAGTCAATCAAGTGTTTGTAAGAGGTGTCACCAGCTGCCACAAGAGTAGGGCATTTCCTCTGCACCTTGCAGAACTCCTCCCTGGTGAGATCCATTCCTGCTGCCAGATGGTCAACTCAGGCAAGCTCGCCAGTTTGGCCACATCCTCCCCTGTAGGTACCGGGCAAGCCTCCTCCAGGTCTGTGGGAATCTCAGGGCTCTGTTTGTTAAACCATTGTAGTATTTGTAGCTTTGGCCCTTGCCATTAACAGTGGTATATTAAACTGCTGACACAGGCCTGCGCTTTGAATGGGTCATTCTTCCAGGCTCCAGGTACTCTTGACTACTACAGACTGCCAAGGACCGTGTGGTCAGGAAAACCCACTCAGACAACCCCAATATCTCCAAGTGTGACTTAAGCTCCACCTCCTTCCAGGCGTTATGCTCCAGGTTGTTACCAAGCAAACAATACACAGGCCTGGATAGACTTACAGCTACCCTCAAGGAACCTGAGACCTCCCCATTCAAAGAGAACCAGAGCAACTGAGTAGTGGCTCTCACGCTTGTCAGCAGCAACAAGGTTGTCATGCTGGCTCCTCTGCCCCTCAGAGCCTCCACCCTCTGGCCATTGATGGTGACCCACTGACTGTATTTCCTAGTATTGTCAGGCATGTGGGTTCTCTGCACCATCTCTCTGTCACCCAGGGACACTAGGGTGACTGCTATGCTGTCCCCCAAACTATCTGGGACAATCTCCTCCCCAAGTGCTGCACTAGCCAACCCCAGTGACTGCCCATCAGTGGGGGGCATCTCCCTTGAAGTGCCACTCCTGATAACCATCAAAGAACTTGAGGGGAAACTTCCTTGCGGGCCTACTGTCAGGGAACCATTTCTTATTCTTACGAGGGGCGTGGAAGCCCTGGCCCACAGAACTAGTTTAGGTCCCTTGAGAGAACTCCTTGCTCTTGTTTATACCCCCCTCCTTCTTCTAGTGAGGATCCTTCCCACCCTTGTGGTGGTCCCCCCAGATACGTTCTTGTGGACCTTGTGTTAACCCAGTGGATCCCCTCCTTAGCAAGCTCCATGGGGTCAGAGAGCTTACTGTCAACAAGGTATTGGCGCAAATCTGGAAACTGATCTAATGTGCTGTCTTGTAAGCAAGTTATACAGCCCCTGGTCACTTTTCACCTCCCTGCCCCTTACCCAACCATCCAGTGCCTTGCAAAAGGAGTCCACACAATCCAGCCAGGGCTGTTGGGATAGCTTCTGATTGTCCCTGAAATTTTGTCTGTACTTTTCTGGGGTCACGCTGAACTTCCTGATTAGGGCATCCCTCCCCTCACTAGGAATGTGCCTCCACAGACTAACTCCCCAATCTTCCTCAGGTACCTTATGCATTTGTAAAGCAATCACGTAGACCTCAAACCATCTGTCTATGTCATCTCCCACCACAAAGTTATACACCAAACCCTTGGGTATGTGGACCTTCCTGTCAGAGGGCACTGAATAATTTCTACCACCACTGGACTCTACTTGCATAGCCTTTATGTCCAGTTCCTTCATGCTCCACTCATGAGCCAACTGCTCTAGAGCAAGTTACTCCTCTATGGCCAATCTCATTTTCCTTCCCTCTTCCTCTATGGCCAGCCTTTTCTCCTCTAAGGCTCTCTCCTTCAATCTGGGCTTAGGCAGCTCCAAAGTCAATATTCTCTTCTCCCCACGGTCCTCCAGTTCCTCTTGTGGCCGACCATTAGATGAAACACTGTTCCCTGCCTTGGAGGGAACATACACTCCACTGACTCCCTGCAGCACACACAGTTCCAGATTATCCAGTGAATCCTGGTACAGCTTCACATCATCCTCCATAATCTCCTCCTCCTCCTCTGGAGTCACAGGTGCATCCCAGGCTTCCAACCAGGCCCTCAGCACCTTTTGGAGCTCCACCTTCCCCGTGAAGCCTTTTGCGGGAAACCCAAACCACTGGCAGAAATCCTTGAGCTGGGTCACAGTGTAACTCTGCGGCTTGGCCAGCTCAGTCCGTTTTTTGGAGGTGCAGATATAGGATCGCAAGTCAGAGACATGATTTTAGACAAAAGCAAAAATGCCAATCTCGGAGAATAGAACATTTTAAAATGCCAATCAGAGATATTAGAGAAAAATGCCACTGAGGATCAGAGACAATTGATTCGAATCAGTCTTATATGTGGATGGTAATGTACACCAAATTACTGTAACGTACTGCACAAATACAAGTCCTATCCTCACCACTGATCACCAATGTTAAAAACTGGCTTTCTGGTGGGTAGAGGTATGCACCCTGTCCAAGCAGGAACCACAATGCTAGTCAGGGTAAGTCAGAAACACACCATATATGAACCTGTGCTTACCCTCTAGTAGCTTGGCACAAAGAAAGCAGGCTTAACTTAGGAGGCAATGGGTAAAGTATTTGTGCAAGATTTAAGACAGTGAAAATACTACACAATACTAATCCAGACCAGGCTAGACAAATAGAGCTTAATTTATGGACAAAACAAGACCACAACAGCAAAGATCCAATAAGTAAAAGCTGAGCTATTAATTTTCAAAGTTAAACAGGCCTCCCAAGCACTTTCTAGGTAAATTACAGTTTATACAGTGTAACGCAAAAAAAAGATCCCAGTCAGGTTCCTTAGTCATTATCTTTCTTTATTGTCAGCGCCACAGCCAGCCAACACGTGTTTCATCACTGGGTCATTATACCCCATGACTTCATCAGGGTTGGAGTAGAACAATAATGCAATTTACAAATTTAAATTCCCAGTGCATTGCACACTGGTCACCCTGTGTGACATCATATCTAGATCCAGAAGAACGAGACCATCCTTAGGAGGTGGAAACCCATGCATCATTTGCCAAATATATCTATACCAATAAAAAAAAATAAAAAAAAAGTAGACATATCTTATGTTGTGAGTTCAGTTTCACAGATATCACCCTTGTATCACATATCTATTGTCACTCCATCAAAGAAGGTTCTTAATGTAAAATATAAAGTGTAAACATGAGACACCCAAGTGTGAAATACCTGTGTCCTACTTAGGAAACATCTGCAAAAATCCATAAAACAATATGGATACCTTGTAAGGTTCAGGAGCAATTCTAAAGAAATACATAACAACTTGTTAGTGCCTATATCCTAAATTGCAACCTATCACCATTCACCCGAAGGGTGTGAGACATATATACCTTCATTGTTTCCAGTATAGCTCCAACAGAGACAGTCACGCCCAGTTGTGATCTGTCTATCCAATCATTGAGCATAATGGAGTTAACATTTAACTCACTTTCATCTCTCGTACGAGCCCCTGCTCAGTCTCTCCTCATATATTACTTAAAATAATTACCTAAGGAAACAAATTACATGAGCCTATAAATATATTTCAATATGCATTGCATGATGCAGATGCACCACTTTTCCCCATCCAATATTGCATAAAGGTAACAAAGGACCTCAAGCGACTTTACTACCAAAAGTACATATTAGGTCCCGAACCATTTACCAGTAACTTCACACACATTCCCCTTACATTGCAACCAGTACCATTATTGTACTTTCCACGTAACAATCTTACCTCATTAACAAGCATTTAAATTGTATCAACTATGGTGAGTACACCCAAAGTGTCAGTGTTCTACTCATGTGCCGTTTTGGCATCCTTATATCTTATAGGTTCGCACCAAGCCTGAACCAAAATTGAAAACGGACTTCTTGTCCACTAATAGTGCATTGCCCAATTTTGTAGTATGCCAGATATCGTTAGATCACAATGTCGCAAACTTAGATATAAAGGGATAGTACCTAAGAAGTATTAAAACCAACACAATATAGACTCATGAACATTGCATAATGTTAAATGAGGCTTAATAAAACAAAAGATGTGCTATCTTGCTCCCCTTATATCAAACAGGTTTGCACCAAGGCTGAACCAAAATCAAAAAAGGACTTCTCATCCACTAATAACATCACATCAACATTGCATAATGTTATATCGGGCTTTCCGAAACAAAATGGACTCTCATGACAAAACTAATGTAGGACTGAGCAATCTACTGATAACACATCGCCATCCTGTAACATGCATAGATCAATCAATCAATCAAAAAAAAATTATAGAGCGCGCTACTCACCTGTGATGGTCTCAAGGCGCTGGGGGGGGTCAAGGGGAGGGCAGGGAGGGTCAATGTTCGGACAACCATGTCTTGAGGTTCTTTCTGAAGAGCAGGAGGTCTTTGGTTTTGCGAAGGTTGGTGGGGAGGAAGTTCCAGGTTTTGGGGGCGAGGTAGGAGAAGGACCTGCCTCCTGTGGTGGTGCGTTGGATGCGGGGGACTGTGGCTAGGGCGAGGTTGGCTGATCGGAAGTTGCGTGTGGGACTGTGGAAGTTCACTCTTTCGTTGAGGTAGGTTGGGCTGGTGTTGTGGAGGGATTTGTGTGCGCGGATGAGGATCTTGAATGTGATTCTCTTGTCTATGGGGAGCCAGTGAAGGGATTTGAGGTGTGGTTAGATTCGTTTGTGGCGGGGGAGGCCTAGGACGAGGCGTGCGGCTGTGTTCTGGATTCTCTAGAGTTTTGCGTTTGAGTTTGAGTGTGGTGCCGGCATAGAGGGCGTTACCGTAGTCTAGTCTGCTGCTGATGAGTGCATGGGTGACTGTCTTCCTGGTCTCTGGGGGAATCCATTTGAAGGATTTTTTTTAGAGTGCGGAGTGTGTGGAAGCAGGAGGAGGTTAGAGCATTGATTAGCTGTGGCATGGAGATGGAGGGGTCCAGGATGATGCCGAGGTTGCGTGCGTGGTTTGCGGGGGTGGGTGCGGGGTCTAGGGCGGAGTAGTCCCATGTGGTTTTGTTGGGGCCGAAGATGATGATCTCGGTTTTGTTGGAGTTAAGCTTGAGGTGGTTAGTTGTCATACAGTTGGCGGTGTCGAGGAGAGCAGCGTGTAGGTTGGTTTTGGCGGTGGTGGGGTTGCTGGTGAGGGAGAGGATGAGTTGGTGTGTCATCTGCGTAGGAGATGATAGTGATTCCGTGTGATCGGAGGATGTTGGCTAGGGGGATCATGTAGATGTTGAAGAGTGTGGGGCTGAGGGAGGACCCTTGTGGGACTCCGCAGATGATCTTGGTAGCGGTGGAGTGGAAAGGTGGAAGGCGGACTCTCTGGGTCCGGTCGGTGAGGAAGGAGGTGAGCCAGTCTAAGGCTTTGCGGCGAATTCCTATGTTGTGGAGGCGTGTGCGGAGTGTGTGGTGGCAGACGGTGTCAAAGGCTGCGGAGAGGTCTAGGAGGATGAGTGTGACGGTTTCGCCTTTGTCGACTTTGGTCCTGATGGTAAAACTAATGTGGGGCTTCCTGATCCATTGAAAACACATTGTCATCTTGTACATGCCAAGGCCACACTAAAACCAATATAGGATTTCTCATACTCTAATAACATTTCAGCATTTTGTAGTATTCCCATTACCGTTTTATCGCAGTATCGCAAACTCGAGCTCTGTGAAACAAAATAAACTCACATGGCAAACTCTACTGAAGGGCTTCCAATCCATTGAGAACACATCACCATTTTACAGCGTGCCAAATATTACTATACCACAATCTTTAATAAACCCCCAGATCATAAAGAAAAGATGTCTCCATCTTGGTAAATCAGTACCGTTTACTGGTTGCAGTAAATACCAGTATTTATTCAAACATTCCCTCAGTCTATATGACATCCCATTATAATCTGTGATGAGGCAAACCTGTTTTGATTTACTTCTCGTGTTAATTCGTACATCAAGTGTATTCTTCCTATCCACCTTCAAAATTATAATTTTTGTTGATCTAACAACCTGCCTCGTGTAGCCCCTTTCAAGGAACCTGGTCTCTATGTCCTGTAGACATTTTTGGAACTCATGCTCTTTACTACAATTACGCCTTGCTTGCATCATTTCACCAAATGGTATGATATTGATTTGACACACAGGATGTGAACTTGAAGCATGCAGAGTTGCATTACAAGAAGTTGGCTTTCAATATAGCTTACTATGTATCTCATTCCCTTTTACATATAGTTCCACATTTAAAAAAATATATATTTCTTTACTATATTGACAGGTGAAACGTGTTCTGCTAGGACCCCAGATATGCTCCTCCTCGAAGCCACCCATAAATAGCGTGTGTAGGAGGGGGCAAACCTGGAGCCCATCGCAGTACCTTGTAATTGTCTGTACCAGGTGTCCTTATACAAAAATACATTATTGTCCAAAATGAATTCCATCATTGACATCAACTTATTTGTAATTGTCTGTACCAGGTGTCCTTATACAAAAAGGCATTATTGTCCAAAATTAATTCCATCACTGACATCAACATATTTGTATTTACCAATAATGTTGCTGATCTCGTATTCAATGCAAATAATCCCTTTTCATGTGCAATACTAGCATGTAAGAATACCACATCAAGTGTCACCATCATCATGCCAGGGTCCCAAACTATGGTATTCATTAGGTTTAAAATGTGTTTTGTATTTCATATATGTGATGGCAAATTAACCACAAAGGGCTACAAAAATATGTCAACATATATTGTAAGTCTTTCCATAGATCCACTGATACCTGAAACGATGGGCCTCACCGGTGGAAAAGGTGAGTCTTTATCAATTCATAAAGACTCACCTTTTCCACCGGGGAGGCTCATCATTTCATATATTGTGGACCTATGAAAAGAGTTTCAGAATATGTTGACAGAATGCAGCACACAAACACACTTAGAAAGAGGTAGTTATAAGGAAAAAAGAAGATATTTCTCCTCGCCACCCCTATGTCAGGTAGGTGCACCATTTCGGCACAAATCTTTATAAATCAAGGTTTGCATCAAAATATGTGTGTGGATGCACAGGAATGCCCATACTCCACTCATGTAACATCTTCCTGACGCAAAGTAATGCAAGGCAGCACTGTGTTGTATTACTTTGTATTTAAAAAGCCATACAAAGCTATGCAGATCAACATTGTGTGACTTAGTAAATGCAATAATGGATTTTGCATCAGGACTATGCCACAAAAGGGACGCAACTCTGATGCAAAATCTTAGTAAATCTGAGCCAAAATGTATAAACGAGGAGAGACTCTGGAAAAGAGCAGGGTATCATGAGTGTACTGATGAATGTTGATGTTATTTTCTTTAAATATAGTGCCTACCAGCCCCCTGTGTATGTTAAACACATATGTCATGATAACCAGCCCTTGTGATACACCACAGTTTGAGGAAATGTTGATAATCTGTAACAGTCCATCTTTACAAATACGGATCGTAATGTGAGGAAGGATTGGAACCAATTTGGGATTTTATCTTCTATACCCAGCCTGGATGATATGCTATAAAGTATAGGATTGTGGTCAGTTGTATCAACAGATTAAACAGCACACACATTGCCTTTGTCCAGCATACATATAATACCATGTAGCATTTGTAGTGTTGCATTCAGGGCAGAATCATCATGAATGAAAGATGTTTAGTAAGTTTTTAATGGACATGTGAGCCAGAATATGTGTTGAAACTGCTTTCTCATTAAATTCCAGAAAGTGAACACTGGAAACATTCTTAAGATTATTTAGACCACTGGAGGTGATGTTAGGTCCACTGGAGGTGATGTTAGGTTTCTTTGTAGCTGTGGGGAGATCTGGGCAGACTTTAATGATGTACGGAACATGCTTTGTTGGTATACAAGGCATTGGGTTATCAGAGTATATTAAGCTACAGATGAAGGTTATTATTTTTGGTCGTCCAATTGCTTGAGGAGGAACCTATGTGCAATTGCTCTATTTGGTATTTGAAGGGCGGGTAATAGTTAAGGTTTGTATTTGCGCTGTGGATTTTTTGTGTGCTTTCTCTGAGAACATTTTGGTGTTGTTTGTGATGGAAGGCGAGCTTAGAATGCTAGATTGTTGAGTAGTTTTGTTGTTCTGCCTTATAGTTTGGATGAGAGCCTTGGTGTGGTTCACAGTTTTGATAATCTGTGGAAGTTTGCTTTAGTGAGCAGTATTATGCCTTTATAGTTAATATTTGCATTATTTCAATGCTAGGAGTGATTCCTGGGTTGTTGCTATAGCCCATATTTTTTCTTGCTTCTCATTTCTCGTTTGCTGGTATTGAGTACTGTAGTGTACCATTGAGCAGAGGGTTTGTGCATTGGTGGAGTTTTGTATGATGAAAAGCAAGGTTTTTAATGATGTTTGTGGCGCATTCATTGTAAAACTCTATGAAGTGTTCATGGAGTTAGGGATGTTTGTGAGTGTACCTTTGGGATGAAGTGCATGGGGGAGCTGATGGAGAGTTTGTTTTTTTCCAGTGACACTTTTAGTGTCCTGGGGGGTTTAGATTAACTATTCTTCGAAATTTCCAGCTGGGTGGTTTCCAGTTCAAAAATGTTGCGAGAAGCCCTTGACATCATGTTTGAAAGGTTTTTCAGGGGTGATGCGATTTATAGGGCAAATTAATAAGTCTATGGCTGTGACTTCAGTGTACAGCCTTTGTTTTATATCTCTATTGCTCTGGATTTGAGAACCTTTTTTGAATTTTATGAATCACCACTACATCTCAGATGAAGATTAGAGCAAACGCTTGCATGCCTCGAGCATAAGACAGAAAAATGAGGAAAGCGCCCTTAAGAGTATTTGTCCCAAAATGTGGAACAGACTGCTTAAAAAGTGCAATCTTTCTACTTTCATAGTTCTGAAGGGTATGCCAATGGATTTGGTTCTGATATGCAATATAATATTTTTGGAATGTGAATTCAACCTCCTACTCAGTTGTATATTTTACATTGTTGTGGTATTTATCCTCATTATATTATTTCTGATGTAATGGTGATTATTAACATTTGAATGTCACTTGGTGTTTAATAGGTAATATAACAAAACTAATCAATCTCCCATAGTCTGTGAATACGGTAGTTGAGTGGTTTATTGTCAAGACACAACAGAATATTTTCCTTTATGAAATGTGTTCTGGATGCGTCATTGAAAAACTTTGGTTTTCTTTGCCCTTCCATTAAGGGCCACAGCACACCGGCTCCATAATGGGTAACCTGCAGGCTACGATCTTTAACGTCCACTTAAGGTAAAATGGCCTTGTTCAGAAGTGTCCCTGAGATTTGTCCACTTGCTCATGGTCTTCTGGCTCATCCTCGCTGCTGGTAGCTTCTTCTCCAAATAAATCTCCTCCACTAGCTCCAAGGTTCAGTTTGTCCTTCGTTGCCAATCTTAAGGTGATGAGAGCCGGGTTGTCACTCATGCCAATCAGCATTGTCTTTTTGTCTGCTGCCAGAGAAAGGCAGCAGATCTCACTGTCTGGAGTGAAGAGTGATATGAATGTGCCCGCATCCAAGTCCCAAAGGCTAACTTCATCTATAAAACAAACAATTATTAATAACTCTTTATTTGCATAAAACATATGTTGCATTATATTTATACAAACCTTTATTGAGAGTTATGTGCTCATAATTTGTGACACATTAGAGCTGGAAACAGATCTTTAAGAGGCAGTGCATTGCATGCAAGCTGTTACTTCACAAGATATAGTGGCCATCACAATAGCATTGTCATGTTAAGTAACCCTCCAGATTTTCGTTTGAATTGGGCATCACCTCTACTTCCTTACAAATTACTGAAGAAATGTGCCTGCTCTGTCCCATTCTATCTTCAATTTTGCAGATAGCCTCTCCACTCTAAAGTAACTGATGAGCAGTTCAGCGTGAATGTATGTTCTTGCATGTATTGAGCATTCAAACTTTGGCTGAATGATGTTTCAATAAAATATAAACTTTTCGAACTAAAAACAGTTCCTTCTCTATGTTCAATCAATGCTGAACAAGAATATTAACTAGATGCATACAAGTGAGGCTGAACAATATTTGGGTGTGATAAAATACATACATAGACTTCATACTGACTTTATAGGTAAAGAATGTAGGCACATAGAAACTGAACTGAAAGAAGGTACACAACAACGAACACACAAATGCCACAAAAATATCTCCATTAGACATTGATTGTACCCATAAGTCATAAAACTCATGATCTTTCGCAATGAGTGTCCAATGAAGCCTAAAACTGCCCTATTAAAGGTGACAGTTTATATTCCTGCTTCGTTGTTCATAAGCCACCATTTTACTAAGTTTTCAGATTCAAAGTTTATGAAATGTCGAGGGCTATTGGCATTCTTCCCGTGTGCTTGTGTGCTCCCAGTGAAGCACACACACAGGCCAATTGCAGAGCCTGGGACACACTGACTGGTACTTCCTGCCCAGAGCAGAACACCAAGGAGTGGGTTCCTCCTCCCTTGTCCTAAATCCCGACCCAGCCTTTCCACTGGCATTTTTCACCTGCTTCTAGTAAGTGGAACATGTCAGTGGAACCGCTCCCCTCAAATGGGGTAAGATAGTCTCAGTATTCTCAGATCTGTGTGGTTATTCGCTATTAAGGGGAAGAAACTTTGAACAGACAAAATTTGGTGCATGTATATAGGAGGCTGGCCTGGTTTGTAGTGGTACCAAGGGGTACTTACACTCTGCACCAGGTCCAGTAATCCCTTATTAGTGTAGAAGAGGTGTCTAGCAGCTTAGGCTGATAGAAAAGGGTAGCTTAGCAGAGCAGCTGAGGCTGAACTAGGAGACGCGTAAAGCTCCTACTATACCACTGGTGTCATATGCACAATATCATAAGAAAACACAATACACAGATATACTAAAAATAAAGGTACTTTATTTTTATGACAATATGCCAAAAATATCTCAGTGAGTACCCTCAGTGTGAGGACAGCAAATATACACAAGATATATGTACACAATACCAAAAATATGCAGTAATAGCAATAGAAAGCAATGCATGTAATGTACAGTCACAATAGATTGCAATGAGAGCACATAGGGATAGGGGCAACACAAACCATATACTCTAGAAGTGGAATGCGAATCACAAATGGACCCCAAACCTATGTGACCTTGTAGAGGGTCGCTGGGACTGTATGAAAACAGTGAGGGTTAGAAAAATAGCCCACCCCAAGACCCTGAAAAGTGGGTGCAAAGTGCACCTAAGTTCCCCAAAGAGCACAGAAGTCGTGATAGGGGAATTCTGCAAGGAAGACCAACACCACCAATGCAACAACAATGGATTTCTGGACGAGAGTACCTATGGAACAAGGGGACCAAGTCCAAAAGTCACGATCACGTCGGGAGTGGGCAGATGCCCAGGAAATGCAGCTGTGGGTGCAAAGAAGCTGCCACCAGATGGTAGAAGCTGTGGATTCTGCAAGAACAAAGAGGACTAGGAACTTCCCCTTAGGAGGGTGGATGTCCCACGTCGTGAAGAAGCTTGCAGAGGTGTTTCCGTGCAGAAAGACCACAAACAAGCCTTGCTAGCTGCAAGGGTCCCGGTTAGGGTTTTTGGATGCTGCTGTTGCCCAGGAGGGACCAGGATGTCGCCAATTGTGTGAGGTGACAGAGGGGGCGCCCAGCAAGACAAGGAGCCCACTTAGAAGCAAGCAGCACCCGCAGAAGTGCCAGAACAGGCACTACGAAGAAGAGTGAACCGGAGCTCACCCGAAGTCACAAAGGAAGGTCCCACGACGCCGGAGGACAACTCAGGAGGTCATGCACTGCAGGTTAGAGTGTTGGGGTCCCAGGCTTGGCTGTGCACAATGGAAATCCGGGAAGAGTGCACAGGAGCCGGAGCAGCTGCAAATCATGCGGTACCCAGCAATGCAGTCTAGCGTGGGGAGGCAAGGACTTACCTCCACCAAACTTGGACTGAAGAGTCACTGGACTGGGGGAGTCACTTGGACAGAGTTGCTGAGTTCCAGGGACCACGCTCGTCGTGCTGAGAGGGGACCCAGAGGACCGGTGATGCAGTCTTTTGGTGCCTGCGGTTGCAGGGGGAAGATTCCGTCGACCCACGGGAGATTTCTTCGGAGCTTCTAGTGCAGAGAGGAGGCAGACTACCCCCACAGCATGCACCACCAGGAAAACAGTTGAGAAGGCGGCCGGATCAGCGTTACAAGGTCGCAGTAGTCGTCTTTGCTACTTTGTTGCAGTTTTGCAGGCTTCCAGAGCAGTCAGCGGTCGATTCCTTGGCAGAAGGCGAAGAGAGAGATGCAGAGGAACTCTGATGAGCTCTTGCATTCGTTATCTAAAGAATTCCCCAAAGCAGAGACCCTAAATAGCCAGAAAAGGAGGTTTGGCTACTTAGGAAGGAGGATAGGCTAGCAACACAGGTAAGAGCCTATCAGAAGGAGTCTCTGACGTCACCTGCTGGCACTGGCCACTCAGAGCAGTCCAGGGTGCCAGCAGCACCTCTGTTTCCAAGATGGCAGAGGTCTGGAGCACACTGGAGGAGCTCTGGGCACCTCCCAGGGGAGGTGCAGGTCAGGGGAGTGGTCACTCCCCTTTCCTTTGTCCAGTTTCGCGCCAGAGCAGGGCTGGGGGATCTCTGAACCGGTGTGAATGGCATTGGGGTGACAATTCCATGATCTTAGACATGTTACATGGCCATGTTCGGAGTTACCATTGTGACGCTATACATATGTCGTGACATATGTATAGTGCACGCGTGTAATGGTGTCCCCGCACTCACAAAGTCCGGGGAATTTGCCCTGAACAACGTGGGGGCACCTTGGCTAGTGCCAGGGTTCCCACACACTAAGTAACTTAGCACCCAACCTTTACCAGGTAAAGGTTAGACATATAGGTGACTTATAAGTTCCTTAAGTGCAGTGGTAAATGGCAGTGAAATAACGTGGACGTTATTTCACTCAGGCTGCAATGGCAGGCCTGTGTAAGAATTGTCAGAGCTCCCTATGGGTGGCAAAAGAAATGCTGCAGCCCATAAGGATCTCCTGGAACCCCAATACCCTGGGTACCTCAGTACCATATACTAGGGAATTATAAGGGTGTTCCAGTATGCCAATGTAAATTGGTGAAATTGGTCACTAGCCTGTTAGTGACAATTTGGAAAGAAATGAGAGAGCATAACCACTGAGGTTCTGGTTAGCAGAGCCTCAGTGAGACAGTTAGTCATAACACAGGTAACACATACAGGGCACACTTATGAGCACTGGGGCCCTGGTTGGCAGGGTCTCAGTGACACACAACTAAAACAACATATATACAGTGAAATATGGGGGTAACATGCCAGGCAAGATGGTACTTTCCTACAATGTATACCGGTCAGAGTCAGAGACTCTGGCCCCCAGGATCAGAAGAAAGGAGAACTGTAGTAAGCAGCACGCAGGAACAAGGTATATTCTTATATTTATTGGCAGAGACAAAATGCATCCGATCTCTTCAGTCTCCAACGAATCCCCCGTTCCACCCTCACATTCCATTAAGCCTTCCCTACGTATGCCCCATTCTAAAACCTCACACATTCTTTAAAGAGATCCCCGCAATTATTATTAACGAAAGAATACAACAAGAACAGAATAGACAAGAGAGGGCAGAGGAGACAAAGTAAAGGGCAATGACTGACAATCAGTGAAAAAGCATGCCTTAAGAATCTGAGAGCACAATGAATACCAAGATAATCCCTTACTATAGTATGGCTTTAAAAGGCACCATTCATTTCCATTCTTTGACAAAAATATCTCGGGGTATACTCCATAATGAAGGCTTTGATCATTTCTTAGCATAGATCAAAAGAGGACATTATGGCTGCACATTCCTCCATCCGTTCCTTTTTAAATGAGTTTGTACAATTGAGACCAATGCAACACTGAAACCCTAACCACACACATTAGATATGTTTTAATTTTGAAAAATGCATTTGTGGACCATTTGGAATGTAATTCCCAAGAAACAACTGTGTTGCGTGTGCTTCATTAAGAGAAAAATAAAACTGATGTTCAAACCTGTCAACAGTATTGCCTTGGCTCCTCCTTCTATCACTTTCAGTTTGCTGTTCATGGTGAGGTGGAGACTTTCATAGCCTGGAAGCATCTTGTGTCCACGTCTAAATGGATCCCAAACTTTAAGTCTGCCAATAAACAGATTTATTTCAATTTAATCAGTGCTTGAATTAGAAAATAATTTAATAATCTGACCATCAGCCTACAGGTTTATTTTTTTTAATTACTCTGCTGAAAAGAAATTGGCAACAAGGACGCATGTGACACTAAACCGGGCGACTTACTTAATTGGTCAAAAAATGGCTGCATTTTAAAATATCTTCTGAATTTAAGGCTCCTGCAGAAGAGATCTTTGTGTGCCCAGCAAATTGCAAGGGATAGGAATAACACAGTAACTCTGGTGGCTAATGCAGATGCTGGAGAGAGTTGTGTTTTGTTTAGTCATAGTTTTGACTCAAAGTAGCATAGAGCAGTGATTCCCAACCAGTGGCTTAGGGACCCCTCGGGGTCCGCAAAGTCTCCTCAGAAGGTCCGTGACTGCTTAGAAAATGAAATAATATTAACAGATTAGGTCCCCAGCTTTCAGTAATGACTCAGTGGGGGGCCGAATGCTAATAAAGATTCAGTGGGGTTCCCCGGGCTCCACTAATGACAAAGTGGGGGTACACAAAGTCAAAAAGTTGAGAACCACTGGCATAGAGGGTTAATGTGTCTTGTACAAAGCACATGGTGTAACATACAGGTAATAAATGTATATTTAATGTAGATAGGTAGGTGGTTTAATGCTCTTAACACAGATATCCTTTTGTTACTTGCAGTTCACCAGCTGCAGTCCTTTTAATATACACTGAGCTATGGGTTTAGCACGTTATTTCTTTTTCCTCAACCTGTCACTATTCTAAGGTTGCTAAAGAGGGTTCCTGGTGTAACATCCAGATAGTAAATGTATATTTTATGTAGATAGGCAGATAGTTTATAGATAGGCAGATAGCTTACTGCTTTTAACACGGAGATCCTGTTGTTACTTGCAGTTCATAAGGGGCAACCCTTTTAATACAGCAGAGTAAGCTATGAGTTTAGCACCTTATTGTTTTTCCTAAACCTGTCATTATTCTATGGTTGCTTAAAAGGGTTCCTTTGGGTAATAATAAAGTGATATTAGTACAGACAACCCGAACCACTGCATTACATTTTAAATCCTTCATGACCATGCACTCTGACTTACCAGTAAGGATGGTGTGAGAATATTACACATTGTAACCCCTATTGTCTTATGTGACACATTATGTACATTGATTTAGACACTTGTATGATTTATTGTCTCTGTATTATGTGTGCAAAGATATAATCACTCTGACGGGGCATGGCCAAGATGACTGACTGGGCAGATGAGTAGGCTTGGAGCTCTGTGCTGGCCTGCACAAATCCTGACCTAATCCACTATTGCACCATGCCCCTACCCCCTGGTATGGCAGCCGGGTCACCACTCTGCTGGGAACTGAGGGATTTTCTCCCCTCTGGGAGTACCTACTGTGCACCGACCCCTTGTGGTGGTCTCCTGCACCAGACCATGACTCTGGCGTTACACTGAGGGTCCGGGCCGAGTAGGCGTGCCCTACAGCAGTGGTGGTTTCTTTGAGGCCTGGTACATTGTGGTGAAGAGGTGAGCGTGGCTGGTGCCAGTGGGGTGACCCTGCCTGCAGCATGAACACCGCATTTGTGTGAGGATCAATGGCTGCCCTGGGCAGAACTGTGTGGCTCGTGCTCCCCAGACAGAGAGGCTGCCGATCTTTCACCCCCTCCCCCTTGAAACAATGGAGGTTACACTGCTGGGGGCATTACAGATATTTCTCTCCTACTGGAAGTCACTGCAGCAACTGCCCCCTCTTTGTGACCCCAGGGGGCCCTTGGCTGCTTGGGGCAGAAATTGTGGTGGCCTGGTGCCTTATTGAGAACCAGAGTTGGCATTGGGGGAGCTGGGGATGCCCTGGTGCCTTGATATGCATGGAGTCTATGCCGTGGCGGCCCATGGTGGTTCTTGTGACTGGCTGGGAAGTCCTGTTTGCCATCGCAAAAACAATTAGGTGGGCTCTTCATGACACTGGGCTGTGGCTGAGTAAACCTCCCCCCTCCCATTGTATCTTGGGACTTTGTTGGACTTGGCTCGCACCACTGATTCTTTGAAAAGGCTTCTCAGAGGGGGAGCTTGTATTAGGAGCCACTGTGGAGCCTACAGTCCCCACAGCAGAGGACTTTTGTAGCACTGACTCTGCGACCCCCTGGGGGGCTCATCTCTCGCCCCCTTGACCATGCAAAAGACAAATGTACCCTCTAGGAGGATACAGCAGGCACCTACCACTTTCTCTTTTGGCTTCTTCCCGTGCAGAATACTTTGAATGCCATGTTCCGCCCTACACCGGGAACCTCTCTGGAGGCGTGGGGGACCCAGAGCATATTGTGGGACAGTGCAACGAACTATGGCCCCATGGCTACAAACATCCCAAAGCTGAACTCTGAGGCCTTGGTCGATTAGGGCTGCTCACCCTGCACCAGGAGACCATATCAGCAAAGAAGGTAAGGGGGAAGTCCGGTGTTGGAACTATACCGGCTAGCACCATTTTGATTGAGGGGCACTGTTGGATGGTGTGGCAGTGGTGTAGACTATTGAGTACTGTCACAGATGGTTGAGGGCCTCCGGTGGGGTGACTGTGCTCGACTGGCTGGAGGGCAGGGGAACCCAGAGTAAGTCCTTCCGTAGCACTCAGGGGTAGTGTCCACCTCAAGCGGAGATGCCTACGCAAGTTGAAAGCGAAGACACATGGGCCACAGCAGAGAACACAGGTCTCACAGCAGGGAGCAAAGGTATCGCAGCCAGATCAATCGGAGGGGGAGATGGCCCCCTGACCCACCTCCTCCATAACTGCAGCTCACCCTGGATAAAATTCTGGAGGCCATAGATAACACAAAAACTACCCTCCAGAGAGATTGGCATGTCTCAGTGGAGCCGGGCCTGCTCCGAGCTGACCACCACAAACTGGCTGACAGGATTAAAGACACTGAAACAGTGTTTGCGACTTACAACCATTGCAACAAGTAATTAAATCACAGCTCACTCACTTGACAGACTGGGTTCGCAAGCTAGAACACCGAGCAGAAGATGCGGAGGAATGTAATCGAAGCAACAATGTGTGGGTGGTGGGCCTCCCTGAGGGCGTGGGGGGTCCGACATGGTGACCTTCCTAGAGACTTGGATGTGTACAGACATTGCCCAGACTCAGATTACATTGTTCTTTGCCCTTGAGAGAGCACAAAGGGTCCTGGCTTAGCCGCTGGCCCTGGGCGCCCACCAAGGCCCGTTGTGGCCAAACTACTGCACTATAAGGACAGAGACTCATTACTACAGCATGTATGTGAAATGGGCCCATTCAGGGTGGGGAATGGCCAGGTGTCTGTTTCCACCTCAGTTGTCGAGGCCAGGCACCACTCTTTCCTAGAAGTGAAGAGAGCATTGCGCGAGGAGGGAATCTTCTATTCGCTCATCTTTTCTGCCAAGCTATGGATCATACTGGGTGGCGACACCCGCTTCTGCCAAAACCCTGATGAGGCCTGGTTGAAGGTCTATTGAGCAAGGAATGGAGGGCCTCAGGGGAGGGGTGCTGGAGGCATGGTTTCCTAATGGCAGTGAAGGCGTCATTCTGGCAGGGCCTCCCAGCATGGTGTACTGACAAAACCCACACAATCACAGTCTGATATGGACAAGGCAGCAGCTCAGCAGTCTGATGACAGCATGAGCTCAGGGCACCGCTCTGGTGACTCCACTTTGGATTCTCTGAGCCTGGTGGGGGATGGGCTCCCAAAGGTGAATCCTCAGACAGCAGATGAGCTTGTATAGGGTGCCCTCTCCCCCTGTTGTGCTACTTTCCTGGGAAGGACCCAATGTGCAGTTTTGTTGTTGGCGTGGCAGCTGGCGACCACAAACTTGCTTGTACCTTGACACAATCCCGCCCCATACTTGGGTGTTGAAGTGTGCTCCTTGCACTTTTGAACACTACTGTTTGGGTGGCCAGCCATTGCTGGGCTGCTCTGGGGTTGGGGTTGTTGTTTTTTTTTGCCTCCTTCTGTCTCAGGCTGTGTGTGCTGTTTGTGCCAGGTGCTGGGTATGGGCGTGGCTGTTGTCAAAGATTTGTTTGTATCACTGCATCCACCATGACCGCCACACATAATGCTTACAGCTGGTGACTTGGAACATACAGGCAATGAGGTAAGCGACCAAGCATCATTAACTCCTGATATGTCTTAAGAGGCGGGGTTTTCACATTGCCTTACTTCAGGAGACACACCTTAGGGGCCAAAGGTGGGCCACCAGCAATGTCACTGGCGGGTACAGCTGTATGCTACGACTTTCTGTGTGTAGGCGAGGGGCGCACTGATCTGGGTAAGGGTGGGGGTCTCCTTTGAGGCACTGACAATCAACATACACAGGGAGGCCTGCTATGTACTGGTGGATAATCCCTTGTGTGGCAGACAAGCATTACTGGGTAGCATCTACGCCCTAAACCAAGAAACGATGCAGTGGATTGTACGGAAGCAACCATGCTGCACATGGGGTTGGACACAGTGGGGGGGTGGCTGCTGTATGCTTACACCCCACATTGAGATGGGTAACATTATAAAATAATTAAAAAAATATTAAGTGCTATTTAGATCTTTATTTGTGATATTACTCCTATGGACCAATACATCTGACATTTATACAGTGCATGTGTATCTCTTACAACTAGGCATTGAACAAAGTCAAATAGCTGTCTATGAATCCTAGTTTCTCTTAAGTACTTATGAAGTGATAAGAAGGTGTGTTCCTTTGTTTCCCTCCATTGCATTGGCATAGAGGTGATCGGCTCCAGATATCTCCCAGCCGGCATGATAACAAAAGCAGGACTGATCGCCCTTTAAATCAGGGCTTTGTTTTTGGCCCAGCTACAAGTGCATATATTAAATCTCCTTCATGGTCTGCAGGTTACTACCTGGAACAGAAAGCCTAGACCTGGGAGTGATGTTCTAACCGTCTACGTACCCTCCCTCCCCACACCAGTTTATGCCTCCTGTATGAGCCTGTGTTTCTATGCTTCACTTAAACTAAGAGGAAATGCTTAGAAATACTCCCCAAATATTCAAGAGGATGATTTACTATTCTTACTCCAGTCCTCAAACTATTGAGGAAAGTGTTTGTGAACCTTGCCTATTTTCTTCAAACATGGAGATTTAAAAACATGCAAGTCAGTGCACATGCACAATATGTATGGCAAGCGCATTGGAAGATGTGAGGCATTGACAAACTGGGAACATATGGTGCACCTGTCCCTTTCAATAAAATCTGGGATCCGGCTATACCCTTCCTATTTCCTGCAGCAATGATCTTAATATTGTATTCTAGAATGAAAATAAACTGTAAGGAACTGGGGTATTAGTTGAGATGGATGTAATATGTTTGCACATTTTTTTTACTGGAAATCAAGTACTGTATTGTAGCACTTGACTCTTTTGGGGTAGCAAAGCAGAGCAGCCCAAGGTGGTGTGGGCTAGCAATCCCAAATAGCTGGCGCAAACCAACACTCAATAAATAATTGTGCAGTCAGTGTGTTTTCTTTTTAAAGAGGAAAAGTACTTTTCTTACAAACACCTTACTAATGCTATGCATTAAATTACAAATACGTACATCAGGTAGATGGAAAAACCTTTGGTGACATCTTCATATCACATTACACCCCTAGTCGGTCTGAATACCCACACTTATACCTGATGCAACATTCACAATATAAGGTTTCATTATATATAAGGCAGGCCTTCTGTCTTTGTCACGGTGTCACAGCAATTATAACAATAACTACATGTTATACTTTGTCAAGGTGACACTATTTGAATTAATGGGAACAATATTAGCACTGGAAATCAAATTTATATTATAAATGTCAACATTGCATTGAGTCACTAGTATTAGTGATAACGTATTTTAAATTGAATAGCGTGTCAGTCTTTATTTACATTCTGCAGGCTGCAATATGCAACCATAGGACCATTCAGAAGGGGTCCCTGGACTCCAGAGCCTGAGAACCACAGCTGCAGCTCAGAGAGTGCTTGAGAAACTTTTCCTGGTGAGTCAAGAATTCAAGGCCCTCTGAGACATAGGGCAAACTTGTAGGAGCAAAGAGGGGTCTGCTGCACCTTTCGCAGTCCTTCACAACACATTGGTAGACTGTTGGCTGTGCCCCTGTCCCTCCTTGGGACACCACAAGCAAAAGTAATAGGCAATTTAGACCATGAAGGACATTATAGGGCACTGCCTCATCCGGTTTCTTGAATAATATATATGAATTGGTTCACCAGCTCTTCTCCTTTTAGCTTGGTGGCCTGCTCTACATTTGGTTTCTTTTATTTGTAGGTGCACAGCAGTCCAAACCAGGGCACCCACAGATTCAGGAGCTCTTTAGGGACCACGGGGTAGCCACAATGCACTCATGACCCCACGGCTCTCAACGTGTAGGCCTCATCCAATGGGACAGAACAGGAGCTGTCAACATCATTGTGTACTCCAGCTGGGTAGGATCAGCCTTTCCTCGTTCATGACAGGAGTAAGGCTAGTTCCTTCTCTTTGTTCTGGGCGCCAGGACCTGCCATTATTATGCTGGCCTCGAGGAAGACAGGGGTCTTTAATCAATCAATCAATCCATTTATAAAGCACATTACATACCTTTGAGGGTCTCAAGGCGCTGGGGAAAGGAAAAAAGGGGGAGGGGGGGTGCTGCTACTGCTTGAAGAGCCAGGTCTTGAGGTGTCTTCTGAAGGTGAGCTGGTCCTGGATCTGTCTTAGGTCGGACGGGAGGGTATTCCAGATCCTGGCGGCGAGGTAGGAGAAAGATCTGCCACCGGAGGATTTGCGTCGGATGCGGGGGATGGAGGCGAGGGCGAGGTTGGAAGAGCGGAGTTGTCGGGTGGGGGTGTAGAAGCTGAGTCTGTTGTTAAGGTAGGCTGGTCCGGTGTTGTGGAGTGCTTTGTGTTCGTGGGTGAGGAGTTTGAAGGTGATCCTCTTGTTGACGGGGAGCCAGAGCAGGTCTCTCAGGTGGGGCGTGATTGGCTGCGGTGGGGAATGTTGAGGATGAGTCTGGCAGAGGCGTTTTGGATGCGTTGGAGATGTTGCAGGTGTTTGGACGGGATGCCTGCGTAGAGTACGTTGCCGTAGTTGAGCCTGCTGCTGACGAGGGCCTGTGTTACTGTTTTTCTAGTTTCGGTTGGGATCCATTTGTAGATCCTGCGAAGCATGCATAGGGTGTTGTAGCAGGAGGAGGTTGTTGTGAATCTGGGGTGTTGTGAATCTGGGGAGGGGTTCCATGCCTGTCCCCTCCCCAAATAGAATAAAAAAAATAAACCATAAGTGCTGACCCATTTGGGGGGGGTAGTTTGGAAGGAATCGGGCACGCACTTTTTCTTCTGTTAAAAAAGGCAAATCTTTAAGGCTGCATATCTTTGGCCCTATATAATATTTGTGCGTCCAACAGATTCCAAGAGGGGATGGAAAGTTATAGATGCCAGGCACTCCTGGCCAAATCTAAGATGCCACATTATGCATCCACCCTTGTCCCAATCCTCCTACACAGCATTCTAAGATAATACATGATGGCGACTTCAAGTTGTCTCAGGAAAGCGCTTCTTTGACAGCCTAAGCTCCACACCTAGTTGACACAGCTGCCTGATCCCTTCCCACTGAAACCTAAAAGGTGAGCACCTGGTGCGTTGGCTCTAGAGATCTGGGATTCTTTCTTTGTTGAAGTGTGCATGGGCTGTATCTGCTCAAGTACAGTGTGACAAGCTAATTAGCAAATAAACAGATGCAGATTTCCTCACCACCCCTTCCTTTCCTAGGAATTGGGTCAATCACTGCTTATTGCCTGTTTATGTTGTGGGGTCTTTGATCTCTTTGTTGAGAAGCAGAGTAATTAACTGGGCCCATTAGGGAGGGACAAGGGGCTGGAATCTGATTATGAGCTGAGTCAGGGAAATATAACAAATCTTGAAGTCAGATATGGTGTGTATGTGGAAGTTAGGGACTAGAAATGTATACTCGGGACATTTTTTATCCCAGTTTGATACCTTGCTGGATCCTGTATAACTAAGTAGTGCTGAACTGTACTTAAGGGTGGACATTGTCCATAATGTATAATGCAGTGAGCACATCAGATTTTCCAGTAAGCACTGCAGACCTACACTATGAATGCTCACTCATATTATGAAGCCAACCACAAGTCAGAACCAATCCTTGCAGAGCCCTTCTGTGAAAGCCTCCCTATACACAGATACCACACTGTACACAACAGTAGTGTCACACGTGCAGCCCATACACGTGTTCAGATGTTCATGTGTAACCAGTGCAGTGCATCTTTTTATATAAACAACTTTTATTGACTTTGGATGTACATAAAACAACACAGTGAGTGTATTGATGCCAAACAACAAAGTTCCACTGCAATTCCCTGCACCCGGATCTACAGATAAATCAAGACAAGTTCTCATTGTTGGGGGTCGCACCACCAGGCCCAATGAGCAGTCCAAAATTAAAGCTCCATTTACCTAAGATCTTCTCAAATTTATGGGTGCATGCCCTAGTGACAAAGATCGTCTCTTCCTGTTTGTCACACCAGTCCATGCCAGCCCTCTTTTCTAGTAATGTCCTGTTTCTTGGTGGTTCCATTTAAATGCTATTTCCCTCCTGGCCACCAATGTAGCCCTTCCCAGGAGTGTTTGATTCCCACAAGTCCCAGTAGAGCACGTTTGTGTGTCAGTTCAATTGGTCACTCCCGCACTCGAGAGATAGATCAGGCAATCAGCTGCCAGAAGTGGGCCACCAAGGAGCATTATCACGTCATATTGAAGAAGTCAGCCTTTGGAAGGGAGCAGAATGAGATACAAGGTTCGGGGAGTCGTCTTGCCCTCCAAAGCCTTTGGGGAGTGAACTGTGTCGTATAGGTAGTGTAGTTGTATCATCAGACATGTAGGGATGGCAATTTCACTGAGCACAGTACTTTCTACCCAAGCTGTGCAGCACTGGCCTTATCTTTTGGCCAGCACTGGCGACTAGCATGCTCAGTCCAATTACTCTGCATTTACAGTGAGTGAGACTCAGGTAGTGAGGCTCACTCACAGTAAAAGTCCAAAAACTGGGTAGTCAAAACCGAAAGATTCTGGTTGACTAAATGGGCAGTCGTGACTTGCTACACAAATATTGAAAAGCTGAGTGGCGTATCTGTTGGATCTTTAAGATGTAAATTGGTTCAATAGTATTTGTAAAACTCTAAACCCGTTTCCCATCCCACGTTTTAACAGGTCATGTTTTTATGTAGTATCTACTAACAAAATGTTTCTTAAAAGTTGTCTTACTTGTTTATCAGCATGATACCAAAAACAATCCGACTAGCATCATCAGTAATGGCCATGCAGCATACATTTGGCTCCTTCTTCAATCTCTTTTTGACCTAAGGATACAGATTAATATTTCAGTAATTCAACTCTTATCTAAATATTGCAGTTATATTTTAGTTCTACAAAACATTTTACAAGAAGGCCAACATGGCGCCATTTACAAATAATTTCACTTGCAATAAAAGAACAATTAAAAAGCTTTGTTGGTCATCCAAAGTAAGATTATGGCTGAAAACAGCTGAGTTGAGATGACCAAGCAGCATCACGGTGGTGGACTCATAATAATTCATCCATTTTCTAGAGACCTGCTGACTGGTTGTAAACTGTCTTCCTTTTAAAGAATATATATAAACGTTATTGGAAATATGGGATCCAGACTTTGAATTCTGCAAATTGATAGTTTACACCATGTTTTGGGTTAACATGCTAATACCCAAAATTATTTCTTTTCACTAGCCATTTGCTTTTCCTCCCTCCCTGAAACCGATGTCCAGATACCCTAAGGTGCAAGTAATTATGTATAGTTTGATCTGAATCTCAACATTCAGGACTAGTCTAGTCTTGAGTCATGAAGGTTTTTTTGTAAGTCAGGGCATCAAAAACAAAACAGCCATTGGCAAAGCCAATATACCTGGCATTGGCTACCAGCCTTTTGGCTCTCTCAATGCTTGTTTCGTTTTGTCATGGTTTTTGCAAAAGTTTATTGTTTGGAAGCTTCCAAACCCTCATCTAAAAACTGACTAAAAGCAAAGATATATTTTTACGGTCTCAAATAGCAGACCTTGCCATAATAGTCCATGGCACTTAAGGGACGTTATTTGAGAGATTTCACTCCCTTTAAAAAGACAGAATGCCATTGCTTACAACTAAGTGAGCCACTGTTCGAAGTGGTCTGGTCCATTTTCCTATGCTGCAGTGGGAGAAAGAAAAATGTGAATGACCATGTAACAGACTAACAAATTAAGAGGGTTGGCTGAAACCCATAAAAGTAAGCATTTATACATAAAACAGTAATAAAATCAAGAAATATGCCACGTCTTGGATTTGTTCATTTTGTGAGTGCTGGCAGAGGGAATAGATGAACTGGCATCTAGGAAGGTGCTTCAAGATGACACAACTAGCATGGCAGATCTTCGTATCAATTGCTACTGTTGTGGGTTCATTATACACTCTGCTTGGGCACACATATTTTAGCTTAGCTTAGGCCTGTGGCCTATGCTCTTTCACCTATATATGTGCTCTGATTTCATTTATTCAGTTTTATTCATTTTTAGTTAGCCTGCTTTCAGTAGGGATGTTTTTATTTTCCAATCAGTTGTAACTCTGTGATTCTGCAAAAGCATTGTTATTATTATGTGCATGACATTCTACCATGTACCTCTGTCCAAGGCTGACAAGAACAGCACATGATAATCCAGCTAGCAATTGACACCTCAAGAATATGTAAACAGTCTGACACTTAGGCACATGACCACGTCAGTCCTTTTTCATGGAACTAAGATACATTTCTTATAAAAACACTGTACAGGCCAAGGGACGACACGGAGGTAATTCTAGCCAGGATTCCATCCACGCAGCATGCAATTTCATTGCTCAGCCCTGTGTCTACAACCAACCCAGGAGACAGCGGGCAGACCCCTATCTTTCAGGTAATGGAGGTGGGTGCTCCTCTCATGGATTAAGTATGGACAGATTGGTCTATCACTGCTATGCTCTCGCTTAGGAGATAGGGGTTAGGTAGAATTCCTCTGTGTATGTTATTCATATATGTTAGGACTGTTTATTTTTCTTCTCGCTAGTCATGAATATTCTAATCTTGTTATGTCTCATTGCCCTAATAATTGCAGCACATATATTGTATTGTAGATTGCAGTTTCTTCAATAAATGTATTGAAAACCTTCCTGCATCTTTTCTTTGGCGTAGGTGTGTGTATGAGACCTTTTGCTAATGAGAGAAAGGGGTGAGACTTGTTGAGCACAACTTTCCTTGAGAAGCCACCAAGTGTTACAGATCATCTTTTCTTTCAGGATTGGGTGAGGGGCTGCTAGCTAGCTGTAAGGGTTGGGCGAACAGCTGGCAAGACTGTGTGGGATTGACTCAGTCACCCACAAATGGTGGTGCTGCCGCCCCAAATCCAGCAGTCTCATTCCAATAACAGGAGTCCTACAACACTACTACAGCAGTGCAGTTCGATGAGACCAAATAAGTTAAAAGTTTGGAAGTAGTAAAAAGAGACAAAGTATAGGTAGGAAGGAACTTAAAAAACAACAACAAATGATAAGCATTAAAGTTTATCCTATGATGTGGTGGGAGTTATGTTTCCTCTGTACTTTGCAAACAGGTCAACCTGATGGAAGAATAAACCCAACGTTTCAAAGTTTACCACTTGCATAGATACATGCAGTCCTTGAACTGGCTAATTTCTGGAGGGACAGGTACCTGGAGTATGTTACCTTTAGAATTGGTTGTCTATCATTTTAGCTCTGCAAACAGCATATTGGTGTTAATGAGTATGAACAACGGAACTTCAGCTTTGAGTTTGTACTGAGAAGTCGCGGGTCTGAAGTGTCTTTCTGAAGTTTACAGGGTCCCTTTACTTTTGAAGGGGTGCAAGGTCGAGAACTCCCAGGCACCAATGTTTTTGTTCTCGGTGTTGAAAGCAGCTGATATATCGGAATGCATTGGTATGTAGCAAACATATTCTAGGTTGAGAGAAGAAAATGGCAGAACCATAAAAGCCCACGCGGTCAGGTACGGTAATTAAGCCAACTGTAGCCGGAAACATTTCAAGACTACTGAAATATGGGATATACGTTTTATTTTATGTTACGTTTTAGGCATGCTTATCAAGCACAACATTTACCATTGAAATGCCCTACGTCTTCAAGAAGTTAGAGAATCTACAGTGCAGACAGTGGGCAACATTCACTTAATTAGAAGGAAGGAGGTATATGTTAGGGTGCATCTAAAATAAAGGTGGTTATTCATCCTTTTCGGTGAAGCAGAGATATTTTGCGTGCTTTTGCCTCCAGTTGAGCAAAATTAAAGTCCTTGTACAGACTTCTTTAAAACCTGGTAAGAAATATCTCCCACATATGGGTCAAGGTAATGTTCTTTGTAACTGGTACAGAGTGATCATAGGCCTCATCAAGCGCAATGCAAAGTGATTTAAAACATTCTGTCCGGGGCCGGAAGTGGGAGCAGTGACCCAAATGTACAGTATATATAGGATGTATGCTGAATCATTCTGTACCCATTGTATCGAGCCCGGTTCAGGGAGCCCAGATAGGTGCTGATGGCCTGATCAATTCCGGTTAATATCTGTGCTGTGATTGGCTGAACTCTTCAGAGGTGCCTCCAGAATGGGAATTCTCCTTTGCTAAATTGGTTATCTGTGGTAGATGTCAATGGCTAGGTCAATGCCGAGGCTCCGAAAACCAATATCTCATTTTGAGGGGATAATGTTCCATTTATTACAGCACACCCAAGACTAAATAGCGTGCAAGTAGACAGCAGATAGAAAGGCTTACTAGTTATAGGTTTAAACGCAGCCGAGTGTCAATAGCTTAACTCTATAAAGAAATTACAATACCGATGAGACAGCACAACAAACGGGAGTGTGAAGGCATTATAAAGTGATGGAGAGACTTACAAGACACCATGTCAATGCCAGGACACTTTTCTGGGTAACTATACTACACATTTAACCCCTTCGCTGCCAGGCCTTTTCCCCCTCCTGTGCCAGGCCTTTTTTTGCCTATTTGGGGCAGTTCGCGCTTAGGCCCTCATAACTTTTTGTCCACATAAGCTAACCAAGCCAAATTTGCGTCCTTTTTTTCCAACATCCTAGGGATTCTAGAGGTACCCAGACTTTGTGGGTTCCCCTGAAGGAGGCCAAGAAATTGGCCAAAATACAGGGAAAATTTCGTTTTTTTCAAAAAAATTGGAAAAAGTGGCTGCAGAAGAAGGCTTGTGGTTTTTCCCCTGAAAATGGCTTCAACAAAGGGTTTGCGGTGCTAAACTCAGCAGCTTCCCAGCTTTCAGGAACAGTCAGACTTGAATCAGAAAACCCAATTTTTCAACACAATTTTGGCATTTTACTGGGACATACCCCATTTTTGCAATTTTTTGTGCTGTCAGCCTCCTTCCAGTCAGTGACGGAAATGGGCATGAAACCAATGCTGGATCCCAGAAACCTAAACATTTCTGAAAAGTAGACAACATTCTGAATTCAGCAAGGGGTCATTTGTGTAGATCCTACAAGGGTTTCCTGCAGAAAATAACAACTGAAAAAGAAAAATATTGAAATTGAGGTGAAAAAAACATAAATGTTTCTCTACGTTTTACTCTGTAACTTTTCCCTTCAATGTCAGATTATCAAAAGCAATATACCGTTACGTCTGCTGGACTCCTCTGGTTGCGGGGATATATAGGGCTTGTAGGTTCATCAAGAACCCAAGGAACCCAGAGACAATAAATGAGCTGCACCCTGCAGTGCGTTTTCATTCTATACCGGGTAAACAGCAATTCATTTGCTGAAATATAAAGAGTAAAAAATTGCTATCAAGAAAACCTTTGTATTTCCAAAAAGGGCACAACATAAGGTGTTGAGGAGCAGTGGTTATTTGCACATCTCTGAATTCCGGGGTGACCATACTAGCATGTGAATTACAGGGCATTTCTCAAATAGATGTCTTTTTTACACACTCTCCTATATTTGGAAGGAAAAAATGTAGAGAAAGACAAGGGGCAATAACACTTGTTTTGCAAATCTATGTTCCCCCAAGTCTCCCGATTAAAAATGATACCTCACTTGTGTGGGTAGGCATAGCGCCCGCGACAGGAAACGCCCCAAAGCGCAACGTGGACACATCCAAATTTTTGGAAGAAAACAGAGGTGTTTTTTGCGAAGTGCCTACCTGTTGATTTTGGCCTCTAGCTCAGCCGGCACCTAGGGAAACCTACCAAACCTGTGCATTTCTGAAAACTAGAGACCTAGGGGAATCCAAGATGGGGTGACTTGCGGGGCTCGGACCAGGTTCTGTTACCCAGAATCCATAGCAAACCTCAAAATTTGGCTAAAAAGACACATGTTCCTCACATTTCTGTGCAGAAAGTTCTGGAATCTGAGACGAGCCACAAATTTCCTTCCACCCAGCGTTCCCCCAAGTCTCCCGATAAAAATGATACCTCACTTGTGTGGGTAGGCCTAGCACCCGCGACAGGAAACGCCCCTAAGCGCAACGTGGACACATCCAAATTTTTGGAAGAAAACAGAGGTGTTTTCTGCGAAGTGCCTACCTGTAGATTTTGGCCTCTAGCTCAGCCGCCACCTAGGGAAACCTACCAAACCTGTGCATTTCTGAAAACTAGAGACCTAGGGGAATCCAAGGAGGGGTGACTTGTGGGGCTCGGACCAAGTTCTTTACCCAGAATCCTTTGCAAACCTCAAAATTTGGCTAAAAAAACACATGTTCCTCACATTTCTGTGGCAGAAAGTTCTGGAATCTGAGAGGAGCCACAAATTTCCTTCCACCCAGCGTTCCCTCAAGTCTCCTGATAAAAATGATACCTCACTTGTGTGGGTAGGCCTAGCGCCCGCGACAGGAAACGCCCCAAAGCGCAACG
Source organism: Pleurodeles waltl (assembly GCF_031143425.1). Taxonomy (NCBI): domain Eukaryota; kingdom Metazoa; phylum Chordata; class Amphibia; order Caudata; family Salamandridae; genus Pleurodeles; species Pleurodeles waltl. The sequence goes on from NC_090437.1 coordinate 880,416,058, forward strand.
TGGACACATCCAAATTTTTGGAAGAAAACAGAGGTGTTTTTTGCGAAGTGCCTACCTGTTGATTTTGGCCTCTAGCTCAGCCGGCACCTAGGGAAACTTACCAAACCTGTGCATTTCTGAAAACTAGAGACCTAGGGGAATCCAAGATGGGGTGACATGAGGGGCTCGGACCAGGTTCTGTTGCCCAGAATCCTTTGCAAACCTCAAAATTTGGCTAAAAAAACACATGTTCCTCACATTTCTGTGGCAGAAAGTTCTGGAATCTGAGAGGAGCCACAAATTTCCTTCCACCCAGCGTTCCCCCACGTCTCCCGATAAAAATGATACCTCACTTGTGTGGGTAGGCCTAGAGCCCGCGACAGGAAACGCCCCAAAGCGCAACGTGGACACATCCATATTTTTGGAAGAAAACAGAGGTGTTTTTTGCGAAGTGCCTACCTGTAGATTTTGGCCTCTAGCTCAGCCGGCACCTAGGGAAACCTACCAAACCTGTGCATTTCTGAAAACTAGAGACCTAGGGGAATCCAAGGAGGGGTGACTTGTGGGGCTCGGACCAAGTTCTGTTACCCAGAATCCTTTGCAAACCTCAAAATGTGGCTAAAAAAACACATGTTCCTCACATTTCTGTGGCAGAAAGTTCTGGAATCTGAGAGGAGCCACAAATTTCCTTCCACCCAGCGTTCCCTCAAGTCTCCTGATAAAAATGATACCTCACTTGTGTGGGTAGGCCTAGCGCCCGCGACAGGAAACGCCCCAAAGCGCAACGTGGACACATCCAAATTTTTGGAAGAAAACAGGTGTTTTTTGCGAAGTGCCTACCTGTTGATTTTGGCCTCTAGCTCAGCCGGCACCTAGGGAAACCTACCAAACCTGTGCATTTCTGAAAACTAGAGACCTAGGGGAATCCAAGATGGGGTGACATGAGGGGCTCGGACCAGGTTTTGTTGCCCAGAATCCTTTGCAAACCTCAAAATTTGGCTAAAAAAACACATGTTCCTCACATTTCTGTGGCAGAAAGTTCTGGAATCTGAGAGGAGCCACAAATTTCCTTCCACCCAGCGTTCCCCCACGTCTCCCGATAAAAATGATACCTCACTTGTGTGGGTAGGCCTAGAGCCCGCGACAGGAAACGCCCCAAAGCGCAACGTGGACACATCCAAATTTTTGGAAGAAAACAGAGGTGTTTTTTGCGAAGTGCCTACCTGTAGATTTTGGCCTCTAGCTCAGCCGGCACCTAGGGAAACCTACCAAACCTGTGCATTTCTGAAAACTAGAGACCTAGGGAAATCCAAGGAGGGGTGACTTGCGGGACTCGGACCAGGTTCTGTTACCCAGAATCCTTTGCAAACCTCAAAATTTGGCTAAAAAAACACATGTTCCTCACATTTCTGTGGCAGAAAGTTCTGGAATCTGAGAGGAGCCACAAATTTCCTTCCACCCAGCGTTCCCCCACGTCTCCCGATAAAAATGATACCTCACTTGTGTGGGTAGGCCTAGCGCCCGCGACAGGAAACGCCCCTGCGCGCAACGTGGACACATCCAAATTTTTGGAAGAAAACAGAGGTGTTTTTTGCGAAGTGCCTACCTGTAGATTTTGGCCTCTAGCTCAGCCGGCACCTAGGGAAACCTACCAAACCTGTGCATTTCTGAAAACTAGAGACCTAGGGGAATCCAAGATGGGGTGACTTGGGTGCTCGGACCAGGTTCTGTTACCCAGAATCCTTTGCAAACCTCAAAATTTGGCTAAAAAAACACATGTTCCTCACATTTCTGTGGCAGAAAGTTCTGGAATCCGAGAGGAGCCACAAATTTCCTTCCACCCAGCGTTCCCCCAAGTCTCCCGATAAAAATGATACCTCACTTGTGTGGGTAGGCCTAGCGCCCGCGACAGGAAACGCCCCAAAGCGCAACGTGGACACATCCACATTTTTGGAAGAAAACAGAGGTGTTTTCTGCGAAGTGCCTACCTGTAGATTTTGGCCTCTAGCTCAGCCGCCACCTAGGGAAACCTACAAAACCTGTGCAATTCTGAAAACTAGAGACCTAGGGGAATCCAAGATGGGGTGACATGAGGGGCTCGGACCAGGTTCTGTTGCCCAGAATCCTTTGCAAACCTCAAAATTTGGCTAAAAAAACACATGTTCCTCACATTTCTGTGGCAGAAAGTTCTGGAATCTGAGAGGAGCCACAAATTTCCTTCCACCCAGCGTTCCCCCAAGTCTCCCGATAAAAATTATACCTCACTTGTGTGGGTAGGCCTAGCGCCCTCGACAGGAAACGCCCCAAAGCGCAACGTGGACAATTCCAAATTTTTGGAAGAAAACAGAGGTGTTTTTTGCGAAGTGCCTACATGTAGATTTTGGCCTCTAGCTCAGCCGGCACCTAGGGAAACCTACCAAACCTGTGCATTTCTGAAAACTAGAGATCTAGGGGAATCCAAGGAGGGGTGACTTGCGGGGCTCGGACCAGGTTCTGTTGCCCAGAATCCTTTGCAAACCTCAAAATTTGGCTAAAAAAACACATGTTCCTCACATTTCTGTGGCAGAAAGTTCTGGAATCTAAGAGGAGACACAAATGTCCTTCCACCCAGTGTTCCCCCAAGTCTCCCGATAAAAATGATACCTCACTTGTGTGGGTAGGCCTAGCGCCCGCGACAGGAAACGCCCCAAAGCGCAACGTGGACACATCCAAATTTTTGGAAGAAAACAGGTGTGTTTTTTGCGAAGTGCCTACCTGTAGATTTTGGCCTCTAGCTTAGCCGGCACCTAGGGAAACCTACCAAACCTGTGCATTTCTGAAAACTAGAGACCTAGGGGAATCCAAGATGGGGTGACTTGGGTGCTCGGACCAGGTTCTGTTACCCAGAATCCTTTGCAAACCTCAAAATTTGGCTAAAAAAACACATGTTCCTCACATTTCTGTGGCAGAAAGTTCTGGAATCTGAGAGGAGCCACAAATTTCCTTCCACCCAGCGTTCCCCCAAGTCTCCCGATAAAAATGATACCTCACTTGTGTGGGTAGGCCTAGCGCCCGCGACAGGAAACGCCCCAAAGCGCAACGTGGACACATCCAAATTTTTGGAAGAAAACAGAGGTGTTTTCTGCGAAGTGCCTACCTGTAGATTTTGGCCTCTAGCTCAGCCGCCACCTAGGGAAACCTACCAAACCTGTGCATTTCTGAAAACTAGAGACCTAGGGGAATCCAAGGAGGGGTGACTTGTGGGGCTCGGACCAAGTTCTTTACCCAGAATCCTTTGCAAACCTCAAAATTTGGCTAAAAAAACACATGTTCCTCACATTTCTGTGGCAGAAAGTTCTGGAATCTGAGAGGAGCCACAAATTTCCTTCCACCCAGCGTTCCCTCAAGTCTCCTGATAAAAATGATACCTCACTTGTGTGGGTAGGCCTAGCGCCCGCGACAGGAAACGCCCCAAAGCGCAACGTGGACACATCCAAATTTTTGGAAGAAAACAGAGGTGTTTTTTGCGAAGTGCCTACCTGTTGATTTTGGCCTCTAGCTCAGCCGGCACCTAGGGAAACTTACCAAACCTGTGCATTTCTGAAAACTAGAGACCTAGGGGAATCCAAGATGGGGTGACATGAGGGGCTCGGACCAGGTTCTGTTGCCCAGAATCCTTTGCAAACCTCAAAATTTGGCTAAAAAAACACATGTTCCTCACATTTCTGTGGCAGAAAGTTCTGGAATCTGAGAGGAGCCACAAATTTCCTTCCACCCAGCGTTCCCCCACGTCTCCCGATAAAAATGATACCTCACTTGTGTGGGTAGGCCTAGAGCCCGCGACAGGAAACGCCCCAAAGCGCAACGTGGACACATCCATATTTTTGGAAGAAAACAGAGGTGTTTTTTGCGAAGTGCCTACCTGTAGATTTTGGCCTCTAGCTCAGCCGGCACCTAGGGAAACCTACCAAACCTGTGCATTTCTGAAAACTAGAGACCTAGGGGAATCCAAGGAGGGGTGACTTGTGGGGCTCGGACCAAGTTCTGTTACCCAGAATCCTTTGCAAACCTCAAAATGTGGCTAAAAAAACACATGTTCCTCACATTTCTGTGGCAGAAAGTTCTGGAATCTGAGAGGAGCCACAAATTTCCTTCCACCCAGCGTTCCCTCAAGTCTCCTGATAAAAATGATACCTCACTTGTGTGGGTAGGCCTAGCGCCCGCGACAGGAAACGCCCCAAAGCGCAACGTGGACACATCCAAATTTTTGGAAGAAAACAGGTGTTTTTTGCGAAGTGCCTACCTGTTGATTTTGGCCTCTAGCTCAGCCGGCACCTAGGGAAACCTACCAAACCTGTGCATTTCTGAAAACTAGAGACCTAGGGGAATCCAAGATGGGGTGACATGAGGGGCTCGGACCAGGTTTTGTTGCCCAGAATCCTTTGCAAACCTCAAAATTTGGCTAAAAAAACACATGTTCCTCACATTTCTGTGGCAGAAAGTTCTGGAATCTGAGAGGAGCCACAAATTTCCTTCCACCCAGCGTTCCCCCACGTCTCCCGATAAAAATGATACCTCACTTGTGTGGGTAGGCCTAGAGCCCGCGACAGGAAACGCCCCAAAGCGCAACGTGGACACATCCAAATTTTTGGAAGAAAACAGAGGTGTTTTTTGCGAAGTGCCTACCTGTAGATTTTGGCCTCTAGCTCAGCCGGCACCTAGGGAAACCTACCAAACCTGTGCATTTCTGAAAACTAGAGACCTAGGGAAATCCAAGGAGGGGTGACTTGCGGGACTCGGACCAGGTTCTGTTACCCAGAATCCTTTGCAAACCTCAAAATTTGGCTAAAAAAACACATGTTCCTCACATTTCTGTGGCAGAAAGTTCTGGAATCTGAGAGGAGCCACAAATTTCCTTCCACCCAGCGTTCCCCCACGTCTCCCGATAAAAATGATACCTCACTTGTGTGGGTAGGCCTAGCGCCCGCGACAGGAAACGCCCCTGCGCGCAACGTGGACACATCCAAATTTTTGGAAGAAAACAGAGGTGTTTTTTGCGAAGTGCCTACCTGTAGATTTTGGCCTCTAGCTCAGCCGGCACCTAGGGAAACCTACCAAACCTGTGCATTTCTGAAAACTAGAGACCTAGGGGAATCCAAGATGGGGTGACTTGGGTGCTCGGACCAGGTTCTGTTACCCAGAATCCTTTGCAAACCTCAAAATTTGGCTAAAAAAACACATGTTCCTCACATTTCTGTGGCAGAAAGTTCTGGAATCCGAGAGGAGCCACAAATTTCCTTCCACCCAGCGTTCCCCCAAGTCTCCCGATAAAAATGATACCTCACTTGTGTGGGTAGGCCTAGCGCCCGCGACAGGAAACGCCCCAAAGCGCAACGTGGACACATCCACATTTTTGGAAGAAAACAGAGGTGTTTTCTGCGAAGTGCCTACCTGTAGATTTTGGCCTCTAGCTCAGCCGCCACCTAGGGAAACCTACAAAACCTGTGCAATTCTGAAAACTAGAGACCTAGGGGAATCCAAGATGGGGTGACATGAGGGGCTCGGACCAGGTTCTGTTGCCCAGAATCCTTTGCAAACCTCAAAATTTGGCTAAAAAAACACATGTTCCTCACATTTCTGTGGCAGAAAGTTCTGGAATCTGAGAGGAGCCACAAATTTCCTTCCACCCAGCGTTCCCCCAAGTCTCCCGATAAAAATTATACCTCACTTGTGTGGGTAGGCCTAGCGCCCTCGACAGGAAACGCCCCAAAGCGCAACGTGGACAATTCCAAATTTTTGGAAGAAAACAGAGGTGTTTTTTGCGAAGTGCCTACATGTAGATTTTGGCCTCTAGCTCAGCCGGCACCTAGGGAAACCTACCAAACCTGTGCATTTCTGAAAACTAGAGATCTAGGGGAATCCAAGGAGGGGTGACTTGCGGGGCTCGGACCAGGTTCTGTTGCCCAGAATCCTTTGCAAACCTCAAAATTTGGCTAAAAAAACACATGTTCCTCACATTTCTGTGGCAGAAAGTTCTGGAATCTAAGAGGAGACACAAATGTCCTTCCACCCAGTGTTCCCCCAAGTCTCCCGATAAAAATGATACCTCACTTGTGTGGGTAGGCCTAGCGCCCGCGACAGGAAACGCCCCAAAGCGCAACGTGGACACATCCAAATTTTTGGAAGAAAACAGGTGTGTTTTTTGCGAAGTGCCTACCTGTAGATTTTGGCCTCTAGCTTAGCCGGCACCTAGGGAAACCTACCAAACCTGTGCATTTCTGAAAACTAGAGACCTAGGGGAATCCAAGATGGGGTGACTTGGGTGCTCGGACCAGGTTCTGTTACCCAGAATCCTTTGCAAACCTCAAAATTTGGCTAAAAAAACACATGTTCCTCACATTTCTGTGGCAGAAAGTTCTGGAATCTGAGAGGAGCCACAAATTTCCTTCCACCCAGCGTTCCCCCAAGTCTCCCGATAAAAATGATACCTCACTTGTGTGGGTAGGCCTAGCGCCCGCGACAGGAAACGCCCCAAAGCGCAACGTGGACACATCCAAATTTTTGGAAGAAAACAGAGGTGTTTTCTGCGAAGTGCCTACCTGTAGATTTTGGCCTCTAGCTCAGCCGCCACCTAGGGAAACCTACCAAAACTGTGCAATTCTGAAAACTAGAGACCTAGGGGAATCCAAGATGGGGTGACATGAGGGGCTCGGACCAGGTTCTGTTGCCCAGAATCCTTTGCAAACCTCAAAATTTGGCTAAAAAAACACATGTTCCTCACATTTCTGTGGCAGAAAGTTCTGGAATCTGAGAGGAGCCACAAATTTCCTTCCACCCAGCGTTCCCTCAAGTCTCCTGATAAAAATGATACCTCACTTGTGTGGGTAGGCCTAGCGCCCGCGACAGGAAACGCCCCAAAGCGCAACGTGGACACATCCAAATTTTTGGAAGAAAACAGGTGTTTTTTGCGAAGTGCCTACCTGTTGATTTTGGCCTCTAGCTCAGCCGGCACCTAGGGAAACCTACCAAACCTGTGCATTTCTGAAAACTAGAGACCTAGGGGAATCCAAGATGGGGTGACATGAGGGGCTCGGACCAGGTTTTGTTGCCCAGAATCCTTTGCAAACCTCAAAATTTGGCTAAAAAAACACATGTTCCTCACATTTCTGTGGCAGAAAGTTCTGGAATCTGAGAGGAGCCACAAATTTCCTTCCACCCAGCGTTCCCCCACGTCTCCCGATAAAAATGATACCTCACTTGTGTGGGTAGGCCTAGAGCCCGCGACAGGAAACGCCCCAAAGCGCAACGTGGACACATCCAAATTTTTGGAAGAAAACAGAGGTGTTTTTTGCGAAGTGCCTACCTGTAGATTTTGGCCTCTAGCTCAGCCGGCACCTAGGGAAACCTACCAAACCTGTGCATTTCTGAAAACTAGAGACCTAGGGAAATCCAAGGAGGGGTGACTTGCGGGACTCGGACCAGGTTCTGTTACCCAGAATCCTTTGCAAACCTCAAAATTTGGCTAAAAAAACACATGTTCCTCACATTTCTGTGGCAGAAAGTTCTGGAATCTGAGAGGAGCCACAAATTTCCTTCCACCCAGCGTTCCCCCACGTCTCCCGATAAAAATGATACCTCACTTGTGTGGGTAGGCCTAGCGCCCGCGACAGGAAACGCCCCTGCGCGCAACGTGGACACATCCAAATTTTTGGAAGAAAACAGAGGTGTTTTTTGCGAAGTGCCTACCTGTAGATTTTGGCCTCTAGCTCAGCCGGCACCTAGGGAAACCTACCAAACCTGTGCATTTCTGAAAACTAGAGACCTAGGGGAATCCAAGATGGGGTGACTTGGGTGCTCGGACCAGGTTCTGTTACCCAGAATCCTTTGCAAACCTCAAAATTTTGCTAAAAAAACACATGTTCCTCACATTTCTGTGGCAGAAAGTTCTGGAATCCGAGAGGAGCCACAAATTTCCTTCCACCCAGCGTTCCCCCAAGTCTCCCGATAAAAATGATACCTCACTTGTGTGGGTAGGCCTAGCGCCCGCGACAGGAAACGCCCCAAAGCACAACGTGGACACATCCACATTTTTGGAAGAAAACAGAGGTGTTTTCTGCGAAGTGCCTACCTGTAGATTTTGGCCTCTAGCTCAGCCGCCACCTAGGGAAACCTACAAAACCTGTGCAATTCTGAAAACTAGAGACCTAGGGGAATCCAAGATGGGGTGACATGAGGGGCTCGGACCAGGTTCTGTTGCCCAGAATCCTTTGCAAACCTCAAAATTTGGCTAAAAAAACACATGTTCCTCACATTTCTGTGGCAGAAAGTTCTGGAATCTGAGAGGAGCCACAAATTTCCTTCCACCCAGCGTTCCCCCAAGTCTCCCGATAAAAATTATACCTCACTTGTGTGGGTAGGCCTAGCGCCCTCGACAGGAAACGCCCCAAAGCGCAACGTGGACAATTCCAAATTTTTGGAAGAAAACAGAGGTGTTTTTTGCGAAGTGCCTACATGTAGATTTTGGCCTCTAGCTCAGCCGGCACCTAGGGAAACCTACCAAACCTGTGCATTTCTGAAAACTAGAGATCTAGGGGAATCCAAGGAGGGGTGACTTGCGGGGCTCGGACCAGGTTCTGTTGCCCAGAATCCTTTGCAAACCTCAAAATTTGGCTAAAAAAACACATGTTCCTCACATTTCTGTGGCAGAAAGTTCTGGAATCTAAGAGGAGACACAAATGTCCTTCCACCCAGTGTTCCCCCAAGTCTCCCGATAAAAATGATACCTCACTTGTGTGGGTAGGCCTAGCGCCCGCGACAGGAAACGCCCCAAAGCGCAACGTGGACACATCCAAATTTTTGGAAGAAAACAGGTGTGTTTTTTGCGAAGTGCCTACCTGTAGATTTTGGCCTCTAGCTTAGCCGGCACCTAGGGAAACCTACCAAACCTGTGCATTTCTGAAAACTAGAGACCTAGGGGAATCCAAGATGGGGTGACTTGGGTGCTCGGACCAGGTTCTGTTACCCAGAATCCTTTGCAAACCTCAAAATTTGGCTAAAAAAACACATGTTCCTCACATTTCTGTGGCAGAAAGTTCTGGAATCTGAGAGGAGCCACAAATTTCCTTCCACCCAGCGTTCCCCCAAGTCTCCCGATAAAAATGATACCTCACTTGTGTGGGTAGGCCTAGCGCCCGCGACAGGAAACGCCCCAAAGCGCAACGTGGACACATCCAAATTTTTGGAAGAAAACAGAGGTGTTTTCTGCGAAGTGCCTACCTGTAGATTTTGGCCTCTAGCTCAGCCGCCACCTAGGGAAACCTACCAAAACTGTGCAATTCTGAAAACTAGAGACCTAGGGGAATCCAAGATGGGGTGACATGAGGGGCTCGGACCAGGTTCTGTTGCCCAGAATCCTTTGCAAACCTCAAAATTTGGCTAAAAAAACACATGTTCCTCACATTTCTGTGGCAGAAAGTTCTGGAATCTGAGAGGAGCCACAAATTTCCTTCCACCCAGCCTTCCCCCAAGTCTCCCGATAAAAATGATACCTCACTTGTGTGGGTAGGCCTAGCGCCCGCGACAGGAAACGCCCCAAAGCGCAACGTGGACACATCCAAATTTTTGGAAGAAAACAGAGGTGTTTTTTGCGAAGTGCCTACCTGTAGATTTTGGCCTCTAGCTCAGCCGGCACCTAGGGAAACCTACCAAAGCTGTGCATTTCTGAAAACTAGAGACCTAGGGGAATCCAAGGAGGGGTGACTTGCGGGGCTCGGACCAGGTTCTGTTACCCAGAATCCTTTGCAAACCTCAAAATTTGGCTAAAAAAACACATGTTCCTCACATTTCTGTGGCAGAAAGTTCTGGAATCTGAGAGGAGCCACAAATTTCCTTCCACCCAGCGTTCCCTCAAGTCTCCTGATAAAAATGATACCTCACTTGTGTGGGTAGGCCTAGCGCCCGCGACAGTAAACGCCCCAAAGCGCAACGTGGACACATCCAAATTTTTGGAAGAAAACAGAGGTGTTTTTTGCGAAGTGCCTACCTGTTGATTTTGGCCTCTAGCTCAGCCGGCACCTAGGGAAACCTACCAAACCTGTGCATTTCTGAAAACTAGAGACCTAGGGGAATCCAACATGGGGTGACATGAGGGGCTCGGACCAGGTTCTGTTGCCCAGAATCCTTTGCAAACCTCAAAATTTGGCAAAAAAAACACATGTTCCTCACATTTCTGTGGCAGAAAGTTCTGGAATCTGAGAGGAGCCACAAATTTCCTTCCACCCAGCGTTCCGCCACGTCTCCCGATAAAAATGATACCTCACTTGTGTGGGTAGGCCTAGAGCCCGCGACAGGAAACGCCCCAAAGCGCAACGTGGACACATCCACATTTTTGGAAGAAAACAGAGGTGTTTTTTGCGAAGTGCCTACCTGTAGATTTTGGCCTCTAGCTCAGCCGGCACCTAGGGAAACCTACCAAACCTGTGCATTTCTGAAAACTAGAGACCTAGGGGAATCCAAGGAGGGGTGACTTGTGGGGCTCGGACCAAGTTCTGTTACCCAGAATCCTTTGCAAACCTCAAAATTTGGCTAAAAAAACACATGTTCCTCACATTTCTGTGGCAGAAAGTTCTGGAATCTGAGAGGAGCCACAAATTTCCTTCCACCCAGCGTTCCCTCAAGTCTCCTGATAAAAATTATACCTCACTTGTGTGGGTAGGCCTAGCGCCCGCGACAGGAAACGCCCCAAAGCGCAACGTGGACACATCCAAATTTTTGGAAGAAAACAGAGGTGTTTTTTGCGAAGTGCCTACCTGTTGATTTTGGCCTCTAGCTCAGCCGGCACCTAGGGAAACCTACCAAACCTGTGCATTTCTGAAAACTAGAGACCTAGGGGAATCCAAGATGGGGTTACATGAGGGGCTCGGACCAGGTTTTGTTGCCCAGAATCCTTTGCAAACCTCAAAATTTGGCTAAAAAAACACATGTTCCTCACATTTCTGTGGCAGAAAGTTCTGGAATCTGAGAGGAGCCACAAATTTCCTTCCACCCAGCGTTCCCCCACGTCTCCCGATAAAAATGATACCTCACTTGTGTGGGTAGGCCTAGAGCCCGCGACAGGAAACGCTCCAAAGCGCAACGTGGACACATCCACATTTTTGGAAGAAAACAGAGGTGTTTTTTGCGAAGTGCCTACCTATAGATTTTGGCCTCTAGCTCAGCCGGCACCTAGGGAAACCTACCAAACCTGTGCATTTCTGAAAACTAGAGACCTAGGGAAATCCAAGGAGGGGTGACTTGCGGGACTCGGACCAGGTTCTGTTACCCAGAATCCTTTGCAAACCTCAAAATTTGGCTAAAAAAACACATGTTCCTCACATTTCTGTGGCAGAAAGTTCTGGAATCTGAGAGGAGCCACAAATTTCCTTCCACCCAGCGTTCCCCCACGTCTCCCGATAAAAATGATACCTCACTTGTGTGGGTAGGCCTAGCGCCCGCGACAGGAAACGCCCCTGCGCGCAACGTGGACACATCCAAATTTTTGGAAGAAAACAGAGGTGTTTTTTGCGAAGTGCCTACCTGTAGATTTTGGCCTCTAGCTCAGCCGGCACCTAGGGAAACCTCTCAAACCTGTGCATTTCTGAAAACTAGAGACCTAGGGGAATCCAAGGAGGGGTGACTTGGGTGCTCGGACCAGGTTCTGTTACCCAGAATCCTTTGCAAACCTCAAAATTTGGCTAAAAAAACACATGTTCCTCACATTTCTGTGGCAGAAAGTTCTGGAATCTGAGAGGAGCCACAAATTTCCTTCCACCCAGCGTTCCCCCAAGTCTCCCGATAAAAATGATACCTCACTTGTGTGGGTAGGCCTAGCGCCCGCGACAGGAAACGCCCCAAAGCGCAACGTGGACACATCAAAATTTTTGGAAGAAAACAGAGGTGTTTTCTGCGAAGTGCCTACCTGTAGATTTTGGCCTCTAGCTCAGCCGCCACCTAGGGAAACCTACCAAACCTGTGCAATTCTGAAAACTAGAGACCTAGGGGAATCCAAGATGGGGTGACATGAGGGGCTCGGACCAGGTTCTGTTGCCCAGAATCCTTTGCAAACCTCAAAATTTGCCTAAAAAAACACATGTTCCTCACATTTCTGTGGCAGAAAGTTCTGGAATCTGAGAGGAGCCACAAATTTCCTTCCACCCAGCGTTCCCCCAAGTCTCCCGATAAAAATTATACCTCACTTGTGTGGGTAGGCCTAGCGCCCTCGACAGGAAACGCCCCAAAGCGCAACGTGGACAATTCCAAATTTTTGGAAGAAAACAGAGGTGTTTTTTGCGAAGTGCCTACCTGTAGATTTTGGCCTCTAGCTCAGCCGGCACCTAGGGAAACCTACCAAACCTGTGCATTTCTGAAAACTAGAGATCTAGGGAAATCCAAGGAGGGGTGACTTGCGGGGCTCGGACCAGGTTCTGTTGCCCAGAATCCTTTGCAAACCTCAAAATTTGGCTAAAAAAACACATGTTCCTCACATTTCTGTGGCAGAAAGTTCTGGAATCTAAGAGGAGACACAAATGTCCTTCCACCCAGTGTTCCCCCAAGTCTCCCGATAAAAATGATACCTCACTTGTGTGGGTAGGCCTAGCACCCTCGACAGGAAACGCCCCAAAGCACAACGTGGCCACATCCAAATTTTTGGAAGAAAACAGAGGTGTTTTTTGCGAAGTGCCTACCTGTAGATTTTGGCCTCTAGCTCAGCCGGCACCTAGGGAAACCTACCAAACCTGTGCATTTCTGAAAACTAGAGACCTAGGGGAATCCAAGATGGGGTGACTTGCGGGGCTCGGACCAGGTTCTGTTACCCAGAATCCTTTGCAAACCTCAAAATTTGGCTAAAAAAACACATGTTCCTCACATTTCTGTGGCAGAAAGTTCTGGAATCTGAGAGGAGCCACAAACTTCCTTCCACCCAGCACTCCGCCAAGTCTCCCGATAAAAATGATACCTCACTTGTGTGGGTAGGCCTAGCGCCCGCGACAGGAAACGCCCCAAAGCGCAACGTGGACACATCCAAATTTTTGGAAGAAAACAGAGGTGTTTTCTGCGAAGTGCCTACCTGTAGATTTTGGCATCTAGCTCAGCCGCCACCTAGGGAAACCTACCAAACCTGTGCATTTCTGAAAACTAGAGACCTAGGGGATTCCAAGGAGGGGTGACTTGTGGGGCTCGGACCAGGTTCTGTTACCCAGAATCCTTTGCAAACCTCAAAATTTGGCTAAAAAAACACATGTTCCTCACATTTCTGTGGCAGAAAGTTCTGGAATCTGAGAGGAGCCACAAATTTCCTTCCACCCAGAGTTCCCCCAAGTCTCCCGATAAAAATGATACCTCACTTGTGTGGGTAGGCCTAGCGCCCGCGACAGGAGACGCCCCAAAGCGCAACGTGGACACATCCAAATTTTTGGAAGAAAACAGAGGTGTTTTCTGCGAAGTGCCTACCTGTAGATTTTGGCCTCTAGCTCAGCCGCCACCTAGGGAAACCTACCAAACCTGTGCAATTCTGAAAACTAGAGACCTAGGGGAATCCAAGATGGGGTGACATGAGGGGCTCGGACCAGGTTCTGTTGCCCAGAATCCTTTGCAAACCTCAAAATTTGGCTAAAAAAACACATGTTCCTCACATTTCTGTGGCAGAAAGTTCTGGAATCTGAGAGGAGCAACAAATTTCCTTCCACCCAGCGTTCCCCCAAGTCTCCCGATAAAAATGATACCTTACTTGTGTGGGTAGGCCTAGCGCCCGCGACAGGAAACGCCCCAAAGCGCAACGTGGACACATCCAAATTTTTGGAAGAAAACAGAGGTGTTTTTTGCGAAGTGCCTACCTGTAGATTTTGGCCTATAGCTCAGCCGGCACCTAGGGAAACCTACCAAAGCTGTGCATTTCTGAAAACTAGAGACCTAGGGGAATCCAAGAAGGGGTGACTTGCGGGGCTCGGACCAGGTTCTGTTACCCAGAATCCTTTGCAAACCTCAAAATTTGGCTAAAAAAACACATGTTCCTCACATTTCTGTGGCAGAAAGTTCTGGAATCTGAGAGGAGCCACAAATTTCCTTCCACCCAGCGTTCCCCTAAGTCTCCCGATAAAAATGATACCTCACTTGTGTGGGTAGGCCTAGCGCCCGCGACAGGAAACGCCCCAAAGCGCAACGTGGACACATCCAAATTTTTGGAAGAAAACAGAGGTGTTTTCTGCGAAGTGCCTACCTGTAGATTTTGGCCTCTAGCTCAGCCGCCACCTAGGGAAACCTACCAAACCTGTGCAATTCTGAAAACTAGAGACCTAGGGGAATCCAAGATGGGGTGACATGAGGGGCTCGGACCAGGTTCTGTTGCCCAGAATCCTTTGCAAACCTCAAAATTCGGCTAAAAAAACACATGTTCCTCACATTTCTGTGGCAGAAAGTTCTGGAATCTGAGAGGAGCCACAAATTTCCTTCCACCCAGCGTTCCCCCAAGTCTCCCGATAAAAATGATACCTCACTTGTGTGGGTAGGCCTAGCGCCCGCGACAGGAAACGCCCCAAAGCGCAACGTGGACACATCCAAATTTTTGGAAGAAAACAGAGGTGTTTTTTGCGAAGTGCCTACCTGTAGATTTTGGCCTCTAGCTCAGCCGGCACCTAGGGAAACCTACCAAAGCTGTGCAATTCTGAAAACTAGAGACCTAGGGGAATCCAAGATGGGGTGACATGAGGGGCTCGGACCAGGTTCTGTTGCCCAGAATCCTTTGCAAACCTCAAAATTCGGCTAAAAAAACACATGTTCCTCACATTTCTGTGGCAGAAAGTTCTGGAATCTGAGAGGAGCCACAAATTTCCTTCCACCCAGCGTTCCCTCAAGTCTCCTGATAAAAATGATACCTCACTTGTGTGGGTAGGCCTAGCGCCCGCGACAGTAAACGCCCCAAAGCGCAACGTGGACACATCCAAATTTTTGGAAGAAAACAGAGGTGTTTTTTGCGAAGTGCCTACCTGTTGATTTTGGCCTCTAGCTCAGCCGGCACCTAGGGAAACCTACCAAACCTGTGCATTTCTGAAAACTAGAGACCTAGGGGAATCCAAGATGGGGTGACATGAGGGGCTCGGACCAGGTTCTGTTGCCCAGAATCCTTTGCAAACCTCAAAATTTGGCTAAAAAAACACATGTTCCTCACATTTCTGTGGCAGAAAGTTCTGGAATCTGAGAGGAGCCACAAATTTCCTTCCACCCAGCGTTCCCCCACGTCTCCCGATAAAAATGATACCTCACTTGTGTGGGTAGGCCTAGAGCCCGCGACAGGAAACGCCCCAAAGCGCAACGTGGACACATCCACATTTTTGGAAGAAAACAGAGGTGTTTTTTGCGAAGTGCCTACCTGTAGATTTTGGCCTCTAGCTCAGCCGGCACCTAGGGAAACCTACCAAACCTGTGCATTTCTGAAAACTAGAGACCTAGGGGAATCCAAGGAGGGGTGACTTGTGGGGCTCGGACCAAGTTCTGTTACCCAGAATCCTTTGCAAACCTCAAAATTTGGCTAAAAAAACACATGTTCCTCACATTTCTGTGGCAGAAAGTTCTGGAATCTGAGAGGAGCCACAAATTTCCTTCCACCCAGCGTTCCCTCAAGTCTCCTGATAAAAATGATACCTCACTTGTGTGGGTAGGCCTAGCGCCCGCGACAGGAAACGCCCCAAAGCGCAACGTGGACACATCCACATTTTTGGAAGAAAACAGAGGTGTTTTCTGCGAAGTGCCTACCTGTAGATTTTGGCCTCTAGCTCAGCCGCCACCTAGGGAAACCTACCAAACCTGTGCAATTCTGAAAACTAGAGACCTAGGGGAATCCAAGATGGGGTGACATGAGGGGCTCGGACCAGGTTCTGTTGCCCAGAATCCTTTGCAAACCTCAAAATTTGGCTAAAAAAACACATGTTCCTCACATTTCTGTGGGAGAAAGTTCTGGAATCTGAGAGGAGCCACAAATTTCCTTCCACCCAGCGTTCCCCCAAGTCTCCCGATAAAAATGATACCTCACTTGTGTGGGTAGGCCTAGCGCCCTCGACAGGAAACGCCCCAAAGCGCAACGTGGACAATTCCAAATTTTTGGAAGAAAACAGAGGTGTTTTTTGCGAAGTGCCTACCTGTAGATTTTGGCCTCTAGCTCAGCCGGCACCTAGGGAAACCTACCAAACCTGTGCATTTCTGAAAACTAGAGATCTAGGGGAATCCAAGGAGGGGTGACTTGCGGGGCTCGGACCAGGTTCTGTTGCCCAGAATCCTTTGCAAACCTCAAAATTTGGCTAAAAAAACACATGTTCCTCACATTTCTGTGGCAGAAAGTTCTGGAATCTAAGAGGAGACACAAATGTCCTTCCACCCAGTGTTCCCCCAAGTCTCCCGATAAAAATGATACCTCACTTGTGTGGGTAGGCCTAGCACCCTCGACAGGAAACGCCCCAAAGCGCAACGTGGCCACATCCAAATTTTTGGAAGAAAACAGAGGTGTTTTTTGCGAAGTGCCTACCTGTAGATTTTGGCCTCTAGCTCAGCTGGCACCTAGGGAAACCTACCAAACCTGTGCATTTCTGAAAACTAGAGACCTAGGGGAATCCAAGATGGGGTGACTTGCGGGGCTCGGACCAGGTTCTGTTACCCAGAATACTTTGCAAACCTCAAAATTTGGCTAAAAAAACACATGTTCCTCACATTTCTGTGGCAGAAAGTTCTGGAATCTGAGAGGAGCCACAAACTTCCTTCCAGCCAGCACTCCGCCAAGTCTCCCGATAAAAATGATACCTCACTTGTGTGGGTAGGCCTAGCGCCCGCGACAGGAAACGCCCCAAAGCGCAACGTGGACACATCCAAATTTTTGGAAGAAAACAGAGGTGTTTTCTGCGAAGTGCCTACCTGTAGATTTTGGCATCTAGCTCAGCCGCCACCTAGGGAAACCTACCAAACCTGTGCATTTCTGAAAACTAGAGACCTAGGGGATTCCAAGGAGGGGTGACTTGTGGGGCTCGGACCAGGTTCTGTTACCCAGAATCCTTTGCAAACCTCAAAATTTGGCTAAAAAAACACATGTTCCTCACATTTCTGTGGCAGAAAGTTCTGGAATCTGAGAGGAGCCACAAATTTCCTTCCACCCAGCGTTCCGCCAAGTCTCCCGATAAAAATGATACCTCACTTGTGTGGGTAGGCCTAGCGCACGCGACAGGAGACGCCCCAAAGCGCAACGTGGACACATCCAAATTTTTGGAAGAAAACAGAGGTGTTTTCTGCGAAGTGCCTACCTGTAGATTTTGGCCTCTAGCTCAGCCGCCACCTAGGGAAACCTACCAAACCTGTGCATTTCTGAAAACTAGAGACCTAGGGGAATCCAAGGAGGGGGGACTTGTGGGGCTCAGACCAGGTTCTGTTACCCAGAATCCTTTGCAAACCTCAAAATTTGGCTAAAAAAACACATGTTCCTCACATTTCTTTGGCAGAAAGTTCTGGAATCTGAGAGGAGCCACAAATTTCCTTCCACCCAGCGTTCCCTCAAGTCTCCTGATAAAAATGATACCTCACTTGTGTGGGTAGGCCTAGCGCCCGCGACAGGAAACGCCCCAAAGCGCAACGTGGACACATCCAAATTTTTGGAAGAAAACAGAGGTGTTTTTTGCGAAGTGTCTACCTGTAGATTTTGGCCTCTAGCTCAGCCGGCACCTAGGGAAACCTACCAAACCTGTGCATTTCTGAAAACTAGAGACCTAGGGGAATCCAAGATGGGGTGACATGAGGGGCTCGGACCAGGTTCTGTTGCCCAGAATCCTTTGCAAACCTCAAAATTTGGCTAAAAAAACACATGTTCCTCACATTTCTGTGGCAGAAAGTTCTGGAATCTGAGAGGAGCCACAAATTTCCTTCCACCCAGCGTTCCCCCACGTCTCCCGATAAAAATGATACCTCACTTGTGTGGGTAGGCCTAGAGCCCGCGACAGGAAACGCCCCAAAGCGCAACGTGGACACATCCACATTTTTGGAAGAAAACAGAGGTGTTTTTTGCGAAGTGCCTACCTGTAGATTTTGGCCTCTAGCTCAGCCGGCACCTAGGGAAACCTACCAAACCTGTGCATTTCTGAAAACTAGAGACCTAGGGGAATCCAGGGAGGGGTGACTTGTGGGGCTCGGACCAAGTTCTGTTACCCAGAATCCTTTGCAAACCTCAAAATTTGGCTAAAAAAACACATGTTCCTCACATTTCTGTGGCAGAAAGTTCTGGAATCTGAGAGGAGCCACAAATTTCCTTCCACCCAGCGTTCCCTCAAGTCTCCTGATAAAAATGATACCTCACTTGTGTGGGTAGGCCTAGCGCCCGCGACAGGAAACGCCCCAAAGCGCAACGTGGACACATCCAAATTTTTGGAAGAAAACAGAGGTGTTTTTTGCGAAGTGCCTACCTGTTGATTTTGGCCTCTAGCTCAGCCGGCACCTAGGGAAACCTACCAAACCTGTGCATTTCTGAAAACTAGAGACCTAGAGGAATCCAAGATGGGGTGACATGAGGGGCTCGGACCAGGTTTTGTTGCCCAGAATCCTTTGCAAACCTCAAAATTTGGCTAAAAAAACACATGTTCCTCACATTTCTGTGGCAGAAAGTTCTGGAATCTGAGAGGAGCCACAAATTTCCTTCCACCCAGCGTTCCCCCACGTCTCCCGATAAAAATGATACCTCACTTGTGTGGGTAGGCCTAGAGCCCGCGACAGGAAACGCTCCAAAGCGCAACGTGGACACATCCAAATTTTTGGAAGAAAACAGAGGTGTTTTTTGCGAAGTGCCTACCTGTAGATTTTGGCCTCTAGCTCAGCCGGCACCTAGGGAAACCTACCAAACCTGTGCATTTCTGAAAACTAGAGACCTAGGGAAATCCAAGGAGGGGTGACTTGCGGGACTCGGACCAGGTTCTGTTACCCAGAATCCTTTGCAAACCTCAAAATTTGGCTAAAAAAACACATGTTCCTCACATTTCTGTGGCAGAAAGTTCTGGAATCTGAGAGGAGCCACAAATTTCCTTCCACCCAGCGTTCCCTCACGTCTCCCGATAAAAATGATACCTCACTTGTGTGGGTAGGCCTAGCGCCCGCGACAGGAAACGCCCCTGCGCGCAACGTGGACACATCCAAATTTTTGGAAGAAAACAGAGGTGTTTTTTGCGAAGTGCCTACCTGTAGATTTTGGCCTCTAGCTCAGCCGGCACCTAGGGAAACCTACCAAACCTGTGCATTTCTGAAAACTAGAGACCTAGGGGAATCCAAGATGGGGTGACTTGGGTGCTCGGACCAGGTTCTGTTACCCAGAATCCTTTGCAAACCTCAAAATTTGGCTAAAAAAACACATGTTCCTCACATTTCTGTGGCAGAAAGTTCTGGAATCTGAGAGGAGCCACAAATTTCCTTCCCCCCAGCGTTCCCCCAAGTCTCCCGATAAAAATGATACCTCACTTGTGTGGGTAGGCCTAGCGCCCGCGACAGGAAACGCCCCAAAGCGCAACGTGGACACATCCAAATTTTTGGAAGAAAACAGAGGTGTTTTCTGCGAAGTGCCTACCTGTAGATTTTGGCCTCTAGCTCAGCCGCCACCTAGGGAAACCTACCAAACCTGTGCAATTCTGAAAACTAGAGACCTAGGGGAATCCAAGATGGGGTGACATGAGGGGCTCGGACCAGGTTCTGTTGCCCAGAATCCTTTGCAAACCTCAAAATTTGACTAAAAAAACACATGTTCCTCACATTTCTGTGGCAGAAAGTTCTGGAATCTGAGAGGAGCCACAAATTTCCTTCCACCCAGCGTTCCCCCAAGTCTCCCGATAAAAATTATACCTCACTTGTGTGGGTAGGCCTAGCGCCCTCGACAGGAAACGCCCCAAAGCGCAACGTGGACAATTCCAAATTTTTGGAAGAAAACAGAGGTGTTTTTTGCGAAGTGCCTACCTGTAGATTTTGGCCTCTAGCTCACCCGGCACCTAGGGAAACCTACCAAACCTGTGCATTTCTGAAAACTAGATATCTAGGGGAATCCAAGGAGGGGTGACTTGCGGGGCTCGGACCAGGTTCTGTTGCCCAGAATCCTTTGCAAACCTCAAAATTTGGCTAAAAAAACACAAGTTCCTCACATTTCTGTGGCAGAAAGTTCTGGAATCTAAGAGGAGACACAAATGTCCTTCCACCCAGTGTTCCCCCAAGTCTCCCGATAAAAATGATACCTCACTTGTGTGGGTAGGCCTAGCACCCTCGACAGGAAACGCCCCAAAGCGCAACGTGGCCACATCCAAATTTTTGGAAGAAAACAGAGGTGTTTTTTGCGAAGTGCCTACCTGTAGATTTTGGCCTCTAGCTCAGCCGGCACCTAGGGAAACCTACCAAACCTGTGCATTTCTGAAAACTAGAGACCTAGGGGAATCCAAGATGGGGTGACTTGCGGGGCTCGGACCAGGTTCTGTTACCCAGAATCCTTTGCAAACCTCAAAATTTGGCTAAAAAAACACATGTTCCTCACATTTCTGTGGCAGAAAGTTCTGGAATCTGAGAGGAGCCACAAACTTCCTTCCACCCAGCACTCCGCCAAGTCTCCCGATAAAAATGATACCTCCCTTGTGTGGGTAGGCCTAGCGCCCGCGACAGGAAACGCCCCAAAGCGCAACGTGGACACATCCAAATTTTTGGAAGAAAACAGAGGTGTTTTCTGCGAAGTGCCTACCTGTAGATTTTGGCATGTAGCTCAGCCGCCACCTAGGGAAACCTACCAAACCTGTGCATTTCTGAAAACTAGAGACCTAGGGGATTCCAAGGAGGGGTGACTTGTGGGGCTCGGACCAGGTTCTGTTACCCAGAATCCTTTGCAAACCTCAAAATTTGGCTAAAAAAACACATGTTCCTCACATTTCTGTGGCAGAAAGTTCTGGAATCTGAGAGGAGCCACAAATTTCCTTCCACCCAGAGTTCCCCCAAGTCTCCCGATAAAAATGATACCTCACTTGTGTGGGTAGGCCTAGCGCCCGCGACAGGAGACGCCCCAAAGCGCAACGTGGACACATCCAAATTTTTGGAAGAAAACAGAGGTGTTTTCTGCGAAGTGCCTACCTGTAGATTTTGGCCTCTAGCTCAGCCGCCACCTAGGGAAACCTACCAAACCTGTGCAATTCTGAAAACTAGAGACCTAGGGGAATCCAAGATGGGGTGACATGAGGGGCTCGGACCAGGTTCTGTTGCCCAGAATCCTTTGCAAACCTCAAAATTTGGCTAAAAAAACACATGTTCCTCACATTTCTGTGGCAGAAAGTTCTGGAATCTGAGAGGAGCAACAAATTTCCTTCCACCCAGCGTTCCCCCAAGTCTCCCGATAAAAATGATACCTTACTTGTGTGGGTAGGCCTAGCGCCCGCGACAGGAAACGCCCCAAAGCGCAACGTGGACACATCCAAATTTTTGGAAGAAAACAGAGGTGTTTTTTGCGAAGTGCCTACCTGTAGATTTTGGCCTATAGCTCAGCCGGCACCTAGGGAAACCTACCAAAGCTGTGCATTTCTGAAAACTAGAGACCTAGGGGAATCCAAGAAGGGGTGACTTGCGGGGCTCGGACCAGGTTCTGTTACCCAGAATCCTTTGCAAACCTCAAAATTTGGCTAAAAAAACACATGTTCCTCACATTTCTGTGGCAGAAAGTTCTGGAATCTGAGAGGAGCCACAAATTTCCTTCCACCCAGCGTTCCCCCAAGTCTCCCGATAAAAATGATACATCACTTGTGTGGGTAGGCCTAGCGCCCGCGACAGGAAACGCCCCAAAGCGCAACGTGGATACATCCAAATTTTTGGAAGAAAACAGGTGTGTTTTTTGCGAAGTGCCTACCTGTAGATTTTGGCCTCTAGCTCAGCCGGCACCTAGGGAAACCTACCAAACCTGTGCATTTCTGAAAACTAGAGACCTAGGGGAATCCAAGATGGGGTGACTTGGGTGCTCGGACCAGGTTCTGTTACCCAGAATCCTTTGCAAACCTCAAAATTTGGCTAAAAAAACACATGTTCCTCACATTTCTGTGGCAGAAAGTTCTGGAATCTGAGAGGAGCCACAAATTTCCTTCCACCCAGCGTTCCCCCAAGTCTCCCGATAAAAATGATACCTCACTTGTGTGGGTAGGCCTAGCGCCCGCGACAGGAAACGCCCCAAAGCGCAACGTGGACACATCCAAATTTTGGGAAGAAAACAGAGGTGTTTTCTGCGAAGTGCCTACCTGTAGATTTTGGCCTCTAGCTCAGCCGCCACCTAGGGAAACCTACCAAACCTGTGCATTTCTGAAAACTAGATATCTAGGGGAATCCAAGGAGGGGTGACTTGCGGGGCTCGGACCAGGTTCTGTTGCCCAGAATCCTTTGCAAACCACAAAATTTGGCTAAAAAAACACAAGTTCCTCACATTTCTGTGGCAGAAAGTTCTGGAATCTAAGAGGAGACACAAATGTCCTTCCACCCAGTGTTCCCCCAAGTCTCCCGATAAAAATGATACCTCACTTGTGTGGGTAGGCCTAGCACCCTCGACAGGAAACGCCCCAAAGCGCAACGTGGCCACATCCAAATTTTTGGAAGAAAACAGAGGTGTTTTTTGCGAAGTGCCTACCTGTAGATTTTGGCCTCTAGCTCAGCCGGCACCTAGGGAAACCTACCAAACCTGTGCATTTCTGAAAACTAGAGACCTAGGGGAATCCAAGATGGGGTGACTTGCGGGGCTCGGACCAGGTTCTGTTACCCAGAATCCTTTGCAAACCTCAAAATTTGGCTAAAAAAACACATGTTCCTCACATTTCTGTGGCAGAAAGTTCTGGAATCTGAGAGGAGCCACAAACTTCCTTCCACCCAGCACTCCGCCAAGTCTCCCGATAAAAATGATACCTCCCTTGTGTGGGTAGGCCTAGCGCCCGCGACAGGAAACGCCCCAAAGCGCAACGTGGACACATCCAAATTTTTGGAAGAAAACAGAGGTGTTTTCTGCGAAGTGCCTACCTGTAGATTTTGGCATCTAGCTCAGCCGCCACCTAGGGAAACCTACCAAACCTGTGCATTTCTGAAAACTAGAGACCTAGGGGATTCCAAGGAGGGGTGACTTGTGGGGCTCGGACCAGGTTCTGTTACCCAGAATCCTTTGCAAACCTCAAAATTTGGCTAAAAAAACACATGTTCCTCACATTTCTGTGGCAGAAAGTTCTGGAATCTGAGAGGAGCCACAAATTTGCTTCCACCCAGAGTTCCCCCAAGTCTCCTGATAAAAATGATACCTCACTTGTGTGGGTAGGCCTAGCGCCCGCGACAGGAGACGCCCCAAAGCGCAACGTGGACACATCCAAATTTTTGGAAGAAAACAGAGGTGTTTTCTGCGAAGTGCCTACCTGTAGATTTTGGCCTCTAGCTCAGCCGCCACCTAGGGAAACCTACCAAACCTGTGCAATTCTGAAAACTAGAGACCTAGGGGAATCCAAGATGGGGTGACATGAGGGGCTCGGACCAGGTTCTGTTGCCCAGAATCCTTTGCAAACCTCAAAATTTGGCTAAAAAAACACATGTTCCTCACATTTCTGTGGCAGAAAGTTCTGGAATCTGAGAGGAGCAACAAATTTCCTTCCACCCAGCGTTCCCCCAAGTCTCCCGATAAAAATGATACCTTACTTGTGTGGGTAGGCCTAGCGCCCGCGACAGGAAACGCCCCAAAGCGCAACGTGGACACATCCAAATTTTTGGAAGAAAACAGAGGTGTTTTTTGCGAAGTGCCTACCTGTAGATTTTGGCCTATAGCTCAGCCGGCACCTAGGGAAACCTACCAAAGCTGTGCATTTCTGAAAACTAGAGACCTAGGGGAATCCAAGAAGGGGTGACTTGCGGGGCTCGGACCAGGTTCTGTTACCCAGAATCCTTTGCAAACCTCAAAATTTGGCTAAAAAAACACATGTTCCTCACATTTCTGTGGCAGAAAGTTCTGGAATCTGAGAGGAGCCACAAATTTCCTTCCACCCAGCGTTCCCCCAAGTCTCCCGATAAAAATGATACCTCACTTGTGTGGGTAGGCCTAGCGCCCGTGACAGGAAACGCCCCAAAGCGCAACGTGGATACATCCAAATTTTTGGAAGAAAACAGGTGTGTTTTTTGCGAAGTGCCTACCTGTAGATTTTGGCCTCTAGCTCAGCCGGCACCTAGGGAAACCTACCAAACCTGTGCATTTCTGAAAACTAGAGACCTAGGGGAATCCAAGATGGGGTGACTTGGGTGCTCGGACCAGGTTCTGTTACCCAGAATCCTTTGCAAACCTCAAAATTTGGCTAAAAAAACACATGTTCCTCACATTTCTGTGGCAGAAAGTTCTGGAATCTGAGAGGAGCCACAAATTTCCTTCCACCCAGCGTTCCCCCAAGTCTCCCGATAAAAATGATACCTCACTTGTGTGGGTAGGCCTAGCGCCCGCGACAGGAAACGCCCCAAAGCGCAACGTGGACACATCCAAATTTTTGGAAGAAAACAGAGGTGTTTTCTGCGAAGTGCCTACCTGTAGATTTTGGCCTCTAGCTCAGCCGCCACCTAGGGAAACCTACCAAACCTGTGCAATTCTGAAAACTAGAGACCTAGGGGAATCTAAGATGGGGTGACATGAGGGGCTCGGACCAGGTTCTGTTGCCCAGAATCCTTTGCAAACCTCAAAATTTGGCTAAAAAAACACATGTTCCTCACATTTCTGTGGCAGAAAGTTCTGGAATCTGAGAGGAGCCACAAATTTCCTTCCACCCAGCGTTCCCCCAAGTCTCCCGATAAAAATGATACCTCACTTGTGTGGGTAGGCCTAGCGCCCGCGACAGGAAACGCCCCAAAGCGCAACGTGGACACATCCAAATTTTTGGAAGAAAACAGAGGTGTTTTTTGCGAAGTGCCTACCTGTAGATTTTGGCCTCTAGCTCAGCCGGCACCTAGGGAAACCTACCAAAGCTGTGCATTTCTGAAAACTAGAGACCTAGGGGAATCCAAGGAGGGGTGACTTGCGGGGCTCGGACCAGGTTCTGTTACCCAGAATCCTTTGCAAACCTCAAAATTTGGCTAAAAAAACACATGTTCCTCATATTTCTGTGGCAGAAAGTTCTGGAATCTGAGAGGAGCCACAAATTTCCTTCCACCCAGCGTTCCCTCAAGTCTCCTGATAAAAATGATACCTCACTTGTGTGGGTAGGCCTAGCGCCCGCGACAGTAAACGCCCCAAAGCGCAACGTGGACACATCCAAATTTTTGGAAGAAAACAGAGGTGTTTTTTGCGAAGTGCCTACCTGTTGATTTTGGCCTCTAGCTCAGCCGGCACCTAGGGAAACCTACCAAACCTGTGCATTTCTGAACACTAGAGACCTAGGGGAATCCAAGATGGGGTGACATGAGGGGCTCGGACCAGGTTCTGTTGCCCAGAATCCTTTGCAAACCTCAAAATTTGGCTAAAAAAACACATGTTCCTCACATTTCTGTGGCAGAAAGTTCTGGAATCTGAGAGGAGCCACAAATTTCCTTCCACCCAGCGTTCCCCCACGTCTCCCGATAAAAATGATACCTCACTTGTGTGGGTAGGCCTAGAGCCCGCGACAGGAAACGCCCCAAAGCGCAACGTGGACACATCCACATTTTTGGAAGAAAACAGAGGTGTTTTTTGCGAAGTGCCTACCTGTAGATTTTGGCCTCTAGCTCAGCCGGCACCTAGGGAAACCTACCAAACCTGTGCATTTCTGAAAACTAGAGACCTAGGGGAATCCAAGGAGGGGTGACTTGTGGGGCTCGGACCAAGTTCTGTTACCCAGAATCCTTTGCAAACCTCAAAATTTGGCTAAAAAAACACATGTTCCTCACATTTCTGTGGCAGAAAGTTCTGGAATCTGAGAGGAGCCACAAATTTCCTTCCACCCAGCGTTCCCTCAAGTCTCCTGATAAAAATGATACCTCACTTGTGTGGGTAGGCCTAGCGCCCGCGACAGGAAACGCCCCAAAGCGCAACGTGGACACATCCAAATTTTTGGAAGAAAACAGAGGTGTTTTTTGCGAAGTGCCTACCTGTTGATTTTGGCCTCTAGCTCAGCCGGCACCTAGGGAAACCTACCAAACCTGTGCATTTCTGAAAACTAGAGACCTAGGGGAATCCAAGATGGGGTGACATGAGGGGCTCGGACCAGGTTTTGTTGCCCAGAATCCTTTGCAAACCTCAAAATTTGGCTAAAAAAACACATGTTCCTCACATTTCTGTGGCAGAAAGTTCTGGAATATGAGAGGAGCCACAAATTTCCTTCCACCCAGCGTTCCCCCAAGTCTCCCGATAAAAATGATACCTCACTTGTGTGGGTAGGCCTAGAGCCCGCGACAGGAAACGCTCCAAAGCGCAACGTGGACACATCCAAATTTTTGGAAGAAAACAGAGGTGTTTTTTGCGAAGTGCCTACCTGTAGATTTTGGCCTCTAGCTCAGCCGGCACCTAGGGAAACCTACCAAACCTGTGCATTTCTGAAAACTAGAGACCTAGGGAAATCCAAGGAGGGGTGACTTGCGGGACTCGGACCAGGTTCTGTTACCCAGAATCCTTTGCAAACCTCAAAATTTGGCTAAAAAAACACATGTTCCTCACATTTCTGTGGCAGAAAGTTCTGGAATCTGAGAGGAGCCACAAATTTCCTTCCACCCAGCGTTCCCCCACGTCTCCCGATAAAAATGATACCTCACTTGTGTGGGTAGGCCTAGCGCCCGCGACAGGAAACGCCCCTGCGCGCAACGTGGACACATCCAAATTTTTGGAAGAAAACAGAGGTGTTTTTTGCGAAGTGCCTACCTGTAGATTTTGGCCTCTAGCTCAGCCGGCACCTAGGGAAACCTACCAAACCTGTGCATTTCTGAAAACTAGAGACCTAGGGGAATCCAAGATGGGGTGACTTGGGTGCTCGGACCAGGTTCTGTTACCCAGAATCCTTTGCAAACCTCAAAATTTGGCTAAAAAAACACATGTTCCTCACATTTCTGTGGCAGAAAGTTCTGGAATCTGAGAGGAGCCACAAATTTCCTTCCACCCAGCGTTCCCCCAAGTCTCCCGATAAAAATGATACCTCACTTGTGTGGGTAGGCCTAGCGCCCGCGACAGGAAACGCCCCAAAGCGCAACGTGGACACATCCAAATTTTTGGAAGAAAACAGAGGTGTTTTCTGCGAAGTGCCTACCTGTAGATTTTGGCCTCTAGCTCAGCCGCCACCTAGGGAAACCTACCAAACCTGTGCAATTCTGAAAACTAGAGACCTAGGGGAATCCAAGATGGGGTGACATGAGGGGCTCGGACCAGGTTCTGTTGCCCAGAATCCTTTGCAAACCTCAAAATTTGGCTAAAAAAACACATGTTCCTCACATTTCTGTGGGAGAAAGTTCTGGAATCTGAGAGGAGCCACAAATTTCCTTCCACCCAGCGTTCCCCCAAGTCTCCCGATAAAAATTATACCTCACTTGTGTGGGTAGGCCTAGCGCCCTCGACAGGAAACGCCCCAAAGCGCAACGTGGACAATTCCAAATTTTTGGAAGAAAACAGAGGTGTTTTTTGCGAAGTGCCTACCTGTAGATTTTGGCCTCTAGCTCAGCCGGCACCTAAGGAAACCTACCAAACCTGTGCATTTCTGAAAACTAGAGATCTAGGGGAATCCAAGGAGGGGTGACTTGCGGGGCTCGGACCAGGTTCTGTTGCCCAGAATCCTTTGCAAACCTCAAAATTTGGCTAAAAAAACACATGTTCCTCACATTTCTGTGGCAGAAAGTTCTGGAATCTAAGAGGAGACACAAATGTCCTTCCACCCAGTGTTCCCCCAAGTCTCCCGATAAAAATGATACCTCACTTGTGTGGGTAGGCCTAGCACCCTCGACAGGAAACGCCCCAAAGCGCAACGTGGCCACATCCAAATTTTTGGAAGAAAACAGAGGTGTTTTTTGCGAAGTGCCTACCTGTAGATTTTGGCCTCTAGCTCAGCTGGCACCTAGGGAAACCTACCAAACCTGTGCATTTCTGAAAACTAGAGACCTAGGGGAATCCAAGATGGGGTGACTTGCGGGGCTCGGACCAGGTTCTGTTACCCAGAATCCTTTGCAAACCTCAAAATTTGGCTAAAAAAACACATGTTCCTCACATTTCTGTGGCAGAAAGTTCTGGAATCTGAGAGGAGCCACAAACTTCCTTCCACCCAGCACTCCGCCAAGTCTCCCGATAAAAATGATACCTCACTTGTGTGGGTAGGCCTAGCGCCCGCGACAGGAAACGCCCCAAAGCGCAACGTGGACACATCCAAATTTTTGGAAGAAAACAGAGGTGTTTTCTGCGAAGTGCCTACCTGTAGATTTTGGCATCTAGCTCAGCCGCCACCTAGGGAAACCTACCAAACCTGTGCATTTCTGAAAACTAGAGACCTAGGGGATTCCAAGGAGGGGTGACTTGTGGGGCTCGGACCAGGTTCTGTTACCCAGAATCCTTTGCAAACCTCAAAATTTGGCTAAAAAAACACATGTTCCTCACATTTCTGTGGCAGAAAGTTCTGGAATCTGAGAGGAGCCACAAATTTCCTTCCACCCAGCGTTCCGCCAAGTCTCCCGATAAAAATGATACCTCACTTGTGTGGGTAGGCCTAGCGCGCGCGACAGGAGACGCCCCAAAGCGCAACGTGGACACATCCAAATTTTTGGAAGAAAACAGAGGTGTTTTCTGCGAAGTGCCTACCTGTAGATTTTGGCCTCTAGCTCAGCCGCCACCTAGGGAAACCTACCAAACCTGTGCATTTCTGAAAACTAGAGACCTAGGGGAATCCAAGGAGGGGGGACTTGTGGGGCTCAGACCAGGTTCTGTTACCCAGAATCCTTTGCAAACCTCAAAATTTGGCTAAAAAAACACATGTTCCTCACATTTCTTTGGCAGAAAGTTCTGGAATCTGAGAGGAGCCACAAATTTCCTTCCACCCAGCGTTCCCTCAAGTCTCCTGATAAAAATGATACCTCACTTGTGTGGGTAGGCCTAGCGCCCGCGACAGGAAACGCCCCAAAGCGCAACGTGGACACATCCAAATTTTTGGAAGAAAACAGAGGTGTTTTTTGCGAAGTGCCTACCTGTAGATTTTGGCCTCTAGCTCAGCCGGCACCTAGGGAAACCTACCAAACCTGTGCATTTCTGAAAACTAGAGACCTAGGGGAATCCAAGATGGGGTGACATGAGGGGCTCGGACCAGGTTCTGTTGCCCAGAATCCTTTGCAAACCTCAAAATTTGGCTAAAAAAACACATGTTCCTCACATTTCTGTGGCAGAAAGTTCTGGAATCTGAGAGGAGCCACAAATTTCCTTCCACCCAGCGTTCCCCCACGTCTCCCGATAAAAATGATACCTCACTTGTGTGGGTAGGCCTAGAGCCCGCGACAGGAAACGCCCCAAAGCGCAACGTGGACACATCCACATTTTTGGAAGAAAACAGAGGTGTTTTTTGCGAAGTGCCTACCTGTAGATTTTGGCCTCTAGCTCAGCCGGCACCTAGGGAAACCTACCAAACCTGTGCATTTCTGAAAACTAGAGACCTAGGGGAATCCAAGGAGGGGTGACTTGTGGGGCTCGGACCAAGTTCTGTTACCCAGAATCCTTTGCAAACCTCAAAATTTGGCTAAAAAAACACATGTTCCTCACATTTCTGTGGCAGAAAGTTCTGGAATCTGAGAGGAGCCACAAATTTCCTTCCACCCAGCGTTCCCTCAAGTCTCCTGATAAAAATGATACCTCACTTGTGTGGGTAGGCCTAGCGCCCGCGACAGGAAACGCCCCAAAGCGCAACGTGGACACATCCAAATTTTTGGAAGAAAACAGGTGTGTTTTTTGCGAAGTGCCTACCTGTAGATTTTGGCCTCTAGCTCAGCCGGCACCTAGGGAAACCTACCAAACCTGTGCATTTCTGAAAACTAGATATCTAGGGGAATCCAAGGAGGGGTGACTTGCGGGGCTCGGACCAGGTTCTGTTGCCCAGAATCCTTTGCAAACCTCAAAATTTGGCTAAAAAAACACAAGTTCCTCACATTTCTGTGGCAGAAAGTTCTGGAATCTAAGAGGAGACACAAATGTCCTTCCACCCAGTGTTCCCCCAAGTCTCCCGATAAAAATGATACCTCACTTGTGTGGGTAGGCCTAGCACCCTCGACAGGAAACTCCCCAAAGCGCAACGTGGCCACATCCAAATTTTTGGAAGAAAACAGAGGTGTTTTTTGCGAAGTGCCTACCTGTAGATTTTGGCCTCTAGCTCAGCCGGCACCTAGGGAAACCTACCAAACCTGTGCATTTCTGAAAACTAGAGACCTAGGGGAATCCAAGATGGGGTGACTTGCGGGGCTCGGACCAGGTTCTGTTACCCAGAATCCTTTGCAAACCTCAAAATTTGGCTAAAAAAACACATGTTCCTCACATTTCTGTGGCAGAAAGTTCTGGAATCTGAGAGGAGCCACAAACTTCCTTCCACCCAGCACTCCGCCAAGTCTCCCGATAAAAATGATACCTCCCTTGTGTGGGTAGGCCTAGCGCCCGCGACAGGAAACCCCCCAAAGCGCAACGTGGACACATCCAAATTTTTGGAAGAAAACAGAGGTGTTTTCTGCGAAGTGCCTACCTGTAGATTTTGGCATCTAGCTCAGCCGCCACCTAGGGAAACCTACCAAACCTGTGCATTTCTGAAAACTAGAGACCTAGGGGATTCCAAGGAGGGGTGACTTGTGGGGCTCGGACCAGGTTCTGTTACCCAGAATCCTTTGCAAACCTCAAAATTTGGCTAAAAAAACACATGTTCCTCACATTTCTGTGGCAGAAAGTTCTGGAATCTGAGAGGAGCAACAAATTTCCTTCCACCCAGCGTTCCCCCAAGTCTCCCGATAAAAATGATACCTTACTTGTGTGGGTAGGCCTAGCGCCCGCGACAGGAAACGCCCCAAAGCGCAACGTGGACACATCCAAATTTTTGGAAGAAAACAGAGGTGTTTTTTGCGAAGTGCCTACCTGTAGATTTTGGCCTATAGCTCAGCCGGCACCTAGGGAAACCTACCAAAGCTGTGCATTTCTGAAAACTAGAGACCTAGGGGAATCCAAGAAGGGGTGACTTGCGGGGCTCGGACCAGGTTCTGTTACCCAGAATCCTTTGCAAACCTCAAAATTTGGCTAAAAAAACACATGTTCCTCACATTTCTGTGGCAGAAAGTTCTGGAATCTGAGAGGAGCCACAAATTTGCTTCCACCCAGAGTTCCCCCAAGTCTCCCGATAAAAATGATACCTCACTTGTGTGGGTAGGCCTAGCGCCCGCGACAGGAGACGCCCCAAAGCGCAACGTGGACACATCCAAATTTTTGGAAGAAAACAGAGGTGTTTTCTGCGAAGTGCCTACCTGTAGATTTTGGCCTCTAGCTCAGCCGCCACCTAGGGAAACCTACCAAACCTGTGCAATTCTGAAAACTAGAGACCTAGGGGAATCCAAGATGGGGTGACATGAGGGGCTCGGACCAGGTTCTGTTGCCCAGAATCCTTTGCAAACCTCAAAATTTGGCTAAAAAAACACATGTTCCTCACATTTCTGTGGCAGAAAGTTCTGGAATCTGAGAGGAGCAACAAATTTCCTTCCACCCAGCGTTCCCCCAAGTCTCCCGATAAAAATGATACCTTACTTGTGTGGGTAGGCCTAGCGCCCGCGACAGGAAACGCCCCAAAGCGCAACGTGGACACATCCAAATTTTTGGAAGAAAACAGAGGTGTTTTTTGCGAAGTGCCTACCTGTAGATTTTGGCCTATAGCTCAGCCGGCACCTAGGGAAACCTACCAAAGCTGTGCATTTCTGAAAACTAGAGACCTAGGGGAATCCAAGAAGGGGTGACTTGCGGGGCTCGGACCAGGTTCTGTTACCCAGAATCCTTTGCAAACCTCAAAATTTGGCTAAAAAAACACATGTTCCTCACATTTCTGTGGCAGAAAGTTCTGGAATCTGAGAGGAGCCACAAATTTCCTTCCACCCAGCGTTCCCCCAAGTCTCCCGATAAAAATGATACCTCACTTGTGTGGGTAGGCCTAGCGCCCGTGACAGGAAACGCCCCAAAGCGCAACGTGGATACATCCAAATTTTTGGAAGAAAACAGGTGTGTTTTTTGCGAAGTGCCTACCTGTAGATTTTGGCCTCTAGCTCAGCCGGCACCTAGGGAAACCTACCAAACCTGTGCATTTCTGAAAACTAGAGACCTAGGGGAATCCAAGATGGGGTGACTTGGGTGCTCGGACCAGGTTCTGTTACCCAGAATCCTTTGCAAACCTCAAAATTTGGCTAAAAAAACACATGTTCCTCACATTTCTGTGGCAGAAAGTTCTGGAATCTGAGAGGAGCCGCAAATTTCCTTCCACCCAGCGTTCCCCCAAGTCTCCCGATAAAAATGATACCTCACTTGTGTGGGTAGGCCTAGCGCCCGCGACAGGAAACGCCCCAAAGCGCAACGTGGACACATCCAAATTTTTGGAAGAAAACAGAGGTGTTTTCTGCGAAGTGCCTACCTGTAGATTTTGGCCTCTAGCTCAGCCGCCACCTAGGGAAACCTACCAAACCTGTGCAATTCTGAAAACTAGAGACCTAGGGGAATCCAAGATGGGGTGACATGAGGGGCTCGGACCAGGTTCTGTTGCCCAGAATCCTTTGCAAACCTCAAAATTTGGCTAAAAAAACACATGTTCCTCACATTTCTGTGGCAGAAAGTTCTGGAATCTGAGAGGAGCCACAAATTTCCTTCCACCCAGCGTTCCCCCAAGTCTCCCGATAAAAATGATACCTCACTTGTGTGGGTAGGCCTAGCGCCCGCGACAGGAAACGCCCCAAAGCGCAACGTGGACACATCCAAATTTTTGGAAGAAAACAGAGGTGTTTTTTGCGAAGTGCCTACCTGTAGATTTTGGCCTCTAGCTCAGCCGGCACCTAGGGAAACCTACCAAAGCTGTGCATTTCTGAAAACTAGAGACCTAGGGGAATCCAAGGAGGGGTGACTTGCGGGGCTCGGACCAGGTTCTGTTACCCAGAATCCTTTGCAAACCTCAAAATTTGGCTAAAAAAACACATGTTCCTCATATTTCTGTGGCAGAAAGTTCTGGAATCTGAGAGGAGCCACAAATTTCCTTCCACCCAGCGTTCCCTCAAGTCTCCTGATAAAAATGATACCTCACTTGTGTGGGTAGGCCTAGCGCCCGCGACAGTAAACGCCCCAAAGCGCAACGTGGACACATCCAAATTTTTGGAAGAAAACAGAGGTGTTTTTTGCGAAGTGCCTACCTGTTGATTTTGGCCTCTAGCTCAGCCGGCACCTAGGGAAACCTACCAAACCTGTGCATTTCTGAACACTAGAGACCTAGGGGAATCCAAGATGGGGTGACATGAGGGGCTCGGACCAGGTTCTGTTGCCCAGAATCCTTTGCAAACCTCAAAATTTGGCTAAAAAAACACATGTTCCTCACATTTCTGTGGCAGAAAGTTCTGGAATCTGAGAGGAGCCACAAATTTCCTTCCACCCAGCGTTCCCCCACGTCTCCCGATAAAAATGATACCTCACTTGTGTGGGTAGGCCTAGAGCCCGCGACAGGAAACGCCCCAAAGCGCAACGTGGACACATCCACATTTTTGGAAGAAAACAGAGGTGTTTTTTGCGAAGTGCCTACCTGTAGATTTTGGCCTCTAGCTCAGCCGGCACCTAGGGAAACCTACCAAACCTGTGCATTTCTGAAAACTAGAGACCTAGGGGAATCCAAGGAGGGGTGACTTGTGGGGCTCGGACCAAGTTCTGTTACCCAGAATCCTTTGCAAACCTCAAAATTTGGCTAAAAAAACACATGTTCCTCACATTTCTGTGGCAGAAAGTTCTGGAATCTGAGAGGAGCCACAAATTTCCTTCCACCCAGCGTTCCCTCAAGTCTCCTGATAAAAATGATACCTCACTTGTGTGGGTAGGCCTAGCGCCCGCGACAGGAAACGCCCCAAAGCGCAACGTGGACACATCCAAATTTTTGGAAGAAAACAGAGGTGTTTTTTGCGAAGTGCCTACCTGTTGATTTTGGCCTCTAGCTCAGCCGGCACCTAGGGAAACCTACCAAACCTGTGCATTTCTGAAAACTAGAGACCTAGGGGAATCCAAGATGGGGTGACATGAGGGGCTCGGACCAGGTTTTGTTGCCCAGAATCCTTTGCAAACCTCAAAATTTGGCTAAAAAAACACATGTTCCTCACATTTCTGTGGCAGAAAGTTCTGGAATATGAGAGGAGCCACAAATTTCCTTCCACCCAGCGTTCCCCCAAGTCTCCCGATAAAAATGATACCTCACTTGTGTGGGTAGGCCTAGAGCCCGCGACAGGAAACGCTCCAAAGCGCAACGTGGACACATCCAAATTTTTGGAAGAAAACAGAGGTGTTTTTTGCGAAGTGCCTACCTGTAGATTTTGGCCTCTAGCTCAGCCGGCACCTAGGGAAACCTACCAAACCTGTGCATTTCTGAAAACTAGAGACCTAGGGAAATCCAAGGAGGGGTGACTTGCGGGACTCGGACCAGGTTCTGTTACCCAGAATCCTTTGCAAACCTCAAAATTTGGCTAAAAAAACACATGTTCCTCACATTTCTGTGGCAGAAAGTTCTGGAATCTGAGAGGAGCCACAAATTTCCTTCCACCCAGCGTTCCCCCACGTCTCCCGATAAAAATGATACCTCACTTGTGTGGGTAGGCCTAGCGCCCGCGACAGGAAACGCCCCTGCGCGCAACGTGGACACATCCAAATTTTTGGAAGAAAACAGAGGTGTTTTTTGCGAAGTGCCTACCTGTAGATTTTGGCCTCTAGCTCAGCCGGCACCTAGGGAAACCTACCAAACCTGTGCATTTCTGAAAACTAGAGACCTAGGGGAATCCAAGATGGGGTGACTTGGGTGCTCGGACCAGGTTCTGTTACCCAGAATCCTTTGCAAACCTCAAAATTTGGCTAAAAAAACACATGTTCCTCACATTTCTGTGGCAGAAAGTTCTGGAATCTGAGAGGAGCCACAAATTTCCTTCCACCCAGCGTTCCCCCAAGTCTCCCGATAAAAATGATACCTCACTTGTGTGGGTAGGCCTAGCGCCCGCGACAGGAAACGCCCCAAAGCGCAACGTGGACACATCCAAATTTTTGGAAGAAAACAGAGGTGTTTTCTGCGAAGTGCCTACCTGTAGATTTTGGCCTCTAGCTCAGCCGCCACCTAGGGAAACCTACCAAACCTGTGCAATTCTGAAAACTAGAGACCTAGGGGAATCCAAGATGGGGTGACATGAGGGGCTCGGACCAGGTTCTGTTGCCCAGAATCCTTTGCAAACCTCAAAATTTGGCTAAAAAAACACATGTTCCTCACATTTCTGTGGGAGAAAGTTCTGGAATCTGAGAGGAGCCACAAATTTCCTTCCACCCAGCGTTCCCCCAAGTCTCCCGATAAAAATTATACCTCACTTGTGTGGGTAGGCCTAGCGCCCTCGACAGGAAACGCCCCAAAGCGCAACGTGGACAATTCCAAATTTTTGGAAGAAAACAGAGGTGTTTTTTGCGAAGTGCCTACCTGTAGATTTTGGCCTCTAGCTCAGCCGGCACCTAGGGAAACCTACCAAACCTGTGCATTTCTGAAAACTAGAGATCTAGGGGAATCCAAGGAGGGGTGACTTGCGGGGCTCGGACCAGGTTCTGTTGCCCAGAATCCTTTGCAAACCTCAAAATTTGGCTAAAAAAACACATGTTCCTCACATTTCTGTGGCAGAAAGTTCTGGAATCTAAGAGGAGACACAAATGTCCTTCCACCCAGTGTTCCCCCAAGTCTCCCGATAAAAATGATACCTCACTTGTGTGGGTAGGCCTAGCACCCTCGACAGGAAACGCCCCAAAGCACAACGTGGCCACATCCAAATTTTTGGAAGAAAACAGAGGTGTTTTTTGCAAAGTGCCTACCTGTAGATTTTGGCCTCTAGCTCAGCTGGCACCTAGGGAAACCTACCAAACCTGTGCATTTCTGAAAACTAGAGACCTAGGGGAATCCAAGATGGGGTGACTTGCGGGGCTCGGACCAGGTTCTGTTACCCAGAATCCTTTGCAAACCTCAAAATTTGGCTAAAAAAACACATGTTCCTCACATTTCTGTGGCAGAAAGTTCTGGAATCTGAGAGGAGCCACAAACTTCCTTCCACCCAGCACTCCGCCAAGTCTCCCGATAAAAATGATACCTCACTTGTGTGGGTAGGCCTAGCGCCCGCGACAGGAAACGCCCCAAAGCGCAACGTGGACACATCCAAATTTTTGGAAGAAAACAGAGGTGTTTTCTGCGAAGTGCCTACCTGTAGATTTTGGCATCTAGCTCAGCCGCCACCTAGGGAAACCTACCAAACCTGTGCATTTCTGAAAACTAGAGACCTAGGGGATTCCAAGGAGGGGTGACTTGTGGGGCTCGGACCAGGTTCTGTTACCCAGAATCCTTTGCAAACCTCAAAATTTGGCTAAAAAAACACATGTTCCTCACATTTCTGTGGCAGAAAGTTCTGGAATCTGAGAGGAGCCACAAATTTCCTTCCACCCAGCGTTCCGCCAAGTCTCCCGATAAAAATGATACCTCACTTGTGTGGGTAGGCCTAGCGCGCGCGACAGGAGACGCCCCAAAGCGCAACGTGGACACATCCAAATTTTTGGAAGAAAACAGAGGTGTTTTCTGCGAAGTGCCTACCTGTAGATTTTGGCCTCTAGCTCAGCCGCCACCTAGGGAAACCTACCAAACCTGTGCATTTCTGAAAACTAGAGACCTAGGGGAATCCAAGGAGGGGGGACTTGTGGGGCTCAGACCAGGTTCTGTTACCCAGAATCCTTTGCAAACCTCAAAATTTGGCTAAAAAAACACATGTTCCTCACATTTCTTTGGCAGAAAGTTCTGGAATCTGAGAGGAGCCACAAATTTCCTTCCACCCAGCGTTCCCTCAAGTCTCCTGATAAAAATGATACCTCACTTGTGTGGGTAGGCCTAGCGCCCGCGACAGGAAACGCCCCAAAGCGCAACGTGGACACATCCAAATTTTTGGAAGAAAACAGAGGTGTTTTTTGCGAAGTGCCTACCTGTAGATTTTGGCCTCTAGCTCAGCCGGCACCTAGGGAAACCTACCAAACCTGTGCATTTCTGAAAACTAGAGACCTAGGGGAATCCAAGATGGGGTGACATGAGGGGCTCGGACCAGGTTCTGTTGCCCAGAATCCTTTGCAAACCTCAAAATTTGGCTAAAAAAACACATGTTCCTCACATTTCTGTGGCAGAAAGTTCTGGAATCTGAGAGGAGCCACAAATTTCCTTCCACCCAGCGTTCCCCCACGTCTCCCGATAAAAATGATACCTCACTTGTGTGGGTAGGCCTAGAGCCCGCGACAGGAAACGCCCCAAAGCGCAACGTGGACACATCCACATTTTTGGAAGAAAACAGAGGTGTTTTTTGCGAAGTGCCTACCTGTAGATTTTGGCCTCTAGCTCAGCCGGCACCTAGGGAAACCTACCAAACCTGTGCATTTCTGAAAACTAGAGACCTAGGGGAATCCAAGGAGGGGTGACTTGTGGGGCTCGGACCAAGTTCTGTTACCCAGAATCCTTTGCAAACCTCAAAATTTGGCTAAAAAAACACATGTTCCTCACATTTCTGTGGCAGAAAGTTCTGGAATCTGAGAGGAGCCACAAATTTCCTTCCACCCAGCGTTCCCTCAAGTCTCCTGATAAAAATGATACCTCACTTGTGTGGGTAGGCCTAGCGCCCGCGACAGGAAACGCCCCAAAGCGCAACGTGGACACATCCAAATTTTTGGAAGAAAACAGAGGTGTTTTTTGCGAAGTGCCTACCTGTTGATTTTGGCCTCTAGCTCAGCCGGCACCTAGGGAAACCTACCAAACCTGTGCATTTCTGAAAACTAGAGACCTAGAGGAATCCAAGATGGGGTGACATGAGGGGCTCGGACCAGGTTTTGTTGCCCAGAATCCTTTGCAAACCTCAAAATTTGGCTAAAAAAACACATGTTCCTCACATTTCTGTGGCAGAAAGTTCTGGAATCTGAGAGGAGCCACAAATTTCCTTCCACCCAGCGTTCCCCCACGTCTCCCGATAAAAATGATACCTCACTTGTGTGGGTAGGCCTAGAGCCCGCGACAGGAAACGCTCCAAAGCGCAACGTGGACACATCCAAATTTTTGGAAGAAAACAGAGGTGTTTTTTGCGAAGTGCCTACCTGTAGATTTTGGCCTCTAGCTCAGCCGGCACCTAGGGAAACCTACCAAACCTGTGCATTTCTGAAAACTAGAGACCTAGGGGAATCCAAGATGGGGTGACTTGCGGGGCTCGGACCAGGTTCTGTTACCCAGAATCCTTTGCAAACCTCAAAATTTGGCTAAAAAAACACATGTTCCTCACATTTCTGTGGCAGAAAGTTCTGGAATCTGAGAGGAGCCACAAACTTCCTTCCACCCAGCACTCCGCCAAGTCTCCCGATAAAAATGATACCTCACTTGTGTGGGTAGGCCTAGCGCCAGCGACAGGAAACGCCCCAAAGCGCAACGTGGACACATCCAAATTTTTGGAAGAAAACAGAGGTGTTTTCTGCGAAGTGCCTACCTGTAGATTTTGGCATCTAGCTCAGCCGCCACCTAGGGAAACCTACCAAACCTGTGCATTTCTGAAAACTAGAGACCTAGGGGATTCCAAGGAGGGGTGACTTGTGGGGCTCGGACCAGGTTCTGTTACCCAGAATCCTTTGCAAACCTCAAAATTTGGCTAAAAAAACACATGTTCCTCACATTTCTGTGGCAGAAAGTTCTGGAATCTGAGAGGAGCCACAAATTTCCTTCCACCCAGCGTTCCGCCAAGTCTCCCGATAAAAATGATACCTCACTTGTGTGGGTAGGCCTAGCGCGCGCGACAGGAGACGCCCCAAAGCGCAACGTGGACACATCCAAATTTTTGGAAGAAAACAGAGGTGTTTTCTGCGAAGTGCCTACCTGTAGATTTTGGCCTCTAGCTCAGCCGCCACCTAGGGAAACCTACCAAACCTGTGCATTTCTGAAAACTAGAGACCTAGGGGAATCCAAGGAGGGGGGACTTGTGGGGCTCAGACCAGGTTCTGTTACCCAGAATCCTTTGCAAACCTCAAAATTTGGCTAAAAAAACACATGTTCCTCACATTTCTTTGGCAGAAAGTTCTGGAATCTGAGAGGAGCCACAAATTTCCTTCCACCCAGCGTTCCCTCAAGTCTCCTGATAAAAATGATACCTCACTTGTGTGGGTAGGCCTAGCGCCCGCGACAGGAAACGCCCCAAAGCGCAACGTGGACACATCCAAATTTTTGGAAGAAAACAGAGGTGTTTTTTGCGAAGTGCCTACCTGTAGATTTTGGCCTCTAGCTCAGCCGGCACCTAGGGAAACCTACCAAACCTGTGCATTTCTGAAAACTAGAGACCTAGGGGAATCCAAGATGGGGTGACATGAGGGGCTCGGACCAGGTTCTGTTGCCCAGAATCCTTTGCAAACCTCAAAATTTGGCTAAAAAAACACATGTTCCTCACATTTCTGTGGCAGAAAGTTCTGGAATCTGAGAGGAGCCACAAATTTCCTTCCACCCAGCGTTCCCCCACGTCTCCCGATAAAAATGATACCTCACTTGTGTGGGTAGGCCTAGAGCCCGCGACAGGAAACGCCCCAAAGCGCAACGTGGACACATCCACATTTTTGGAAGAAAACAGAGGTGTTTTTTGCGAAGTGCCTACCTGTAGATTTTGGCCTCTAGCTCAGCCGGCACCTAGGGAAACCTACCAAACCTGTGCATTTCTGAAAACTAGAGACCTAGGGGAATCCAAGGAGGGGTGACTTGTGGGGCTCGGACCAAGTTCTGCTACCCAGAATCCTTTGCAAACCTCAAAATTTGGCTAAAAAAACACATGTTCCTCACATTTCTGTGGCAGAAAGTTCTGGAATCTGAGAGGAGCCACAAATTTCCTTCCACCCAGCGTTCCCTCAAGTCTCCTGATAAAAATGATACCTCACTTGTGTGGGTAGGCCTAGCGCCCGCGACAGGAAACGCCCCAAAGCGCAACGTGGACACATCCAAATTTTTGGAAGAAAACAGAGGTGTTTTTTGCGAAGTGCCTACCTGTTGATTTTGGCCTCTAGCTCAGCCGGCACCTAGGGAAACCTACCAAACCTGTGCATTTCTGAAAACTAGAGACCTAGAGGAATCCAAGATGGGGTGACATGAGGGGCTCGGACCAGGTTTTGTTGCCCAGAATCCTTTGCAAACCTCAAAATTTGGCTAAAAAAACACATGTTCCTCACATTTCTGTGGCAGAAAGTTCTGGAATCTGAGAGGAGCCACAAATTTCCTTCCACCCAGCGTTCCCCCACGTCTCCCGATAAAAATGATACCTCACTTGTGTGGGTAGGCCTAGAGCCCGCGACAGGAAACGCTCCAAAGCGCAACGTGGACACATCCAAATTTTTGGAAGAAAACAGAGGTGTTTTTTGCGAAGTGCCTACCTGTAGATTTTGGCCTCTAGCTCAGCCGGCACCTAGGGAAACCTACCAAACCTGTGCATTTCTGAAAACTAGAGACCTAGGGAAATCCAAGGAGGGGTGACTTGCGGGACTCGGACCAGGTTCTGTTACCCAGAATCCTTTGCAAACCTCAAAATTTGGCTAAAAAAACACATGTTCCTCACATTTCTGTGGCAGAAAGTTCTGGAATCTGAGAGGAGCCACAAATTTCCTTCCACCCAGCGTTCCCCCACGTCTCCCGATAAAAATGATACCTCACTTGTGTGGGTAGGCCTAGCGCCCGCGACAGGAAACGCCCCTGCGCGCAACGTGGACACATCCAAATTTTTGGAAGAAAACAGAGGTGTTTTTTGCGAAGTGCCTACCTGTAGATTTTGGCCTCTAGCTCAGCCGGCACCTAGGGAAACCTACCAAACCTGTGCATTTCTGAAAACTAGAGACCTAGGGGAATCCAAGATGGGGTGACTTGGGTGCTCGGACCAGGTTCTGTTACCCAGAATCCTTTGCAAACCTCAAAATTTGGCTAAAAAAACACATGTTCCTCACATTTCTGTGGCAGAAAGTTCTGGAATCTGAGAGGAGCCACAAATTTCCTTCCCCCCAGCGTTCCCCCAAGTCTCCCGATAAAAATGATACCTCACTTGTGTGGGTAGGCCTAGCGCCCGCGACAGGAAACGCCCCAAAGCGCAACGTGGACACATCCAAATTTTTGGAAGAAAACAGAGGTGTTTTCTGCGAAGTGCCTACCTGTAGATTTTGGCCTCTAGCTCAGCCGCCACCTAGGGAAACCTACCAAACCTGTGCAATTCTGAAAACTAGAGACCTAGGGGAATCCAAGATGGGGTGACATGAGGGGCTCGGACCAGGTTCTGTTGCCCAGAATCCTTTGCAAACCTCAAAATTTGGCTAAAAAAACACAAGTTCCTCACATTTCTGTGGCAGAAAGTTCTGGAATCTAAGAGGAGACACAAATGTCCTTCCACCCAGTGTTCCCCCAAGTCTCCCGATAAAAATGATACCTCACTTGTGTGGGTAGGCCTAGCACCCTCGACAGGAAACGCCCCAAAGCGCAACGTGGCCACATCCAAATTTTTGGAAGAAAACAGAGGTGTTTTTTGCGAAGTGCCTACCTGTAGATTTTGGCCTCTAGCTCAGCCGGCACCTAGGGAAACCTACCAAACCTGTGCATTTCTGAAAACTAGAGACCTAGGGGAATCCAAGATGGGGTGACTTGCGGGGCTCGGACCAGGTTCTGTTACCCAGAATCCTTTGCAAACCTCAAAATTTGGCTAAAAAAACACATGTTCCTCACATTTCTGTGGCAGAAAGTTCTGGAATCTGAGAGGAGCCACAAACTTCCTTCCACCCAGCACTCCGCCAAGTCTCCCGATAAAAATGATACCTCACTTGTGTGGGTAGGCCTAGCGCCCGCGACAGGAAACGCCCCAAAGCGCAACGTGGACACATCCAAATTTTTGGAAGAAAACAGAGGTGTTTTCTGCGAAGTGCCTACCTGTAGATTTTGGCATCTAGCTCAGCCGCCACCTAGGGAAACCTACCAAACCTGTGCATTTCTGAAAACTAGAGACCTAGGGGATTCCAAGGAGGGGTGACTTGTGGGGCTCGGACCAGGTTCTGTTACCCAGAATCCTTTGCAAACCTCAAAATTTGGCTAAAAAAACACATGTTCCTCACATTTCTGTGGCAGAAAGTTCTGGAATCTGAGAGGAGCCACAAATTTCCTTCCACCCAGAGTTCCCCCAAGTCTCCCGATAAAAATGATACCTCACTTGTGTGGGTAGGCCTAGCGCCCGCGACAGGAGACGCCCCAAAGCGCAACGTGGACACATCCAAATTTTTGGAAGAAAACAGAGGTGTTTTCTGCGAAGTGCCTACCTGTAGATTTTGGCCTCTAGCTCAGCCGCCACCTAGGGAAACCTACCAAACCTGTGCAATTCTGAAAACTAGAGACCTAGGGGAATCGAAGATGGGGTGACATGAGGGGCTCGGACCAGGTTCTGTTGCCCAGAATCCTTTGCAAACCTCAAAATTTGGCTAAAAAAACACATGTTCCTCACATTTCTGTGGCAGAAAGTTCTGGAATCTGAGAGGAGCAACAAATTTCCTTCCACCCAGCGTTCCCCCAAGTCTCCCGATAAAAATGATACCTTACTTGTGTGGGTAGGCCTAGCGCCCGCGACAGGAAACGCCCCAAAGCGCAACGTGGACACATCCAAATTTTTGGAAGAAAACAGAGGTGTTTTTTGCGAAGTGCCTACCTGTAGATTTTGGCCTATAGCTCAGCCGGCACCTAGGGAAACCTACCAAAGCTGTGCATTTCTGAAAACTAGAGACCTAGGGGAATCCAAGGAGGGGTGACTTGCGGGGCTCGGACCAGGTTCTGTTACCCAGAATCCTTTGCAAACCTCAAAATTTGGCTAAAAAAACACATGTTCCTCACATTTCTGTGGCAGAAAGTTCTGGAATCTGAGAGGAGCCACAAATTTCCTTCCACCCAGCGTTCCCCCAAGTCTCCCGATAAAAATGATACCTCACTTGTGTGGGTAGGCCTAGCGCCCGCGACAGGAAACGCCCCAAAGCGCAACGTGGACACATCCAAATTTTTGGAAGAAAACAGAGGTGTTTTTTGCGAAGTGCCTACCTGTAGATTTTGGCCTCTAGCTCAGCCGGCACCTAGGGAAACCTACCAAACCTGTGCATTTCTGAAAACTAGAGACCTAGGGGAATCCAAGATGGGGTGACTTGCGGGGCTCGGACCAGGTTCTGTTACCCAGAATCCTTTGCAAACCTCAAAATTTGGCTAAAAAAACACATGTTCCTCACATTTCTGTGGCAGAAAGTTCTGGAATCTGAGAGGAGCCACAAATTTCCTTCCACCCAGCGTTCCGCCAAGTCTCCCGATAAAAATGATACCTCACTTGTGTGGGTAGGCCTAGCGCCCGCGACAGGAAACGCCCCAAAGCGCAACGTGGACACATCCAAATTTTTTGAAGAAAACAGAGGTGTTTTCTGCGGAGTGCCTACCTGTAGATTTTGGCCTCTAGCTCAGCCGCCACCTAGGGAAACCTACCAAACCTGTGCATTTCTGAAAACTAGAGACCTAGGGGAATCCAAGGAGGGGTGACTTGTGGGGCTCGGACCAGGTTCTGTTACCCAGAATCATTTGCAAACCTCAAAATTTGGCTAAAAAAACACATGTTCCTCACATTTCTGTGGCAGAAAGTTCTGGAATCTGAGAGGAGCCACAAATTTCCTTCCACCCAGCGTTCCCTCAAGTCTCCTGATAAAAATGATACCTCACTTGTGTGGGTAGGCCTAGCGCCCGCGACAGGAAACGCCCCAAAGCGCAACGTGGACACATCCAAATTTTTGGAAGAAAACAGAGGTGTTTTTTGCGAAGTGCCTACCTGTAGATTTTGGCCTCTAGCTCAGCCGGCACCTAGGGAAACCTACCAAACCTGTGCATTTCTGAAAACTAGAGACCTAGGGAAATCCAAGGAGGGGTGACTTGCGGGACTCAGACCAGGTTCTGTTACCCAGAATCCTTAGCAAACCTCAAAATGTGGCTAAAAAAACACATGTTCCTCACATTTCTGTGGTAGAAAGTTCTGGAATCTGACAGGAGCCACAAATTTCCTCCCACCCAGCGTTCCCCCAAGTCTCCCGATAAAAATGATACCTCACTTGTGTGGGTAGGCCTAGCGCCCGCGACAGGAAACGCCCCAAAGCGCAACGTGGACACATCCAAATTTTTGGAAGAAAACAGAGGTGTTTTCTGCGAAGTGCCTACCTGTAGATTTTGGCCTCTAGCTCAGCCGCCACCTAGGGAAACCTACCAAACCTGTGCATTTCTGAAAACTAGAGACCTAGGGGAATCCAAGGAGGGGTGACTTGTGGGGCTCGGACCAAGTTCTGTTACCCAGAATCCTTTGCTAACCTCAAAATTTGGCTAAAAAAACACATGTTCCT
The DNA here is from genome assembly GCF_031143425.1 of Pleurodeles waltl. Lineage (NCBI taxonomy): Eukaryota > Metazoa > Chordata > Amphibia > Caudata > Salamandridae > Pleurodeles > Pleurodeles waltl. The sequence goes on from NC_090437.1 coordinate 880,460,699, forward strand.
CACATTTCTGTGGCAGAAAGTTCTGGAATCTGAGAGGAGCCACAAATTTCCTTCCACCCAGCGTTCCCTCAAGTCTCCTGATAAAAATGATACCTCACTTGTGTGGGTAGGCCTAGCGCCCGCGACAGGAAACGCCCCAAAGCGCAACGTGGACACATCCAAATTTTTGGAAGAAAACAGAGGTGTTTTTTGCGAAGTGCCTACCTGTAGATTTTGGCCTCTAGCTCAGCCGGCACCTAGGGAAACCTACCAAACCTGTGCATTTCTGAAAACTAGAGACCTAGGGGAATCCAAGATGGGGTGACATGAGGGGCTCGGACCAGGTTCTGTTACCCAGAATCCTTTGCAAACCTCAAAATTTGGCTAAAAAAACAAATGTTCCTACACATTTCTGTGGCAGAAAGTTCTGGAATCTGAGAGGAGCCACAAATTTCCTTCCACCCAGCGTTCCGCCAAGTCTCCCGATAAAAATGATACCTCACTTGTGTGGGTAGGCCTAGCGCCCGCGACAGGAAACGCCCCAAAGCGCAACGTGGACACATCCAAATTTTTGGAAGAAAACAGAGGTGTTTTCTGCGAAGTGCCTACCTGTAGATTTTGGCCTCTAGCTCAGCCGCCACCTAGGGAAACCTACCAAACCTGTGCAATTCTGAAAACTAGAGACCTAGGAGAATCCAAGATGGGGTGACATGAGGGGCTCGGACCAGGTTCTGTTGCCCAGAATCCTTTGCAAACCTCAAAATTTGGCTAAAAAAACACATGTTCCTCACATTTCTGTGGCAGAAAGTTCTGGAATCTGAGAGGAGCCACAAATTTCCTTCCACCCAGCGTTCCCCCAAGTCTCCCGATAAAAATGATACCTCACTTGTGTGGGTAGGCCTAGCGCCCGCGACAGGAAACGCCCCAAAGCGCAACGTGAACACATCCAAATTTTTGGAAGAAAACAGAGGTGTTTTTTGCGAAGTGCCTACCTGTAGATTTTGGCCTCTAGCTCAGCCGGCACCTAGGGAAACCTACCAAAGCTGTGCATTTCTGAAAACTAGAGACCTAGGGGAATCCAAGGAGGGGTGACTTGTGGGGCTCGGACCAGGTTCTGTTACCCAGAATCCTTTGCAAACCTCAAAATTTGGCTAAAAAAACACATGTTCCTCACATTTCTGTGGCAGAAAGTTCTGGAATCTGAGAGGAGCCACAAATTTCCTTCCACCCAGCGTTCCCCCAAGTCTCCCGATAAAAATGATACCTCACTTGTGTGGGTAGGCCTAGCGCCCTCGACAGGAAACGCCCCAAAGCGCAACGTGGACACATCCAAATTTTTGGAAGAAAACAGAGGTGTTTTTTGCGAAGTGCCTACCTGTAGATTTTGGCCTCTAGCTCAGCCGGCACATAGGGAAACCTACCAAACCTGTGCATTTCTGAAAACTAGAGACCTAGGGGAATCCAAGGAGGGGTGACTTGCGGGGCTCGGACCAGGTTCTGTTGCCCAGATTCCTTTGCAAACCTCAAAATTTGGCTAAAAAAACACATGTTCCTCACATTTCTGTGGCAGAAAGTTCTGGAATCTAAGAGGAGCCACAAATGTCCTTCCACCCAGTGTTCCCCCAAGTCTCCCGATAAAAATGATACCTCACTTGTGTGGGTAGGCCTAGCGCCCGCAACAGGAAACGCCCCAAAGCGCAACGTGGACACATCCAAATTTTTGGAAGAAAACAGGTGTGTTTTTTGCGAAGTGCCTACCTGTAGATTTTGGCCTCTAGCTCAGCCGGCACCTAGGGAAACCAACCAAACCTGTGCATTTCTGAAAACTAGAGACCTAGGGGAATCCAAGATGGGGTGACTTGCGGGGCTCGGACCAGGTTCTGTTACCCAGAATCCTTTGCAAACCTCAACATTTGGCTAAAAAAACACATGTTCCTCACATTTCTGTGGCAGAAAGTTCTGGAATCAGAGAGGAGCCACAAATTTCCTTCCACCCAGCGTTCCGCCAAGTCTCCCGATAAAAATGATACCTCACTTGTGTGGGTAGGCCTAGCGCCCGCGACAGGAAATGCCCCAAAGCGCAACGTGGACACATCCAAATTTTTGGAAGAAAACAGAGGTTTTTTCTGCGAAGTGCCTACCTGTAGATTTTGGCCTCTAGCTCAGCCGCCACCTAGGGAAACCTACCACACCTGTGCAGTTCTGAAAACTAGAGACCTAGGGGAATCCAAGATGGGGTGACATGAGGGGCTCGGACCAGGTTCTGTTGCCCAGAATCCTTTGCAAACCTCAAAAGTTGGCTAAAAAAACACATGTTCCTCACATTTCTGTGGCAGAAAGTTCTGGAATCTGAGAGGAGCCACAAATTTCCTTCCACCCAGCGTTCCGCCAAGTCTCCCGATAAAAATGATACCTCACTTGTGTGGGTAGGCCTAGCGCCCGCGACAGGAAACGCCCCAAAGCGCAACGTGGACACATCCAAATTTTTTGAAGAAAACAGAGGTGTTTTCTGCGAAGTGCCTACCTGTAGATTTTGGCCTCTAGCTCAGCCGCCACCTAGGGAAACCTACCAAACCTGTGCATTTCTGAAAACTAGAGACCTAGGGGAATCCAAGGAGGGGTGACTTGTGGGGCTCGGACCAGGTTCTGTTACCCAGAATCCTTTGCAAACCTCAAAATGTGGCAAAAAAACACATGTTCCTCACATTTCTGTGGCAGAAAGTTCTGGAATCTGACAGGAGCCACAAATTTCCTTCCACCCAGCGTTCCCCCAAGTCTCCCGATAAAAATGATACCTCACTTGTGTGGGTAGGCCTAGCGCCCGCGACAGGAAACGCCCCAAAGCGCAACGTGGACACATCCAAATTTTTGGAAGAAAACAGAGGTGTTTTTTGCGAAGTGCCTACCTGTAGATTTTGGCCTCTAGCTCAGCCGGCACCTAGGGAAACCTACCAAAGCTGTGCATTTCTGAAAACTAGAGACCTAGGGGAATCCAAGGAGGGGTGACTTGTGGGGCTCGGACCAGGTTCTGTTACCCAGAATCCTTTGCAAACCTCAAAATTTGGCTAAAAAAACACATGTTCCTCACATTTCTGTGGCAGAAAGTTCTGGAATCTGAGAGGAGCCACAAATTTCCTTCCACCCAGCGTTCCCCCAAGTCTCCCGATAAAAATGATACCTCACTTGTGTGGGTAGGCCTAGCGCCCTCGACAGGAAACGCCCCAAAGCGCAACGTGGACACATCCAAATTTTTGGAAGAAAACAGAGGTGTTTTTTGCGAAGTGCCTACCTGTAGATTTTGGCCTCTAGCTCAGCCGGCACATAGGGAAACCTACCAAACCTGTGCATTTCTGAAAACTAGAGACCTAGGGGAATCCAAGATGGGGTGACATGAGGGGCTCGGACCAGGTTCTGTTGCCCAGAATCCTTTGCAAACCTCAAAATTTGGCTAAAAAAACACATGTTCCTCACATTTCTGTGGGAGAAAGTTCTGGAATCTGAGAGGAGCCACAAATTTCCTTCCACCCAGCGTTCCCCCAAGTCTCCCGATAAAAATTATACCTCACTTGTGTGGGTAGGCCTAGCGCCCTCGACAGGAAACGCCCCAAAGCGCAACGTGGACAATTCCAAATTTTTGGAAGAAAACAGAGGTGTTTTTTGCGAAGTGCCTACCTGTAGATTTTGGCCTCTAGCTCAGCCGGCACCTAGGGAAACCTACCAAACCTGTGCATTTCTGAAAACTAGAGATCTAGGGGAATCCAAGGAGGGGTGACTTGCGGGGCTCGGACCAGGTTCTGTTGCCCAGAATCCTTTGCAAACCTCAAAATTTGGCTAAAAAAACACATGTTCCTCACATTTCTGTGGCAGAAAGTTCTGGAATCTAAGAGGAGACACAAATGTCCTTCCACCCAGTGTTCCCCCAAGTCTCCCGATAAAAATGATACCTCACTTGTGTGGGTAGGCCTAGCACCCTCGACAGGAAACGCCCCAAAGCGCAACGTGGCCACATCCAAATTTTGGAAGAAAACAGAGGTGTTTTTTGCAAAGTGCCTACCTGTAGATTTTGGCCTCTAGCTCAGCTGGCACCTAGGGAAACCTACCAAACCTGTGCATTTCTGAAAACTAGAGACCTAGGGGAATCCAAGATGGGGTGACTTGCGGGGCTCGGACCAGGTTCTGTTACCCAGAATCCTTTGCAAACCTCAAAATTTGGCTAAAAAAACACATGTTCCTCACATTTCTGTGGCAGAAAGTTCTGGAATCTGAGAGGAGCCACAAACTTCCTTCCACCCAGCACTCCGCCAAGTCTCCCGATAAAAATGATACCTCACTTGTGTGGGTAGGCCTAGCGCCCGCGACAGGAAACGCCCCAAAGCGCAACGTGGACACATCCAAATTTTTGGAAGAAAACAGAGGTGTTTTCTGCGAAGTGCCTACCTGTAGATTTTGGCATCTAGCTCAGCCGCCACCTAGGGAAACCTACCAAACCTGTGCATTTCTGAAAACTAGAGACCTAGGGGATTCCAAGGAGGGGTGACTTGTGGGGCTCGGACCAGGTTCTGTTACCCAGAATCCTTTGCAAACCTCAAAATTTGGCTAAAAAAACACATGTTCCTCACATTTCTGTGGCAGAAAGTTCTGGAATCTGAGAGGAGCCACAAATTTCCTTCCACCCAGCGTTCCGCCAAGTCTCCCGATAAAAATGATACCTCACTTGTGTGGGTAGGCCTAGCGCGCGCGACAGGAGACGCCCCAAAGCGCAACGTGGACACATCCAAATTTTTGGAAGAAAACAGAGGTGTTTTCTGCGAAGTGCCTACCTGTAGATTTTGGCCTCTAGCTCAGCCGCCACCTAGGGAAACCTACCAAACCTGTGCATTTCTGAAAACTAGAGACCTAGGGGAATCCAAGGAGGGGGGACTTGTGGGGCTCAGACCAGGTTCTGTTACCCAGAATCCTTTGCAAACCTCAAAATTTGGCTAAAAAAACACATGTTCCTCACATTTCTTTGGCAGAAAGTTCTGGAATCTGAGAGGAGCCACAAATTTCCTTCCACCCAGCGTTCCCTCAAGTCTCCTGATAAAAATGATACCTCACTTGTGTGGGTAGGCCTAGCGCCCGCGACAGGAAACGCCCCAAAGCGCAACGTGGACACATCCAAATTTTTGGAAGAAAACAGAGGTGTTTTTTGCGAAGTGCCTACCTGTAGATTTTGGCCTCTAGCTCAGCCGGCACCTAGGGAAACCTACCAAACCTGTGCATTTCTGAAAACTAGAGACCTAGGGGAATCCAAGATGGGGTGACATGAGGGGCTCGGACCAGGTTCTGTTGCCCAGAATCCTTTGCAAACCTCAAAATTTGGCTAAAAAAACACATGTTCCTCACATTTCTGTGGCAGAAAGTTCTGGAATCTGAGAGGAGCCACAAATTTCCTTCCACCCAGCGTTCCCCCACGTCTCCCGATAAAAATGATACCTCACTTGTGTGGGTAGGCCTAGAGCCCGCGACAGGAAACGCCCCAAAGCGCAACGTGGACACATCCACATTTTTGGAAGAAAACAGAGGTGTTTTTTGCGAAGTGCCTACCTGTAGATTTTGGCCTCTAGCTCAGCCGGCACCTAGGGAAACCTACCAAACCTGTGCATTTCTGAAAACTAGAGACCTAGGGGAATCCAAGGAGGGGTGACTTGTGGGGCTCGGACCAAGTTCTGTTACCCAGAATCCTTTGCAAACCTCAAAATTTGGCTAAAAAAACACATGTTCCTCACATTTCTGTGGCAGAAAGTTCTGGAATCTGAGAGGAGCCACAAATTTCCTTCCACCCAGCGTTCCCTCAAGTCTCCTGATAAAAATGATACCTCACTTGTGTGGGTAGGCCTAGCGCCCGCGACAGGAAACGCCCCAAAGCGCAACGTGGACACATCCAAATTTTTGGAAGAAAACAGAGGTGTTTTTTGCGAAGTGCCTACCTGTTGATTTTGGCCTCTAGCTCAGCCGGCACCTAGGGAAACCTACCAAACCTGTGCATTTCTGAAAACTAGAGACCTAGAGGAATCCAAGATGGGGTGACATGAGGGGCTCGGACCAGGTTTTGTTGCCCAGAATCCTTTGCAAACCTCAAAATTTGGCTAAAAAAACACATGTTCCTCACATTTCTGTGGCAGAAAGTTCTGGAATCTGAGAGGAGCCACAAATTTCCTTCCACCCAGCGTTCCCCCACGTCTCCCGATAAAAATGATACCTCACTTGTGTGGGTAGGCCTAGAGCCCGCGACAGGAAACGCTCCAAAGCGCAACGTGGACACATCCAAATTTTTGGAAGAAAACAGAGGTGTTTTTTGCGAAGTGCCTACCTGTAGATTTTGGCCTCTAGCTCAGCCGGCACCTAGGGAAACCTACCAAACCTGTGCATTTCTGAAAACTAGAGACCTAGGGGAATCCAAGATGGGGTGACTTGCGGGGCTCGGACCAGGTTCTGTTACCCAGAATCCTTTGCAAACCTCAAAATTTGGCTAAAAAAACACATGTTCCTCACATTTCTGTGGCAGAAAGTTCTGGAATCTGAGAGGAGCCACAAACTTCCTTCCACCCAGCACTCCGCCAAGTCTCCCGATAAAAATGATACCTCACTTGTGTGGGTAGGCCTAGCGCCCGCGACAGGAAACGCCCCAAAGCGCAACGTGGACACATCCAAATTTTTGGAAGAAAACAGAGGTGTTTTCTGCGAAGTGCCTACCTGTAGATTTTGGCATCTAGCTCAGCCGCCACCTAGGGAAACCTACCAAACCTGTGCATTTCTGAAAACTAGAGACCTAGGGGATTCCAAGGAGGGGTGACTTGTGGGGCTCGGACCAGGTTCTGTTACCCAGAATCCTTTGCAAACCTCAAAATTTGGCTAAAAAAACACATGTTCCTCACATTTCTGTGGCAGAAAGTTCTGGAATCTGAGAGGAGCCACAAATTTCCTTCCACCCAGCGTTCCGCCAAGTCTCCCGATAAAAATGATACCTCACTTGTGTGGGTAGGCCTAGCGCGCGCGACAGGAGACGCCCCAAAGCGCAACGTGGACACATCCAAATTTTTGGAAGAAAACAGAGGTGTTTTCTGCGAAGTGCCTACCTGTAGATTTTGGCCTCTAGCTCAGCCGCCACCTAGGGAAACCTACCAAACCTGTGCATTTCTGAAAACTAGAGACCTAGGGGAATCCAAGGAGGGGGGACTTGTGGGGCTCAGACCAGGTTCTGTTACCCAGAATCCTTTGCAAACCTCAAAATTTGGCTAAAAAAACACATGTTCCTCACATTTCTTTGGCAGAAAGTTCTGGAATCTGAGAGGAGCCACAAATTTCCTTCCACCCAGCGTTCCCCCACGTCTCCCGATAAAAATGATACCTCACTTGTGTGGGTAGGCCTAGAGCCCGCGACAGGAAACGCCCCAAAGCGCAACGTGGACACATCCACATTTTTGGAAGAAAACAGAGGTGTTTTTTGCGAAGTGCCTACCTGTAGATTTTGGCCTCTAGCTCAGCCGGCACCTAGGGAAACCTACCAAACCTGTGCATTTCTGAAAACTAGAGACCTAGGGGAATCCAAGGAGGGGTGACTTGTGGGGCTCGGACCAAGTTCTGCTACCCAGAATCCTTTGCAAACCTCAAAATTTGGCTAAAAAAACACATGTTCCTCACATTTCTGTGGCAGAAAGTTCTGGAATCTGAGAGGAGCCACAAATTTCCTTCCACCCAGCGTTCCCTCAAGTCTCCTGATAAAAATGATACCTCACTTGTGTGGGTAGGCCTAGCGCCCGCGACAGGAAACGCCCCAAAGCGCAACGTGGACACATCCAAATTTTTGGAAGAAAACAGAGGTGTTTTTTGCGAAGTGCCTACCTGTTGATTTTGGCCTCTAGCTCAGCCGGCACCTAGGGAAACCTACCAAACCTGTGCATTTCTGAAAACTAGAGACCTAGAGGAATCCAAGATGGGGTGACATGAGGGGCTCGGACCAGGTTTTGTTGCCCAGAATCCTTTGCAAACCTCAAAATTTGGCTAAAAAAACACATGTTCCTCACATTTCTGTGGCAGAAAGTTCTGGAATCTGAGAGGAGCCACAAATTTCCTTCCACCCAGCGTTCCCCCACGTCTCCCGATAAAAATGATACCTCACTTGTGTGGGTAGGCCTAGAGCCCGCGACAGGAAACGCTCCAAAGCGCAACGTGGACACATCCAAATTTTTGGAAGAAAACAGAGGTGTTTTTTGCGAAGTGCCTACCTGTAGATTTTGGCCTCTAGCTCAGCCGGCACCTAGGGAAACCTACCAAACCTGTGCATTTCTGAAAACTAGAGACCTAGGGAAATCCAAGGAGGGGTGACTTGCGGGACTCGGACCAGGTTCTGTTACCCAGAATCCTTTGCAAACCTCAAAATTTGGCTAAAAAAACACATGTTCCTCACATTTCTGTGGCAGAAAGTTCTGGAATCTGAGAGGAGCCACAAATTTCCTTCCACCCAGCGTTCCCCCACGTCTCCCGATAAAAATGATACCTCACTTGTGTGGGTAGGCCTAGCGCCCGCGACAGGAAACGCCCCTGCGCGCAACGTGGACACATCCAAATTTTTGGAAGAAAACAGAGGTGTTTTTTGCGAAGTGCCTACCTGTAGATTTTGGCCTCTAGCTCAGCCGGCACCTAGGGAAACCTACCAAACCTGTGCATTTCTGAAAACTAGAGACCTAGGGGAATCCAAGATGGGGTGACTTGGGTGCTCGGACCAGGTTCTGTTACCCAGAATCCTTTGCAAACCTCAAAATTTGGCTAAAAAAACACATGTTCCTCACATTTCTGTGGCAGAAAGTTCTGGAATCTGAGAGGAGCCACAAATTTCCTTCCCCCCAGCGTTCCCCCAAGTCTCCCGATAAAAATGATACCTCACTTGTGTGGGTAGGCCTAGCGCCCGCGACAGGAAACGCCCCAAAGCGCAACGTGGACACATCCAAATTTTTGGAAGAAAACAGAGGTGTTTTCTGCGAAGTGCCTACCTGTAGATTTTGGCCTCTAGCTCAGCCGCCACCTAGGGAAACCTACCAAACCTGTGCAATTCTGAAAACTAGAGACCTAGGGGAATCCAAGATGGGGTGACATGAGGGGCTCGGACCAGGTTCTGTTGCCCAGAATCCTTTGCAAACCTCAAAATTTGGCTAAAAAAACACAAGTTCCTCACATTTCTGTGGCAGAAAGTTCTGGAATCTAAGAGGAGACACAAATGTCCTTCCACCCAGTGTTCCCCCAAGTCTCCCGATAAAAATGATACCTCACTTGTGTGGGTAGGCCTAGCACCCTCGACAGGAAACGCCCCAAAGCGCAACGTGGCCACATCCAAATTTTTGGAAGAAAACAGAGGTGTTTTTTGCGAAGTGCCTACCTGTAGATTTTGGCCTCTAGCTCAGCCGGCACCTAGGGAAACCTACCAAACCTGTGCATTTCTGAAAACTAGAGACCTAGGGGAATCCAAGATGGGGTGACTTGCGGGGCTCGGACCAGGTTCTGTTACCCAGAATCCTTTGCAAACCTCAAAATTTGGCTAAAAAAACACATGTTCCTCACATTTCTGTGGCAGAAAGTTCTGGAATCTGAGAGGAGCCACAAACTTCCTTCCACCCAGCACTCCGCCAAGTCTCCCGATAAAAATGATACCTCACTTGTGTGGGTAGGCCTAGCGCCCGCGACAGGAAACGCCCCAAAGCGCAACGTGGACACATCCAAATTTTTGGAAGAAAACAGAGGTGTTTTCTGCGAAGTGCCTACCTGTAGATTTTGGCATCTAGCTCAGCCGCCACCTAGGGAAACCTACCAAACCTGTGCATTTCTGAAAACTAGAGACCTAGGGGATTCCAAGGAGGGGTGACTTGTGGGGCTCGGACCAGGTTCTGTTACCCAGAATCCTTTGCAAACCTCAAAATTTGGCTAAAAAAACACATGTTCCTCACATTTCTGTGGCAGAAAGTTCTGGAATCTGAGAGGAGCCACAAATTTCCTTCCACCCAGAGTTCCCCCAAGTCTCCCGATAAAAATGATACCTCACTTGTGTGGGTAGGCCTAGCGCCCGCGACAGGAGACGCCCCAAAGCGCAACGTGGACACATCCAAATTTTTGGAAGAAAACAGAGGTGTTTTCTGCGAAGTGCCTACCTGTAGATTTTGGCCTCTAGCTCAGCCGCCACCTAGGGAAACCTACCAAACCTGTGCAATTCTGAAAACTAGAGACCTAGGGGAATCGAAGATGGGGTGACATGAGGGGCTCGGACCAGGTTCTGTTGCCCAGAATCCTTTGCAAACCTCAAAATTTGGCTAAAAAAACACATGTTCCTCACATTTCTGTGGCAGAAAGTTCTGGAATCTGAGAGGAGCAACAAATTTCCTTCCACCCAGCGTTCCCCCAAGTCTCCCGATAAAAATGATACCTTACTTGTGTGGGTAGGCCTAGCGCCCGCGACAGGAAACGCCCCAAAGCGCAACGTGGACACATCCAAATTTTTGGAAGAAAACAGAGGTGTTTTTTGCGAAGTGCCTACCTGTAGATTTTGGCCTATAGCTCAGCCGGCACCTAGGGAAACCTACCAAAGCTGTGCATTTCTGAAAACTAGAGACCTAGGGGAATCCAAGGAGGGGTGACTTGCGGGGCTCGGACCAGGTTCTGTTACCCAGAATCCTTTGCAAACCTCAAAATTTGGCTAAAAAAACACATGTTCCTCACATTTCTGTGGCAGAAAGTTCTGGAATCTGAGAGGAGCCACAAATTTCCTTCCACCCAGCGTTCCCCCAAGTCTCCCGATAAAAATGATACCTCACTTGTGTGGGTAGGCCTAGCGCCCGCGACAGGAAACGCCCCAAAGCGCAACGTGGACACATCCAAATTTTTGGAAGAAAACAGAGGTGTTTTTTGCGAAGTGCCTACCTGTAGATTTTGGCCTCTAGCTCAGCCGGCACCTAGGGAAACCTACCAAACCTGTGCATTTCTGAAAACTAGAGACCTAGGGGAATCCAAGATGGGGTGACTTGCGGGGCTCGGACCAGGTTCTGTTACCCAGAATCCTTTGCAAACCTCAAAATTTGGCTAAAAAAACACATGTTCCTCACATTTCTGTGGCAGAAAGTTCTGGAATCTGAGAGGAGCCACAAATTTCCTTCCACCCAGCGTTCCGCCAAGTCTCCCGATAAAAATGATACCTCACTTGTGTGGGTAGGCCTAGCGCCCGCGACAGGAAACGCCCCAAAGCGCAACGTGGACACATCCAAATTTTTTGAAGAAAACAGAGGTGTTTTCTGCGGAGTGCCTACCTGTAGATTTTGGCCTCTAGCTCAGCCGCCACCTAGGGAAACCTACCAAACCTGTGCATTTCTGAAAACTAGAGACCTAGGGGAATCCAAGGAGGGGTGACTTGTGGGGCTCGGACCAGGTTCTGTTACCCAGAATCATTTGCAAACCTCAAAATTTGGCTAAAAAAACACATGTTCCTCACATTTCTGTGGCAGAAAGTTCTGGAATCTGAGAGGAGCCACAAATTTCCTTCCACCCAGCGTTCCCTCAAGTCTCCTGATAAAAATGATACCTCACTTGTGTGGGTAGGCCTAGCGCCCGCGACAGGAAACGCCCCAAAGCGCAACGTGGACACATCCAAATTTTTGGAAGAAAACAGAGGTGTTTTTTGCGAAGTGCCTACCTGTAGATTTTGGCCTCTAGCTCAGCCGGCACCTAGGGAAACCTACCAAACCTGTGCATTTCTGAAAACTAGAGACCTAGGGAAATCCAAGGAGGGGTGACTTGCGGGACTCAGACCAGGTTCTGTTACCCAGAATCCTTAGCAAACCTCAAAATGTGGCTAAAAAAACACATGTTCCTCACATTTCTGTGGTAGAAAGTTCTGGAATCTGACAGGAGCCACAAATTTCCTCCCACCCAGCGTTCCCCCAAGTCTCCCGATAAAAATGATACCTCACTTGTGTGGGTAGGCCTAGCGCCCGCGACAGGAAACGCCCCAAAGCGCAACGTGGACACATCCAAATTTTTGGAAGAAAACAGAGGTGTTTTCTGCGAAGTGCCTACCTGTAGATTTTGGCCTCTAGCTCAGCCGCCACCTAGGGAAACCTACCAAACCTGTGCATTTCTGAAAACTAGAGACCTAGGGGAATCCAAGGAGGGGTGACTTGTGGGGCTCGGACCAAGTTCTGTTACCCAGAATCCTTTGCTAACCTCAAAATTTGGCTAAAAAAACACATGTTCCTCACATTTCTGTGGCAGAAAGTTCTGGAATCTGAGAGGAGCCACAAATTTCCTTCCACCCAGCGTTCCCTCAAGTCTCCTGATAAAAATGATACCTCACTTGTGTGGGTAGGCCTAGCGCCCGCGACAGGAAACGCCCCAAAGCGCAACGTGGACACATCCAAATTTTTGGAAGAAAACAGAGGTGTTTTTTGCGAAGTGCCTACCTGTAGATTTTGGCCTCTAGCTCAGCCGGCACCTAGGGAAACCTACCAAACCTGTGCATTTCTGAAAACTAGAGACCTAGGGGAATCCAAGATGGGGTGACATGAGGGGCTCGGACCAGGTTCTGTTACCCAGAATCCTTTGCAAACCTCAAAATTTGGCTAAAAAAACAAATGTTCCTACACATTTCTGTGGCAGAAAGTTCTGGAATCTGAGAGGAGCCACAAATTTCCTTCCACCCAGCGTTCCGCCAAGTCTCCCGATAAAAATGATACCTCACTTGTGTGGGTAGGCCTAGCGCCCGCGACAGGAAACGCCCCAAAGCGCAACGTGGACACATCCAAATTTTTGGAAGAAAACAGAGGTGTTTTCTGCGAAGTGCCTACCTGTAGATTTTGGCCTCTAGCTCAGCCGCCACCTAGGGAAACCTACCAAACCTGTGCAATTCTGAAAACTAGAGACCTAGGAGAATCCAAGATGGGGTGACATGAGGGGCTCGGACCAGGTTCTGTTGCCCAGAATCCTTTGCAAACCTCAAAATTTGGCTAAAAAAACACATGTTCCTCACATTTCTGTGGCAGAAAGTTCTGGAATCTGAGAGGAGCCACAAATTTCCTTCCACCCAGCGTTCCCCCAAGTCTCCCGATAAAAATGATACCTCACTTGTGTGGGTAGGCCTAGCGCCCGCGACAGGAAACGCCCCAAAGCGCAACGTGAACACATCCAAATTTTTGGAAGAAAACAGAGGTGTTTTTTGCGAAGTGCCTACCTGTAGATTTTGGCCTCTAGCTCAGCCGGCACCTAGGGAAACCTACCAAAGCTGTGCATTTCTGAAAACTAGAGACCTAGGGGAATCCAAGGAGGGGTGACTTGTGGGGCTCGGACCAGGTTCTGTTACCCAGAATCCTTTGCAAACCTCAAAATTTGGCTAAAAAAACACATGTTCCTCACATTTCTGTGGCAGAAAGTTCTGGAATCTGAGAGGAGCCACAAATTTCCTTCCACCCAGCGTTCCCCCAAGTCTCCCGATAAAAATGATACCTCACTTGTGTGGGTAGGCCTAGCGCCCTCGACAGGAAACGCCCCAAAGCGCAACGTGGACACATCCAAATTTTTGGAAGAAAACAGAGGTGTTTTTTGCGAAGTGCCTACCTGTAGATTTTGGCCTCTAGCTCAGCCGGCACATAGGGAAACCTACCAAACCTGTGCATTTCTGAAAACTAGAGACCTAGGGGAATCCAAGGAGGGGTGACTTGCGGGGCTCGGACCAGGTTCTGTTGCCCAGATTCCTTTGCAAACCTCAAAATTTGGCTAAAAAAACACATGTTCCTCACATTTCTGTGGCAGAAAGTTCTGGAATCTAAGAGGAGCCACAAATGTCCTTCCACCCAGTGTTCCCCCAAGTCTCCCGATAAAAATGATACCTCACTTGTGTGGGTAGGCCTAGCGCCCGCAACAGGAAACGCCCCAAAGCGCAACGTGGACACATCCAAATTTTTGGAAGAAAACAGGTGTGTTTTTTGCGAAGTGCCTACCTGTAGATTTTGGCCTCTAGCTCAGCCGGCACCTAGGGAAACCAACCAAACCTGTGCATTTCTGAAAACTAGAGACCTAGGGGAATCCAAGATGGGGTGACTTGCGGGGCTCGGACCAGGTTCTGTTACCCAGAATCCTTTGCAAACCTCAAAATTTGGCTAAAAAAACACATGTTCCTCACATTTCTGTGGCAGAAAGTTCTGGAATCAGAGAGGAGCCACAAATTTCCTTCCACCCAGCGTTCCGCCAAGTCTCCCGATAAAAATGATACCTCACTTGTGTGGGTAGGCCTAGCGCCCGCGACAGGAAATGCCCCAAAGCGCAACGTGGACACATCCAAATTTTTGGAAGAAAACAGAGGTTTTTTCTGCGAAGTGCCTACCTGTAGATTTTGGCCTCTAGCTCAGCCGCCACCTAGGGAAACCTACCACACCTGTGCAGTTCTGAAAACTAGAGACCTAGGGGAATCCAAGATGGGGTGACATGAGGGGCTCGGACCAGGTTCTGTTGCCCAGAATCCTTTGCAAACCTCAAAAGTTGGCTAAAAAAACACATGTTCCTCACATTTCTGTGGCAGAAAGTTCTGGAATCTGAGAGGAGCCACAAATTTCCTTCCACCCAGCGTTCCGCCAAGTCTCCCGATAAAAATGATACCTCACTTGTGTGGGTAGGCCTAGCGCCCGCGACAGGAAACGCCCCAAAGCGCAACGTGGACACATCCAAATTTTTTGAAGAAAACAGAGGTGTTTTCTGCGAAGTGCCTACCTGTAGATTTTGGCCTCTAGCTCAGCCGCCACCTAGGGAAACCTACCAAACCTGTGCATTTCTGAAAACTAGAGACCTAGGGGAATCCAAGGAGGGGTGACTTGTGGGGCTCGGACCAGGTTCTGTTACCCAGAATCCTTTGCAAACCTCAAAATGTGGCAAAAAAAACACATGTTCCTCACATTTCTGTGGCAGAAAGTTCTGGAATCTGACAGGAGCCACAAATTTCCTTCCACCCAGCGTTCCCCCAAGTCTCCCGATAAAAATGATACCTCACTTGTGTGGGTAGGCCTAGCGCCCGCGACAGGAAACGCCCCAAAGCGCAACGTGGACACATCCAAATTTTTGGAAGAAAACAGAGGTGTTTTTTGCGAAGTGCCTACCTGTAGATTTTGGCCTCTAGCTCAGCCGGCACATAGGGAAACCTACCAAACCTGTGCATTTCTGAAAACTAGAGACCTAGGGGAATCCAAGGAGGGGTCACTTGCGGGGCTCGGACCAGGTTCTGTTGCCCAGATTCCTTTGCAAACCTCAAAATTTGGCTAAAAAAACACATGTTCCTCACATTTCTGTGGCAGAAAGTTCTGGAATCTAAGAGGAGCCACAAATGTCCTTCCACCCAGTGTTCCCCCAAGTCTCCCGATAAAAATGATACCTCACTTGTGTGGGTAGGCCTAGCGCCCGCGACAGGAAACGCCCCAACGCGCAACGTGGACACATCCAAATTTTTGGAAGAAAACAGAGGTGTTTTTTGCGAAGTGCCTACCTGTAGATTTTGGCCTCTAGCTCAGCCGGCACCTAGGGAAACCTACCAAAGCTGTGCATTTCTGAAAACTAGAGACCTAGGGGAATCCAAGGAGGGGTGACTTGTGGGGCTCGGACCAGGTTCTGTTACCCAGAATCCTTTGCAAACCTCAAAATTTGGCTAAAAAAACACATGTTCCTCACATTTCTGTGGCAGAAAGTTCTGGAATCTGAGAGGAGCCACAAATTTCCTTCCACCCAGCGTTCCCCCAAGTCTCCCGATAAAAATGATACCTCACTTGTGTGGGTAGGCCTAGCGCCCTCGACAGGAAACGCCCCAAAGCGCAACGTGGACACATCCAAATTTTTGGAAGAAAACAGAGGTGTTTTTTGCGAAGTGCCTACCTGTAGATTTTGGCCTCTAGCTCAGCCGGCACATAGGGAAACCTACCAAACCTGTGCATTTCTGAAAACTAGAGACCTAGGGGAATCCAAGGAGGGGTGACTTGCGGGGCTCGGACCAGGTTCTGTTGCCCAGATTCCTTTGCAAACCTCAAAATTTGGCTAAAAAAACACATGTTCCTCACATTTCTGTGGCAGAAAGTTCTGGAATCTAAGAGGAGCCACAAATGTCCTTCCACCCAGTGTTCCCCCAAGTCTCCCGATAAAAATGATACCTCACTTGTGTGGGTAGGCCTAGCGCCCGCGACAGGAAACGCCCCAAAGCGCAACGTGGACACATCCAAATTTTTGGAAGAAAACAGGTGTGTTTTTTGCGAAGTGCCTACCTGTAGATTTTGGCCTCTAGCTCAGCCGGCACCTAGGGAAACCTACCAAACCTGTGCATTTCTGAAAACTAGAGACCTAGGGGAATCCAAGATGGGGTGACTTGCGGGGCTCGGACCAGGTTCTGTTACCCAGAATCCTTTGCAAACCTCAAAATTTGGCTAAAAAAACACATGTTCCTCACATTTCTGTGGCAGAAAGTTCTGGAATCAGAGAGGAGCCACAAATTTCCTTCCACCCAGAGTTCCGCCAAGTCTCCCGATAAAAATGATACCTCACTTGTGTGGGTAGGCCTAGCGCCCGCGACAGGAAATGCCCCAAAGCGCAACGTGGACACATCCAAATTTTTGGAAGAAAACAGAGGTTTTTTCTGCGAAGTGCCTACCTGTAGATTTTGGCCTCTAGCTCAGCCGCCACCTAGGGAAACCTACCACACCTGTGCAGTTCTGAAAACTAGAGACCTAGGGGAATCCAAGATGGGGTGACATGAGGGGCTCGGACCAGGTTCTGTTGCCCAGAATCCTTTGCAAACCTCAAAATTTGGCAAAAAAACACATGTTCCTCACATTTCTGTGGCAGAAAGTTCTGGAATCTGAGAGGAGCCACAAATTTCCTTCCACCCAGCGTTCCGCCAAGTCTCCCGATAAAAATGATACCTCACTTGTGTGGGTAGGCCTAGCGCCCGCGACAGGAAACGCCCCAAAGCGCAACGTGGACACATCCAAATTTTTTGAAGAAAACAGAGGTGTTTTCTGCGAAGTGCCTACCTGTAGATTTTGGCCTCTAGCTCAGCCGCCACCTAGGGAAACCTACCAAACCTGTGCATTTCTGAAAACTAGAGACCTAGGGGAATCCAAGGAGGGGTGACTTGTGGGACTCGGACCAGGTTCTGTTACCCAGAATCCTTTGCAAACCTCAAAATGTGGCAAAAAAACACATGTTCCTCACATTTCTGTGGCAGAAAGTTCTGGAATCTGAGAGGAGCCACAAATTTCCTTCCACCCAGCGTTCCCCCAAGTCTCCCGATAAAAATGATACCTCACTTGTGTGGGTAGGCCTAGCGCCCGCGACAGGAAACGCCCCAAAGCGCAACGTGGACACATCCAAATTTTTGGAAGAAAACAGAGGTGTTTTTTGCGAAGTGCCTACCTGTAGATTTTGGCCTCTAGCTCAGCCGGCACATAGGGAAACCTACCAAACCTGTGCATTTCTGAAAACTAGAGACCTAGGGGAATCCAAGGAGGGGTGACTTGCGGGGCTCGGACCAGGTTCTGTTGCCCAGATTCCTTTGCAAACCTCAAAATTTGGCTAAAAAAACACATGTTCCTCACATTTCTGTGGCAGAAAGTTCTGTATTCTAAGAGGAGCCACAAATGTCCTTCCACCCAGTGTTCCCCCAAGTCTCCCGATAAAAATGATACCTCACTTGTGTGGGTAGGCCTAGCGCCCGCGACAGGAAACGCCCCAAAGCGCAACGTGGACAATTCCAAATGTTTGGAAGAAAACAGAGGTGTTTTTTGCGAAGTGCCTACCTGTAGATTTTGGCCTCTAGCTCAGCCGGCACCTAGGGAAACCTACCAAACCTGTGCATTTCTGAAAACTAGATATCTAGGGGAATCCAAGGAGGGGTGACTTGCGGGGCTCGGACCAGGTTCTGTTGCCCAGAATCCTTTGCAAACCTCAAAATTTGGCTAAAAAAACACAAGTTCCTCACATTTCTGTGGCAGAAAGTTCTGGAATCTGAGAGGAGCCACAAATTTCCTTCCACCCAGCGTTCCCCCAAGTCTCCCGATAAAAATGATACCTCACTTGTGTGGGTAGGCCTAGCGCCCGCGACAGGAAACGCCCCAAAGCGCAACGTGGACACATCCAAATTTTTGGAAGAAAACAGAGGTGTTTTCTGCGAAGTGCCTACCTGTAGATTTTGGCCTCTAGCTCAGCAGCCACCTAGGGAAACCTACCAAACCTGTGCAATTCTGAAAACTAGAGACCTAGGGGAATCCAAGATGGGGTGACATGAGGGGCTCGGACCAGGTTCTGTTGCCCAGAATCCTTTGCAAACCTCAAAATTTGGCTAAAAAAACACATGTTCCTCACATTTCTGTGGCAGAAAGTTCTGGAATCTGAGAGGAGCCACAAATTTCCTTCCACCCAGCGTTCCCTCAAGTCTCCTGATAAAAATGATACCTCACTTGTGTGGGTAGACCTAGCGCCCGCGACAGGAAACGCCCCAAAGCGCAACGTGGACACATCCAAATTTTTGGAAGAAAACAGAGGTGTTTTTTGCGAAGTGCCTACCTGTAGATTTTGGCCTCTAGCTCAGCCGGCACCTAGGGAAACCTACCAAACCTGTGCATTTCTGAAAACTAGAGACCTAGGGAAATCCAAGGAGGGGTGACTTGCGGGACTCAGACCAGGTTCTGTTACCCAGAATCCTTAGCAAACCTCAAAATTTGGCTAAAAAAACACATGTTCCTCACATTTCTGTGGTAGAAAGTTCTGGAATCTGAGAGGAGCCACAAATTTCCTCCCACCCAGCGTTCCCCCAAGTCTCCCGATAAAAATGATACCTCACTTGTGTGGGTAGACCTAGAGCCCGCGACAGGAAACGCCCCAAAGCGCAACGTGGACACATCCAAATTTTTGGAAGAAAACAGAGGTGTTTTCTGCGAAGTGCCTACCTGTAGATTTTGGCCTCTAGCTCAGCCGCCACCTAGGGAAACCTACCAAACCTGTGCATTTCTGAAAACTAGAGACCTAGGGGAATCCAAGGAGGGGTGACTTGTGGGGCTCGGACCAAGTTCTGTTACCCAGAATCCTTTGCTAACCTCAAAATTTGGCTAAAAAAACACATGTTCCTCACATTTCTGTGGCAGAAAGTTCTGGAATCTGAGAGGAGCCACAAATTTCCTTCCACCCAGCGTTCCCTCAAGTCTCCTGATAAAAATGATACCTCACTTGTGTGGGTAGGCCTAGCGCCCGCGACAGGAAACGCCCCAAAGCGCAACGTGGACACATCCACATTTTTGGAAGAAAACAGGTGTGTTTTTTGCGAAGTGCCTACCTGTAGATTTTGGCCTCTAGCTCAGCCGGCACCTAGGGAAACCTACCAAACCTGTGCATTTCTGAAAACTAGAGACCTAGGGGAATCCAAGATGGGGTGACTTGGGTGCTCGGACCAGGTTCTGTTACCCAGAATCCTTTGCAAACCTCAAAATTTGGCTAAAAAAACACATGTTCCTCACATTTCTGTGGCAGAAAGTTCTGGAATCTGAGAGGAGCCACAAATTTCCTTCCACCCAGCGTTCCCCCAAGTCTCCCGATAAAAATGATACCTCACTTGTGTGGGTAGGCCTAGCGCCCGCGACAGGAAACGCCCCAAAGCGCAACGTGGACACATCCAAATTTTTGGAAGAAAACAGAAGTGTTTTCTGCGAAGTGCCTACCTGTAGATTTTGGCCTCTAGCTCAGCCGCCACCTAGGGAAACCTACCAAACCTGTGCAATTCTGAAAACTAGAGACCTAGGGGAATCCAAGATGGGGTGACATGAGGGGCTCGGACCAGGTTCTGTTGCCCAGAATCCTTTGCAAACCTCAAAATTTGGCTAAAAAAACACATGTTCCTTACATTTCTGTGGCAGAAAGTTCTGGAATCTGAGAGGAGCCACAAATTTCCTTCCACCCAGCGTTCCCCCAAGTCTCCCGATAAAAATGATACCTCACTTGTGTGGGTAGGCCTAGCGCCCGCGACAGGAAACGCCCCAAAGCGCAACGTGGACACATCCAAATTTTTGGAAGAAAACAGAGGTGTTTTTTGCGAAGTGCCTACCTGTAGATTTTGGCCTCTAGCTCAGCCGGCACCTAGGGAAACCTACCAAAGCTGTGCATTTCTGAAAACTAGAGACCTAGGGGAATCCAAGGAGGGGTGACTTGCGGGGCTCGGACCAGGTTCTGTTACCCAGAATCCTTTGCAAACCTCAAAATTTGGCTCAAAAAACACATGTTCCTCACATTTCTGTGGCAGAAAGTTCTGGAATCTGAGAGGAGCCACAAATTTCCTTCCACCTAGCGTTCCCCCAAGTCTCCCGATAAAAATGATACCTCACTTGTGTGGGTAGGCCTAGCGCCCGCGACAGGAAACGCCCCAAAGCGCAACGTGGACACATCCAAATTTTTGGAAGAAAACAGAGGTGTTTTCTGCGAAGTGCCTACCTGTAGATTTTGGCCTCTAGCTCAGCCGCCACCTAGGGAAACCTACCAAACCTGTGCATTTCTGAAAACTAGAGACCTAGGGGAATCCAAGGAGGGGTGACTTGTGGGGCTCGGACCAGGTTCTGTTACCCAGAATCCTTTGCAAACCTCAAAATTTGGCTAAAAAAACACATGTTCCTCACATTTCTGTGGCAGAAAGTTCTGGAATCTGAGAGGAGCCACAAATTTCCTTCCACCCAGCGTTCCCTCAAGTCTCCTGATAAAAATGATACCTCACTTGTGTGGGTAGGCCTAGCGCCCGCGACAGGAAACGCCCCAAAGCGCAACGTGGACACATCCAAATTTTTGGAAGAAAACAGAGGTGTTTTTTGCGAAGTGCCTACCTGTAGATTTTGGCCTCTAGCTCAGCCGGCACCTAGGGAAACCTACCAAACCTGTGCATTTCTGAAAACTAGAGACCTAGGGAAATCCAAGGAGGGGTGACTTGCGGGACTCAGACCAGGTTCTGTTACCCAGAATCCTTAGCAAACCTCAAAATTTGGCTAAAAAAACACATGTTCCTCACATTTCTGTGGTAGAAAGTTCTGGAATCTGAGAGGAGCCACAAATTTCCTCCCACCCAGCGTTCCCCCATGTCTCCCGATAAAAATGATACCTCACTTGTGTGGGTAGGCCTAGAGCCCGCGACAGGAAACGCTCCAAAGCGCAACGTGGACACATCCAAATTTTTGGAAGAAAACAGAGGTGTTTTTTGCGAAGTGCCTACCTGTAGATTTTGGCCTCTAGCTCAGCCGGCACCTAGGGAAACCTACCAAACCTGTGCATTTCTGAAAACTAGAGACCTAGGGAAATCCAAGGAGGGGTGACTTGCGGGACTCGGACCAGGTTCTGTTACCCAGAATCCTTTGCAAACCTCAAAATTTGGCTAAAAAAACACATGTTCCTCACATTTCTGTGGCAGAAAGTTCTGGAATCTGAGAGGAGCCACAAATTTCCTTCCACCCAGCGTTCCCCCACGTCTCCCGATAAAAATGATACCTCACTTGTGTGGGTAGGCCTAGCGCCCGCGACAGGAAACGCCCCTGCGCGCAACGTGGACACATCCAAATTTTTGGAAGAAAACAGAGGTGTTTTTTGCGAAGTGCCTACCTGTAGATTTTGGCCTCTAGCTCAGCCGGCACCTAGGGAAACCTACCAAACCTGTGCATTTCTGAAAACTAGAGACCTAGGGGAATCCAAGATGGGGTGACTTGGGTGCTCGGACCAGGTTCTGTTACCCAGAATCCTTTGCAAACCTCAAAATTTGGCTAAAAAAACACATGTTCCTCACATTTCTGTGGCAGAAAGTTCTGGAATCTGAGAGGAGCCACAAATTTCCTTCCCCCCAGCGTTCCCCCAAGTCTCCCGATAAAAATGATACCTCACTTGTGTGGGTAGGCCTAGCGCCCGCGACAGGAAACGCCCCAAAGCGCAACGTGGACACATCCACATTTTTGGAAGAAAACAGAGGTGTTTTCTGCGAAGTGCCTACCTGTAGATTTTGGCCTCTAGCTCAGCCGCCACCTAGGGAAACCTACCAAACCTGTGCAATTCTGAAAACTAGAGACCTAGGGGAATCCAAGATGGGGTGACATGAGGGGCTCGGACCAGGTTCTGTTGCCCAGAATCCTTTGCAAACCTCAAAATTTGGCTAAAAAAACACATGTTCCTCACATTTCTGTGGCAGAAAGTTCTGGAATCTGAGAGGAGCCACAAATTTCCTTCCACCCAGCGTTCCCCCAAGTCTCCCGATAAAAATTATACCTCACTTGTGTGGGTAGGCCTAGCGCCCTCGACAGGAAACGGCCCAAAGCGCAACGTGGACAATTCCAAATGTTTGGAAGAAAACAGAGGTGTTTTTTGCGAAGTGCCTACCTGTAGATTTTGGCCTCTAGCTCAGCCGGCACCTAGGGAAACCTACCAAACCTGTGCATTTCTGAAAACTAGATATCTAGGGGAATCCAAGGAGGGGTGACTTGCGGGGCTCGGACCAGGTTCTGTTGCCCAGAATCCTTTGCAAACCTCAAAATTTGGCTAAAAAAACACAAGTTCCTCACATTTCTGTGGCAGAAAGTTCTGGAATCTAAGAGGAGACACAAATGTCCTTCCACCCAGTGTTCCCCCAAGTCTCCCGATAAAAATGATACCTCACTTGTGTGGGTAGGCCTAGCACCCTCGACAGGAAACGCCCCAAAGCGCAACGTGGCCACATCCAAATTTTTGGAAGAAAACAGAGGTGTTTTTTGCGAAGTGCCTACCTGTAGATTTTGGCCTCTAGCTCAGCCGGCACCTAGGGAAACCTACCAAACCTGTGCATTTCTGAAAACTAGAGACCTAGGGGAATCCAAGATGGGGTGACTTGCGGGGCTCGGACCAGGTTCTGTTACCCAGAATCCTTTGCAAACCTCAAAATTTGGCTAAAAAAACACATGTTCCTCACATTTCTGTGGCAGAAAGTTCTGGAATCTGAGAGGAGCCACAAACTTCCTTCCACCCAGCACTCCGCCAAGTCTCCCGATAAAAATGATACCTCACTTGTGTGGGTAGGCCTAGCGCCCGCGACAGGAAACGCCCCAAAGCGCAACGTGGACACATCCAAATTTTTGGAAGAAAACAGAGGTGTTTTCTGCGAAGTGCCTACCTGTAGATTTTGGCATCTAGCTCAGCCGCCACCTAGGGAAACCTACCAAACCTGTGCATTTCTGAAAACTAGAGACCTAGGGGATTCCAAGGAGGGGTGACTTGTGGGGCTCGGACCAGGTTCTGTTACCCAGAATCCTTTGCATACCTCAAAATTTGGCTAAAAAAACACATGTTCCTCACATTTCTGTGGCAGAAAGTTCTGGAATCTGAGAGGAGCCACAAATTTCCTTCCACCCAGAGTTCCCCCAAGTCTCCCGATAAAAATGATACCTCACTTGTGTGGGTAGGCCTAGCGCCCGCGACAGGAGACGCCCCAAAGCGCAACGTGGACACATCCAAATTTTTGGAAGAAAACAGAGGTGTTTTCTGCGAAGTGCCTACCTGTAGATTTTGGCCTCTAGCTCAGCCGCCACCTAGGGAAACCTACCAAACCTGTGCAATTCTGAAAACTAGAGACCTAGGGGAATCCAAGATGGGGTGACATGAGGGGCTCGGACCAGGTTCTGTTGCCCAGAATCCTTTGCAAACCTCAAAATTTGGCTAAAAAAACACATGTTCCTCACATTTCTGTGGCAGAAAGTTCTGGAATCTGAGAGGAGCAACAAATTTCCTTCCACCCAGCGTTCCCCAAGTCTCCCGATAAAAATGATACCTTACTTGTGTGGGTAGGCCTAGCGCCCGCGACAGGAAACGCCCCAAAGCGCAACGTGGACACATCCAAATTTTTGGAAGAAAACAGAGGTGTTTTTTGCGAAGTGCCTACCTGTAGATTTTGGCCTATAGCTCAGCCGGCACCTAGGGAAACCTACCAAAGCTGTGCATTTCTGAAAACTAGAGACCTAGGGGAATCCAAGGAGGGGTGACTTGCGGGGCTCGGACCAGGTTCTGTTACCCAGAATCCTTTGCAAACCTCAAAATTTGGCTAAAAAAACACATGTTCCTCACATTTCTGTTGCAGAAAGTTCTGGAATCTGAGAGGAGCCACAAATTTCCTTCCACCCAGCGTTCCCCCAAGTCTCCCGATAAAAATGATACCTCACTTGTGTGGGTAGGCCTAGCGCCCGCGACAGGAAACGCCCCAAAGCGCAACGTGGACACATCCAAATTTTTGGAAGAAAACAGAGGTGTTTTTTGCGAAGTGCCTACCTGTAGATTTTGGCCTCTAGCTCAGCCGGCACCTAGGGAAACCTACCAAACCTGTGCATTTCTGAAAACTAGAGACCTAGGGGAATCCAAGATGGGGTGACTTGCGGGGCTCGGACCAGGTTCTGTTACCCAGAATCATTTGCAAACCTCAAAATTTGGCTAAAAAAACACATGTTCCTCACATTTCTGTGGCAGAAAGTTCTGGAATCTGAGAGGAGCCACAAATTTCCTTCCACCCAGCGTTCCCTCAAGTCTCCTGATAAAAATGATACCTCACTTGTGTGGGTAGGCCTAGCGCCCGCGACAGGAAACGCCCCAAAGCGCAACGTGGACACATCCAAATTTTTGGAAGAAAACAGAGGTGTTTTTTGCGAAGTGCCTACCTGTAGATTTTGGCCTCTAGCTCAGCCGGCACCTAGGGAAACCTACCAAACCTGTGCATTTCTGAAAACTAGAGACCTAGGGAAATCCAAGGAGGGGTGACTTGCGGGACTCAGACCAGGTTCTGTTACCCAGAATCCTTAGCAAACCTCAAAATGTGGCTAAAAAAACACATGTTCCTCACATTTCTGTGGTAGAAAGTTCTGGAATCTGACAGGAGCCACAAATTTCCTCCCACCCAGCGTTCCCCCAAGTCTCCCGATAAAAATGATACCTCACTTGTGTGGGTAGGCCTAGCGCCCGCGACAGGAAACGCCCCAAAGCGCAACGTGGACACATCCAAATTTTTGGAAGAAAACAGAGGTGTTTTCTGCGAAGTGCCTACCTGTAGATTTTGGCCTCTAGCTCAGCCGCCACCTAGGGAAACCTACCAAACCTGTGCATTTCTGAAAACTAGAGACCTAGGGGAATCCAAGGAGGGGTGACTTGTGGGGCTCGGACCAAGTTCTGTTACCCAGAATCCTTTGCTAACCTCAAAATTTGGCTAAAAAAACACATGTTCCTCACATTTCTGTGGCAGAAAGTTCTGGAATCTGAGAGGAGCCACAAATTTCCTTCCACCCAGCGTTCCCTCAAGTCTCCTGATAAAAATGATACCTCACTTGTGTGGGTAGGCCTAGCGCCCGCGACAGGAAACGCCCCAAAGCGCAACGTGGACACATCCAAATTTTTGGAAGAAAACAGAGGTGTTTTTTGCGAAGTGCCTACCTGTAGATTTTGGCCTCTAGCTCAGCCGGCACCTAGGGAAACCTACCAAACCTGTGCATTTCTGAAAACTAGAGACCTAGGGGAATCCAAGATGGGGTGACATGAGGGGCTCGGACCAGGTTCTGTTACCCAGAATCCTTTGCAAACCTCAAAATTTGGCTAAAAAAACAAATGTTCCTACACATTTCTGTGGCAGAAAGTTCTGGAATCTGAGAGGAGCCACAAATTTCCTTCCACCCAGCGTTCCGCCAAGTCTCCCGATAAAAATGATACCTCACTTGTGTGGGTAGGCCTAGCGCCCGCGACAGGAAACGCCCCAAAGCGCAACGTGGACACATCCAAATTTTTGGAAGAAAACAGAGGTGTTTTCTGCGAAGTGCCTACCTGTAGATTTTGGCCTCTAGCTCAGCCGCCACCTAGGGAAACCTACCAAACCTGTGCAATTCTGAAAACTAGAGACCTAGGGGAATCCAAGATGGGGTGACATGAGGGGCTCGGACCAGGTTCTGTTGCCCAGAATCCTTTGCAAACCTCAAAATTTGGCAAAAAAACACATGTTCCTCACATTTCTGTGGCAGAAAGTTCTGGAATCTGAGAGGAGCCACAAATTTCCTTCCACCCAGCGTTCCGCCAAGTCTCCCGATAAAAATGATACCTCACTTGTGTGGGTAGGCCTAGCGCCCGCGACAGGAAACGCCCCAAAGCGCAACGTGGACACATCCAAATTTTTTGAAGAAAACAGAGGTGTTTTCTGCGAAGTGCCTACCTGTAGATTTTGGCCTCTAGCTCAGCCGCCACCTAGGGAAACCTACCAAACCTGTGCATTTCTGAAAACTAGAGACCTAGGGGAATCCAAGGAGGGGTGACTTGTGGGGCTCGGACCAGGTTCTGTTACCCAGAATCCTTTGCAAACCTCAAAATGTGGCAAAAAAACACATGTTCCTCACATTTCTGTGGCAGAAAGTTCTGGAATCTGAGAGGAGCCACAAATTTCCTTCCACCCAGCGTTCCCCCAAGTCTCCCGATAAAAATGATACCTCACTTGTGTGGGTAGGCCTAGCGCCCGCGACAGGAAACGCCCCAAAGCGCAACGTGGACACATCCAAATTTTTGGAAGAAAACAGAGGTGTTTTTTGCGAAGTGCCTACCTGTAGATTTTGGCCTCTAGCTCAGCCGGCACATAGGGAAACCTACCAAACCTGTGCATTTCTGAAAACTAGAGACCTAGGGGAATCCAAGGAGGGGTGACTTGCGGGGCTCGGACCAGGTTCTGTTGCCCAGATTCCTTTGCAAACCTCAAAATTTGGCTAAAAAAACACATGTTCCTCACATTTCTGTGGCAGAAAGTTCTGTAATCTAAGAGGAGCCACAAATGTCCTTCCACCCAGTGTTCCCCCAAGTCTCCCGATAAAAATGATACCTCACTTGTGTGGGTAGGCCTAGCGCCCGCGACAGGAAACGCCCCAAAGCACAACGTGGACAATTCCAAATGTTTGGAAGAAAACAGAGGTGTTTTTTGCGAAGTGCCTACCTGTAGATTTTGGCCTCTAGCTCAGCCGGCACCTAGGGAAACCTACCAAACCTGTGCATTTCTGAAAACTAGATATCTAGGGGAATCCAAGGAGGGGTGACTTGCGGGGCTCGGACCAGGTTCTGTTGCCCAGAATCCTTTGCAAACCTCAAAATTTGGCTAAAAAAACACAAGTTCCTCACATTTCTGTGGCAGAAAGTTCTGGAATCTGAGAGGAGCCACAAATTTCCTTCCACCCAGCGTTCCCCCAAGTCTCCCGATAAAAATGATACCTCACTTGTGTGGGTAGGCCTAGCTCCCGCGACAGGAAACGCCCCAAAGCGCAACGTGGACACATCCAAATTTTTGGAAGAAAACAGAGGTGTTTTCTGCGAAGTGCCTACCTGTAGATTTTGGCCTCTAGCTCAGCAGCCACCTAGGGAAACCTACCAAACCTGTGCAATTCTGAAAACTAGAGACCTAGGGGAATCCAAGATGGGGTGACATGAGGGGCTCGGACCAGGTTCTGTTGCCCAGAATCCTTTGCAAACCTCAAAATTTGGCTAAAAAAACACATGTTCCTCACATTTCTGTGGCAGAAAGTTCTGGAATCTGAGAGGAGCCACAAATTTCCTTCCACCCAGCGTTCCCTCAAGTCTCCTGATAAAAATGATACCTCACTTGTGTGGGTAGGCCTAGCGCCCGCGACAGGAAACGCCCCAAAGCGCAACGTGGACACATCCAAATTTTTGGAAGAAAACAGAGGTGTTTTTTGCGAAGTGCCTACCTGTAGATTTTGGCCTCTAGCTCAGCCGGCACCTAGGGAAACCTACCAAACCTGTGCATTTCTGAAAACTAGAGACCTAGGGAAATCCAAGGAGGGGTGACTTGCGGGACTCAGACCAGGTTCTGTTACCCAGAATCCTTAGCAAACCTCAAAATTTGGCTAAAAAAACACATGTTCCTCACATTTCTGTGGTAGAAAGTTCTGGAATCTGAGAGGAGCCACAAATTTCCTCCCACCCAGCGTTCCCCCAAGTCTCCCGATAAAAATGATACCTCACTTGTGTGGGTAGACCTAGAGCCCGCGACAGGAAACGCCCCAAAGCGCAACGTGGACACATCCACATTTTTGGAAGAAAACAGAGGTGTTTTCTGCGAAGTGCCTACCTGTAGATTTTGGCCTCTAGCTCAGCCGCCACCTAGGGAAACCTACCAAACCTGTGCATTTCTGAAAACTAGAGACCTAGGGGAATCCAAGGAGGGGTGACTTGTGGGGCTCGGACCAAGTTCTGTTACCTAGAATCCTTTGCTAACCTCAAAATTTGGCTAAAAAAACACATGTTCCTCACATTTCTGTGGCAGAAAGTTCTGGAATCTGAGAGGAGCCACAAATTTCCTTCCACCCAGCGTTCCCTCAAGTCTCCTGATAAAAATGATACCTCACTTGTGTGGGTAGGCCTAGCGCCCGCGACAGGAAACGCCCCAAAGCGCAACGTGGACACATCCACATTTTTGGAAGAAAACAGGTGTGTTTTTTGCGAAGTGCCTACCTGTAGATTTTGGCCTCTAGCTCAGCCGGCACCTAGGGAAACCTACCAAACCTGTGCATTTCTGAAAACTAGAGACCTAGGGGAATCCAAGATGGGGTGACTTGGGTGCTCGGACCAGGTTCTGTTACCCAGAATCCTTTGCAAACCTCAAAATTTGGCTAAAAAAACACATGTTCCTCACATTTCTGTGGCAGAAAGTTCTGGAATCTGAAAGGAGCCACAAATTTCCTTCCACCCAGCGTTCCCCCAAGTCTCCCGATAAAAATGATACCTCACTTGTGTGGGTAGGCCTAGCGCCCGCGACAGGAAACGCCCCAAAGCGCAACGTGGACACATCCAAATTTTTGGAAGAAAACAGAAGTGTTTTCTGCGAAGTGCCTACCTGTAGATTTTGGCCTCTAGCTCAGCCGCCACCTAGGGAAACCTACCAAACCTGTGCAATTCTGAAAACTAGAGACCTAGGGGAATCCAAGATGGGGTGACATGAGGGGCTCGGACCAGGTTCTGTTGCCCAGAATCCTTTGCAAACCTCAAAATTTGGCTAAAAAAACACATGTTCCTTACATTTCTGTGGCAGAAAGTTCTGGAATCTGAGAGGAGCCACAAATTTCCTTCCACCCAGCGTTCCCCCAAGTCTCCCGATAAAAATGATACCTCACTTGTGTGGGTAGGCCTAGCGCCCGCGACAGGAAACGCCCCAAAGCGCAACGTGGACACATCCAAATTTTTGGAAGAAAACAGAGGTGTTTTTTGCGAAGTGCCTACCTGTAGATTTTGGCCTCTAGCTCAGCCGGCACCTAGGGAAACCTACCAAAGCTGTGCATTTCTGAAAACTAGAGACCTAGGGGAATCCAAGGAGGGGTGACTTGCGGGGCTCGGACCAGGTTCTGTTACCCAGAATCCTTTGCAAACCTCAAAATTTGGCTCAAAAAACACATGTTCCTCACATTTCTGTGGCAGAAAGTTCTGGAATCTGAGAGGAGCCACAAATTTCCTTCCACCTAGCGTTCCCCCAAGTCTCCCGATAAAAATGATACCTCACTTGTGTGGGTAGGCCTAGCGCCCGCGACAGGAAACGCCCCAAAGCGCAACGTGGACACATCCAAATTTTTGGAAGAAAACAGAGGTGTTTTCTGCGAAGTGCCTACCTGTAGATTTTGGCCTCTAGCTCAGCCGCCACCTAGGGAAACCTACCAAACCTGTGCATTTCTGAAAACTAGAGACCTAGGGGAATCCAAGGAGGGGTGACTTGTGGGGCTCGGACCAGGTTCTGTTACCCAGAATCCTTTGCAAACCTCAAAATTTGGCTAAAAAAACACATGTTCCTCACATTTCTGTGGCAGAAAGTTCTGGAATCTGAGAGGAGCCACAAATTTCCTTCCACCCAGCGTTCCCTCAAGTCTCCTGATAAAAATGATACCTCACTTGTGTGGGTAGGCCTAGCGCCCGCGACAGGAAACGCCCCAAAGCGCAACGTGGACACATCCAAATTTTTGGAAGAAAACAGAGGTGTTTTTTGCGAAGTGTCTACCTGTAGATTTTGGCCTCTAGCTCAGCCGGCACCTAGGGAAACCTACCAAACCTGTGCATTTCTGAAAACTAGAGACCTAGGGAAATCCAAGGAGGGGTGACTTGCGGGACTCAGACCAGGTTCTGTTACCCAGAATCCTTAGCAAACCTCAAAATTTGGCTAAAAAAACACATGTTCCTCACATTTCTGTGGTAGAAAGTTCTGGAATCTGAGAGGAGCCACAAATTTCCTCCCACCCAGCGTTCCCCCATGTCTCCCGATAAAAATGATACCTCACTTGTGTGGGTAGGCCTAGAGCCCGCGACAGGAAACGCTCCAAAGCGCAACGTGGACACATCCAAATTTTTGGAAGAAAACAGAGGTGTTTTTTGCGAAGTGCCTACCTGTAGATTTTGGCCTCTAGCTCAGCCGGCACCTAGGGAAACCTACCAAACCTGTGCATTTCTGAAAACTAGAGACCTAGGGAAATCCAAGGAGGGGTGACTTGCGGGACTCGGACCAGGTTCTGTTATCCAGAATCCTTTGCAAACCTCAAAATTTGGCTAAAAAAACACATGTTCCTCACATTTCTGTGGCAGAAAGTTCTGGAATCTGAGAGGAGCCACAAATTTCCTTCCACCCAGCGTTCCCCCACGTCTCCCGATAAAAATGATACCTCACTTGTGTGGGTAGGCCTAGCGCCCGCGACAGGAAACGCCCCTGCGCGCAACGTGGACACATCCAAATTTTTGGAAGAAAACAGAGGTGTTTTTTGCGAAGTGCCTACCTGTAGATTTTGGCCTCTAGCTCAGCCGGCACCTAGGGAAACCTACCAAACCTGTGCATTTCTGAAAACTAGAGACCTAGGGGAATCCAAGATGGGGTGACTTGGGTGCTCGGACCAGGTTCTGTTACCCAGAATCCTTTGCAAACCTCAAAATTTGGCTAAAAAAACACATGTTCCTCACATTTCTGTGGCAGAAAGTTCTGGAATCTGAGAGGAGCCACAAATTTCCTTCCCCCCAGCGTTCCCCCAAGTCTCCCGATAAAAATGATACCTCACTTGTGTGGGTAGGCCTAGCGCCCGCGACAGGAAACGCCCCAAAGCGCAACGTGGACACATCCAAATTTTTGGAAGAAAACAGAGGTGTTTTCTGCGAAGTGCCTACCTGTAGATTTTGGCCTCTAGCTCAGCCGCCACCTAGGGAAACCTACCAAACCTGTGCAATTCTGAAAACTAGAGACCTAGGGGAATCCAAGATGGGGTGACATGAGGGGCTCGGACCAGGTTCTGTTGCCCAGAATCCTTTGCAAACCTCAAAATTTGGCTAAAAAAACACATGTTCCTCACATTTCTGTGGCAGAAAGTTCTGGAATCTGAGAGGAGCCACAAATTTCCTTCCACCCAGCGTTCCCCCAAGTCTCCCGATAAAAATTATACCTCACTTGTGTGGGTAGGCCTAGCGCCCTCGACAGGAAACGCCCCAAAGCGCAACGTGGACAATTCCAAATGTTTGGAAGAAAACAGAGGTGTTTTTTGCGAAGTGCCTACCTGTAGATTTTGGCCTCTAGCTCAGCCGGCACCTAGGGAAACCTACCAAACCTGTGCATTTCTGAAAACTAGATATCTAGGGGAATCCAAGGAGGGGTGACTTGCGGGGCTCGGACCAGGTTCTGTTGCCCAGAATCCTTTGCAAACCTCAAAATTTGGCTAAAAAAACACAAGTTCCTCACATTTCTGTGGCAGAAAGTTCTGGAATCTAAGAGGAGACACAAATGTCCTTCCACCCAGTGTTCCCCCAAGTCTCCCGATAAAAATGATACCTCACTTGTGTGGGTAGGCCTAGCACCCTCGACAGGAAACGCCCCAAAGCGCAACGTGGCCACATCCAAATTTTTGGAAGAAAACAGAGGTGTTTTTTGCGAAGTGCCTACCTGTAGATTTTGGCCTCTAGCTCAGCCGGCACCTAGGGAAACCTACCAAACCTGTGCATTTCTGAAAACTAGAGACCTAGGGGAATCCAAGATGGGGTGACTTGCGGGGCTCGGACCAGGTTCTGTTACCCAGAATCCTTTGCAAACCTCAAAATTTGGCTAAAAAAACACATGTTCCTCACATTTCTGTGGCAGAAAGTTCTGGAATCTGAGAGGAGCCACAAACTTCCTTCCACCCAGCACTCCGCCAAGTCTCCCGATAAAAATGATACCTCACTTGTGTGGGTAGGCCTAGCGCCCGCGACAGGAAACGCCCCAAAGCGCAACGTGGACACATCCAAATTTTTGGAAGAAAACAGAGGTGTTTTCTGCGAAGTGCCTACCTGTAGATTTTGGCATCTAGCTCAGCCGCCACCTAGGGAAACCTACCAAACCTGTGCATTTCTGAAAACTAGAGACCTAGGGGATTCCAAGGAGGGGTGACTTGTGGGGCTCGGACCAGGTTCTGTTACCCAGAATCCTTTGCAAACCTCAAAATTTGGCTAAAAAAACACATGTTCCTCACATTTCTGTGGCAGAAAGTTCTGGAATCTGAGAGGAGCCACAAATTTCCTTCCACCCAGAGTTCCCCCAAGTCTCCCGATAAAAATGATACCTCACTTGTGTGGGTAGGCCTAGCGCCCGCGACAGGAGACGCCCCAAAGCGCAACGTGGACACATCCAAATTTTTGGAAGAAAACAGAGGTGTTTTCTGCGAAGTGCCTACCTGTAGATTTTGGCCTCTAGCTCAGCCGCCACCTAGGGAAACCTACCAAACCTGTGCAATTCTGAAAACTAGAGACCTAGGGGAATCCAAGATGGGGTGACATGAGGGGCTCGGACCAGGTTCTGTTGCCCAGAATCCTTTGCAAACCTCAAAATTTGGCTAAAAAAACACATGTTCCTCACATTTCTGTGGCAGAAAGTTCTGGAATCTGAGAGGAGCAACAAATTTCCTTCCACCCAGCGTTCCCCCAAGTCTCCCGATAAAAATGATACCTTACTTGTGTGGGTAGGCCTAGCGCCCGCGACAGGAAACGCCCCAAAGCGCAACGTGGACACATCCAAATTTTTGGAAGAAAACAGAGGTGTTTTTTGCGAAGTGCCTACCTGTAGATTTTGGCCTATAGCTCAGCCGGCACCTAGGGAAACCTACCAAAGCTGTGCATTTCTGAAAACTAGAGACCTAGGGGAATCCAAGGAGGGGTGACTTGCGGGGCTCGGACCAGGTTCTGTTACCCAGAATCCTTTGCAAACCTCAAAATTTGGCTAAAAAAACACATGTTCCTCACATTTCTGTTGCAGAAAGTTCTGGAATCTGAGAGGAGCCACAAATTTCCTTCCACCCAGCGTTCCCCCAAGTCTCCCGATAAAAATGATACCTCACTTGTGTGGGTAGGCCTAGCGCCCGCGACAGGAAACGCCCCAAAGCGCAACGTGGACACATCCAAATTTTTGGAAGAAAACAGAGGTGTTTTTTGCGAAGTGCCTACCTGTAGATTTTGGCCTCTAGCTCAGCCGGCACCTAGGGAAACCTACCAAACCTGTGCATTTCTGAAAACTAGAGACCTAGGGGAATCCAAGATGGGGTGACTTGCGGGGCTCGGACCAGGTTCTGTTACCCAGAATCCTTTGCAAACCTCAAAATTTGGCTAAAAAAACACATGTTCCTCACATTTCTGTGGCAGAAAGTTCTGGAATCTGAGAGGAGCCACA
Source organism: Pleurodeles waltl (assembly GCF_031143425.1). Classification (NCBI taxonomy): domain Eukaryota; kingdom Metazoa; phylum Chordata; class Amphibia; order Caudata; family Salamandridae; genus Pleurodeles; species Pleurodeles waltl. The sequence continues at coordinate 880,494,438 of NC_090437.1, forward strand.
AATTTCCTTCCACCCAGCGTTCCGCCAAGTCTCCCGATAAAAATGATACCTCACTTGTGTGGGTAGGCCTAGCGCCCGCGACAGGAAACGCCCCAAAGCGCAACGTGGACACATCCAAATTTTTTGAAGAAAACAGAGGTGTTTTCTGCGAAGTGCCTACCTGTAGATTTTGGCCTCTAGCTCAGCCGCCACCTAGGGAAACCTACCAAACCTGTGCATTTCTGAAAACTAGAGACCTAGGGGAATCCAAGGAGGGGTGACTTGTGGGGCTCGGACCAGGTTCTGTTACCCAGAATCATTTGCAAACCTCAAAATTTGGCTAAAAAAACACATGTTCCTCACATTTCTGTGGCAGAAAGTTCTGGAATCTGAGAGGAGCCACAAATTTCCTTCCACCCAGCGTTCCCTCAAGTCTCCTGATAAAAATGATACCTCACTTGTGTGGGTAGGCCTAGCGCCCGCGACAGGAAACGCCCCAAAGCGCAACGTGGACACATCCAAATTTTTGGAAGAAAACAGAGGTGTTTTTTGCGAAGTGCCTACCTGTAGATTTTGGCCTCTAGCTCAGCCGGCACCTAGGGAAACCTACCAAACCTGTGCATTTCTGAAAACTAGAGACCTAGGGAAATCCAAGGAGGGGTGACTTGCGGGACTCAGACCAGGTTCTGTTACCCAGAATCCTTAGCAAACCTCAAAATGTGGCTAAAAAAACACATGTTCCTCACATTTCTGTGGTAGAAAGTTCTGGAATCTGACAGGAGCCACAAATTTCCTCCCACCCAGCGTTCCCCCAAGTCTCCCGATAAAAATGATACCTCACTTGTGTGGGTAGGCCTAGCGCCCGCGACAGGAAACGCCCCAAAGCGCAACGTGGACACATCCAAATTTTTGGAAGAAAACAGAGGTGTTTTCTGCGAAGTGCCTACCTGTAGATTTTGGCCTCTAGCTCAGCCGCCACCTAGGGAAACCTACCAAACCTGTGCATTTCTGAAAACTAGAGACCTAGGGGAATCCAAGGAGGGGTGACTTGTGGGGCTCGGACCAAGTTCTGTTACCCAGAATCCTTTGCTAACCTCAAAATTTGGCTAAAAAAACACATGTTCCTCACATTTCTGTGGCAGAAAGTTCTGGAATCTGAGAGGAGCCACAAATTTCCTTCCACCCAGCGTTCCCTCAAGTCTCCTGATAAAAATGATACCTCACTTGTGTGGGTAGGCCTAGCGCCCGCGACAGGAAACGCCCCAAAGCGCAACGTGGACACATCCAAATTTTTGGAAGAAAACAGAGGTGTTTTTTGCGAAGTGCCTACCTGTAGATTTTGGCCTCTAGCTCAGCCGGCACCTAGGGAAACCTACCAAACCTGTGCATTTCTGAAAACTAGAGACCTAGGGGAATCCAAGATGGGGTGACATGAGGGGCTCGGACCAGGTTCTGTTACCCAGAATCCTTTGCAAACCTCAAAATTTGGCTAAAAAAACAAATGTTCCTACACATTTCTGTGGCAGAAAGTTCTGGAATCTGAGAGGAGCCACAAATTTCCTTCCACCCAGCGTTCCGCCAAGTCTCCCGATAAAAATGATACCTCACTTGTGTGGGTAGGCCTAGCGCCCGCGACAGGAAACGCCCCAAAGCGCAACGTGGACACATCCAAATTTTTGGAAGAAAACAGAGGTGTTTTCTGCGAAGTGCCTACCTGTAGATTTTGGCCTCTAGCTCAGCCGCCACCTAGGGAAACCTACCAAACCTGTGCAATTCTGAAAACTAGAGACCTAGGGGAATCCAAGATGGGGTGACATGAGGGGCTCGGACCAGGTTCTGTTGCCCAGAATCCTTTGCAAACCTCAAAATTTGGCTAAAAAAACACATGTTCCTCACATTTCTGTGGCAGAAAGTTCTGGAATCTGAGAGGAGCCACAAATTTCCTTCCACCCAGCGTTCCCCCAAGTCTCCCGATAAAAATGATACCTCACTTGTGTGGGTAGGCCTAGCGCCCGCGACAGGAAACGCCCCAAAGCGCAACGTGAACACATCCAAATTTTTGGAAGAAAACAGAGGTGTTTTTTGCGAAGTGCCTACCTGTAGATTTTCGCCTCTAGCTCAGCCGGCACCTAGGGAAACCTACCAAAGCTGTGCATTTCTGAAAACTAGAGACCTAGGGGAATCCAAGGAGGGGTGACTTGTGGGGCTCGGACCAGGTTCTGTTACCCAGAATCCTTTGCAAACCTCAAAATTTGGCTAAAAAAACACATGTTCCTCACATTTCTGTGGCAGAAAGTTCTGGAATCTGAGAGGAGCCACAAATTTCCTTCCACCCAGCGTTCCCCCAAGTCTCCCGATAAAAATGATACCTCACTTGTGTGGGTAGGCCTAGCGCCCTCGACAGGAAACGCCCCAAAGCGCAACGTGGACACATCCAAATTTTTGGAAGAAAACAGAGGTGTTTTTTGCGAAGTGCCTACCTGTAGATTTTGGCCTCTAGCTCAGCCGGCACATAGGGAAACCTACCAAACCTGTGCATTTCTGAAAACTAGAGACCTAGGGGAATCCAAGGAGGGGTGACTTGCGGGGCTCGGACCAGGTTCTGTTGCCCAGATTCCTTTGCAAACCTCAAAATTTGGCTAAAAAAACACATGTTCCTCACATTTCTGTGGCAGAAAGTTCTGGAATCTAAGAGGAGCCACAAATGTCCTTCCACCCAGTGTTCCCCCAAGTCTCCCGATAAAAATGATACCTCACTTGTGTGGGTAGGCCTAGCGCCCGCGACAGGAAACGCCCCAAAGCGCAACGTGGACACATCCAAATTTTTGGAAGAAAACAGGTGTGTTTTTTGCGAAGTGCCTACCTGTAGATTTTGGCCTCTAGCTCAGCCGGCACCTAGGGAAACCTACCAAACCTGTGCATTTCTGAAAACTAGAGACCTAGGGGAATCCAAGATGGGGTGACTTGCGGGGCTCGGACCAGGTTCTGTTACCCAGAATCCTTTGCAAACCTCAAAATTTGGCTAAAAAAACACATGTTCCTCACATTTCTGTGGCAGAAAGTTCTGGAATCAGAGAGGAGCCACAAATTTCCTTCCACCCAGCGTTCCGCCAAGTCTCCCGATAAAAATGATACCTCACTTGTGTGGGTAGGCCTAGCGCCCGCGACAGGAAATGCCCCAAAGCGCAACGTGGACACATCCAAATTTTTGGAAGAAAACAGAGGTTTTTTCTGCGAAGTGCCTACCTGTAGATTTTGGCCTCTAGCTCAGCCGCCACCTAGGGAAACCTACCACACCTGTGCAGTTCTGAAAACTAGAGACCTAGGGGAATCCAAGATGGGGTGACATGAGGGGCTCGGACCAGGTTCTGTTGCCCAGAATCCTTTGCAAACCTCAAAATTTGACTAAAAAAACACATGTTCCTCACATTTCTGTGGCAGAAAGTTCTGGAATCTGAGAGGAGCCACAAATTTCCTTCCACCCAGCGTTCCGCCAAGTCTCCCGATAAAAATGATACCTCACTTGTGTGGGTAGGCCTAGCGCCCGCGACAGGAAACGCCCCAAAGCGCAACGTGGACACATCCAAATTTTTTGAAGAAAACAGAGGTGTTTTCTGCGAAGTGCCTACCTGTAGATTTTGGCCTCTAGCTCAGCCGCCACCTAGGGAAACCTACCAAACCTGTGCATTTCTGAAAACTAGAGACCTAGGGGAATCCAAGGAGGGGTGACTTGTGGGGCTCGGACCAGGTTCTGTTACCCAGAATCCTTTGCAAACCTCAAAATGTGGCAAAAAAACACATGTTCCTCACATTTCTGTGGCAGAAAGTTCTGGAATCTGAGAGGAGCCACAAATTTCCTTCCACCCAGCGTTCCCCCAAGTCTCCCGATAAAAATGATACCTCACTTGTGTGGGTAGGCCTAGCGCCCGCGACAGGAAACGCCCCAAAGCGCAACGTGGACACATCCAAATTTTTGGAAGAAAACAGAGGTGTTTTTTGCGAAGTGCCTACCTGTAGATTTTGGCCTCTAGCTCAGCCGGCACATAGGGAAACCTACCAAACCTGTGCATTTCTGAAAACTAGAGACCTAGGGGAATCCAAGGAGGGGTGACTTGCGGGGCTCGGACCAGGTTCTGTTGCCCAGATTCCTTTGCAAACCTCAAAATTTGGCTAAAAAAACACATGTTCCTCACATTTCTGTGGCAGAAAGTTCTGGAATCTAAGAGGAGCCACAAATGTCCTTCCACCCAGTGTTCCCCCAAGTCTCCCGATAAAAATGATACCTCACTTGTGTGGGTAGGCCTAGCACCCTCGACAGGAAACGCCCCAAAGCGCAACGTGGCCACATCCAAATTTTTGGAAGAAAACAGAGGTGTTTTTTGCGAAGTGCCTACCTGTAGATTTTGGCCTCTAGCTCAGCCGGCACCTAGGGAAACCTACCAAACCTGTGCATTTCTGAAAACTAGAGACCTAGGGGAATCCAAGATGGGGTGACTTGCGGGGCTCGGACCAGGTTCTGTTACCCAGAATCCTTTGCAAACCTCAAAATTTGGCTAAAAAAACACATGTTCCTCACATTTCTGTGGCAGAAAGTTCTGGAATCTGAGAGGAGCCACAAACTTCCTTCCACCCAGCACTCCGCCAAGTCTCCCGATAAAAATGATACCTCACTTGTGTGGGTAGGCCTAGCGCCCGCGACAGGAAACGCCCCAAAGCGCAACGTGGACACATCCAAATTTTTGGAAGAAAACAGAGGTGTTTTCTGCGAAGTGCCTACCTGTAGATTTTGGCATCTAGCTCAGCCGCCACCTAGGGAAACCTACCAAACCTGTGCATTTCTGAAAACTAGAGACCTAGGGGATTCCAAGGAGGGGTGACTTGTGGGGCTCGGACCAGGTTCTGTTACCCAGAATCCTTTGCAAACCTCAAAATTTGGCTAAAAAAACACATGTTCCTCACATTTCTGTGGCAGAAAGTTCTGGAATCTGAGAGGAGCCACAAATTTCCTTCCACCCAGAGTTCCCCCAAGTCTCCCGATAAAAATGATACCTCACTTGTGTGGGTAGGCCTAGCGCCCGCGACAGGAGACGCCCCAAAGCGCAACGTGGACACATCCAAATTTTTGGAAGAAAACAGAGGTGTTTTCTGCGAAGTGCCTACCTGTAGATTTTGGCCTCTAGCTCAGCCGCCACCTAGGGAAACCTACCAAACCTGTGCAATTCTGAAAACTAGAGACCTAGGGGAATCCAAGATGGGGTGACATGAGGGGCTCGGACCAGGTTCTGTTGCCCAGAATCCTTTGCAAACCTCAAAATTTGGCTAAAAAAACACATGTTCCTCACATTTCTGTGGCAGAAAGTTCTGGAATCTGAGAGGAGCAACAAATTTCCTTCCACCCAGCGTTCCCCCAAGTCTCCCGATAAAAATGATACCTTACTTGTGTGGGTAGGCCTAGCGCCCGCGACAGGAAACGCCCCAAAGCGCAACGTGGACACATCCAAATTTTTGGAAGAAAACAGAGGTGTTTTTTGCGAAGTGCCTACCTGTAGATTTTGGCCTATAGCTCAGCCGGCACCTAGGGAAACCTACCAAAGCTGTGCATTTCTGAAAACTAGAGACCTAGGGGAATCCAAGGAGGGGTGACTTGCGGGGCTCGGACCAGGTTCTGTTACCCAGAATCCTTTGCAAACCTCAAAATTTGGCTAAAAAAACACATGTTCCTCACATTTCTGTGGCAGAAAGTTCTGGAATCTGAGAGGAGCCACAAATTTCCTTCCACCCAGCGTTCCCCCAAGTCTCCCGATAAAAATGATACCTCACTTGTGTGGGTAGGCCTAGCGCCCGCGACAGGAAACGCCCCAAAGCGCAACGTGGACACATCCAAATTTTTGGAAGAAAACAGAGGTGTTTTTTGCGAAGTGCCTACCTGTAGATTTTGGCCTCTAGCTCAGCCGGCACCTAGGGAAACCTACCAAACCTGTGCATTTCTGAAAACTAGAGACCTAGGGGAATCCAAGATGGGGTGACTTGCGGGGCTCGGACCAGGTTCTGTTACCCAGAATCCTTTGCAAACCTCAAAATTTGGCTAAAAAAACACATGTTCCTCACATTTCTGTGGCAGAAAGTTCTGGAATCTGAGAGGAGCCACAAATTTCCTTCCACCCAGCGTTCCGCCAAGTCTCCCGATAAAAATGATACCTCACTTGTGTGGGTAGGCCTAGCGCCCGCGACAGGAAACGCCCCAAAGCGCAACGTGGACACATCCAAATTTTTTGAAGAAAACAGAGGTGTTTTCTGCGAAGTGCCTACCTGTAGATTTTGGCCTCTAGCTCAGCCGCCACCTAGGGAAACCTACCAAACCTGTGCATTTCTGAAAACTAGAGACCTAGGGGAATCCAAGGAGGGGTGACTTGTGGGGCTCGGACCAGGTTCTGTTACCCAGAATCATTTGCAAACCTCAAAATTTGGCTAAAAAAACACATGTTCCTCACATTTCTGTGGCAGAAAGTTCTGGAATCTGAGAGGAGCCACAAATTTCCTTCCACCCAGCGTTCCCTCAAGTCTCCTGATAAAAATGATACCTCACTTGTGTGGGTAGGCCTAGCGCCCGCGACAGGAAACGCCCCAAAGCGCAACGTGGACACATCCAAATTTTTGGAAGAAAACAGAGGTGTTTTTTGCGAAGTGCCTACCTGTAGATTTTGGCCTCTAGCTCAGCCGGCACCTAGGGAAACCTACCAAACCTGTGCATTTCTGAAAACTAGAGACCTAGGGAAATCCAAGGAGGGGTGACTTGCGGGACTCAGACCAGGTTCTGTTACCCAGAATCCTTAGCAAACCTCAAAATGTGGCTAAAAAAACACATGTTCCTCACATTTCTGTGGTAGAAAGTTCTGGAATCTGACAGGAGCCACAAATTTCCTCCCACCCAGCGTTCCCCCAAGTCTCCCGATAAAAATGATACCTCACTTGTGTGGGTAGGCCTAGCGCCCGCGACAGGAAACGCCCCAAAGCGCAACGTGGACACATCCAAATTTTTGGAAGAAAACAGAGGTGTTTTCTGCGAAGTGCCTACCTGTAGATTTTGGCCTCTAGCTCAGCCGCCACCTAGGGAAACCTACCAAACCTGTGCATTTCTGAAAACTAGAGACCTAGGGGAATCCAAGGAGGGGTGACTTGTGGGGCTCGGACCAAGTTCTGTTACCCAGAATCCTTTGCTAACCTCAAAATTTGGCTAAAAAAACACATGTTCCTCACATTTCTGTGGCAGAAAGTTCTGGAATCTGAGAGGAGCCACAAATTTCCTTCCACCCAGCGTTCCCTCAAGTCTCCTGATAAAAATGATACCTCACTTGTGTGGGTAGGCCTAGCGCCCGCGACAGGAAACGCCCCAAAGCGCAACGTGGACACATCCAAATTTTTGGAAGAAAACAGAGGTGTTTTTTGCGAAGTGCCTACCTGTAGATTTTGGCCTCTAGCTCAGCCGGCACCTAGGGAAACCTACCAAACCTGTGCATTTCTGAAAACTAGAGACCTAGGGGAATCCAAGATGGGGTGACATGAGGGGCTCGGACCAGGTTCTGTTACCCAGAATCCTTTGCAAACCTCAAAATTTGGCTAAAAAAACAAATGTTCCTACACATTTCTGTGGCAGAAAGTTCTGGAATCTGAGAGGAGCCACAAATTTCCTTCCACCCAGCGTTCCGCCAAGTCTCCCGATAAAAATGATACCTCACTTGTGTGGGTAGGCCTAGCGCCCGCGACAGGAAACGCCCCAAAGCGCAACGTGGACACATCCAAATTTTTGGAAGAAAACAGAGGTGTTTTCTGCGAAGTGCCTACCTGTAGATTTTGGCCTCTAGCTCAGCCGCCACCTAGGGAAACCTACGAAACCTGTGCAATTCTGAAAACTAGAGACCTAGGGGAATCCAAGATGGGGTGACATGAGGGGCTCGGACCAGGTTCTGTTGCCCAGAATCCTTTGCAAACCTCAAAATTTGGCTAAAAAAACACATGTTCCTCACATTTCTGTGGCAGAAAGTTCTGGAATCTGAGAGGAGCCACAAATTTCCTTCCACCCAGCGTTCCCCCAAGTCTCCCGATAAAAATGATACCTCACTTGTGTGGGTAGGCCTAGCGCCCGCGACTGGAAACGCCCCAAAGCGCAACGTGAACACATCCAAATTTTTGGAAGAAAACAGAGGTGTTTTTTGCGAAGTGCCTACCTGTAGATTTTGGCCTCTAGCTCAGCCGGCACCTAGGGAAACCTACCAAAGCTGTGCATTTCTGAAAACTAGAGACCTAGGGGAATCCAAGGAGGGGTGACTTGTGGGGCTCGGACCAGGTTCTGTTACCCAGAATCCTTTGCAAACCTCAAAATTTGGCTAAAAAAACACATGTTCCTCACATTTCTGTGGCAGAAAGTTCTGGAATCTGAGAGGAGCCACAAATTTCCTTCCACCCAGCGTTCCCCCAAGTCTCCCGATAAAAATGATACGTCACTTGTGTGGGTAGGCCTAGCGCCCTCGACAGGAAACGCCCCAAAGCGCAACGTGGACACATCCAAATTTTTGGAAGAAAACAGAGGTGTTTTTTGCGAAGTGCCTACCTGTAGATTTTGGCCTCTAGCTCAGCCGGCACATAGGGAAACCTACCAAACCTGTGCATTTCTGAAAACTAGAGACCTAGGGGAATCCAAGGAGGGGTGACTTGCGGGGCTCGGACCAGGTTCTGTTGCCCAGATTCCTTTGCAAACCTCAAAATTTGGCTAAAAAAACACATGTTCCTCACATTTCTGTGGCAGAAAGTTCTGGAATCTAAGAGGAGCCACAAATGTCCTTCCACCCAGTGTTCCCCCAAGTCTCCCGATAAAAATGATACCTCACTTGTGTGGGTAGGCCTAGCGCCCGCGACAGGAAACGCCCCAAAGCGCAACGTGGACACATCCAAATTTTTGGAAGAAAACAGGTGTGTTTTTTGCGAAGTGCCTACCTGTAGATTTTGGCCTCTAGCTCAGCCGGCACCTAGGGAAACCTACCAAACCTGTGCATTTCTGAAAACTAGAGACCTAGGGGAATCCAAGATGGGGTGACTTGCGGGGCTCGGACCAGGTTCTGTTACCCAGAATCCTTTGCAAACCTCAAAATTTGGCTAAAAAAACACATGTTCCTCACATTTCTGTGGCAGAAAGTTCTGGAATCAGAGAGGAGCCACAAATTTCCTTCCACCCAGCGTTCCGCCAAGTCTCCCGATAAAAATGATACCTCACTTGTGTGGGTAGGCCTAGCGCCCGCGACAGGAAATGCCCCAAAGCGCAACGTGGACACATCCAAATTTTTGGAAGAAAACAGAGGTTTTTTCTGCGAAGTGCCTACCTGTAGATTTTGGCCTCTAGCTCAGCCGCCACCTAGGGAAACCTACCACACCTGTGCAGTTCTGAAAACTAGAGACCTAGGGGAATCCAAGATGGGGTGACATGAGGGGCTCGGACCAGGTTCTGTTGCCCAGAATCCTTTGCAAACCTCAAAATTTGGCTAAAAAAACACATGTTCCTCACATTTCTGTGGCAGAAAGTTCTGGAATCTGAGAGGAGCCACAAATTTCCTTCCACCCAGCGTTCCGCCAAGTCTCCCGATAAAAATGATACCTCACTTGTGTGGGTAGGCCTAGCGCCCGCGACAGGAAACGCCCCAAAGCGCAACGTGGACACATCCAAATTTTTTGAAGAAAACAGAGGTGTTTTCTGCGAAGTGCCTACCTGTAGATTTTGGCCTCTAGCTCAGCCGCCACCTAGGGAAACCTACCAAACCTGTGAATTTCTGAAAACTAGAGACCTAGGGGAATCCAAGGAGGGGTGACTTGTGGGGCTCGGACCAGGTTCTGTTACCCAGAATCCTTTGCAAACCTCAAAATGTGGCAAAAAAACACATGTTCCTCACATTTCTGTGGCAGAAAGTTCTGGAATCTGAGAGGAGCCACAAATTTCCTTCCACCCAGCGTTCCCCCAAGTCTCCCGATAAAAATGATACCTCACTTGTGTGGGTAGGCCTAGCGCCCGCGACAGGAAACGCCCCAAAGCGCAACGTGGACACATCCAAATTTTTGGAAGAAAACAGAGGTGTTTTTTGCGAAGTGCCTACCTGTAGATTTTGGCCTCTAGCTCAGCCGGCACATAGGGAAACCTACCAAACCTGTGCATTTCTGAAAACTAGAGACCTAGGGGAATCCAAGGAGGGGTGACTTGCGGGGCTCGGACCAGGTTCTGTTGCCCAGATTCCTTTGCAAACCTCAAAATTTGGCTAAAAAAACACATGTTCCTCACATTTCTGTGGCAGAAAGTTCTGGAATCTAAGAGGAGCCACAAATGTCCTTCCACACAGTGTTCCCCCAAGTCTCCCGATAAAAATGATACCTCACTTGTGTGGGTAGGCCTAGCGCCCGCGACAGGAAACGCCCCAACGCGCAACGTGGACACATCCAAATTTTTGGAAGAAAACAGAGGTGTTTTTTGCGAAGTGCCTACCTGTAGATTTTGGCCTCTAGCTCAGCCGGCACCTAGGGAAACCTACCAAAGCTGTGCATTTCTGAAAACTAGAGACCTAGGGGAATCCAAGGAGGGGTGACTTGTGGGGCTCGGACCAGGTTCTGTTACCCAGAATCCTTTGCAAACCTCAAAATTTGGCTAAAAAAACACATGTTCCTCACATTTCTGTGGCAGAAAGTTCTGGAATCTGAGAGGAGCCACAAATTTCCTTCCACCCAGCGTTCCCCCAAGTCTCCCGATAAAAATGATACCTCACTTGTGTGGGTAGGCCTAGCGCCCTCGACAGGAAACGCCCCAAAGCGCAACGTGGACACATCCAACTTTTTGGAAGAAAACAGAGGTGTTTTTTGCGAAGTGCCTACCTGTAGATTTTGGCCTCTAGCTCAGCCGGCACATAGGGAAACCTACCAAACCTGTGCATTTCTGAAAACTAGAGACCTAGGGGAATCCAAGGAGGGGTGACTTGCGGGGCTCGGACCAGGTTCTGTTGCCCAGATTCCTTTGCAAACCTCAAAATTTGGCTAAAAAAACACATGTTCCTCACATTTCTGTGGCAGAAAGTTCTGGAATCTAAGAGGAGCCACAAATGTCCTTCCACCCAGTGTTCCCCCAAGTCTCCCGATAAAAATGATACCTCACTTGTGTGGGTAGGCCTAGCGCCCGCGACAGGAAACGCCCCAAAGCGCAACGTGGACACATCCAAATTTTTGGAAGAAAACAGGTGTGTTTTTTGCGAAGTGCCTACCTGTAGATTTTGGCCTCTAGCTCAGCCGGCACCTAGGGAAACCTACCAAACCTGTGCATTTCTGAAAACTAGAGACCTAGGGGAATCCAAGATGGGGTGACTTGCGGGGCTCGGACCAGGTTCTGTTACCCAGAATCCTTTGCAAACCTCAAAATTTGGCTAAAAAAACACATGTTCCTCACATTTCTGTGGCAGAAAGTTCTGGAATCAGAGAGGAGCCACAAATTTCCTTCCACCCAGCGTTCCGCCAAGTCTCCCGATAAAAATGATACCTCACTTGTGTGGGTAGGCCTAGCGCCCGCGACAGGAAATGCCCCAAAGCGCAACGTGGACACATCCAAATTTTTGGAAGAAAACAGAGGTTTTTTCTGCGAAGTGCCTACCTGTAGATTTTGGCCTCTAGCTCAGCCGCCACCTAGGGAAACCTACCACACCTGTGCAGTTCTGAAAACTAGAGACCTAGGGGAATCCAAGATGGGGTGACATGAGGGGCTCGGACCAGGTTCTGTTGCCCAGAATCCTTTGCAAACCTCAACATTTGGCAAAAAAACACATGTTCCTCACATTTCTGTGGCAGAAAGTTCTGGAATCTGAGAGGAGCCACAAATTTCCTTCCACCCAGCGTTCCGCCAAGTCTCCCGATAAAAATGATACCTCACTTGTGTGGGTAGGCCTAGCGCCCGCGACAGGAAACGCCCCAAAGCGCAACGTGGACACATCCAAATTTTTTGAAGAAAACAGAGGTGTTTTCTGCGAAGTGCCTACCTGTAGATTTTGGCCTCTAGCTCAGCCGCCACCTAGGGAAACCTACCAAACCTGTGCATTTCTGAAAACTAGAGACCTAGGGGAATCCAAGGAGGGGTGACTTGTGGGGCTCGGACCAGGTTCTGTTACCCAGAATCCTTTGCAAACCTCAAAATGTGGCAAAAAAACACATGTTCCTCACATTTCTGTGGCAGAAAGTTCTGGAATCTGAGAGGAGCCACAAATTTCCTTCCACCCAGCGTTCCCCCAAGTCTCCCGATAAAAATGATACCTCACTTGTGTGGGTAGGCCTAGCGCCCGCGACAGGAAACGCCCCAAAGCGCAACGTGGACACATCCAAATTTTTGGAAGAAAACAGAGGTGTTTTTTGCGAAGTGCCTACCTGTAGATTTTGGCCTCTAGCTCAGCCGGCACATAGGGAAACCTACCAAACCTGTGCATTTCTGAAAACTAGAGACCTAGGGGAATCCAAGGAGGGGTGACTTGCGGGGCTCGGACCAGGTTCTGTTGCCCAGATTCCTTTGCAAACCTCAAAATTTGGCTAAAAAAACACATGTTCCTCACATTTCTGTGGCAGAAAGTTCTGTAATCTAAGAGGAGCCACAAATGTCCTTCCACCCAGTGTTCCCCCAAGTCTCCCGATAAAAATGATACCTCACTTGTGTGGGTAGGCCTAGCGCCCGCGACAGGAAACGCCCCAAAGCGCAACGTGGACACATCCACATTTTTGGAAGAAAACAGGTGTGTTTTTTGCGAAGTGCCTACCTGTAGATTTTGGCCTCTAGCTCAGCCGGCACCTAGGGAAACCTACCAAACCTGTGCATTTCTGAAAACTAGATACCTAGGGGAATCCAAGATGGGGTGACTTGGGTGCTCGGACCAGGTTCTGTTACCCAGAATCCTTTGCAAACCTCAAAATTTGGCTAAAAAAACACATGTTCCTCACATTTCTGTGGCAGAAAGTTCTGGAATCTGAGAGGAGCCACAAATTTCCTTCCACCCAGCGTTCCCCCAAGTCTCCCGATAAAAATGATACCTCACTTGTGTGGGTAGGCCTAGCGCCCGCGACAGGAAACGCCCCAAAGCGCAACGTGGACACATCCAAATTTTGGGAAGAAAACAGAGGTGTTTTCTGCGAAGTGCCTACCTCTAGATTTTGGCCTCTAGCTCAGCCGCCACCTAGGGAAACCTACCAAACCTGTGCAATTCTGAAAACTAGAGACCTAGGGGAATCCAAGATGGGGTGACATGAGGGGCTCGGACCAGGTTCTGTTGCCCAGAATCCTTTGCAAACCTCAAAATTTGGCTAAAAAAACACATGTTCCTCACATTTCTGTGGCAGAAAGTTCTGGAATCTGAGAGGAGCCACAAATTTCCTTCCACCCAGCGTTCCCTCAAGTCTCCTGATAAAAATGATACCTCACTTGTGTGGGTAGGCCTAGCGCCCGCGACAGGAAACGCCCCAAAGCGCAACGTGGACACATCCAAATTTTTGGAAGAAAACAGAGGTGTTTTTTGCGAAGTGCCTACCTGTAGATTTTGGCCTCTAGCTCAGCCGGCACCTAGGGAAACCTACCAAACCTGTGCATTTCTGAAAACTAGAGACCTAGGGAAATCCAAGGAGGGGTGACTTGCGGGACTCAGACCAGGTTCTGTTACCCAGAATCCTTAGCAAACCTCAAAATTTGGCTAAAAAAACACATGTTCCTCACATTTCTGTGGTAGAAAGTTCTGGAATCTGAGAGGAGCCACAAATTTCCTCCCACCCAGCGTTCCCCCAAGTCTCCCGATAAAAATGATACCTCACTTGTGTGGGTAGGCCTAGAGCCCGCGACAGGAAACGCCCCAAAGCGCAACGTGGACACATCCAAATTTTTGGAAGAAAACAGAGGTGTTTTCTGCGAAGTGCCTACCTGTAGATTTTGGCCTCTAGCTCAGCCGCCACCTAGGGAAACCTACCAAACCTGTGCATTTCTGAAAACTAGAGACCTAGGGGAATCCAAGGAGGGGTGACTTGTGGGGCTCGGACCAAGTTCTGTTACCCAGAATCCTTTGCTAACCTCAAAATTTGGCTAAAAAAACACATGTTCCTCACATTTCTGTGGCAGAAAGTTCTGGAATCTGAGAGGAGCCACAAATTTCCTTCAACCCAGCGTTCCCTCAAGTCTCCTGATAAAAATGATACCTCACTTGTGTGGGTAGGCCTAGCGCCCGCGACAGGAAACGCCCCAAAGCGCAACGTGGACACATCCACATTTTTGGAAGAAAACAGGTGTGTTTTTTGCGAAGTGCCTACCTGTAGATTTTGGCCTCTAGCTCAGCCGGCACCTAGGGAAACCTACCAAACCTGTGCATTTCTGAAAACTAGAGACCTAGGGGAATCCAAGATGGGGTGACTTGGGTGCTCGGACCAGGTTCTGTTACCCAGAATCCTTTGCAAACCTCAAAATTTGGCTAAAAAAACACATGTTCCTCACATTTCTGTGGCAGAAAGTTCTGGAATCTGAGAGGAGCCACAAATTTCCTTCCACCCAGCGTTCCCCCAAGTCTCCCGATAAAAATGATACCTCACTTGTGTGGGTAGGCCTAGCGCCCGCGACAGGAAACGCCCCAAAGCGCAACGTGGACACATCCAAATTTTTGGAAGAAAACAGAAGTGTTTTCTGCGAAGTGCCTACCTGTAGATTTTGGCCTCTAGCTCAGCCGCCACCTAGGGAAACCTACCAAACCTGTGCAATTCTGAAAACTAGAGACCTAGGGGAATCCAAGATGGGGTGACATGAGGGGCTCGGACCAGGTTCTGTTGCCCAGAATCCTTTGCAAACCTCAAAATTTGGCTAAAAAAACACATGTTCCTTACATTTCTGTGGCAGAAAGTTCTGGAATCTGAGAGGAGCCACAAATTTCCTTCCACCCAGCGTTCCCCCAAGTCTCCCGATAAAAATGATACCTCACTTGTGTGGGTAGGCCTAGCGCCCGCGACAGGAAACGCCCCAAAGCGCAACGTGGACACATCCAAATTTTTGGAAGAAAACAGAGGTGTTTTTTGCGAAGTGCCTACCTGTAGATTTTGGCCTCTAGCTCAGCCGGCACCTAGGGAAACCTACCAAAGCTGTGCATTTCTGAAAACTAGAGACCTAGGGGAATCCAAGGAGGGGTGACTTGCGGGGCTCGGACCAGGTTCTGTTACCCAGAATCCTTTGCAAACCTCAAAATTTGGCTCAAAAAACACATGTTCCTCACATTTCTGTGGCAGAAAGTTCTGGAATCTGAGAGGAGCCACAAATTTCCTTCCACCTAGCGTTCCCCCAAGTCTCCCGATAAAAATGATACCTCACTTGTGTGGGTAGGCCTAGCGCCCGCGACAGGAAACGCCCCAAAGCGCAACGTGGACACATCCAAATTTTTGGAAGAAAACAGAGGTGTTTTCTGCGAAGTGCCTACCTGTAGATTTTGGCCTCTAGCTCAGCCGCCACCTAGGGAAACCTACCAAACCTGTGCATTTCTGAAAACTAGAGACCTAGGGGAATCCAAGGAGGGGTGACTTGTGGGGCTCGGACCAGGTTCTGTTACCCAGAATCCTTTGCAAACCTCAAAATTTGGCTAAAAAAACACATGTTCCTCACATTTCTGTGGCAGAAAGTTCTGGAATCTGAGAGGAGCCACAAATTTCCTTCCACCCAGCGTTCCCTCAAGTCTCCTGATAAAAATGATACCTCACTTGTGTGGGTAGGCCTAGCGCCCGCGACAGGAAACGCCCCAAAGCGCAACGTGGACACATCCAAATTTTTGGAAGAAAACAGAGGTGTTTTTTGCGAAGTGCCTACCTGTAGATTTTGGCCTCTAGCTCAGCCGGCACCTAGGGAAACCTACCAAACCTGTGCATTTCTGAAAACTAGAGACCTAGGGAAATCCAAGGAGGGGTGACTTGCGGGACTCAGACCAGGTTCTGTTACCCAGAATCCTTAGCAAACCTCAAAATTTGGCTAAAAAAACACATGTTCCTCACATTTCTGTGGTAGAAAGTTCTGGAATCTGAGAGGAGCCACAAATTTCCTCCCACCCAGCGTTCCCCCAAGTCTCCCGATAAAAATGATACCTCACTTGTGTGGGTAGGCCTAGCGCCCGCGACAGGAAACGCCCCAAAGCGCAACGTGGACACATCCAAATTTTTGGAAGAAAACAGAGGTGTTTTCTGCGAAGTGCCTACCTGTAGATTTTGGCCTCTAGCTCAGCCGCCACCTAGGGAAACCTACCAAACCTGTGCATTTCTGAAAACTAGAGACCTAGGGGAATCCAAGGAGGGGTGACTTGTGGGGCTCGGACCAAGTTCTGTTACCCAGAATCCTTTGCTAACCTCAAAATTTGGCTAAAAAAACACATGTTCCTCACATTTCTGTGGCAGAAAGTTCTGGAATCTGAGAGGAGCCACAAATTTCCTTCCACCCAGCGTTCCCTCAAGTCTCCTGATAAAAATGATACCTCACTTGTGTGGGTAGGCCTAGCGCCCGCGACAGGAAACGCCCCAAAGCGCAACGTGGACATATCCACATTTTTGGAAGAAAACAGAGGTGTTTTTTGCGAAGTGCCTACCTGTAGATTTTGGCATCTAGCTCAGCCGGCACCTAGGGAAACCTACCAAACCTGTGCATTTCTGAAAACTAGAGACCTAGGGGAATCCAAGATGGGGTGACATGAGGGGATCGGACCAGGTTCTGTTACCCAGAATCCTTTGCAAACCTCAAAATTTGGCTAAAAAAACACATGTTCCTCACATTTCTGTGGCAGAAAGTTCTGGAATCTGAGAGGAGCCACAAATTTCCTTCCACCCAGAGTTCCCCCAAGTCTCCCGATAAAAATGATACCTCACTTGTGTGGGTAGGCCTAGCGCCCGCGACAGGAGACGCCCCAAAGCGCAACGGGACAGATCCAAATTTTTGGAAGAAAACAGAGGTGTTTTCTGCGAAGTGCCTACCTGTAGATTTTGGCCTCTAGCTCAGCCGCCACCTAGGGAAACCTACCAAACCTGTGCAATTCTGAAAACTAGAGACCTAGGGGAATCCAAGATGGGGTGACATGAGGGGCTCGGACCAGGTTCTGTTGCCCAGAATCCTTTGCAAACCTCAAAATTTGGCTAAAAAAAACACATGTTCCTCACATTTCTGTGGCAGAAAGTTCTGGAATCTGAGAGGAGCAACAAATTTCCTTCCACCCAGCGTTCCCCCAAGTCTCCCGATAAAAATGATACCTTACTTGTGTGGGTAGGCCTAGCGCCCGCGACAGGAAATGCCCCAAAGCGCAACGTGGACACATCCAAATTTTTGGAAGAAAACAGAGGTGTTTTTTGCGAAGTGCCTACCTGTAGATTTTGGCCTATAGCTCAGCCAGCACCTAGGGAAACCTACCAAAGCTGTGCATTTCTGAAAACTAGAGACCTAGGGGAATCCAAGGAGGGGTGACTTGCGGGGCTCGGACCAGGTTCTGTTACCCAGAATCCTTTGCAAACCTCAAAATTTGGCTAAAAAAACACATGTTCCTCACATTTCTGTGGCAGAAAGTTCTGGAATCTGAGAGGAGCAACAAATTTCCTTCCACCCAGCGTTCCCCCAAGTCTCCCGATAAAAATGATACCTCACTTGTGTGGGTAGGCCTAGCGCCCGCGACAGGAAACGCCCCAAAGCGCAACGTGGACACATCCAAATTTTTGGAAGAAAACAGAGGTGTTTTTTGCGAAGTGCCTACCTGTAGATTTTGGCCTCTAGCTCAGCCGGCACCAAGGGAAACCTACCAAACCTGTGCATTTCTGAAAACTAGAGACCTAGGGGAATCCAAGATGGGGTGACTTGCGGGGCTCGGACCAGGTTCTGTTACCCAGAATCCTTTGCAAACCTCAAAATTTGGCTAAAAAAACACATGTTCCTCACATTTCTGTGGCAGAAAGTTCTGGAATCTGAGAGGAGCCACAAATTTCCTTCCACCCAGCGTTCCGCCAAGTCTCCCGATAAAAATGATACCTCACTTGTGTGGGTAGGCCTAGCGCCCGCGACAGGAAACGCCCCAAACCGCAACGTGGACACATCCAAATTTTTGGAAGAAAACAGAGGTGTTTTCTGCGAAGTGCCTACCTGTAGATTTTGGCCTCTAGCTCAGCCGCCACCTAGGGAAACCTACCAAACCTGTGCATTTCTGAAAACTAGAGACCTAGGGGAATCCAAGGAGGGGTGACTTGTGGGGCTCGGACCAGGTTCTGTTACCCAGAATCCTTTGCAAACCTCAAAATTTGGCTAAAAAAACACATGTTCCTCACATTTCTGTGGCAGAAAGTTCTGGAATCTGAGAGGAGCCACAAATTTCCTTCCACCCAGCGTTCCCTCAAGTCTCCTGATAAAAATGATACCTCACTTGTGTGGGTAGGCCTAGCGCCCGCGACAGGAAACGCCCCAAAGCGCAACGTGGACACATCCAAATTTTTGGAAGAAAACAGAGGTGTTTTTTGCGAAGTGCCTACCTGTAGATTTTGGCCTCTAGCTCAGCCGGCACCTAGGGAAACCTACCAAACCTGTGCATTTCTGAAAACTAGAGACCTAGGGAAATCCAAGGAGGGGTGACTTGCGGGACTCAGACCAGGTTCTGTTACCCAGAATCCTTAGCAAACCTCAAAATGTGGCTAAAAAAACACATGTTCCTCACATTTCTGTGGTAGAAAGTTCTGGAATCTGAGAGGAGCCACAAATTTCCTCCCACCCAGCGTTCCCCCAAGTCTCCCGATAAAAATGATACCTCACTTGTGTGGGTAGGCCTAGCGCCCGCGACAGGAAACGCCCCAAAGCGCAACGTGGACACATCCAAATTTTTGGAAGAAAACAGAGGTGTTTTCTGCGAAGTGCCTACCTGTAGATTTTGGCCTCTAGCTCAGCCGCCACCTAGGGAAACCTACCAAACCTGTGCATTTCTGAAAACTAGAGACCTAGGGGAATCCAAGGAGGGGTGACTTGCGGGGCTCGGACCAGGTTCTGTTGCCCAGAATCCTTTGCAAACCTCAAAATTTGGCTAAAAAAACACATGTTCCTCACATTTCTGTGGCAGAAAGTTCTGGAATCTAAGAGGAGACACAAATGTCCTTCCACCCAGTGTTCCCCCAAGTCTCCCGATAAAAATGATACCTCACTTGTGTGGGTAGGCCTAGCACCCTCGACAGGAAACGCCCCAAAGCGCAACGTGGCCACATCCAAATTTTTGGAAGAAAACAGAGGTGTTTTTTGCGAAGTGCCTACCTGTAGATTTTGGCCTCTAGCTCAGCCGGCACCTAGGGAAACCTACCAAACCTGTGCATTTCTGAAAACTAGAGACCTAGGGGAATCCAAGATGGGGTGACTTGCGGGGCTCGGACCAGGTTCTGTTACCCAGAATCCTTTGCAAACCTCAAAATTTGGCTAAAAAAACACATGTTCCTCACATTTCTGTGGCAGAAAGTTCTGGAATCTGAGAGGAGCCACAAACTTCCTTCCACCCAGCACACCGCCAAGTCTCCCGATAAAAATGATACCTCACTTGTGTGGGTAGGCCTAGCGCCCGCGACAGGAAACGCCCCAAAGCGCAACGTGGACACATCCAAATTTTTGGAAGAAAACAGAGGTGTTTTCTGCGAAGTGCCTACCTGTAGATTTTGGCATCTAGCTCAGCCGCCACCTAGGGAAACCTACCAAACCTGTGCATTTCTGAAAACTAGAGACCTAGGGGATTCCAAGGAGGGGTGACTTGTGGGGCTCGGACCAGGTTCTGTTACCCAGAATCCTTTGCAAACCTCAAAATTTGGCTAAAAAAACACATGTTCCTCACATTTCTGTGGCAGAAAGTTCTGGAATCTGAGAGGAGCCACAAATTTCCTTCCACCCAGCGTTCCGCCAAGTCTCCCGATAAAAATGACACCTCACTTGTGTGGGTAGGCCTAGCGCCCGCGACAGGAAACGCCCCAAAGCGCAACGTGGACACATCCAAATTTTTGGAAGAAAACAGAGGTGTTTTTTGCGAAGTGCCTACCTGTAGATTTTGGCCTCTAGCTCAGCCGGCACCAAGGGAAACCTACCAAACCTGTGCATTTCTGAAAACTAGAGTCCTAGGGGAATCCAAGATGGGGTGACTTGCGGGGCTCGGACCAGGTTCTGTTACCCAGAATCCTTTGCAAACCTCAAAATGTGGCTAAAAAAACACATGTTCCTCACATTTCTGTGGCAGAAAGTTCTGGAATCTGAGAGGAGCCACAAATTTCCTTCCACCCAGCGTTCCCTCAAGTCTCCTGATAAAAATGATACCTCACTTGTGTGGGTAGGCCTAGCGCCCGCGACAGGAAACGCCCCAAAGCGCAACGTGGACACATCCAAATTTTTGGAAGAAAACAGAGGTGTTTTCTGCGAAGTGCCTACCTGTAGATTTTGGCCTCTAGCTCAGCCGCCACCTAGGGAAACCTACCAAACCTGTGCATTTCTGAAAACTAGAGACCTAGGGGAATCCAAGGAGGGGTGACTTGCGGGGCTCGGACCAGGTTCTGTTGCCCAGAATCCTTTGCAAACCTCAAAATTTGGCTAAAAAAACACATGTTCCTCACATTTCTGTGGCAGAAAGTTCTGGAATCTAAGAGGAGACACAAATGTCCTTCCACCCAGTGTTCCCCCAAGTCTCCCGATAAAAATGATACCTCACTTGTGTGGGTAGGCCTAGCACCCTCGAAAGGAAACGCCCCAAAGCGCAACGTGGCCACATCCAAATTTTTGGAAGAAAACAGAGGTGTTTTTTGCGAAGTGCCTACCTGTAGATTTTGGCCTCTAGCTCAGCCGGCACCTAGGGAAACCTACCAAACCTGTGCATTTCTGAAAACTAGAGACCTAGGGGAATCCAAGATGGGGTGACTTGCGGGGCTCGGACCAGGTTCTGTTACCCAGAATCCTTTGCAAACCTCAAAATTTGGCTAAAAAAACACATGTTCCTCACATTTCTGTGGCAGAAAGTTCTGGAATCTGAGAGGAGCCACAAACTTCCTTCCACCCAGCACTCCGCCAAGTCTCCCGATAAAAATGATACCTCACTTGTGTGGGTAGGCCTAGCGCCCGCGACAGGAAACGCCCCAAAGCGCAACGTGGACACATCCAAATTTTTGGAAGAAAACAGAGGTGTTTTCTGCGAAGTGCCTACCTGTAGATTTTGGCATCTAGCTCAGCCGCCACCTAGGGAAACCTACCAAACCTGTGCATTTCTGAAAACTAGAGACCTAGGGGATTCCAAGGAGGGGTGACTTGTGGGGCTCGGACCAGGTTCTGTTACCCAGAATCCTTTGCAAACCTCAAAATTTGGCTAAAAAAACACATGTTCCTCACATTTCTGTGCAGAAAGTTCTGGAATCTGAGAGGAGCCACAAATTTCCTTCCACCCAGCGTTCCGCCAAGTCTCCCGATAAAAATGATACCTCACTTGTGTGGGTAGGCCTAGCGCCCGCGACAGGAGACGCCCCAAAGCGCAACGTGGACATATCCAAATTTTTGGAAGAAAACAGAGGTGTTTTCTGCGAAGTGCCTACCTGTAGATTTTGGCCTCTAGCTCAGCCGCCACCTAGGGAAACCTACCAAACCTTTGCATTTCTGAAAACTAGAGACCTAGGGGAATCCAAGGAGGGGGGACTTGTGGGGCTCAGACCAGGTTCTGTTACCCAGAATCCTTTGCAAACCTCAAAATTTGGCTAAAAAAACACATGTTCCTCACATTTCTGTGGCAGAAAGTTCTGGAATCTGAGAGGAGCCACAAATTTCCTTCCACACAGCGTTCCCTCAAGTCTCCTGATAAAAATGATACCTCACTTGTGTGGGTAGGCCTAGCGCCCGCGACAGGAAACGCCCCAAAGCGCAACGTGGACACATCCAAATTTTTGGAAGAAAACAGAGGTGTTTTTTGCGAAGTGCCTACCTGTAGATTTTGGCCTCTAGCTCAGCCGGCACCTAGGGAAACCTACCAAACCTGTGCATTTCTGAAAACTAGAGACCTAGGGGAATCCAAGATGGGGTGACATGAGGGGCTCAGACCAGGTTCTGTTGCCCAGAATCCTTTGCAAACCTCAAAATTTGGCTAAAAAAACACATGTTCCTAACATTTCTGTGGCAGAAAGTTCTGGAATCTGAGAGGAGCCACAAATTTCCTTCCACCCAGCGTTCCCCCACGTCTCCCGATAAAAATGATACCTCACTTGTGTGGGTAGGCCTAGAGCCCGCGACAGGAAACGCCCCAAAGCGCAACGTGGACACATCCAAATTTTTGGAAGAAAACAGAGGTGTTTTTTGCGAAGTGCCTACCTGTAGATTTTGGCCTATAGCTCAGCCAGCACCTAGGGAAACCTACCAAAGCTGTGCATTTCTGAAAACTAGAGACCTAGGGGAATCCAAGGAGGGGTGACTTGCGGGGCTCGGACCAGGTTCTGTTACCCAGAATCCTTTGCAAACCTCAAAATTTGGCTAAAAAAACACATGTTCCTCACATTTCTGTGGCAGAAAGTTCTGGAATCTGAGAGGAGCAACAAATTTCCTTCCACCCAGCGTTCCCCCAAGTCTCCCGATAAAAATGATACCTCACTTGTGTGGGTAGGCCTAGCGCCCGCGACAGGAAACGCCCCAAAGCGCAACGTGGACACATCCAAATTTTTGGAAGAAAACAGAGGTGTTTTTTGCGAAGTGCCTACCTGTAGATTTTGGCCTCTAGCTCAGCCGGCACCAAGGGAAACCTACCAAACCTGTGCATTTCTGAAAACTAGAGACCTAGGGGAATCCAAGATGGGGTGACTTGCGGGGCTCGGACCAGGTTCTGTTACCCAGAATCCTTTGCAAACCTCAAAATTTGGCTAAAAAAACACATGTTCCTCACATTTCTGTGGCAGAAAGTTCTGGAATCTGAGAGGAGCCACAAATTTCCTTCCACCCAGCGTTCCGCCAAGTCTCCCGATAAAAATGATACCTCACTTGTGTGGGTAGGCCTAGCGCCCGCGACAGGAAACGCCCCAAACCGCAACGTGGACACATCCAAATTTTTGGAAGAAAACAGAGGTGTTTTCTGCGAAGTGCCTACCTGTAGATTTTGGCCTCTAGCTCAGCCGCCACCTAGGGAAACCTACCAAACCTGTGCATTTCTGAAAACTAGAGACCTAGGGGAATCCAAGGAGGGGTGACTTGTGGGGCTCGGACCAGGTTCTGTTACCCAGAATCCTTTGCAAACCTCAAAATTTGGCTAAAAAAACACATGTTCCTCACATTTCTGTGGCAGAAAGTTCTGGAATCTGAGAGGAGCCACAAATTTCCTTCCACCCAGCGTTCCCTCAAGTCTCCTGATAAAAATGATACCTCACTTGTGTGGGTAGGCCTAGCGCCCGCGACAGGAAACGCCCCAAAGCGCAACGTGGACACATCCAAATTTTTGGAAGAAAACAGAGGTGTTTTTTGCGAAGTGCCTACCTGTAGATTTTGGCCTCTAGCTCAGCCGGCACCTAGGGAAACCTACCAATCCTGTGCATTTCTGAAAACTAGAGACCTAGGGAAATCCAAGGAGGGGTGACTTGCGGGACTCAGACCAGGTTCTGTTACCCAGAATCCTTAGCAAACCTCAAAATGTGGCTAAAAAAACACATGTTCCTCACATTTCTGTGGTAGAAAGTTCTGGAATCTGAGAGGAGCCACAAATTTCCTCCCACCCAGCGTTCCCCCAAGTCTCCCGATAAAAATGATACCTCACTTGTGTGGGTAGGCCTAGCGCCCGCGACAGGAAACGCCCCAAAGCGCAACGTGGACACATCCAAATTTTTGGAAGAAAACAGAGGTGTTTTCTGCGAAGTGCCTACCTGTAGATTTTGGCCTCTAGCTCAGCCGCCACCTAGGGAAACCTACCAAACCTGTGCATTTCTGAAAACTAGAGACCTAGGGGAATCCAAGGAGGGGTGACTTGCGGGGCTCGGACCAGGTTCTGTTGCCCAGAATCCTTTGCAAACCTCAAAATTTGGCTAAAAAAACACATGTTCCTCACATTTCTGTGGCAGAAAGTTCTGGAATCTAAGAGGAGACACAAATGTCCTTCCACCCAGTGTTCCCCCAAGTCTCCCGATAAAAATGATACCTCACTTGTGTGGGTAGGCCTAGCACCCTCGACAGGAAACGCCCCAAAGCGCAACGTGGCCACATCCAAATTTTTGGAAGAAAACAGAGGTGTTTTTTGCGAAGTGCCTACCTGTAGATTTTGGCCTCTAGCTCAGCCGGCACCTAGGGAAACCTACCAAACCTGTGCATTTCTGAAAACTAGAGACCTAGGGGAATCCAAGATGGGGTGACTTGCGGGGCTCGGACCAGGTTCTGTTACCCAGAATCCTTTGCAAACCTCAAAATTTGGCTAAAAAAACACATGTTCCTCACATTTCTGTGGCAGAAAGTTCTGGAATCTGAGAGGAGCCACAAACTTCCTTCCACCCAGCACACCGCCAAGTCTCCCGATAAAAATGATACCTCACTTGTGTGGGTAGGCCTAGCGCCCGCGACAGGAAACGCCCCAAAGCGCAACGTGGACACATCCAAATTTTTGGAAGAAAACAGAGGTGTTTTCTGCGAAGTGCCTACCTGTAGATTTTGGCATCTAGCTCAGCCGCCACCTAGGGAAACCTACCAAACCTGTGCATTTCTGAAAACTAGAGACCTAGGGGATTCCAAGGAGGGGTGACTTGTGGGGCTCGGACCAGGTTCTGTTACCCAGAATCCTTTGCAAACCTCAAAATTTGGCTAAAAAAACACATGTTCCTCACATTTCTGTGGCAGAAAGTTCTGGAATCTGAGAGGAGCCACAAATTTCCTTCCACCCAGCGTTCCGCCAAGTCTCCCGATAAAAATGACACCTCACTTGTGTGGGTAGGCCTAGCGCCCGCGACAGGAAACGCCCCAAAGCGCAACGTGGACACATCCAAATTTTTGGAAGAAAACAGAGGTGTTTTTTGCGAAGTGCCTACCTGTAGATTTTGGCCTCTAGCTCAGCCGGCACCAAGGGAAACCTACCAAACCTGTGCATTTCTGAAAACTAGAGACCTAGGGGAATCCAAGATGGGGTGACTTGCGGGGCTCGGACCAGGTTCTGTTACCCAGAATCCTTTGCAAACCTCAAAATTTGGCTAAAAAAACACATGTTCCTCACATTTCTGTGGCAGAAAGTTCTGGAATCTGAGAGGAGCCACAAATTTCCTTCCACCCAGCGTTCCGCCAAGTCTCCCGATAAAAATGATACCTCACTTGTGTGGGTAGGCCTAGCGCCCGCGACAGGAAACGCCCCAAAGCGCAACGTGGACACATCCAAATTTTTGGAAGAAAACAGAGGTGTTTTCTGCGAAGTGCCTACCTGTAGATTTTGGCCTCTAGCTCAGCCGCCACCTAGGGAAACCTACCAAACCTGTGCATTTCTGAAAACTAGAGACCTAGGGGAATCCAAGGAGGGGTGACTTGTGGGGCTCGGACCAGGTTCTGTTACCCAGAATCCTTTGCAAACCTCAAAATTTGGCTAAAAAAACACATGTTCCTCACATTTCTGTGGCAGAAAGTTCTGGAATCTGAGAGGAGCCACAAATTTCCTTCCACCCAGCGTTCCCTCAAGTCTCCTGATAAAAATGATACCTCACTTGTGTGGGTAGGCCTAGCGCCCGCGACAGGAAACGCCCCAAAGCGCAACGTGGACACATCCAAATTTTTGGAAGAAAACAGAGGTGTTTTTTGCGAAGTGCCTACCTGTAGATTTTGGCCTCTAGCTCAGCCGGCACCTAGGGAAACCTACCAAACCTGTGCATTTCTGAAAACTAGAGACCTAGGGAAATCCAAGGAGGGGTGACTTGCGGGACTCAGACCAGGTTCTGTTACCCAGAATCCTTAGCAAACCTCAAAATGTGGCTAAAAAAACACATGTTCCTCACATTTCTGTGGTAGAAAGTTCTGGAATCTGAGAGGAGCCACAAATTTCCTCCCACCCAGCGTTCCCCCAAGTCTCCCGATAAAAATGATACCTCACTTGTGTGGGTAGGCCTAGCGCCCGCGACAGGAAACGCCCCAAAGCGCAACGTGGACACATCCAAATTTTTGGAAGAAAACAGAGGTGTTTTCTGCGAAGTGCCTACCTGTAGATTTTGGCCTCTAGCTCAGCCGCCACCTAGGGAAACCTACCAAACCTGTGCATTTCTGAAAACTAGAGACCTAGGGGAATCCAAGGAGGGGTGACTTGCGGGGCTCGGACCAGGTTCTGTTGCCCAGAATCCTTTGCAAACCTCAAAATTTGGCTAAAAAAACACATGTTCCTCACATTTCTGTGGCAGAAAGTTCTGGAATCTAAGAGGAGACACAAATGTCCTTCCACCCAGTGTTCCCCCAAGTCTCCCGATAAAAATGATACCTCACTTGTGTGGGTAGGCCTAGCACCCTCGAAAGGAAACGCCCCAAAGCGCAACGTGGCCACATCCAAATTTTTGGAAGAAAACAGAGGTGTTTTTTGCGAAGTGCCTACCTGTAGATTTTGGCCTCTAGCTCAGCCGGCACCTAGGGAAACCTACCAAACCTGTGCATTTCTGAAAACTAGAGACCTAGGGGAATCCAAGATGGGGTGACTTGCGGGGCTCGGACCAGGTTCTGTTACCCAGAATCCTTTGCAAACCTCAAAATTTGGCTAAAAAAACACATGTTCCTCACATTTCTGTGGCAGAAAGTTCTGGAATCTGAGAGGAGCCACAAACTTCCTTCCACCCAGCACTCCGCCAAGTCTCCCGATAAAAATGATACCTCACTTGTGTGGGTAGGCCTAGCGCCCGCGACAGGAAACGCCCCAAAGCGCAACGTGGACACATCCAAATTTTTGGAAGAAAACAGAGGTGTTTTCTGCGAAGTGCCTACCTGTAGATTTTGGCATCTAGCTCAGCCGCCACCTAGGGAAACCTACCAAACCTGTGCATTTCTGAAAACTAGAGACCTAGGGGATTCCAAGGAGGGGTGACTTGTGGGGCTCGGACCAGGTTCTGTTACCCAGAATCCTTTGCAAACCTCAAAATTTGGCTAAAAAAACACATGTTCCTCACATTTCTGTGCAGAAAGTTCTGGAATCTGAGAGGAGCCACAAATTTCCTTCCACCCAGCGTTCCGCCAAGTCTCCCGATAAAAATGATACCTCACTTGTGTGGGTAGGCCTAGCGCCCGCGACAGGAGACGCCCCAAAGCGCAACGTGGACATATCCAAATTTTTGGAAGAAAACAGAGGTGTTTTCTGCGAAGTGCCTACCTGTAGATTTTGGCCTCTAGCTCAGCCGCCACCTAGGGAAACCTACCAAACCTTTGCATTTCTGAAAACTAGAGACCTAGGGGAATCCAAGGAGGGGGGACTTGTGGGGCTCAGACCAGGTTCTGTTACCCAGAATCCTTTGCAAACCTCAAAATTTGGCTAAAAAAACACATGTTCCTCACATTTCTGTGGCAGAAAGTTCTGGAATCTGAGAGGAGCCACAAATTTCCTTCCACACAGCGTTCCCTCAAGTCTCCTGATAAAAATGATACCTCACTTGTGTGGGTAGGCCTAGCGCCCGCGACAGGAAACGCCCCAAAGCGCAACGTGGACACATCCAAATTTTTGGAAGAAAACAGAGGTGTTTTTTGCGAAGTGCCTACCTGTAGATTTTGGCCTCTAGCTCAGCCGGCACATAGGGAAACCTACCAAACCTGTGCATTTCTGAAAACTAGAGACCTAGGGGAATCCAAGATGGGGTGACTTGGGTGCTCGGACCAGGTTCTGTTACCCAGAATCCTTTGCAAACCTCAAAATTTGGCTAAAAAAACACATGTTCCTCACATTTCTGTGGCAGAAAGTTCTGGAATCTGAGAGGAGCCACAAATTTCCTTCCCCCCAGCGTTCCCCCAAGTCTCCCGATAAAAATGATACCTCACTTGTGTGGGTAGGCCTAGCGCCCGCGACAGGAAACGCCCCAAAGCGCAACGTGGACACATCCAAATTTTTGGACGAAAACAGAGGTGTTTTCTGCGAAGTGCCTACCTGTAGATATTGGCCTCTAGCTCAGCCGCCACCTAGGGAAACCTACCAAACCTGTGCAATTCTGAAAACTAGAGACCTAGGGGAATCCAAGATGGGGTGACATGAGGGGCTCGGACCAGGTTCTGTTGCCCAGAATCCTTTGCAAACCTCAAAATTTGGCTAAAAAAACACATGTTCCTCACATTTCTGTGGCAGAAAGTTCTGGAATCTGAGAGGAGCCACAAATTTCCTTCCACCCAGCGTTCCCCCAAGTCTCCCGATAAAAATTATACCTCACTTGTGTGGGTAGGCCTAGCGCCCTCGACAGGAAACGCCCCAAAGCGCAACGTGGACAATTCCAAATTTTTGGAAGAAAACAGAGGTGTTTTTTGCGAAGTGCCTACCTGTAGATTTTGGCCTCTAGCTCAGCCGGCACCTAGGGAAACCTACCAAACCTGTGCATTTCTGAAAACTAGATATCTAGGGGAATCCAAGGAGGGGTGACTTGCAGGGCTCGGACCAGGTTCTGTTGCCCAGAATCCTTTGCAAACCTCAAAATTTGGCTAAAAAAACACATGTTCCTCACATTTCTGTGGCAGAAAGTTCTGGAATCTAAGAGGAGACACAAATGTCCTTCCACCCAGTGTTCCCCCAAGTCTCCCGATAAAAATGATACCTCACTTGTGTGGGTAGGCCTAGCACCCTCGACAGGAAACGCCCCAAAGCGCAACGTGGCCACATCCAAATTTTTGGAAGAAAACAGAGGTGTTTTTTGCGAAGTGCCTACCTGTAGATTTTGGCCTCTAGCTCAGCCGGCACCTAGGGAAACCTACCAAACCTGTGCATTTCTGAAAACTAGAGACCTAGGCGAATCCAAGATGGGGTGACTTGCGGGGCTCGGACCAGGTTCTGTTACCCAGAATCCTTTGCAAACCTCAAAATTTGGCTAAAAAAACACATGTTCCTCACATTTCTGTGGCAGAAAGTTCTGGAATCTGAGAGGAGCCACAAACTTCCTTCCACCCAGCACTCCGCCAAGTCTCCCGATAAAAATGATACCTCACTTGTGTGGGTAGGCATAGCGCCCGCGACAGGAAACGCCCCAAAGCGCAACGTGGACACATCCAAATTTTTGGAAGAAAACAGAGGTGTTTTCTGCGAAGTGCCTACCTGTAGATTTTGGCATCTAGCTCAGCCGCCACCTAGGGAAACCTACCAAACCTGTGCATTTCTGAAAACTAGAGACCTAGGGGATTCCAAGGAGGGGTGACTTGTGGGGCTCGGACCAGGTTCTGTTACCCAGAATCCTTTGCAAACCTCAAAATTTGGCTAAAAAAACACATGTTCCTCACATTTCTGTGGCAGAAAGTTCTGGAATCTGAGAGGAGCCACAAATTTCCTTCCACCCAGAGTTCCCCCAAGTCTCCCGATAAAAATGATACCTCACTTGTGTGGGTAGGCCTAGCGCCCGCGACAGGAGACGCCCCAAAGCGCAACGTGGACACATCCAAATTTTTGGAAGAAAACAGAGGTGTTTTCTGCGAAGTGCCTACCTGTAGATTTTGGCCTCTAGCTCAGCCGCCACCTAGGGAAACCTACCAAACCTGTGCAATTCTGAAAACTAGAGACCTAGGGGAATCCAAGATGGGGTGACATGAGGGGCTCGGACCAGGTTCTGTTGCCCAGAATCCTTTGCAAACCTCAAAATTTGGCTAAAAAAACACATGTTCCTCACATTTCTGTGGCAGAAAGTTCTGGAATCTGAGAGGAGCAACAAATTTCCTTCCACCCAGCGTTCCCCCAAGTCTCCCGATAAAAATGATACCTTACTTGTGTGGGTAGGCCTAGCGCCCGCGACAGGAAACGCCCCAAAGCGCAACGTGGACACATCCAAATTTTTGGAAGAAAACAGAGGTGTTTTTTGCGAAGTGCCTACCTGTAGATTTTGGCCTATAGCTCAGCCGGCACCTAGGGAAACCTACCAAAGCTGTGCATTTCTGAAAACTAGAGACCTAGGGGAATCCAAGGAGGGGTGACTTGCGGGGCTCGGACCAGGTTCTGTTACCCAGAATCCTTTGCAAACCTCAAAATTTGGCTAAAAAAACACATGTTCCTCACATTTCTGTGGCAGAAAGTTCTGGAATCTGAGAGGAGCCACAAATTTCCTTCCACCCAGCGTTCCCCCAAGTCTCCCGATAAAAATGATACCTCACTTGTGTGGGTAGGCCTAGCGCCCGCGACAGGAAACGCCCCAAAGCGCAACGTGGACACATCCAAATATTTGGAAGAAAACAGAGGTGTTTTTTGCGAAGTGCCTACCTGTAGATTTTGGCCTCTAGCTCAGCCGGCACCTAGGGAAACCTACCAAACCTGTGCATTTCTGAAAACTAGAGACCTAGGGGAATCCAAGATGGGGTGACTTGCGGGGCTCGGACCAGGTTCTGTTACCCAGAATCCTTTGCAAACCTCAAAATTTGGCTAAAAAAACACATGTTCCTCACATTTCTGTGGCAGAAAGTTCTGGAACCTGAGAGGAGCCACAAATTTCCTTCCACCCAGCGTTCCGCCAAGTCTCCCGATAAAAATGATACCTCACTTGTGTGGGTAGGCCTAGCGCCCGCGACAGGAAACGCCCCAAAGCGTAACGTGGACACATCCAAATTTTTGGAAGAAAACAGAGGTGTTTTCTGCGAAGTGCCTACCTGTAGATTTTGGCCTCTAGCTCAGCCGCCACCTAGGGAAACCTACCAAACCTGTGCATTTCTGAAAACTAGAGACCTAGGGGAATCCAAGGAGGGGTGACTTGTGGGGCTCGGACCAGGTTCTGTTACCCAGAAGCCTTTGCAAACCTCAAAATTTGGCTAAAAAAACACATGTTCCTCACATTTCTGTGGCAGAAAGTTCTGGAATCTGAGAGGAGCCACAAATTTCCTTCCACCCAGCGTTCCCTCAAGTCTCCTGATAAAAATGATACCTCACTTGTGTGGGTAGGCCTAGCGCCCGCGACAGGAAACGCCCCAAAGCGCAAAGTGGACACATCCAAATTTTTGGAAGAAAACAGAGGTGTTTTTTGCGAAGTGCCTACCTGTAGATTTTGGCCTCTAGCTCAGCCGGCACCTAGGGAAACCTACCAAACCTGTGCATTTTTGAAAACTAGAGACCTAGGGAAATCCAAGGAGGGGTGACTTGCGGGACTCAGACCAGGTTCTGTTACCCAGAATCCTTAGCAAACCTCAAAATGTGGCTAAAAAAACACATGTTCCTCACATTTCTGTGGTAGAAAGTTCTGGAATCT
Organism: Pleurodeles waltl; assembly: GCF_031143425.1. NCBI lineage: Eukaryota > Metazoa > Chordata > Amphibia > Caudata > Salamandridae > Pleurodeles > Pleurodeles waltl. The sequence continues at coordinate 880,525,824 of NC_090437.1, forward strand.
GAGAGGAGCCACAAATTTCCTCCCACCCAGCGTTCCCCCAAGTCTCCCGATAAAAATGATACCTCACTTGTGTGGGTAGGCCTAGCGCACGCGACAGGAAACGCCCCAAAGCGCAACGTGGACACATCCAAATTTTTGGAAGAAAACAGAGGTGTTTTCTGCGAAGTGCCTACCTGTAGATTTTGGCCTCTAGCTCAGCCGCCACCTAGGGAAACCTACCAAACCTGTGCATTTCTGAAAACTAGAGACCTAGGGGAATCCAAGGAGGGGTGACTTGTGGGGCTCGGACCAAGTTCTGTTACCCAGAATCCTTTGCTAACCTCAAAATTTGGCTAAAAAAACACATGTTCCTCACATTTCTGTGGCAGAAAGTTCTGGAATCTGAGAGGAGCCACAAATTTCCTTCCACCCAGCGTTCCCTCAAGTCTCCTGATAAAAATGATACCTCACTTGTGTGGGTAGGCCTAGCGCCCGCGACAGGAAACGCCCCAAAGCGCAACGTGGACACATCCAAATTTTTAGAAGAAAACAGAGGTGTTTTTTGCGAAGTGCCTACCTGTAGATTTTGGCCTCTAGCTCAGCCGGCACCTAGGGAAACCTACCAAACCTGTGCATTTCTGAAAACTAGAGACCTAGGGGAATCCAAGATGGGGTGACATGAGGGGCTCGGACCAGGTTCTGTTACCCAGAATCCTTTGCAAACCTCAAAATTTGGCTAAAAAAACACATGTTCCTCACATTTCTGTGGCAGAAAGTTCTGGAATCTGAGAGGAGCCACAAATTTCCTTCCACCCAGCGTTCCGCCAAGTCTCCCGATAAAAATGATACCTCACTTGTGTGGGTAGGCCTAGCGCCCGCGACAGGAAACGCCCCAAAGCGCAACGTGGACACATACAAATTTTTGGAAGAAAACAGAGGTGTTTTCTGCGAAGTGCCTACCTGTAGATTTTGGCCTCTAGCTCAGCCGCCACCTAGGGAAACCTACGAAACCTGTGCAATTCTGAAAATTAGAGACCTAGGGGAATCCAAGATGGGGTGACACGAGGGGCTCGGACCAGGTTCTGTTGCCCAGAATCCTTTGCAAACCTCAAAATTTGGCTAAAAAAACACATGTTCCTCACATTTCTGTGGTAGAAAGTTCTGGAATCTGAGAGGAGCCACAAATTTCCTCCCACCCAGCGTTCCCCCAAGTCTCCCGATAAAAATGATACCTCACTTGTGTGGGTAGGCCTAGCGCCCGCGACAGGAAACGCCCCAAAGCGCAACGTGGACACATCCAAATTTTTGGAAGAAAACAGAGGTGTTTTCTGCGAAGTGCCTACCTGTAGATTTTGGCCTCTAGCTCAGCCGCCACCTAGGGAAACCTACCAAACCTGTGCATTTCTGAAAACTAGAGACCTAGGGGAATCCAAGGAGGGGTGACTTGTGGGGCTCGGACCAAGTTCTGTGACCCAGAATCCTTTGCTAACCTCAAAATTTGGCTAAAAAAACACATGTTCCTCACATTTCTGTGGCAGAAAGTTCTGGAATCTGAGAGGAGCCACAAATTTCCTACCACCCAGCGTTCCCTCAAGTCTCCTGATAAAAATAATACCTCACTTGTGTGGGTAGGCCTAGCGCCCGCGACAGGAAACGCCCCAAAGCGCAACGTGGACATATCCACATTTTTGGAAGAAAACAGAGGTGTTTTTTGCGAAGTGCCTACCTGTAGATTTTGGCCTCTAGCTCAGCCGGCACCTAGGGAAACCTACCAAACCTGTGCATTTCTGAAAACTAGAGACCTAGGGGAATCCAAGATGGGGTGACATGAGGGGATCGGACCAGGTTCTGTTACCCAGAATCCTTTGCAAACCTCAAAATTTGGCTAAAAAAACACATGTTCCTCACATTTCTGTGGCAGAAAGTTCTGGAATCTGAGAGGAGCCACAAATTTCCTTCCACCCAGAGTTCCCCCAAGTCTCCCGATAAAAATGATACCTCACTTGTGTGGGTAGGCCTAGCGCCCGCGACAGGAGACGCCCCAAAGCGCAACGGGACAGATCCAAATTTTTGGAAGAAAACAGAGGTGTTTTCTGCGAAGTGCCTACCTGTAGATTTTGGCCTCTAGCTCAGCCGCCACCTAGGGAAACCTACCAAACCTGTGCAATTCTGAAAACTAGAGACCTAGGGGAATCCAAGATGGGGTGACATGAGGGGCTCGGACCAGGTTCTGTTGCCCAGAATCCTTTGCAAACCTCAAAATTTGGCTAAAAAAAACACATGTTCCTCACATTTCTGTGGCAGAAAGTTCTGGAATCTGAGAGGAGCAACAAATTTCCTTCCACCCAGCGTTCCCCCAAGTCTCCCGATAAAAATGATACCTTACTTGTGTGGGTAGGCCTAGCGCCCGCGACAGGAAACGCCCCAAAGCGCAACGTGGACACATCCAAATTTTTGGAAGAAAACAGAGGTGTTTTTTGCGAAGTGCCTACCTGTAGATTTTGGCCTATAGCTCAGCCAGCACCTAGGGAAACCTACCAAAGCTGTGCATTTCTGAAAACTAGAGACCTAGGGGAATCCAAGGAGGGGTGACTTGCGGGGCTCAGACCAGGTTCTGTTACCCAGAATCCTTTGCAAACCTCAAAATTTGGCTAAAAAAACACATGTTCCTCACATTTCTGTGGCAGAAAGTTCTGGAATCTGAGAGGAGCAACAAATTTCCTTCCACCCAGCGTTCCCCCAAGTCTCCCGATAAAAATGATACCTCACTTGTGTGGGTAGGCCTAGCGCCCGCGACAGGAAACGCCCCAAAGCGCAACGTGGACACATCCAAATTTTTGGAAGAAAACAGAGGTGTTTTTTGCGAAGTGCCTACCTGTAGATTTTGGCCTCTAGCTCAGCCGGCACCTAGGGAAACCTACCAAACCTGTGCATTTCTGAAAACTAGAGACCTAGGGGAATCCAAGATGGGGTGACTTGCGGGGCTCGGACCAGGTTCTGTTACCCAGAATCCTTTGCAAACCTCAAAATTTGGCTAAAAAAACACATGTTCCTCACATTTCTGTGGCAGAAAGTTCTGGAATCTGAGAGGAGCCACAAATTTCCTTCCACCCAGCGTTCCGCCAAGTCTCCCGATAAAAATGATACCTCACTTGTGTGGGTAGGCCTAGCGCCCGCGACAGGAAACGCCCCAAAGCGCAACGTGGACACATCCAAATTTTTGGAAGAAAACAGAGGTGTTTTCTGCGAAGTGCCTACCTGTAGATTTTGGCCTCTAGCTCAGCCGCCACCTAGGGAAACCTACCAAACCTGTGCATTTCTGAAAACTAGAGACCTAGGGGAATCCAAGGAGGGGTGACTTGTGGGGCTCGGACCAGGTTCTGTTACCCAGAATCCTTTGCAAACCTCAAAATTTGGCTAAAAAAACACATGTTCCTCACATTTCTGTGGCAGAAAGTTCTGGAATCTGAGAGGAGCCACAAATTTCCTTCCACCCAGCGTTCCCTCAAGTCTCCCGATAAAAATGATACCTCACTTGTGTGGGTAGGCCTAGCGCCCACGACAGGAAACGCCCCAAAGCGCAACGTGGACACATCCAAATTTTTGGAAGAAAACAGAGGTGTTTTTTGCGAAGTGCCTACCTGTAGATTTTGGCCTCTAGCTCAGCCGGCACCTAGGAAAACCTACCAAACCTGTGCATTTCTGAAAACTAGAGACCTAGGGAAATCCAAGGAGGGGTGACTTGCGGGACTCAGACCAGGTTCTGTTACCCAGAATCCTTAGCAAACCTCAAAATGTGGCTAAAAAAACACATGTTCCTCACATTTCTGTGGTAGAAAGTTCTGGAATCTGAGAGGAGCCACAAATTTCCTCCCACCCAGCGTTCCCCCAAGTCTCCCGATAAAAATGATACCTCACTTGTGTGGGTAGGCCTAGCGCCCGCGACAGGAAACGCCCCAAAGCGCAACGTGGACACATCCAAATTTTTGGAAGAAAACAGAGGTGTTTTCTGCGAAGTGCCTACCTGTAGATTTTGGCCTCTAGCTCAGCCGCCACCTAGGGAAACCTACCAAACCTGTGCATTTCTGAAAACTAGAGACCTAGGGGAATCCAAGGAGGGGTGACTTGTGGGGCTCGGACCAAGTTCTGTTACCCAGAATCCTTTGCTAACCTCAAAATTTGGCTAAAAAAAACACATGTTCCTCACATTTCTGTGGCAGAAAGTTCTGGAATCTGAGAGGAGCCACAAATTTCCTTCCACCCAGCGTTCCGCCAAGTCTCCCGATAAAAATCATACCTCACTTGTGTGGGTAGGCCTAGCGCCCGCGACAGGAAACGCCCCAAAGCGCAACGTGGACACATCCAAATTTTTGGAAGAAAACAGAGGTGTTTTCTGCGAAGTGCCTACCTGTAGATTTTGGCCTCTAGCTCAGCCGCCACCTAGGGAAACCTACCAAACCTGTGCAATTCTGAAAACTAGAGACCTAGGGGAATCCAAGATGGGGTGACATGAGGGGCTCGGACCAGGTTCTGTTGCCCAGAATCCTTTGCAAACCTCAAAATTTGGCTAAAAAAAACACATGTTCCTCACATTTCTGTGGCAGAAAGTTCTGGAATCTGAGAGGAGCAACAAATTTCCTTCCACCCAGCGTTCCCCCAAGTCTCCCGATAAAAATGATACCTTACTTGTGTGGGTAGGCCTAGCGCCCGCGACAGGAAACGCCCCAAAGCGCAACGTGGACACATCCAAATTTTTGGAAGAAAACAGAGGTGTTTTTTGCGAAGTGCCTACCTGTAGATTTTGGCCTATAGCTCAGCCAGCACCTAGGGAAACCTACCAAAGCTGTGCATTTCTGAAAACTAGAGACCTAGGGGAATCCAAGGAGGGGTGACTTGCGGGGCTCAGACCAGGTTCTGTTACCCAGAATCCTTTGCAAACCTCAAAATTTGGCTAAAAAAACACATGTTCCTCACATTTCTGTGGCAGAAAGTTCTGGAATCTGAGAGGAGCAACAAATTTCCTTCCACCCAGCGTTCCCCCAAGTCTCCCGATAAAAATGATACCTCACTTGTGTGGGTAGGCCTAGCGCCCGCGACAGGAAACGCCCCAAAGCGCAACGTGGACACATCCAAATTTTTGGAAGAAAACAGAGGTGTTTTTTGCGAAGTGCCTACCTGTAGATTTTGGCCTCTAGCTCAGCCGGCACCTAGGGAAACCTACCAAACCTGTGCATTTCTGAAAACTAGAGACCTAGGGGAATCCAAGATGGGGTGACTTGCGGGGCTCGGACCAGGTTCTGTTACCCAGAATCCTTTGCAAACCTCAAAATTTGGCTAAAAAAACACATGTTCCTCACATTTCTGTGGCAGAAAGTTCTGGAATCTGAGAGGAGCCACAAATTTCCTTCCACCCAGCGTTCCGCCAAGTCTCCCGATAAAAATGATACCTCACTTGTGTGGGTAGGCCTGGCGCCCGCGACAGGAAATGCCCCAAAGCGCAACGTGGACACATCCAAATTTTTGGAAGAAAACAGAGGTGTTTTCTGCGAAGTGCCTACCTGTAGATTTTGGCCTCTAGCTCAGCCGCCACCTAGGGAAACCTACCAAACCTGTGCATTTCTGAAAACTAGAGACCTAGGGGAATCCAAGGAGGGGTGACTTGTGGGGCTCGGACCAGGTTCTGTTACCCAGAATCCTTTGCAAACCTCAAAATTTGGCTAAAAAAACACATGTTCCTCACATTTCTGTGGCAGAAAGTTCTGGAATCTGAGAGGAGCCACAAATTTCCTTCCACCCAGCGTTCCCTCAAGTCTCCCGATAAAAAATGATACCTCACTTGTGTGGGTAGGCCTAGCGCCCACGACAGGAAACGCCCCAAAGCGCAACGTGGACACATCCAAATTTTTGGAAGAAAACAGAGGTGTTTTTTTGCGAAGTGCCTACCTGTAGATTTTGGCCTCTAGCTCAGCCGGGCACCTAGGAAAACCTACCAAACCTGTGCATTTCTGAAAACTAGAGACCTAGGGAAATCCAAGGAGGGGTGACTTGCGGGACTCAGACCAGGTTCTGTTACCCAGAATCCTTAGCAAACCTCAAAATGTGGCTAAAAAAACACATGTTCCTCACATTTCTGTGGTAGAAAGTTCTGGAATCTGAGAGGAGCCACAAATTTCCTCCCACCCAGCGTTCCCCCAAGTCTCCCGATAAAAATGATACCTCACTTGTGTGGGTAGGCCTAGCGCCCGCGACAGGAAACGCCCCAAAGCGCAACGTGGACACATCCAAATTTTTGGAAGAAAACAGAGGTGTTTTCTGCGAAGTGCCTACCTGTAGATTTTGGCCTCTAGCTCAGCCGCCACCTAGGGAAACCTACCAAACCTGTGCATTTCTGAAAACTAGAGACCTAGGGGAATCCAAGGAGGGGTGACTTGCGGGGCTCGGACCAAGTTCTGTTACCCAGAATCCTTTGCTAACCTCAAAATTTGGCTAAAAAAACACATGTTCCTCACATTTCTGTGGCAGAAAGTTCTGGAATCTGAGAGGAGCCACAAATTTCCTTCCACCCAGCGTTCCGCCAAGTCTCCCGATAAAAATGATACCTCACTTGTGTGGGTAGGCCTAGCGCCCGCGACAGGAAACGCCCCAAAGCGCAACGTGGACACATCCAAATTTTTGGAAGAAAACAGAGGTGTTTTCTGCGAAGTGCCTACCTGTAGATTTTGGCCTCTAGCTCAGCCGCCACCTAGGGAAACCTACCAAACCTGTGCATTTCTGAAAACTAGAGACCTAGGGGAATCCAAGGAGGGGTGACTTGTGGGGCTCGGACCAGGTTCTGTTACCCAGAATCCTTTGCAAACCTCAAAATTTGGCTAAAAAAACACATGTTCCTCACATTTCTGTGGCAGAAAGTTCTGGAATCTGAGAGGAGCCACAAATTTCCTTCCACCCAGCGTTCCCTCAAGTCTCCCGATAAAAATGATACCTCACTTGTGTGGGTAGGCCTAGCGCCCGCGACAGGAAACGCCCCAAAGCGCAACGTGGACACATCCAAATTTTTGGAAGAAAACAGAGGTGTTTTTTGCGAAGTGCCTACCTGTAGATTTTGGCCTCTAGCTCAGCCGGCACCTAGGAAAACCTACCAAACCTGTGCATTTCTGAAAACTAGAGACCTAGGGAAATCCAAGGAGGGGTGACTTGCGGGACTCAGACCAGGTTCTGTTACCCAGAATCCTTAGCAAACCTCAAAATGTGGCTAAAAAAACACATGTTCCTCACATTTCTGTGGTAGAAAGTTCTGGAATCTGAGAGGAGCCACAAATTTCCTCCCACCCAGCGTTCCCCCAAGTCTCCCGATAAAAATGATACCTCACTTGTGTGGGTAGGCCTAGCGCCCGCGACAGGAAACGCCCCAAAGCGCAACGTGGACACATCCAAATTTTTGGAAGAAAACAGAGGTGTTTTCTGCGAAGTGCCTACCTGTAGATTTTGGCCTCTAGCTCAGCCGCCACCTAGGGAAACCTACCAAACCTGTGCATTTCTGAAAACTAGAGACCTAGGGGAATCCAAGGAGGGGTGACTTGCGGGGCTCGGACCAAGTTCTGTTACCCAGAATCCTTTGCTAACCTCAAAATTTGGCTAAAAAAACACATGTTCCTCACATTTCTGTGGCAGAAAGTTCTGGAATCTGAGAGGAGCCACAAATTTCCTTCCACCCAGCGTTCCCTCAAGTCTCCTGATAAAAATGATACCTCACTTGTGTGGGTAGGCCTAGCGCCCGCGACAGGAAACGCCCCAAAGCGCAACGTGGACACATCCAAATTTTGGGAAGAAAACAGAGGTGTTTTTTGCGAAGTGCCTACCTGTAGATTTTGGCCTCTAGCTCAGCCGGCACCTAGGGAAACCTACCAAACCTGTGCATTTCTGAAAACTAGAGACCTAGGGGAATCCAAGATGGGGTGACATGAGGGGCTCGGACCAGGTTCTGTTACCCAGAATCCTTTGCAAACCTCAAAATTTGGCTAAAAAAACACATGTTCCTCACATTTCTGTGGCAGAAAGTTCTGGAATCTGAGAGGAGCCACAAATTTCCTTCCACCCAGCGTTCCGCCAAGTCTCCCGATAAAAATGATACCTCACTTGTGTGGGTAGGCCTAGCGCCCGCGACAGGAAACGCCCCAAAGCGCAACGTGGACACATACAAATTTTTGGAAGAAAACAGAGGTGTTTTCTGCGAAGTGCCTACCTGTAGATTTTGGCCTCTAGCTCAGCCGCCACCTAGGGAAACCTACCAAACCTGTGCAATTCAGAAAATTAGAGACCTAGGGGAATCCAAGATGGGGTGACATGAGGGGCTCGGACCAGGTTCTGTTGCCCAGAATCCTTTGCAAACCTCAAAATTTGGCTAAAAAAACACATGTACCTCACATTTCTGTGGCAGAAAGTTCTGGAATCTGAGAGGAGCCACAAATTTCCTTCCACCCAGCGTTCCCCCAAGTCTCCTGATAAAAATGATACCTCACTTGTGTGGGTAGGCCTAGCGCCCGCGACAGGAAATGCCCCAAAGCGCAACGTGAACACATCCAAATTTTTGGAAGAAAACAGAGGTGTTTTTTGCGAAGTGCCTACCTGTAGATTTTGGCCTCTAGCTCAGCCGGCACCTAGGGAAACCTACCAAAGCTGTGCATTTCTGAAAACTAGAGACCTAGGGGAATCCAAGGAGGGGTGACTTGTGGGGCTCGGACCAGGTTCTGTTACCCAGAATCCTTTGCAAACCTCAAAATTTGGCTAAAAAAACACATGTTCCTCACATTTCTGTGGCAGAAAGTTCTGGAATCTGAGAGGAGCCACAAATTTCCTTCCACCCAGCGTTCCCCCAAGTCTCCCGATAAAAATGATACCTCACTTGTGTGGGTAGGCCTAGCGCCCTCGACAGGAAACGCCCCAAAGCGCAACGTGGACACATCCAAATTTTTGGAAGAAAACAGAGGTGTTTTTTGCGAAGTGCCTACCTGTAGATTTTGGCCTCTAGCTCAGCCGGCACATGGGGAAACCTACCAAACCTGTGCATTTCTGAAAACTAGAGACCTAGGGGAATCCAAGGAGGGGTGACTTGCGGGGCTCGGACCAGGTTCTGTTGCCCAGATTCCTTTGCAAACCTCAAAATTTGGCTAAAAAAACACATGTTCCTCACATTTCTGTGGCAGAAAGTTCTGGAATCTAAGAGGAGCCACAAATGTCCTTCCACCCAGTGTTCCCCCAAGTCTCCCGATAAAAATGATACCTCACTTGTGTGGGTAGGCCTAGCGCCCGCGACAGGAAACGCCCCAAAGCGCAACGTGGACACATCCAAATTTTTGGAAGAAAACAGGTGTGTTTTTTGCGAAGTGCCTACCTGTAGATTTTGGCCTCTAGCTCAGCCGGCACCTAGGGAAACCTACCAAACCTGTGCATTTCTGAAAACTAGAGAACTAGGGGAATCCAAGATGGGGTGACTTGCGGGGCTCGGACCAGGTTCTGTTACCCAGAATCCTTTGCAAACCTCAAAATTTGGCTAAATAAACACATGTTCCTCACATTTCTGTGGCAGAAAGTTCTGGAATCAGAGAGGAGCCACAAATTTCCTTCCACCCAGCGTTCCGCCAAGTCTCCCGATAAAAATGATACCTCACTTGTGTGGGTAGGCCTAGCGCCCGCGACAGGAAATGCCCCAAAGCGCAACGTGGACACATCCAAATTTTTGGAAGAAAACAGAGTTTTTTTCTGCGAAGTGCCTACCTGTAGATTTTGGCCTCTAGCTCAGCCGCCACCTAGGGAAACCTACCAAACCTGTGCAATTCTGAAAACTAGAGACCTAGGGGAATCCAAGATGGGGTGACATGAGGGGCTCGGACCAGGTTCTGTTGCCCAGAATCCTTTGCAAACCTCAAAATTTGGCTAAAAAAACACATGTTCCTCACATTTCTGTGGCAGAAAGTTCTGGAATCTGAGAGGAGCCACAAATTTCCTTCCACCCAGCGTTCCGACAAGTCTCCCGATAAAAATGATACCTCACTTGTGTGGGTAGGCCTAGCGCCCGCGACAGGAAACGCCCCAAAGCGCAACGTGGACACATCCAAATTTTTTGAAGAAAACAGAGGTGTTTTCTGCGAAGTGCCTACCTGTAGATTTTGGCCTCTAGCTCAGCCGCCACCTAGGGAAACCTACCAAACCTGTGCATTTCTGAAAACTAGAGACCTAGGGGAATCCAAGGAGGGGTGACTTGTGGGGCTCGGACCAGGTTCTGTTACCCAGAATCCTTTGCAAACCTCAAAATGTGGCTAAAAAAACACATGTTCCTCACATTTCTGTGGCAGAAAGTTCTGGAATCTGAGAGGAGCCACAAATTTCCTTCCACCCAGCGTTCCCCCAAGTCTCCCGATAAAAATGATACCTCACTTGTGTGGGTAGGCCTAGCGCCCGCGACAGGAAACGCCCCAAAGCGCAACGTGGACACATCCAAATTTTGGGAAGAAAACAGAGGTGTTTTTTGCGAAGTGCCTACCTGTAGATTTTGGCCTCTAGCTCAGCCGGCACATAGGGAAACCTACCAAACCTGTGCATTTCTGAAAACTAATGACCTAGGGGAATCCAAGGAGGGGTGACTTGCGGGGCTCGGACCAGGTTCTGTTGCCCAGATTCCTTTGCAAACCTCAAAATTTGGCTAAAAAAACACATGTTCCTCACATTTCTGTGGCAGAAAGTTCTGGAATCTAAGAGGAGCCACAAATGTCCTTCCACCCAGTGTTCCCCCAAGTCTCCCGATAAAAATGATACCTCACTTGTGTGGGTAGGCCTAGCGCCCGCGACAGGAAACGCCCCAAAGCGCAACGTGGACACATCCAAATTTTTGGAAGAAAACAGGTGTGTTTTTTGCGAAGTGCCTACCTGTAGATTTTGGCCTCTAGCTCAGCCGGCACCTAGGGAAACCTACCAAACCTGTGCATTTCTGAAAACTAGAGACCTAGGGGAATCCAAGATGGGGTTACTTGGGTGCTCGGACCAGGTTCTGTTACCCCGAATCCTTTGCAAACCTCAACATTTGGCTAAAAAAACACATGTTCCTCACATTTCTGTGGCAGAAAGTTCTGGAATCTGAGAGGAGCCACAAATTTCCTTCCACCCAGCGTTCCCCCAAGTCTCCCGATAAAAATGATACCTCACTTGTGTGGGTAGGCCTAGCGCCCGCGACAGGAAACGCCCCAAAGCGCAACGTGGACACATCCAAATTTTTGGAAGAAAACAGAGGTGTTTTCTGCGAAGTGCCTACCTGTAGATTTTGGCCTCTAGCTCAGCCGGCACCTAGGGAAACCTACCAAACCTGTGCATTTCTTGAAACTAGAGACCTAGGGGAATCCAAGGAGGGGTGACTTGCGGGGCTCGGACCAGGTTCTGTTGCCCAGAATCCTTTGCAAACCTCAAAATTTGGCTAAAAAAACACATGTTCCTCACATTTCTGTGGCAGAAAGTTCTGGAATCTGAGAGGAGCCACAAATGACCTTCCACCCAGCGTTCCCCAAGTCTCCCGATAAAAATGATACCTCACTTGTGTGGGAAGGCCTAGCGCCCGCGACAGGAAACGCCCCAAAGAGCAACGTGGACACATCCAAATTTTTGGAAGAAAACAGAGGTGTTTTTTGCGAAGTGCCTACCTGTAGGTTTTGGCCTCTAGCTCAGCCGGCACCTAGGGAAACCTACCAAACCTGTGCATTTCTGAAAACTAGAGACCTAGGGGAATCCAAGATGGGGTGACTTGCGGGGCTCGGACCAGGTTCTGTTACCCAGAATCCTTTGCAAACCTCAAAATTTGGCTAAAAAAACACATGTTCCTCACATTTCTGTGGCAGAAAGTTCTGGAATCTGAGAGGAGCCACAAATTTCCTTCCACCCAGCGTTCCGCCAAGTCTCCCGATAAAAATGATACCTCACTTGTGTGGGTAGGCCTAGCGCCCGCGACAGGAAACGCCCCAAAGCGCAACGTGGACACATCCACATTTTTGGAAGAAAACAGAGGTGTTTTCTGCGAAGTGCCTACCTGTAGATTTTGGCCTCTAGCTCAGCCGCCACCTAGGGAAACCTATCAAACCTGTGCATTTCTGAAAACTAGAGACCTAGGGGAATCCAAGGAGGGGTGACTTGTGGGGCTCGGACCAGGTTCTGTTACCCAGAATCCTTTGCAAACCTCAAAATTTGGTTAAAAAAACACATGTTCCTCACATTTCTGTGGCAGAAAGTTCTGGAATCTGAGAGGAGCCACAAATTTCCTTCCACCCAGCGTTCCCTCAAGTCTCCTGATAAAAATGATACCTCACTTGTGTGGGTAGGCCTAGCGCCCGCGACAGGAAACGCCCCAAAGCGCAACATGGACACATCCAAATTTTTGGAAGAAAACAGAGGTGTTTTTTGTGAAGTGCCTACCTGTAGATTTTGGCCTTTAGCTCAGCCGGCACCTAGGGAAACCTACCAAACCTGTGCATTTCTGAAAACTAGAGACCTAGGGAAATCCAAGGAGGGGTGACTTGCGGGACTCAGACCAGGTTCTGTTACCCAGAATCCTTTGCAAACCTCAAAATTTGGCTAAAAAAACACATGCTCCTCACATTTCTGTGGCAGAAAGTTCTGGAATCTGAGAGGAGCCACAAATTTCCTTCCACCCAGCGTTCCCCCACGTCTCCCGATAAAAATGATACCTCACTTGTGTGGGTAGGCCTAGCGTCCGCGACAGCAAACGCCCCAAAGCGCAACGTGGACACATCCAAATTTTTGGAAGAAAACAGAGGTGTTTTTTGCGAAGTGCCTACCTGTAGATTTTGGCCTCTAGCTCAGCCGGCACCTAGGGAAACCTACCAAACCTGTGCATTTCTGAAAACTAGAGACCTAGGGAAATCCAAGGAGGGGTGACTTGCGGGACTCGGACCAGGTTCTGTTACCCAGAATCCTTTGCAAACGTCAAAATTTGGCTAAAAAAACCATGTTCCTCACATTTCTGTGGCAGAAAGTTCTGGAATCTGAGAGGAGCCACAAATTTCCTTCCACCCAGCGTTCCCCCACGTCTCCCGATAAAAATGATACCTCACTTGTGTGGGTAGGCCTAGCGCCCGCAACAGGAAACGCCCCAAAGCGCAACGTGGACACATCCAAATTTTTGGAAGAAAACAGAGGTGTTTTTTGCGAAGTGCCTACCTGTAGATTTTGGCCTCTAGCTCAGCCGGCACCTAGGGAAACCTACCAAACCTGTGCATTTCTGAAAACTAGAGACCTAGGGGAATCCAGGATAGGGTGACTTGCGGGGCTCGGACCAGGTTCTGTTACCCAGAATCCTTTGCAAACCTCAAAATTTGGCTAAAAAAACACATGTTCCTCACATTTCTGTGGCAGAAAGTTCTGGAATCTGAGAGGAGCCACAAATTTCCTTGCACCCAGCGTTCCCTCAAGTCTCCTGATAAAAATGATACCTCACTTGTGTGGGTAGGCCTAGCGCCCGCGACAGGAAACGCCCCAAAGCGCAACATGGACACATCCAAATTTTTGGAAGAAAACAGAGGTGTTTTTTGTGAAGTGCCTACCTGTAGATTTTGGCCTTTAGCTCAGCCGGCACCTAGGGAAACCTACCAAACCTGTGCATTTCTGAAAACTAGAGACCTAGGGAAATCCAAGGAGGGGTGACTTGCGGGACTCAGACCAGGTTCTGTTACCCAGAATCCTTTGCAAACCTCAAAATTTGGCTAAAAAAACACATGCTCCTCACATTTCTGTGGCAGAAAGTTCTGGAATCTGAGAGGAGCCACAAATTTCCTTCCACCCAGCGTTCCCCCACGTCTCCCGATAAAAATGATACCTCACTTGTGTGGGTAGGCCTAGCGTCCGCGACAGCAAACGCCCCAAAGCGCAACGTGGACACATCCAAATTTTTGGAAGAAAACAGAGGTGTTTTTTGCGAAGTGCCTACCTGTAGATTTTGGCCTCTAGCTCAGCCGGCACCTAGGGAAACCTACCAAACCTGTGCATTTCTGAAAACTAGAGACCTAGGGAAATCCAAGGAGGGGTGACTTGCGGGACTCGGACCAGGTTCTGTTACCCAGAATCCTTTGCAAACCTCAAAATTTGGCTAAAAAAACCATGTTCCTCACATTTCTGTGGCAGAAAGTTCTGGAATCTGAGAGGAGCCACAAATTTCCTTCCACCCAGCGTTCCCCCACGTCTCCCGATAAAAATGATACCTCACTTGTGTGGGTAGGCCTAGCGCCCGCAACAGGAAACGCCCCAAAGCGCAACGTGGACACATCCAAATTTTTGGAAGAAAACAGAGGTGTTTTTTGCGAAGTGCCTACCTGTAGATTTTGGCCTCTAGCTCAGCCGGCACCTAGGGAAACCTACCAAACCTGTGCATTTCTGAAAACTAGAGACCTAGGGGAATCCAGGATAGGGTGACTTGCGGGGCTCGGACCAGGTTCTGTTACCCAGAATCCTTTGCAAACCTCAAAATTTGGCTAAAAAAACACATGTTCCTCACATTTCTGTGGCAGAAAGTTCTGGAATCTGAGAGGAGCCACAAATTTCCTTCTACCCAGCGTTCCCCCAAGTCTCCCGATAAAAATGATACCTCACTTGTGTGGGTAGGCCTAGCGCCCGCGACAGGAAACGCCCCAAAGCGCAACGTGGACACATCCACATTTTTGGAAGAAAACAGAGGTGTTTTCTGCGAAGGGCCTACCTGTAGATTTTGGCCTCTAGCTCAGCCGCCACCTAGGGAAACCTACCAAACCTGTGCATTTCTGAAAACTAGAGACCTAGGGGAATCCAAGGAGGGGTGACTTGTGGGGCTCGGACCAGGTTCTGTTACCCAGAATCCTTTGCAAACCTCAAAATTTGGCTAAAAAAACACATGTTCCTCACATTTCTGTGGCAGAAAGTTCTGGAATCTGAGAGGAGCCACAAATTTCCTTCCACCCAGCGTTCCCTCAAGTCTCCTGATAAAAATGATACCTCACTTGTGTGGGTAGGCCTAGCGCCCACGACAGGAAACGCCCCAAAGCGCAACGTGGACACATCCAAATTTTTAGAAGAAAATAGAGGTGTTTTTTGCGAAGTGCCTACCTGTAGATTTTGGCCTCTAGCTCAGCCGGCACCTAGGGAAACCTACCAAAGCTGTGCATTTCTGAAAACTAGAGACCTAGGGGAATCCAAGGAGGGGTGACTTGCGGGGCTCGGACCAGGTTCTGTTACCCAGAATCCTTTGCAAACCTCAAAATTTGGCTAAAAAAACACATGTTCCTCACATTTCTGTGGCAGAAAGTTCTGGAATCTGAGAGGAGCCACAAATTTCCTTCTACCCAGCGTTCCCCAAGTCTCCCGATAAAAATGATACCTCACTTGTGTGGGTAGGCCTAGCGCCCGCGACAGGAAACGCCCCAAAGAGCAACGTGGACACATCCAAATTTTTGGAAGAAAACAGAGGTGTTTTTTGCGAAGTGCCTACCTGTAGATTTTGGCCTCTAGCTCAGCCGGCACCTAGGGAAACCTACCAAACCTGTGCATTTCTGAAAACTAGAGACCTAGGGGAATCCAAGATGGGGTGACTTGCGGGGCTCGGACCAGGTTCTGTTACCCAGAATACTTTGCAAACCTCAAAATTTGGCTAAAAAAACACATGTTCCTCACATTTCTGTGGCAGAAAGTTCTGGAATCTGAGAGGAGCCACAAATTTCCTTCCACCCAGCGTTTCGCCAAGTCTCCCGATAAAAATGATACCTCACTTGTGTGGGTAGGCCTAGCGCCCGCGACAGGAAATGCCCCAAAGCGCAACGTGGACACATCCACATTTTTGGAAGAAAACAGAGGTGTTTTCTGCGAAGTGCCTACCTGTAGATTTTGGCCTCTAGCTCAGCCGCCACCTAGGGAAACCTATCAAACCTGTGCATTTCTGAAAACTAGAGGCCTAGGGGAATCCAAGGAGGGGTGACTTGTGGGGCTCGGACCAGGTTCTGTTACCCAGAATCCTTTGCAAACCTCAAAATTTGGCTAAAAAAACACATGTTCCTCACATTTCTGTGGCAGAAAGTTCTGGAATCTGAGAGGAGCCACAAATTTCCTTCCACCCAGCGTTCCCTCAAGTCTCCTGATAAAAATGATACCTCACTTGTGTGGGTAGGCCTAGCGCCCGCGACAGGAAACGCCCCAAAGCGCAACATGGACACATCCAAAATTTTGGAAGAAAACAGAGGTGTTTTTTGAGAAGTGCCTACCTGTAGATTTTGGCCTCTAGCTCAGCCGGCACCTAGGGAAACCTACCAAACCTGTGCATTTCTGAAAACTAGAGACCTAGGGAAATCCAAGGAGGGGTGACTTGCGGGACTCAGACCAGGTTCTGTTACCCAGAATCCTTTGCAAACCTCAAAATTTGGCTAAAAAAACACATGCTCCTCACATTTCTGTGGCAGAAAGTTCTGGAATCTGAGAGGAGCCACAAATTTCCTTCCACCCAGCGTTCCCCCACGTCTCCCGATAAAAATGATACCTCACTTGTGTGGGTAGGCCTAGCGTCCGCGACAGGAAACGCCCCAAAGCGCAACGTGGACACATCCAAATTTTTGGAAGAAAACAGAGGTGTTTTTTGCGAAGTGCCTACCTGTAGATTTTGGCCTCTAGCTCAGCCGGCACCTAGGGAAACCTACCAAACCTGTGCATTTCTGAAAACTAGAGACCTAGGGAAATCCAAGGAGGGGTGACTTGCGGGACTCGGACCAGGTTCTGTTACCCAGAATCCTTTGCAAACCTCAAAATTTGGCTAAAAAAACCATGTTCCTCACATTTCTGTGGCAGAAAGTTCTGGAATCTGAGAGGAGCCACAAATTTCCTTCCACCCAGCGTTCCCCCATGTCTCCCGATAAAAATGATACCTCACTTGTGTGGGTAGGCCTAGCGCCCGCAACAGGAAACGCCCCAAAGCGCAACGTGGACACATCCAAATTTTTGGAAGAAAACAGAGGTGTTTTTTGCGAAGTGCCTACCTGTAGATTTTGGCCTCTAGCTCAGCCGGCACCTAGGGAAACCTACCAAACCTGTGCATTTCTGAAAACTAGAGACGTAGGGGAATCCAAGATAGGGTGACTTGCGGGGCTCGGACCAGGTTCTGTTACCCAGAATCCTTTGCAAACCTCAAAATTTGGCTAAAAAAACACATGTTCCTCACATTTCTGTGGCAGAAAGTTCTGGAATCTGAGAGGAGCCACACATTTCCTTCTACCCAGCGTTCCCCCAAGTCTCCCGATAAAAATGATACCTCACTTGTGTGGGTAGGCCTAGCGCCCGCGACAGGAAACGCCCCAAAGCGCAACGTGGACACATCCAAATTTTTGGAAGAAAACAGAGGTGTTTTCTGCGAAGTGCCTACCTGTAGATTTTGGCCTCTAGCTCAGCCGCCACCTAGGGAAACCTACCAAACCTGTGCATTTCTGAAAACTAGAGACCTAGGGGAATCCAAGGAGGGGTGACTTGTGGGGCTCGTACCAGGTTCTGTTACGCAGAATCCTTTGCAAACCTCAAAATTTGGCTAAAAAAACACATGTTCCTCACATTTCTGTGGCAGAAAGTTCTGGAATCTGAGAGGAGCCACAAATTTTTTTCCACCCAGCATTCCCCCAAGTCTCCCGATAAAAATGATACCTCACTTGTGTGGGTAGGCCTAGCGCCCTCGACAGGAAACGCCCCAAAGCGCAACGTGGACACATCCAAATTTTTGGAAGAAAACAGAGGTGTTTTTTGCGAAGTGCCTACCTGTAGATTTTGGCCTCTAGCTCAGCCGGCACCTAGGGAAACCTACCAAACCTGTGCATTTCTGAAAACTAGAGACCTACGGGAATCCAAGGAGGGGTGACTTGCGGGGCTCGGACCAGGTTCTGTTGCCCAGAATCCTTTGCAAACCTCAAAATTTGGCTAAAAAAACACATGTTCCTCACATTTCTGTGGCAGAAAGTTCTGGAATCTGAGAGGAGCCACAAATGTCCTTCCACCCAGCGTTCCCCAAGTCTCCCGATAAAAATGATACCTCACTTGTGTGGGTAGGCCTAGCGCCCGCGACAGGAAACGCCCCAGAGCGCAACGTGGACACATCCAAATTTTTGGAAGAAAACAGAGGTGTTTTTTGCGAAGTGCCTACCTGTAGATTTTGGCCTCTAGCTCAGCCGGCACCTAGGGAAACCTACCAAACCTGTGCATTTCTGAAAACTAGAGACCTAGGGGAATCCAAGATGGGGTGACTTGGGTGCTCGGACCAGGTTCTGTTACCCAGAATCCTTTGCAAACCTCAAAATTTGGCTAAAAAAACACATGTTCCTCACATTTCTGTGGCAGAAAGTTCTGGAATCTGAGAGGAGCCACAAATTTCCTTCCACCCAGCGTTCCCCCAAGTCTCCCGATAAAAATGATACCTCACTTGTGTGTGTAGGCCTAGCGCCCGCGACAGGAAACGCCCCAAAGCGCAACGTGGACTCATCCAAATTTTTGGAAGAAAACAGAGGTGTTTTCTGCGAAGTGCCTACCTGTAGATTTTGGCCTCTAGCTCAGCCGGCACCTAGGGAAACCTACCAAACCTGTGCATTTCTTGAAACTAGAGACCTAGGGGAATCCAAGGAGGGGTGACTTGCGGGGCTCGGACCAGGTTCTGTTGCCCAGAATCCTTTGCAAACCTCAAAATTTGGCTAAAAAAACACATGTTCCTCACATTTCTGTGGCAGAAAGTTCTGGAATCTGAGAGGAGCCACAAATTTCCTTCCACCCAGCGTTTCGCCAAGTCTCCCGATAAAAATGATACCTCACTTGTGTGGGTAGGCCTAGCGCCCGCGACAGGAAATGCCCCAAAGCGCAACGTGGACACATCCACATTTTTGGAAGAAAACAGAGGTGTTTTCTGCGAAGTGCCTACCTGTAGATTTTGGCCTCTAGCTCAGCCGCCACCTAGGGAAACCTATCAAACCTGTGCATTTCTGAAAACTAGAGGCCTAGGGGAATCCAAGGAGGGGTGACTTGTGGGGCTCGGACCAGGTTCTGTTACCCAGAATCCTTTGCAAACCTCAAAATTTGGCTAAAAAAACACATGTTCCTCACATTTCTGTGGCAGAAAGTTCTGGAATCTGAGAGGAGCCACAAATTTCCTTCCACCCAGCGTTCCCTCAAGTCTCCTGATAAAAATGATACCTCACTTGTGTGGGTAGGCCTAGCGCCCGCGACAGGAAACGCCCCAAAGCGCAACATGGACACATCCAAAATTTTGGAAGAAAACAGAGGTGTTTTTTGAGAAGTGCCTACCTGTAGATTTTGGCCTCTAGCTCAGCCGGCACCTAGGGAAACCTACCAAACCTGTGCATTTCTGAAAACTAGAGACCTAGGGAAATCCAAGGAGGGGTGACTTGCGGGACTCAGACCAGGTTCTGTTACCCAGAATCCTTTGCAAACCTCCAAATTTGGCTAAAAAAACACATGCTCCTCACATTTCTGTGGCAGAAAGTTCTGGAATCTGAGAGGAGCCACAAATTTCCTTCCACCCAGCGTTCCCCCACGTCTCCCGATAAAAATGATACCTCACTTGTGTGGGTAGGCCTAGCGTCCGCGACAGGAAACGCCCCAAAGCGCAACGTGGACACATCCAAATTTTTGGAAGAAAACAGAGGTGTTTTTTGCGAAGTGCCTACCTGTAGATTTTGGCCTCTAGCTCAGCCGGCACCTAGGGAAACCTACCAAACCTGTGCATTTCTGAAAACTAGAGACCTAGGGAAATCCAAGGAGGGGTGACTTGCGGGACTCGGACCAGGTTCTGTTACCCAGAATCCTTTGCAAACCTCAAAATTTGGCTAAAAAAACCATGTTCCTCACATTTCTGTGGCAGAAAGTTCTGGAATCTGAGAGGAGCCACAAATTTCCTTCCACCCAGCGTTCCCCCATGTCTCCCGATAAAAATGATACCTCACTTGTGTGGGTAGGCCTAGCGCCCGCAACAGGAAACGCCCCAAAGCGCAACGTGGACACATCCAAATTTTTGGAAGAAAACAGAGGTGTTTTTTGCGAAGTGCCTACCTGTAGATTTTGGCCTCTAGCTCAGCCGGCACCTAGGGAAACCTACCAAACCTGTGCATTTCTGAAAACTAGAGACGTAGGGGAATCCAAGATAGGGTGACTTGCGGGGCTCGGACCAGGTTCTGTTACCCAGAATCCTTTGCAAACCTCAAAATTTGGCTAAAAAAACACATGTTCCTCACATTTCTGTGGCAGAAAGTTCTGGAATCTGAGAGGAGCCACACATTTCCTTCTACCCAGCGTTCCCCCAAGTCTCCCGATAAAAATGATACCTCACTTGTGTGGGTAGGCCTAGCGCCCGCGACAGGAAACGCCCCAAAGCGCAACGTGGACACATCCAAATTTTTGGAAGAAAACAGAGGTGTTTTCTGCGAAGTGCCTACCTGTAGATTTTGGCCTCTAGCTCAGCCGCCACCTAGGGAAACCTACCAAACCTGTGCATTTCTGAAAACTAGAGACCTAGGGGAATCCAAGGAGGGGTGACTTGTGGGGCTCGGACCAGGTTCTGTTACCCAGAATCCTTTGCAAACCTCAAAATTTGGCTAAAAAAACACATGTTCCTCACATTTCTGTGGCAGAAAGTTCTGGAATCTGAGAGGAGCCACAAATTTTTTTCCACCCAGCATTCCCCCAAGTCTCCCGATAAAAATGATACCTCACTTGTGTGGGTAGGCCTAGCGCCCTCGACAGGAAACGCCCCAAAGCGCAACGTGGACACATCCACATTTTTGGAAGAAAACAGAGGTGTTTTTTGCGAAGTGCCTACCTGTAGATTTTGGCCTCTAGCTCAGCCGGCACCTAGGGAAACCTACCAAACCTGTGCATTTCTGAAAACTAGAGACCTACGGGAATCCAAGGAGGGGTGACTTGCGGGGCTCGGACCAGGTTCTGTTGCCCAGAATCCTTTGCAAACCTCAAAATTTGGCTAAAAAAACACATGTTCCTCACATTTCTGTGGCAGAAAGTTCTGGAATCTGAGAGGAGCCACAAATGTCCTTCCACCCAGCGTTCCCCAAGTCTCCCGATAAAAATGATACCTCACTTGTGTGGGTAGGCCTAGCGCCCGCGACAGGAAACGCCCCAGAGCGCAACGTGGACACATCCAAATTTTTGGAAGAAAACAGAGGTGTTTTTTGCGAAGTGCCTACCTGTAGATTTTGGCCTCTAGCTCAGCCGGCACCTAGGGAAACCTACCAAACCTGTGCATTTCTGAAAACTAGAGACCTAGGGGAATCCAAGATGGGGTGACTTGGGTGCTCGGACCAGGTTCTGTTACCCAGAATCCTTTGCAAACCTCAAAATTTGGCTAAAAAAACACATGTTCCTCACATTTCTGTGGCAGAAAGTTCTGGAATCTGAGAGGAGCCACAAATTTCCTTCCACCCAGCGTTCCCCCAAGTCTCCCGATAAAAATGATACCTCACTTGTGTGGGTAGGCCTAGCGCCCGCGACAGGAAACGCCCCAAAGCGCAACGTGGACACATCCAAATTTTTGGAAGAAAACAGAGGTGTTTTCTGCGAAGTGCCTACCTGTAGATTTTGGCCTCTAGCTCAGCCGCCACCTAGGGAAACCTACCAAACCTGTGCAATTCTGAAAACTAGAGACCTAGGGGAATCCAAGATGGGGTGACATGAGGGGCTCGGACCAGGTTTTGTTGCCCAGAATCCTTTGCAAACCTCAAAATTTGGCTAAAAAAACACATGTTCCTCACATTTCTGTGGCAGAAAGTTCTGGAATCTGAGAGGAGCCACAAATTTCCTTCCACCCAGCGTTCCCCCAAGTCTCCCGATAAAAATGATACCTCACTTGTGTGGGTAGGCCTAGCGCCCTCGACAGGAAACGCCCCAAAGCGCAACGTGGACACATCCAAATTTTTGGAAGAAAACAGAGGTGTTTTTTGCGAAGTGCCTACCTGTAGATTTTGGCCTCTAGCTCAGCCGGCACCTAGGGAAACCTACCAAACCTGTGCATTTCTGAAAACTAGAGACCTAGGGAAATCCAAGGAGGGGTGACTTGCGGGACTCGGACCAGGTTCTGTTACCCAGAATCCTTTGCAAACCTCAAAATTTGGCTAAAAAAACCATGTTCCTCACATTTCTGTGGCAGAAAGTTATGGAATCTGAGAGGAGCCACAAATTTCCTTCCACCCAGCGTTCCCCCACGTCTCCCGATAAAAATGATACCTCACTTGTGTGGGTAGGCCTAGCGCCCGCAACAGGAAACGCCCCAAAGCGCAACGTGGACACATCCAAATTTTTGGAAGAAAACAGAGGTGTTTTTTGCGAAGTGCCTACCTGTAGATTTTGGCCTCTAGCTCAGCCGGCACCTAGGGAAACCTACCAAACCTGTGCATTTCTGAAAACTAGAGACGTAGGGGAATCCAAGATAGGGTGACTTGCGGGGCTCGGACCAGGTTCTGTTACCCAGAATCCTTTGCAAACCTCAAAATTTGGCTAAAAAAACACATGTTCCTCACATTTCTGTGGCAGAAAGTTCTGGAATCTGAGAGGAGCCACAAATTTCCTTCTACCCAGCGTTCCCCCAAGTCTCCCGATAAAAATGATACCTCACTTGTGTGGGTAGGCCTAGCGCCCGCGACAGGAAACGCCCCAAAGCGCAACGTGGACACATCCAAATTTTTGGAAGAAAACAGAGGTGTTTTCTGCGAAGTGCCTACCTGTAGATTTTGGCCTCTAGCTCAGCCGCCACCTAGGGAAACCTACCAAACCTGTGCATTTCTGAAAACTAGAGACCTAGGGGAATCCAAGGAGGGGTGACTTGTGGGGCTCGGACCAGGTTCTGTTACCCAGAATCCTTTGCAAACCTCAAAATTTGGCTAAAAAAACACATGTTCCTCACATTTCTGTGGCAGAAAGTTCTGGAATCTGAGAGGAGCCACAAATTTTTTTCCACCCAGCATTCCCCCAAGTCTCCCGATAAAAATGATACCTCACTTGTGTGGGTAGGCCTAGCGCCCTCGACAGGAAACGCCCCAAAGCGCAACGTGGACACATCCAAATTTTTGGAAGAAAACAGAGGTGTTTTTTGCGAAGTGCCTACCTGTAGATTTTGGCCTCTAGCTCAGCCGGCACCTAGGGAAACCTACCAAACCTGTGCATTTCTGAAAACTAGAGACCTACGGGAATCCAAGGAGGGGTGACTTGCGGGGCTCGGACCAGGTTCTGTTGCCCAGAATCCTTTGCAAACCTCAAAATTTGGCTAAAAAAACACATGTTCCTCACATTTCTGTGGCAGAAAGTTCTGGAATCTGAGAGGAGCCACAAATGTCCTTCCACCCAGCGTTCCCCAAGTCTCCCGATAAAAATGATACCTCACTTGTGTGGGTAGGCCTAGCGCCCGCGACAGGAAACGCCCCAGAGCGCAACGTGGACACATCCAAATTTTTGGAAGAAAACAGAGGTGTTTTTTGCGAAGTGCCTACCTGTAGATTTTGGCCTCTAGCTCAGCCGGCACCTAGGGAAACCTACCAAACCTGTGCATTTCTGAAAACTAGAGACCTAGGGGAATCCAAGATGGGGTGACTTGGGTGCTCGGACCAGGTTCTGTTACCCAGAATCCTTTGCAAACCTCAAAATTTGGCTAAAAAAACACATGTTCCTCACATTTCTGTGGCAGAAAGTTCTGGAATCTGAGAGGAGCCACAAATTTCCTTCCACCCAGCGTTCCCCCAAGTCTCCCGATAAAAATGATACCTCACTTGTGTGGGTAGGCCTAGCGCCCGCGACAGGAAACGCCCCAAAGCGCAACGTGGACACATCCAAATTTTTGGAAGAAAACAGAGGTGTTTTCTGCGAAGTGCCTACCTGTAGATTTTGGCCTCTAGCTCAGCCGCCACCTAGTGAAACCTACCAAACCTGTGCATTTCTGAAAACTAGAGACCTAGGGGATTCCAAGGAGGGGTGACTTGCGGGGCTCGGACCAGGTTCTGTTGCCCAGAATCCTTTGCAAACCTCAAAATTTGGCTAAAAAAACACATGTTCCTCACATTTCTGTGGCAGAAAGTTCTGGAATCTAAGAGGAGCCACAAATGTCCTTCCACCCAGTGTTCCCCCAAGTCTCCCCATAAAAATGATACCTCACTTGTGTGGGTAGGCCTAGCGCCCGCGACAGGAAACGCCCCAAAGCGCAACGTGGACACATCCAAATTTTTGGAAGAAAACAGAGGTGTTTTTTGCGAAGTGCCTACCTGTAGATTTTGGCCTCTAGCTCAGCCGGCACCTAGGGAAACCTACCAAACCTGTGCATTTCTGAAAACTAGAGACCTAGGGGAATCCAAGATGGGGTGACTTGCGGGGCTCGGACCAGGTTCTGTTACCCAGAATCCTTTGCAAACCTCAAAATTTGTCTAAAAAAACACATGTTCCTCACATTTCTGTGGCAGAAAGTTCTGGAATCTGAGAGGAGCCACAAATTTCCTTCCACCCAGCACTCCGCCAAGTCTCCCGATAAAAATGATACCTCACTTGTGTGGGTAGGCCTAGCGCCCGCGACAGGAAACGCCCCAAAGCGCAACGTGGACACATCCAAATTTTTGAAAGAAAACAGAGGTGTTTTCTGCGAAGTGCCTACCTGTAGATTTTGGCATCTAGCTCAGCCGCCACCTAGGGAAACCTACCAAACCTGTGCATTTCTGAAAACTAGAGACCTAGGGGATTCCAAGGAGGGGTGACTTGTGGGGCTCGGACCAGGTTCTGTTACCCAGAATCCTTTGCAAACCTCAAAATTTGGCTAAAAAAACACATGTTCCTCACATTTCTGTGGCAGAAAGTTCTGGAATCTGAGAGGAGCCACAAATTTCCTTCCACCCAGAGTTCCCCCAAGTCTCCCGATAAAAATGATACCTCACTTGTGTGGGTAGGCCTAGCGCCCGCGACAGGAAACGCCCCAAAGCGCAACGTGGACACATCCAAATTTTTGGAAGAAAACAGAGGTGTTTTTTGCGAAGTGCCTACCTGTAGATTTTGGCCTCTAGCTCAGCCGGCACCTAGGGAAACCTACCAAACCTGTGCATTTCTGAAAACTAGAGACCTAGGGGAATCCAAGGAGGGGTGACTTGCGGGGCTCGGACCAGGTTCTGGTGCCCAGAATCCTTTGCAAACCTCAAAATTTGGCTAAAAAAACACATGTTCCTCACATTTCTGTGGCAGAAAGTTCTGGAATCTGAGAGGAGCCACAAATTTTCTTCCACCCAGCGTTCCGCCAAGTCTCCCGATAAAAATGATACCTCACTTGTGTGGGTATGCCTAGCGCCCGCGACAGGAAACGCCCCAAAGCGCAACGTGGACACATCCACATTTTTGGAAGAAAACAGAGGTGTTTTCTGCGAAGTGCCTACCTGTAGATTTTGGCCTCTAGCTCAGCCGCCACCTAGGGAAACCTACCAAACCTGTGCATTTCTGAAAACTAGAGACCTAGGGGAATCCAAGGAGGGGTGACTTGTGGGGCTCGGACCCGGTTCTGTTACCCAGAATCCTTTGCAAACCTCAAAATTTGGCTAAAAAAACACATGTTCCTCACATTTCTGTGGCAGAAAGTTCTGGAATCTGAGAGGAGCCACAAATTTCCTTCCACCCAGCGTTCCCTCAAGTCTCCTGATAAAAATGATACCTCACTTGTGTGGGTAGGCCTAGCGCCCGCGACAGGAAACGCCCCAAAGCGCAACGTGGACACATCCAAATTTTTGGAAGAAAACAGAGGTGTTTTTTGCGAAGTGCCTACCTGTAGATTTTGGCCTCTAGCTCAGCCGGCACCTAGGGAAACCTACCAAACCTGTGCATTTCTGAAAACTAGAGACCTAGGGAAATCCAAGGAGGGGTGACTTGCGGGACTCAGACCAGGTTCTGTTACCCAGAATCCTTAGCAAACCTCAAAATTTGGCTAAAAAAACACATGTTCCTCACATTTCTGTGGTAGAAAGTTCTGGAATCTGAGAGGAGCCACAAATTTCCTCCCACCCAGCGTTCCCCCAAGTCTCCCGATAAAAATGATACCTCACTTGTGTGGGTAGGCCTAGCGCCCGCGACAGGAAACGCCCCAAAGCGCAACGTGGACACATCCAAATTTTTTGAAGAAAACAGAGGTGTTTTCTGCGAAGTGCCTACCTGTAGATTTTGGCCTCTAGCTCAGCCGCCACCTAGGGAAACCTACCAAACCTGTGCATTTCTGAAAAGTAGAGACCTAGGGGAATCCAAGGAGGGGTGACTTGTGGGGCTCGGACCAAGTTCTGTTACCCAGAATCCTTTGCTAACCTCAAAATTTGGCTAAAAAAACACATGTTCCTCACATTTCTGTGGCAGAAAGTTCTGGAATCTGAGAGGAGCCACAAATTTCCTTCCACCCAGCGTTCCGCCAAGTCTCCCGATAAAAATGATACCTCACTTGTGTGGGTAGGCCTAGCACCCGCGACAGGAAACGCCCCAAAGCGCAACGTGGACACATCCAAATTTTTGGAAGAAAACAGAGGTGTTTTCTGCGAAGTGCCTACCTGTAGATTTTGGCCTCTAGCTCAGCCGCCACCTAGGGAAACCTACCAAACCTGTGCAATTCTGAAAACTAGAGACCTAGGGGAATCCAAGATGGGGTGACATGAGGGGCTCGGACCAGGTTCTGTTACCCAGAATCCTTTGCAAACCTCAAAATTTGGCTAAAAAAAACACATGTTCCTCACATTTCTGTGGCAGCAAGTTCTGGAATCTGAGAGGAGCCACAAATTTCCTTCCACCCAGCGTTCCCCCAAGTCTCCCGATAAAAATGATACCTCACTTGTGTGGGTAGGCCTAGCGCCCGCGACAGGAAACGCCCCAAAGCGCAACGTGAACACATCCAAATTTTTGGAAGAAAACAGAGGTGTTTTTTGCGAAGTGCCTACCTGTAGATTTTGGCCTCTAGCTTAGCCGGCACCTAGGGAAACCTACCAAAGCTGTGCATTTCTGAAAACTAGAGACCTAGGGGAATCCAAGATGGGGTGACATGAGGGGCTCGGACCAGGTTCTGTTACCCAGAATCCTTTGCAAACCTCAAAATTTGGCTAAAAAAAACACATGTTCCTCACATTTCTGTGGCAGCAAGTTCTGGAATCTGAGAGGAGCCACAAATTTCCTTCCACCCAGCACTCCGCCAAGTCTCCCGATAAAAATGATACCTCACTTGTGTGGGTAGGCCTAGCGCCCGCGACAGGAAACGCTCCAAAGCGCAACGTGGACACATCCAAATTTTTGGAAGAAAACAGAGGTGTTTTCTGCGAAGTGCCTACCTGTAGATTTTGGCCTCTAGCTCAGCCGCCACCTAGGGAAACCTACCAAACCTGTGCAATTCTGAAAACTAGAGACCTAGGGAAATCCAAGATGGGGTGACATGAGGGGCTCGGACCAGGTTCTGTTGCCCAGAATCCTTTGCAAACCTCAAAATTTGGCTAAAAAAACACATGTTCCTCACATTTCTGTGGCAGAAAGTTCTGGAATCTGAGAGGAGCCACAAATTTCCTTCCACCCAGCGTTCCCCCAAGTCTCCCGATAAAAATGATACATCACTTGTGTGGGTAGGCCTAGCGCCCTCGACAGGAAACGCCCCAAAGCGCAACGTGGACACATCCAAATTTTTGGAAGAAAACAGAGGTGTATTCTGCGAAGTGCCTACCTGTAGATTTTGGCCTCTAGCTCAGCCGCCACGTAGGGAAACCTACCAAACCTGTGCATTTCTGAAAACTAGAGACCTAGGGGAATCCAAGGAGGGGTGACTTGTGGGGCTCGGACCAGGTTCTGTTACCCAGAATCCTTTGCAAACCTCAAAATTTGGCTAAAAAAACACATGTTCCTCACATTTCTGTGGCAGAAAGTTCTGGAATCTGAGAGGAGCCACAAATTTCCTTCCACCCAGCGTTCCCTCAAGTCTCCCGATAAAAATGATACCTCACTTGTGTGGGTAGGCCTAGCGCCCGCGACAGGAAACGCCCCAAAGCGCAACGTGGACACATCCAAATTTTTGGAAGAAAACAGAGGTGTTTTTTGCGAAGTGCCTACCTGTAGATTTTGGCATCTAGCTCAGCCGGCACCTAGGGAAACCTACCAAAGCTGTGCATTTCTGAAAACTAGAGACGTAGGGGAATCCAAGGAGGGGTGACTTGCGGGGCTCGGAACAGGTTCTGTTACCCAGAATCCTTTGCAAACCTCAAAATTTGGCTAAAAAAACACATGTTCCTCACATTTCTGTGGCAGAAAGTTCTGGAATCTGAGAGGAGCCACAAATTTCCTTCTACCCAGCGTTCCCCCAAGTCTCCCGATAAAAATGATACCTCACTTGTGTGGGTAGGCCTAGCGCCCGCGACAGGAAACGCCCCAAAGCGCAACGTGGACACATCCAAATTTTTGGAAGAAAACAGAGGTGTTTTCTGCGAAGTGCCTACCTGTAGATTTTGGCCTCTAGCTCAGCCGCCACCTAGGGAAACCTACCAAACCTGTGCATTTCTGAAAACTAGAGACCTAGGGGAATCCAAGGAGGGGTGACTTGTGGGGCTCGGACCAGGTTCTGTTACCCAGAATCCTTTGCAAACCTCAAAATTTGGCTAAAAAAACACATGTTCCTCACATTTCTGTGGCAGAAAGTTCTGGAATCTGAGAGGAGCCACAAATTTTTTTCCACCCAGCATTCCCCCAAGTCTCCCGATAAAAATGATACCTCACTTGTGTGGGTAGGCCTAGCGCCCTCGACAGGAAACGCCCCAAAGCGCAACGTGGACACATCCAAATTTTTGGAAGAAAACAGAGGTGTTTTTTGCGAAGTGCCTACCTGTAGATTTTGGCCTCTAGCTCAGCCGGCACCTAGGGAAACCTACCAAACCTGTGCATTTCTGAAAACTAGAGACCTACGGGAATCCAAGGAGGGGTGACTTGCGGGGCTCGGACCAGGTTCTGTTGCCCAGAATCCTTTGCAAACCTCAAAATTTGGCTAAAAAAACACATGTTCCTCACATTTCTGTGGCAGAAAGTTCTGGAATCTGAGAGGAGCCACAAATTTCCTTCCACCCAGCGTTCCCCCACGTCTCCCGATAAAAATGATACCTCACTTGTGTGGGTAGGCCTAGCGCCCGCGACAGGAAACGCCCCAGAGCGCAACGTGGACACATCCAAATTTTTGGAAGAAAACAGAGGTGTTTTTTGCGAAGTGCCTACCTGTAGATTTTGGCCTCTAGCTCAGCCGGCACCTAGGGAAACCTACCAAACCTGTGCATTTCTGAAAACTAGAGACCTAGGGGAATCCAAGATGGGGTGACTTGGGTGCTCGGACCAGGTTCTGTTACCCAGAATCCTTTGCAAACCTCAAAATTTGGCTAAAAAAACACATGTTCCTCACATTTCTGTGGCAGAAAGTTCTGGAATCTGAGAGGAGCCACAAATTTCCTTCCACCCAGCGTTCCCCCAAGTCTCCCGATAAAAATGATACCTCACTTGTGTGGGTAGGCCTAGCGCCCGCGACAGGAAACGCCCCAAAGCGCAACGTGGACACATCCAAATTTTTGGAAGAAAACAGAGGTGTTTTCTGCGAAGTGCCTACCTGTAGATTTTGGCCTCTAGCTCAGCCGCCACCTAGGGAAACCTACCAAACCTGTGCAATTCTGAAAACTAGAGACCTAGGGGAATCCAAGATGGGGTGACATGAGGGGCTCGGACCAGGTTTTGTTGCCCAGAATCCTTTGCAAACCTCAAAATTTGGCTAAAAAAACACATGTTCCTCACATTTCTGTGGCAGAAAGTTCTGGAATCTGAGAGGAGCCACAAATTTCCTTCCACCCAGCGTTCCCCCAAGTCTCCCGATAAAAATGATACCTCACTTGTGTGGGTAGGCCTAGCGCCCTCGACAGGAAACGCCCCAAAGCGCAACGTGGACACATCCAAATTTTTGGAAGAAAACAGAGGTGTTTTTTGCGAAGTGCCTACCTGTAGATTTTGGCCTCTAGCTCAGCCGGCACATAGGGAAACCTACCAAACCTGTGCATTTCTGAAAACTAGAGACCTAGGGGAATCCAAGGAGGGGTGACTTGCGGGGCTCAGACCAGGTTCTGTTGCCCAGAATCCTTTGCAAACCTCAAAATTTGGCTAAAAAAACACATGTTCCTCACATTTCTGTGGCAGAAAGTTCTGGAATCTAAGAGGAGCCACAAATGTCCTTCCACCCAGTGTTCCCCCAAGTCTCCCGATAAAAATGATACCTCACTTGTGTGGGTAGGCCTAGCGCCCGCGACAGGAAACGCCCCAAAGCGCAACGTGGACACATCCAAATTTTTGGAAGAAAACAGAGGTGTTTTTTGCGAAGTGCCTACCTGTAGATTTTGGCCTCTAGCTCAGCCGGCACCTAGGGAAACCTACCAAACCTGTGCATTTCTGAAAACTAGAGACCTAGGGGAATCCAAGATGGGGTGACTTGCGGGGCTCGGACCAGGTTCTGTTACCCAGAATCCTTTGCAAACCTCAAAATTTGGCTAAAAAAACACATGTTCCTCACATTTCTGTGGCAGAAAGTTCTGGAATCTGAGAGGAGCCACAAATTTCCTTCCACCCAGCACTCCGCCAAGTCTCCCGATAAAAATGATACCTCACTTGTGTGGGTAGGCCTAGCGCCCGCGACAGGAAACGCCCCAAAGCGCAACGTGGACACATCCAAATTTTTGGAAGAAAACAGAGGTGTTTTCTGCGAAGTGCCTACCTGTAGATTTTGGCATCTAGCTCAGCCGCCACCTAGGGAAACCTACCAAACCTGTGCATTTCTGAAAACTAGAGACCTAGGGGATTCCAAGGAGTGGTGACTTGTGGGGCTCGAACCAGGTTCTGTTATCCAGAATCCTTTGCAAACCTCAAAATTTGGCTAAAAAAACACATGTTCCTCACATTTCTGTGGCAGAAAGTTCTGGAATCTGAGAGGAGCCACAAATTTCCTTCCACCCAGAGTTCCCCCAAGTCTCCCGATAAAAATGATACCTCACTTGTGTGGGTAGGCCTAGCGCCCGCGACAGGAAACGCCCCAAAGCGCAACGTGGACACATCCAAATTTTTGGAAGAAAACAGAGGTGTTTTTTGCGAAGTGCCTACCTGTAGATTTTGGCCTCTAGCTCAGCCGGCACCTAGGGAAACCTACCAAACCTGTGCATTTCTGAAAACTAGAGACCTAGGGGAATCCAAGGAGGGGTGACTTGCGGGGCTCGGACCAGGTTCTGGTGCCCAGAATCCTTTGCAAACCTCAAAATTTGGCTAAAAAAACACATGTTCCTCACATTTCTGTGGCAGAAAGTTCTGGAATCTGAGAGGAGCCACAAATTTCCTTCCACCCAGCGTTCCGCCAAGTCTCCCGATAAAAATGATACCTCACTTGTGTGGGTATGCCTAGCGCCCGCGACAGGAAACGCCCCAAAGCGCAACGTGGACACATCCACATTTTTGGAAGAAAACAGAGGTGTTTTCTGCGAAGTGCCTACCTGTAGATTTTGGCCTCTAGCTCAGCCGCCACCTAGGGAAACCTACCAAACCTGTGCATTTCTGAAAACTAGAGACCTAGGGGAATCCAAGGAGGGGTGACTTGTGGGGCTCGGACCCGGTTCTGTTACCCAGAATCCTTTGCAAACCTCAAAATTTGGCTAAAAAAACACATGTTCCTCACATTTCTGTGGCAGAAAGTTCTGGAATCTGAGAGGAGCCACAAATTTCCTTCCACCCAGCGTTCCCTCAAGTCTCCTGATAAAAATGATACCTCACTTGTGTGGGTAGGCCTAGCGCCCGCGACAGGAAACGCCCCAAAGCGCAACGTGGACACATCCAAATTTTTGGAAGAAAACAGAGGTGTTTTTTGCGAAGTGCCTACCTGTAGATTTTGGCCTCTAGCTCAGCCGGCACCTAGGGAAACCTACCAAACCTGTGCATTTCTGAAAACTAGAGACCTAGGGAAATCCAAGGAGGGGTGACTTGCGGGACTCAGACCAGGTTCTGTTACCCAGAATCCTTAGCAAACCTCAAAATTTGGCTAAAAAAACACATGTTCCTCACATTTCTGTGGTAGAAAGTTCTGGAATCTGAGAGGAGCCACAAATTTCCTCCCACCCAGCGTTCCCCCAAGTCTCCCGATAAAAATGATACCTCACTTGTGTGGGTAGGCCTAGCGCCCGTGACAGGAAACGCCCCAAAGCGCAACGTGGACACATCCAAATTTTTTGAAGAAAACAGAGGTGTTTTCTGCGAAGTGCCTACCTGTAGATTTTGGCCTCTAGCACAGCCGCCACCTAGGGAAACCTACCAAACCTGTGCATTTCTGAAAAGTAGAGACCTAGGGGAATCCAAGGAGGGGTGACTTGTGGGGCTCGGACCAAGTTCTGTTACCCAGAATCCTTTGCTAACCTCAAAATTTGGCTAAAAAAACACATGTTCCTCACATTTCTGTGGCAGAAAGTTCTGGAATCTGAGAGGAGCCACAAATTTCCTTCCACCCAGCGTTCCGCCAAGTCTCCCGATAAAAATGATACCTCACTTGTGTGGGTAGGCCTAGCACCCGCGACAGGAAACGCCCCAAAGCGCAACGTGGACACATCCAAATTTTTGGAAGAAAACAGAGGTGTTTTCTGCGAAGTGCCTACCTGTAGATTTTGGCCTCTAGCTCAGCCGCCACCTAGGGAAACCTACCAAACCTGTGCAATTCTGAAAACTAGAGACCTAGGGGAATCCAAGATGGGGTGACATGAGGGGCTCGGACCAGGTTCTGTTGCCCAGAATCCTTTGCAAACCTCAAAATTTGGCTAAAAAAAACACATGTTCCTCACATTTCTGTGGCAGAAAGTTCTGGAATCTGAGAGGAGCCACAAATTTCCTTCCACCCAGCGTTCCCCCAAGTCTCCCGATAAAAATGATACCTCACTTGTGTGGGTAGGCCTAGCGCCCGCGACAGGAAACGCCCCAAAGCGCAACGTGAACACATCCAAATTTTTGGAAGAAAACAGAGGTGTTTTCTGCGAAGTGCCTACCTGTAGATTTTGGCCTCTAGCTCAGCCGGCACCTAGGGAAACCTACCAAAGCTGTGCATTTCTGAAAACTAGAGACCTAGGGGAATCCAAGATGGGGTGACATGAGGGGCTCGGACCAGGTTCTGTTACCCAGAATCCTTTGCAAACCTCAAAATTTGGCTAAAAAAAACACATGTTCCTCACATTTCTGTGGCAGAAAGTTCTGGAATCTGAGAGGAGCCACAAATTTCCTTCCACCCAGCACTCCGCCAAGTCTCCCGATAAAAATGATACCTCACTTGTGTGGGTAGGCCTAGCGCCCGCGACAGGAAACGCCCCAAAGCGCAACGTGGACACATCCAAATTTTTGGAAGAAAACAGAGGTGTTTTCTGCGAAGTGCCTACCTGTAGATTTTGGCCTCTAGCTCAGCCGCCACCTAGGGAAACCTACCAAACCTGTGCAATTCTGAAAACTAGAGACCTAGGGAAATCCAAGATGGGGTGACATGAGGGGCTCGGACCAGGTTCTGTTGCCCAGAATCCTTTGCAAACCTCAAAATTTGGCTAAAAAAACACATGTTCCTCACATTTCTGTGGCAGAAAGTTCTGGAATCTGAGAGGAGCCACAAATTTCCTTCCACCCAGCGTTCCCCAAGTCTCCCGATAAAAATGATACATCACTTGTGTGGGTAGGCCTAGCGCCCTCGACAGGAAACGCCCCAAAGCGCAACGTGGACACATCCAAATTTTTGGAAGAAAACAGAGGTGTTTTCTGCGAAGTGCCTACCTGTAGATTTTGGCCTCTAGCTCAGCCGCCACGTAGGGA
Organism: Pleurodeles waltl; assembly: GCF_031143425.1. Lineage (NCBI taxonomy): Eukaryota > Metazoa > Chordata > Amphibia > Caudata > Salamandridae > Pleurodeles > Pleurodeles waltl. Next base: position 880,559,733 of record NC_090437.1, read on the forward strand.
AACCTACCAAACCTGTGCATTTCTGAAAACTAGAGACCTAGGGGAATCCAAGGAGGGGTGACTTGTGGGGCTCGGACCAGGTTCTGTTACCCAGAATCCTTTGCAAACCTCAAAATTTGGCTAAAAAAACACATGTTCCTCACATTTCTGTGGCAGAAAGTTCTGGAATCTGAGAGGAGCCACAAATTTCCTTCCACCCAGCGTTCCCTCAAGTCTCCCGATAAAAATGATACCTCACTTGTGTGGGTAGGCCTAGCGCCCGCGACAGGAAACGCCCCAAAGCGCAACGTGGACACATCCAAATTTTTGGAAGAAAACAGAGGTGTTTTTTGCGAAGTGCCTACCTGTAGATTTTGGCATCTAGCTCAGCCGGCACCTAGGGAAACCTACCAAAGCTGTGCATTTCTGAAAACTATAGACGTAGGGGAATCCAAGGAGGGGTGACTTGCGGGGCTCGGAACAGGTTCTGTTACCCAGAATCCTTTGCAAACCTCAAAATTTGGCTAAAAAAACACATGTTCCTCACATTTCTGTGGCAAAAAGTTCTGGAATCTGAGAGGAGCCACAAATTTCCTTCCACCCAGCGTTCCCCCAAGTCTCCCGATAAAAATGATACCTCACTTGTGTGGGTAGGCCTAGCGCCCTCGACAGGAAACGCCCCAAAGCGCAACGTGGACACATCCAAATTTTTGGAAGAAAACAGAGGTGTTTTTTGCGAAGTGCCTACCTGTAGATTTTGGCCTCTAGCTCAGCCGGCACATAGGGAAACCTACCAAACCTGTGCATTTCTGAAAACTAGAGACCTAGGGGAATCCAAGGAGGGGTGACTTGCGGGGCTCGGACCAGGTTCTGTTGCCCAGAATCCTTTGCAAACCTCAAAATTTGGCTAAAAAAACACATGTTCCTCACATTTCTGTGGCAGAAAGTTCTGGAATCTAAGAGGAGCCACAAATGTCCTTCCACCCAGTGTTCCCCCAAGTCTCCCGATAAAAATGATACCTCACTTGTGTGGGTAGGCCTAGCGCCCGCGACAGGAAACGCCCCAAAGCGCAACGTGGACACATCCAAATTTTTGGAAGAAAACAGAGGTGTTTTTTGCGAAGTGCCTACCTGTAGATTTTGGCCTCTAGCTCAGCCGGCACTTAGGGAAACCTACCAAACCTGTGCATTTCTGAAAACTAGAGACCTAGGGGAATCCAAGATGGGGTGACTTGCGGGGCTCGGACCAGGTTCTGTTACCCAGAATCCTTTGCAAACCTCAAAATTTGGCTAAAAAAACACATGTTCCTCACATTTCTGTGGCAGAAAGTTCTGGAATCTGAGAGGAGCCACAAATTTCCTTCCACCCAGCGTTCCGCCAAGTCTCCCGATAAAAATGATACCTCACTTGTGTGGGTAGGCCTAGCGCCCGCGACAGGAAACGCCCCAAAGCGCAACGTGGACACATCCAAATTTTTGGAAGAAAACAGAGGTGTTTTCTTCGAAGTGCCTACCTGTAGATTTTGGCCTCTAGCTCAGCCGCCACCTAGGGAAACCTACCAAACCTGTGCAATTCTGAAAACTAGAGACCTAGGGGAATCCAAGATGGGGTATCTTGCGGGGCTCGGACCAGGTTCTGTTGCCCAGAATCCTTTGCAAACCTCAAAATTTGGCTAAAAAAACACATGTTCCTCACATTTCTGTGGCAGAAAGTTCTGGAATCTAAGAGGAGCCACAAATGTCCTTCCACCCAGTGGTCCCCCAAGTCTCCCGATAAAAATGATACCTCACTTGTGTGGGTAGGCCTAGCGCCCGCGACAGGAAACGCCCCAAAGCGCAACGTGGACACATCCAAATTTTTGGAAGAAAACAGAGGTGTTTTTTGCGAAGTGCCTACCTGTAGATTTTGGCCTCTAGCTCAGCCGGCACCTAGGGAAACCTACCAAACCTGTGCATTTCTGAAAACTAGAGACCTAGGGGAATCCAAGATGGGGTGACTTGCGGGGCTCGGACCAGGTTCTATTACCCAGAATCCTTTGCAAACCTCAAAATTTGGCTAAAAAAACACATGTTCCTCACATTTCTGTGGCAGAAAGTTCTGGAATCTGAGAGGAGCCACAAATTTCCTTCCACCCAGCGTTCCGCCAAGTCTCCCGATAAAAATGATACCTCACTTGTGTGGGTAGGCCTAGCGCCCGCGACAGGAAACGCCCCAAAGCGCAACGTGGACACATCCAAATTTTTGGAAGAAAACAGAGGTGTTTTCTTCGAAGTGCCTACCTGTAGATTTTGGCCTCTAGCTCAGCCGCCACCTAGGGAAACCTACCAAACCTGTGCAATTCTGAAAACTAGAGACCTAGGGGAATCCAAGATGGGGTGACATGAGGGGCTCGGACCAGGTTCTGTTGCCCAGAATCCTTTGCAAACGTCAAAATTTGGCTAAAAAAACACATGTTCCTCACATTTCTGTGGCAGAAAGTTCTGGAATCTGAGAGGAGCCACAAATTTCCTTCCACCCAGCGTTCCCTCAAGTCTCCTGATAAAAATGATACCTCACTTGTGTGGGTAGGCCTAGCGCCCACGACAGGAAACGCCCCAAAGCGCAACGTGGACACATCCAAATTTTTGGAAGAAAAAAGAGGTGTTTTTTTGCAAAGTGCCTACCTGTAGATTTTGGCCTCTAGCTCAGCCGGCACCTAGGGAAACCTACCAAACCTGTGCATTTCTGAAAATTAGAGACCTAGGGGAATCCAAGATGGGGTGACATGAGGGGCTCGGACCAGGTTCTGTTGCCCAGAATCCTTTGCAAACCTCAAAATTTGGCTAAAAAAACACATGTTCCTCACATTTCTGTGGCAGAAAGTTCTGGAATCTGAGAGGAGCCACAAATTTCCTTCCACCCAGCGTTCCCCCAAGTCTCCCGATAAAAATGATACCTCACTTGTGTGGGTAGGCCTAGCGCCCGCGACAGGAAACGCCCCAAAGCGCAACGTGGACACATCCAAATTTTTGGAAGAAAACAGAGGTGTTTTTTGCGAAGTGCCTACCTGTAGATTTTGGCCTCTAGCTCAGCCGGCACCTAGGGAAACCTACCAAAGCTGTGCATTTCTGAAAAGTAGAGACCTAGGGGAATCCAAGGAGGGGTGACTTGTGGGGCTCGGACCAGGTTCTGTTACCCAGAATACTTTGCAAACCTCAAAATTTGGCTAAAAAAACACATGTTCCTCACATTTCTGTGGCAGAAAGTTCTGGAATCTGAGAGGAGCCACAAATTTCTTTCCACCCAGCGTTCCCCCAAGTCTCCCGATAAAAATGATACCTCACTTGTGTGGGTAGGCCTAGCGCCCTCGACAGGAAACGCCCCAAAGCGCAACGTGGACACATCCAAATTTTTGGAAGAAAACAGAGGTGTTTTTTGCGAAGTGCCTACCTGTAGATTTTGGCCTCTAGCTCAGCCGGCACCTAGGGAAACCTACCAAACCTGTGCATTTCTGAAAACTAGAGACCTAGGGGAATCCAAGGAGGGGTGACTTGCAGGACTCAGACCAGGTTCTGTTACCCAGAATCCTTAGCAAACCTCAAAATTTGGCTAAAAAAACACATGTTCCTCACATTTCTGTGGTAGAAAGTTCTGGAATCTGAGAGGAGCCACAAATTTCCTCCCACCCAGCGATCCCCCAAATCTCCCGATAAAAATGATACCTCACTTGTGTGGGTAGGCCTAGCGCCCGTGACAGGAAACGCCCCAAAGAGCAACGTGGACACATCCAAATTTTTGGAAGAAAACAGAGGTGTTTTCTGCGAAGTGCCTACCTGTAGATTTTGGCCTCTAGTTCAGCCGCCACCTAGGGAAACCTACCAAACCTGTGCATTTCTGAAAACTAGAGACCTAGGGGAATCCAAGGAGGGGTGACTTGTGGGGCTCGGACCAAGTTCTGTTAACCAGAATCCTTTGCTAACCTCAAAATTTGGCTAAAAAAACACATGTTCCTCACATTTCTGTGGCAGAAAGTTCTGGAATCTGAGAGGAGCCACAAATTTCCTTCCACCCAGCGTTCCCTCAAGTCTCCTGATAAAAATGATACCTCACTTGTGTGGGTAGGCCTAGCGCCCGCGACAGGAAACGCCCCAAAGCGCATCGTGGACACATCCAAATGTTTGGAAGAAAACAGAGGTGTTTTTTGCGAAGTGCCTACCTGTAGATTTTGGCCTCTAGCTCAGCCGGCACCTAGGGAAACCTACCAAAGCTGTGCATTTCTGAAAACTAGAGACCTAGCGGAAACCAAGATGGGGTGACATGAGGGGCTCGGACCAGGTTCTGTTACCCAGAATCCTTTGCAAACCTCAAAATTTGGATAAAAAAAAACACATGTTCCTCACATTTCTGTGGCAGAAAGTTCTGGAATCTGAGAGGAGCCACGAATTTCCTTCCACCTAGCGTTCCGCCAAGTCTCCCGATAAAAATGATACCTCACTTGTGTGGGTAGGCCTAGCGCCCGCGACAGGAAACGCCCCAAAGCGCAACGTGGACACATCCAAATTTTTGGAAGAAAACAGAGGTGTTTTCTGCGAAGTGCCTACCTGTAGATTTTGGCCTCTAGCTCAGCCGCCACCTAGGGAAACCTACCAAACCTGTGCAATTCTGAAAACTAGAGACCTAGGGGAATCCAAGATGGGGTGACATGAGGGGCTCGGACCAGGTTCTGTTGCCCAGAATCCTTTGCAAACCTCAAAATTTGGCTAAAAAAACACATGTTCCTCACATTTCTGTGGCAGAAAGTTCTGGAATCTGAGAGGAGCCACAAATTTCCTTCCACCCAGCGTTCCCCCAAGTCTCCCGATAAAAATGATACCTCACTTGTGTGGGTAGGCCTAGCGCCCGCAACAGGAAACGCCCCAAAGCGCAACGTGGACACATCCAAATTTTTGGAAGAAAACAGAGGTGTTTTTTGCGAAGTGCCTACCTGTAGATTTTGGCATCTAGCTCAGCCGGCACCTAGGGAAACCTACCAAAGCTGTGCATTTCTGAAAACTAGAGACCTAGGGGAATCCAAGGAGGGGTGACTTGCGGGGCTCGGACCAGTTTCTGTTACCCAGAATCCTTTGCAAACCTCAAAATTTGGCTAAAAAAAACACATGTTCCTCACATTTCTGTGGCAGAAAGTTCTGGAATCTGAGAGCAGCCACAAATTTCCTTCCACCCAGCGTTCCCCCAAGTCTCCCGATAAAAATGATACCTCACTTGTGTGGGTAGGCCTAGCGCCCTCGACAGGAAACGCCCCAAAGCGCAACGTGGACACATCCAAATTTTTGGAAGAAAACAGAGGTGTTTTTTGCGAAGTGCCTACCTGTAGATTTTGGCCTCTAGCTCAGCCGGCACATAGGGAAACCTACCAAACCTGTGCATTTCTGAAAACTAGAGACCTAGGGGAATCCAAGGAGGGGTGACTTGCGGGGCTCGGACCAGGTTCTGTTGCCCAGAATCCTTTGCAAACCTTAAAATTTGGCTAAAAAAAACACATGTTCCTCACATTTCTGTGGCAGAAAGTTCTGGAATCTAAGAGGAGCCACAAATGTCCTTCCACCCAGTGTTCCCCCAAGTCTCCCGATAAAAATGATACCTCACTTGTGTGGGTAGGCCTAGCGCCCGCGACAGGAAACGCCCCAAAGCGCAACGTGGACACATCCAAATTTTTGGAAGAAAACAGAGGTGTTTTTTGCGAAGTGCCTACCTGTAGATTTTGGCCTCTAGCTCAGCCGGCACCTAGGGAAACCTACCAAACCTGTGCATTTCTGAAAACTAGAGACATAGGGGAATCCAAGATGGGGTGACTTGCGGGGCTCGGACCAGGTTCTGTTACCCAGAATCCTTTGCAAACCTCAAAATTTGGCTAAAAAAACACATGTTCCTCACATTTCTGTGGCAGAAAGTTCTGGAATCTGAGAGGAGCCACAAATTTCCTTCCACCCAGCGTTCCGCCAAGTCTCCCGATAAAAATGATACCTCACTTGTGTGGGTAGGCCTAGCGCCCGCGACAGGAAACGCCCCAAAGCGCAACGTGGACACATCCAAATTTTTGGAAGAAAACAGAGGTGTTTTCTTCTTAGTGCCTACCTGTAGAATTTGGCCTCTAGCTCAGCCGCCACCTAGGGAAACCTACCAAACCTGTGCAATTCTGAAAACTAGAGACCTAGGGGAATCCAAGATGGGGTGACATGAGGGGCTCGGACCAGGTTCTGTTGCCCAGAATCCTTTGCAAACTTCAAAATTTGGCTAAAAAAACACATGTTCCTCACATTTCTGTGGCAGAAAGTTCTGGAATCTGAGAGGAGCCACAAATTTCCTTCCACCCAGCGTTCCCCCAAGTCTCCCGATAAAAATGATACCTCACTTGTGTGGGTAGGCCTAGCGCCCGCGACAGGAAACGCCCCAAAGCGCAACGTGGACACATCCAAATTTTTGGAAGAAAACAGAGGTGTTTTTTGCGAAGTGCCTACCTGTAGATTTTGGCCTCTAGCTCAGCCGGCACCTAGGGAAACCTACCAAAGCTGTGCATTTCTGAAAACTAGAGACCTAGGGGAATCCAAGATGGGGTGACTTGCGGGGCTCGGACCAGGTTCTGTTACCCAGAATCCTTTGCAAACCTCAAAATTTGGCTAAAAAAACACATGTTCCTCACATTTCTGTGGCAGAAAGTTCTGGAATCTGAGAGGAGCCACAAATTTCTTTCCACCCAGCGTTCCCCCAAGTCTCCCGATAAAAATGATACCTCACTTGTGTGGGTAGGCCTAGCGCCCGCGACAGGAAACGCCCCAAAGACCAACGTGGACACATCCAAATTTTTGGAAGAAAACAGAGGTGTTTTTTGCGAAGTGCCTACATGTAGATTTTGGCCTCTAGCTCAGCCGGCACCTAGGGAAACCTACCAAACCTGTGCATTTCTGAAAACTAGAGACCTAGGGGAATCCAAGATGGGGTGACTTGCGGGGCTCGGACCAGGTTCTGTTACCAAGAATCCTTTGCAAACCTCAAAATTTGGCTAAATAAACACATGTTCCTCACATTTCTGTGGCAGAAAGTTCTGGAATCTGAGAGGAGCTACAAATTTCCTTCCACCCAGCGTTCCGCCAAGTCTCCCGATAAAAATGATACCTCACTTGTGTGGGTAGGCCTAGCGCCCGCGACAGGAAACGCCCCAAAGCGCAACGTGGACACATCCACATTTTTGGAAGAAAACAGAGGTGTTTTCTGCGAAGTGCCTACCTGTAGATTTTGGCCTCTAGCTCAGCCGCCACCTAGGGAAACCTACCAAACCTGTGCATTTCTGAAAACTAGAGACCTAGGGAAATCCAAGGAGAGGTGACTTGCGGGACTCAGACCAGGTTCTGTTACCCAGAATCCTTTGCAAACCTCAAAATTTGGCTAAAAAAACACATGTTCCTCAAATTTCTGTTGCAGAAAGTTCTGGAATCTGAGAGGAGCCACAAATTTCCTTCCACCCAGCGTTCCCCCAAGTCTCCCGATAAAAATGATACCTCACTTGTGTGGGTAGGCCTAGCGCCCGCGACAGGAAACGCCCCAAAGCGCAACGTGGACACATCCAAATTTTTGGAAGAAAACAGAGGTGTTTTTTGCGAAGTGCCTACCTGTAGATTTTGGCCTCTAGCTCAGCCGGCACCTAGGGAAACCTACCAAACCTGTGCATTTCTGAAAACTAAAGACCTAGGGGAATCCAAGATGGGGTGACTTGCGGGGCTCGGACCAGGTTCTGTTACCCAGAATCCTTTGCAAACCTCAAAATTTGGCTAAAAAAACACATGTTCCTCACATTTCTGTGGCAGAAAGTTCTGGAATCTGAGAGGAGCCACAAATTTCCTTCCACCCAGCGTTCCGCCAAGTCTCCCGATAAAAATGATACCTCACTTGTGTGGGTAGGCCTAGCGCCCGCGACAGGAAACGCCCCAAAGCGCAACGTGGACACATCCAAATTTTTGGAAGAAAACAGAGGTGTTTTTTGCGAAGTGCCTACCTGTAGATTTTGGCCTCTAGCTCAGCCGGCACCTAGGGAAACCTACCAAAGCTGTGCATTTCTGAAAACTAGAGACCTAGGGGAATCCAAGGAGGGGTGACTTGCGGGGCTTGGACCAGGTTCTGTTACCCAGAATCCTTTGCAAACCTCAAAATTTGGCTAAAAAAACACATGTTCCTCACATTTCTGTGGCAGAAAGTTCTGGAATCTGAGAGGAGCCACAAATTTCCTTCCACCCAGCGTTCCCTCAAGTCTCCTGATAAAAATGATACCTCACTTGTGTGGGTAGGCCTAGCGCCCACGACAGGAAACGCCCCAAAGCGCAACGTGGACACATCCAAATTTTTGGAAGAAAAAAGAGGTGTTTTTTTGCGAAGTGCCTACCTGTAGATTTTGGCCTCTAGCTCAGCCGGCACCTAGGGAAACCTACCAAACCTGTGCATTTCTGAAAATTAGAGACCTAGGGGAATCCAAGATGGGGTGACATGAGGGGCTCGGACCAGGTTCTGTTGCCCAGAATCCTTTGCAAACCTCAAAATTTGGCTAAAAAAACACATGTTCCTCACATTTCTGTGGCAGAAAGTTCTGGAATCTGAGAGGAGCCACAAATGTCCTTCCACCCAGCGTTCCCCCAAGTCTCCCGATAAAAATGATACCTCACTTGTGTGGGTAGGCCTAGCGCCCGCGACAGGAAACGCCCCAAAGCGCAACGTGGACACATCCCAAATTTTTGGAAGAAAACAGAGGTGTTTTTTGCGAAGTGCCTACCTGTAGATTTTGGCCTCTAGCTCAGCCGGCACCTAGGGAAACCTACCAACGCTGTGCATTTCTGAAAACTAGAGACCTAGGGGAATCCAAGGAGGGGTGACTTGCGGGGCTTGGACCAGGTTCTGTTACCCAGAATCCTTTGCAAACCTCAAAATTTGGCTAAAAAAACACATGTTCCTCACATTTCTGTGGCAGAAAGTTCTGGAATCTGAGAGGAGCCACAAATTTCCTTCCACCCAGCGTTCCCTCAAGTCTCCTGATAAAAATGATACCTCACTTGTGTGGGTAGGCCTAGCGCCCACGACAGGAAACGCCCCAAAGCGCAACGTGGACACATCCAAATTTTTGGAAGAAAAAAGAGGTGTTTTTTTGCGAAGTGCCTACCTGTAGATTTTGGCCTCTAGCTCAGCCGGCACCTAGGGAAACCTACCAAACCTGTGCATTTCTGAAAATTAGAGACCTAGGGGAATCCAAGATGGGGTGACATGAGGGGCTCGGACCAGGTTCTGTTGCCCAGAATCCTTTGCAAACCTCAAAATTTGGCTAAAAAAACACATGTTCCTCACATTTCTGTGGCAGAAAGTTCTGGAATCTGAGAGGAGCCACAAATTTCCTTCCACCCAGCGTTCCCCCAAGTCTCCCGATAAAAATGATACCTCACTTGTGTGGGTAGGCCTAGCGCCCGCGACAGGAAACGCCCCAAAGCGCAACGTGGACACATCCAAATTTTTGGAAGAAAACATAGGTGTTTTTTGCGAAGTGCCTACCTGTAGATTTTGGCCTCTAGCTCAGCCGGCACCCAGGGAAACCTACCAAAGCTGTGCATTTCTGAAAACTAGAGACCTAGGGGAATCCAAGGAGGGGTGACTTGTGGGGCTCCGACCAGGTTCTGTTACCCAGAATACTTTGCAAACCTCAAAATTTGGCTAAAAAAACACATGTTCCTCACATTTCTGTGGCAGAAAGTTCTGGAATCTGAGAGGAGCCACAAATTTCTTTCTACCCAGCGTTCCCCCAAGTCTCCCGATAAAAATGATACCTCACTTGTGTGGGTAGGCCTAGCGCCCTCGACAGGAAACGCCCCAAAGCGCAACGTGGACACATCCAAATTTTTGGAAGAAAACAGAGGTGTTTTTTGCGAAGTGCCTACCTGTAGATTTTGGCCTCTAGCTCAGCCGGCACCTAGGGAAACCTACCAAACCTGTGCATTTCTGAAAACTAGAGACCTAGGGGAATCCAAGGAGGGGTGACTTGCAGGACTCAGACCAGGTTCTGTTACCCAGAATCCATAGCAAACCTCAAAATTTGGCTAAAAAAACACATGTTCCTCACATTTCTGTGGTAGAAAGTTCTGGAATCTGAGAGGAGCCACAAATTTCCTCCCACCCAGCGTTCCCCCAAATCTCCCGATAAAAATGATACCTCACTTGTGTGGGTAGGCCTAGCGCCCGTGACAGGAAACGCCCCAAAGAGAAACGTGGACACATCCAAATTTTTGGAAGAAAACAGAGGTGTTTTCTGCGAAGTGCCTACCTGTAGATTTTGGCCTCTAGTTCAGCCGCCACCTAGGGAAACCTACCAAACCTGTGCATTTCTGAAAACTAGAGACCTAGGGGAATCCAAGGAGGGGTGACTTGTGGGGCTCGGACCAAGTTCTGTTAACCAGAATCCTTTGCTAACCTCAAAATTTGGCTAAAAAAACACATGTTCCTCACATTTCTGTGGCAGAAAGTTCTGGAATCTGAGAGGAGCCACAAATTTCCTTCCACCCAGCGTTCCCTCAAGTCTCCTGATAAAAATGATACCTCACTTGTGTGGGTAGGCCTAGCGCCCGCGACAGGAAACGCCCCAAAGCGCATCGTGGACACATCCAAATGTTTGGAAGAAAACAGAGGTGTTTTTTGCGAAGTGCCTACCTGTAGATTTTGGCCTCTAGCTCAGCCGGCACCTAGGGAAACCTACCAAAGCTGTGCATTTCTGAAAACTAGAGACCTAGCGGAAACCAAGATGGGGTGACATGAGGGGCTCGGACCAGGTTCTGTTACCCAGAATCCTTTGCAAACCTCAAAATTTGGCTAAAAAAACACATGTTCCTCACATTTCTGTGGCAGAAAGTTCTGGAATCTGAGAGGAGCCACAAATTTCCTTCCACCTAGCGTTCCGCCAAGTCTCCCGATAAAAATGATACCTCACTTGTGTGGGTAGGCCTAGCGCCCGCGACAGGAAACGCCCCAAAGCGCAACGTGGACACATCCAAATTTTTGGAAGAAAACAGAGGTGTTTTGTGCGAGTGCCTACCTGTAGATTTTGGCCTCTAGCTCAGCCGCCACCTAGGGAAACCTACCAAACCTGTGCAATTCTGAAAACTAGAGACCTAGGGGAATCCAAGATGGGGTGACATGAGGGGCTCGGACCAGGTTCTGTTGCCCAGAATCCTTTGCAAACCTCAAAATTTGGCTACAAATGTTCCTCACATTTCTGTCGCAGAAAGTTCTGGAATCTGAGAGGAGCCACAAATTTCCTTCCACCCAGCGTTCCCCCAAGTCTCCCGATAAAAATTATACCTCACTTGTGTGGGTAGGCCTAGCGCCCGCGACAGGAAACGCCCCAAAGCGCAACGTGGACACATCCAAATTTTTGGAAGAAAACAGAGGTGTTTTTTGCGAAGTGCCTACCTGTAGATTTTGGCATCTAGCTCAGCCGGCACCTAGGGAAACCTACCAAAGCTGTGCATTTCTGAAAACTAGAGACCTAGGGGAATACAAGGAGGGGTGACTTGCGGGGCTTGGACCAGGTTCTGTTACCCAGAATCCTTTGCAAACCTCAAAATTTGGCTAAAAAAACACATGTTCCTCACATTTCTGTGGCAGAAAGTTCTGGAATCTGAGAGGAGCCACAAATTTCCTTCCACCCAGCGTTCCCTCAAGTCTCCTGATAAAAATGATACCTCACTTGTGTGGGTAGGCCTAGCGCCCACGACAGGAAACGCCCCAAAGCGCAACGTGGACACATCCAAATTTTTGGAAGAAAAAAGAGGTGTTTTTTTGCGAAGTGCCTACCTGTAGATTTTGGCCTCTAGCTCAGCCGGCACCTAGGGAAACCTACCAAACCTGTGCATTTCTGAAAATTAGAGACCTAGGGGAATCCAAGATGGGGTGACATGAGGGGCTCGGACCAGGTTCTGTTGCCCAGAATCCTTTGCAAACCTCAAAATTTGGCTAAAAAAACACATGTTCCTCACATTTCTGTGGCAGAAAGTTCTGGAATCTGAGAGGAGCCACAAATTTCCTTCCACCCAGCGTTCCCCCAAGTCTCCCGATAAAAATGATACCTCACTTGTGTGGGAAGGCCTAGCGCCCGCGACAGGAAACGCCCCAAAGCGCAACGTGGACACATCCAAATTTTTGGAAGAAAACAGAGGTGTTTTTTGCGAAGTGCCTACCTGTAGATTTTGGCCTCTAGCTCAGCCGGCACCCAGGGAAACCTACCAAAGCTGTGCATTTCTGAAAACTAGAGACCTAGGGGAATCCAAGGAGGGGTGACTTGTGGGGCTCGGACCAGGTTCTGTTACCCAGAATACTTTGCAAACCTCAAAATTTGGCTAAAAAAACACATGTTCCTCACATTTCTGTGGCAGAAAGTTCTGGAATCTGAGAGGAGCCACAAATTTCTTTCTACCCAGCGTTCCCCCAAGTCTCCCGATAAAAATGATACCTCACTTGTGTGGGTAGGCCTAGCGCCCTCGACAGGAAACGCCCCAAAGCGCAACGTGGACACATCCAAATTTTTGGAAGAAAACAGAGGTGTTTTTTGCGAAGTGCCTACCTGTAGATTTTGGCCTCTAGCTCAGCCGGCACCTAGGGAAACCTACCAAACCTGTGCATTTCTGAAAACTAGAGACCTAGGGGAATCCAAGGAGGGGTGACTTGCAGGACTCAGACCAGGTTCTGTTACCCAGAATCCTTAGCAAACCTCAAAATTTGGCTAAAAAAACACATGTTCCTCACATTTCTGTGGTAGAAAGTTCTGGAATCTGAGAGGAGCCACAAATTTCCTCCCACCCAGCGTTCCCCCAAATCTCCCGATAAAAATGATACCTCACTTGTGTGGGTAGGCCTAGCGCCCGTGACAGGAAACGCCCCAAAGAGCAACGTGGACACATCCAAATTTTTGGAAGAAAACAGAGGTGTTTTCTGCGAAGTGCCTACCTGTAGATTTTGGCCTCTAGTTCAGCCGCCACCTAGGGAAACCTACCAAACCTGTGCATTTCTGAAAACTAGAGACCTAGGGGAATCCAAGGAGGGGTGACTTGTGGGGCTCGGACCAAGTTCTGTTAACCAGAATCCTTTGCTAACCTCAAAATTTGGCTAAAAAAACACATGTTCCTCACATTTCTGTGGCAGAAAGTTCTGGAATCTGAGAGGAGCCACAAATTTCCTTCCACCAAGCGTTCCCTCAAGTCTCCTGATAAAAATGATACCTCACTTGTGTGGGTAGGCCTAGCGCCCGCGACAGGAAACGCCCCAAAGCGCATCGTGGACACATCCAAATGTTTGGAAGAAAACAGAGGTGTTTTTTGCGAAGTGCCTACCTGTAGATTTTGGCCTCTAGCTCAGCCGGCACCTAGGGAAACCTACCAAAGCTGTGCATTTCTGAAAACTAGAGACCTAGCGGAAACCAAGATGGGGTGACATGAGGGGCTCGGACCAGGTTCTGTTACCCAGAATCCTTTGCAAACCTCAAAATTTGGCTAAAAAAACACATGTTCCTCACATTTCTGTGGCAGAAAGTTCTGGAATCTGAGAGGAGCCACAAATTTCCTTCCACCTAGCGTTCCGCCAAGTCTCCCGATAAAAATGATACCTCACTTGTGTGGGTAGGCCTAGCGCCCGCGACAGGAAACGCCCCAAAGCGCAACGTGGACACATCCAAATTTTTGGAAGAAAACAGAGGTGTTTTCTGCGAGTGCCTACCTGTAGATTTTGGCCTCTAGCTCAGCCGCCACCTAGGGAAACCTACCAAACCTGTGCAATTCTGAAAACTAGAGACCTAGGGGAATCCAAGATGGGGTGACATGAGGGGCTCGGACCAGGTTCTGTTGCCCAGAATCCTTTGCAAACCTCAAAATTTGGCTACAAATGTTCCTCACATTTCTGTCGCAGAAAGTTCTGGAATCTGAGAGGAGCCACAAATTTCCTTCCACCCAGCGTTCCCCCAAGTCTCCCGATAAAAATTATACCTCACTTGTGTGGGTAGGCCTAGCGCCCGCGACAGGAAACGCCCCAAAGCGCAACGTGGACACATCCAAATTTTTGGAAGAAAACAGAGGTGTTTTTTGCGAAGTGCCTACCTGTAGATTTTGGCATCTAGCTCAGCCGGCACCTAGGGAAACCTACCAAAGCTGTGCATTTCTGAAAACTAGAGACCTAGGGGAATCCAAGGAGGGGTGACTTGCGGGGCTCGGACCAATTTCTGTTACCCAGAATCCTTTGCAAACCTCAAAATTTGGCTAAAAAAACACATGTTCCTCACATTTCTGTGGCAGAAAGTTCTGGAATCTGAGAGCAGCCACAAATTTCCTTCCACCCAGCGTTCCCCCAAGTCTCCCGATAAAAATGATACCTCACTTGTGTGGGTAGGCCTAGCGCCCTCGACAGGAAACGCCCCAAAGCGCAACGTGGACACATCCAAATTTTTGGAAGAAAACAGAGGTCTTTTTTGCGAAGTGCCTACCTGTAGATTTTGGCCTCTAGCTCAGCCGGCACATAGGGAAACCTACCAAACCTGTGCATTTCTGAAAACTAGAGACCTAGGGGAATCCAAGGAGGGGTGACTTGCGGGGCTCGGACCAGGTTCTGTTGCCCAGAATCCTTTGCAAACCTTAAAATTTGGCTAAAAAAAACACATGTTCCTCACATTTCTGTGGCAGAAAGTTCTGGAATCTAAGAGGAGCCACAAATGTCCTTCCACCCAGTGTTCCCCCAAGTCTCCCGATAAAAATGATACCTCACTTGTGTGGGTAGGCCTAGCGCCCGCGACAGGAAACGCCCCAAAGCGCAACGTGGACACATCCAAATTTTTGGAAGAAAACAGAGGTGTTTTTTGCGAAGTGCCTACCTGTAGATTTTGGCCTCTAGCTCAGCCGGCACCTAGGGAAACCTACCAAACCTGTGCATTTCTGAAAACTAGAGACATAGGGGAATCCAAGATGGGGTGACTTGCGGGGCTCGGACCAGGTTCTGTTACCCAGAATCCTTTGCAAACCTCAAAATTTGGCTAAAAAAACACATGTTCCTCACATTTCTGTGGCAGAAAGTTCTGGAATCTGAGAGGAGCCACAAATTTCCTTCCACCCAGCGTTCCGCCAAGTCTCCCGATAAAAATGATACCTCACTTGTGTGGGTAGGCCTAGCGCCCGCGACAGGAAACGCCCCAAAGCGCAACGTGGACACATCCAAATTTTTGGAAGAAAACAGAGGTGTTTTCTTCTTAGTGCCTACCTGTAGAATTTGGCCTCTAGCTCAGCCGCCACCTAGGGAAACCTACCAAACCTGTGCAATTCTGAAAACTAGAGACCTAGGGGAATCCAAGATGGGGTGACATGAGGGGCTCGGACCAGGTTCTGTTGCCCAGAATCCTTTGCAAACTTCAAAATTTGGCTAAAAAAACACATGTTCCTCACATTTCTGTGGCAGAAAGTTCTGGAATCTGAGAGGAGCCACAAATTTCCTTCCACCCAGCGTTCCCCCAAGTCTCCTGATAAAAATGATACCTCACTTGTGTGGGTAGGCCTAGCGCCCGCGACAGGAAACGCCCCAAAGCGCAACGTGGACACATCCAAATTTTTGGAAGAAAACAGGTGTTTTTTGCGAAGTGCCTACCTGTAGATTTTGGCCTCTAGCTCAGCCGGCACCTAGGGAAACCTACCAAAGCTGTGCATTTCTGAAAACTAGAGACCTAGGGGAATCCAAGATGGGGTGACTTGCGGGGCTCGGACCAGGTTCTGTTACCCAGAATCCTTTGCAAACCTCAAAATTTGGCTAAAAAAACACATGTTCCTCACATTTCTGTGGCAGAAAGTTCTGGAATCTGAGAGGAGCCACAAATTTCTTTCCACCCAGCGTTCCCCAAGTCTCCCGATAAAAATGATACCTCACTTGTGTGGGTAGGCCTAGCGCCCGCGACAGGAAACGCCCCAAAGACCAACGTGGACACATCCAAATTTTTGGAAGAAAACAGAGGTGTTTTTTGCGAAGTGCCTACCTGTAGATTTTGGCCTCTAGCTCAGCCGGCACCTAGGGAAACCTACCAAACCTGTGCATTTCTGAAAACTAGAGACCTAGGGGAATCCAAGATGGGGTGACTTGCGGGGCTCGGACCAGGTTCTGTTACCCAGAATCCTTTGCAAACCTCAAAATTTGGCTAAATAAACACATGTTCCTCACATTTCTGTGGCAGAAAGTTCTGGAATCTGAGAGGAGCTACAAATTTCCTTCCACCCAGCGTTCCGCCAAGTCTCCCGATAAAAATGATACCTCACTTGTGTGGGTAGGCCTAGCGCCCGCGACAGGAAACGCCCCAAAGCGCAACGTGGACACATCCACATTTTTGGAAGAAAACAGAGGTGTTTTCTGCGAAGTGCCTACCTGTAGATTTTGGCCTCTAGCTCAGCCGCCACCTAGGGAAACCTACCAAACCTGTGCATTTCTGAAAACTAGAGACCTAGGGAAATCCAAGGAGAGGTGACTTGCGGGACTCAGACCAGGTTCTGTTACCCAGAATCCTTTGCAAACCTCAAAATTTGGCTAAAAAAACACATGTTCCTCAAATTTCTGTGGCAGAAAGTTCTGGAATCTGAGAGGAGCCACAAATTTCCTTCCACCCAGCGTTCCCCCAAGTCTCCCGATAAAAATGATACCTCACTTGTGTGGGTAGGCCTAGCGCCCGCGACAGGAAACGCCCCAAAGCGCAACGTGGACACATCCAAATTTTTGGAAGAAAACAGAGGTGTTTTTTGCGAAGTGCCTACCTGTAGATTTTGGCCTCTAGCTCAGCCGGCACCTAGGGAAACCTACCAAAGCTGTGCATTCCTGAAAACTAGAGACCTAGGGGAATCCAAGGAGGGGTGACTTGCGGGGCTCGGACCAGGTTCTGTTACCCAAAATCCTTTGCAAACCTCAAAATTTGGCTAAAAAAACACATGTTCCTCACATTTCTGTGGCAGAAAGTTCTGGAATCTGAGAGGAGCCACAAATTTCCTTCCACCCAGCGTTCTCCCAAGTCTCCCGATAAAAATGATACCTCACTTGTGTGGGTAGGCCTAGCGCCCTCGACAGGAAACGCCCCAAAGCGCAACGTGGACACATCCAAATTTTTGGAAGAAAACAGACGTGTTTTTTGCGAAGTGCCTACCTGTAGATTTTGGCCTCTAGCTCAGCCGGCACCTAGGGAAACCTACCAAACCTGTGCATTTCTGAAAACTAGAGACCTAGGGGAATCCAAGATGGGGTGACTTGCGGGGCTCGGACCAGGTTCTGTTACCCAGAATCCTTTGCAAACCTCAAAATTCGGCTAAAAAAACACATGTTCCTCACATTTCTGTGGCAGAAAGTTCTGGAATCTGAGAGGAGCAACAAATTTCCTTCCACCCAGCGTTCCGCCAAGTCTCCCGATAAAAATGATACCTCACTTGTGTGGGTAAGCCTAGCGCCCGCGACAGGAAACGCCCCAAAGCGCAACGTGGACACATCCAAATTTTTGGAAGAAAACAGAGGTGTTTTCTGCGAAGTGCCTACCTGTAGATTTTGGCCTCTAGCTCAGCCGCCACCTAGGGAAACCTACCAAACCTGTGCATTTCTGAAAACTAGAGACCTAGGGGAATCCAAGGAGGGGTGACTTGCGGGGCTCGGACCAGGTTCTGTTGCCCAGAATCCTTTGCAAACCTTAAAATTTGGCTAAAAAAAACACATGTTCCTCACATTTCTGTGGCAGAAAGTTCTGGAATCTAAGAGGAGCCACAAATGTCCTTCCACCCAGTGTTCCCCCAAGTCTCCCGATAAAAATGATACCTCACTTGTGTGGGTAGGCCTAGCGCCCGCGACAGGAAACGCCCCAAAGCGCAACGTGGACACATCCAAATTTTTGGAAGAAAACAGAGGTGTTTTTTGCGAAGTGCCTACCTGTAGATTTTGGCCTCTAGCTCAGCCGGCACCTAGGGAAACCTACCAAACCTGTGCATTTCTGAAAACTAGAGACATAGGGGAATCCAAGATGGGGTGACTTGCGGGGCTCGGACCAGGTTCTGTTACCCAGAATCCTTTGCAAACCTCAAAATTTGGCTAAAAAAACACATGTTCCTCACATTTCTGTGGCAGAAAGTTCTGGAATCTGAGAGGAGCCACAAATTTCCTTCCACCCAGCGTTCCGCCAAGTCTCCCGATAAAAATGATACCTCACTTGTGTGGGTAGGCCTAGCGCCCGCGACAGGAAACGCCCCAAAGCGCAACGTGGACACATCCAAATTTTTGGAAGAAAACAGAGGTGTTTTCTTCTTAGTGCCTACCTGTAGAATTTGGCCTCTAGCTCAGCCGCCACCTAGGGAAACCTACCAAACCTGTGCAATTCTGAAAACTAGAGACCTAGGGGAATCCAAGATGGGGTGACATGAGGGGCTCGGACCAGGTTCTGTTGCCCAGAATCCTTTGCAAACTTCAAAATTTGGCTAAAAAAACACATGTTCCTCACATTTCTGTGGCAGAAAGTTCTGGAATCTGAGAGGAGCCACAAATTTCCTTCCACCCAGCGTTCCCCCAAGTCTCCCGATAAAAATGATACCTCACTTGTGTGGGTAGGCCTAGCGCCCGCGACAGGAAACGCCCCAAAGCGCAACGTGGACACATCCAAATTTTTGGAAGAAAACAGAGGTGTTTTTTGCGAAGTGCCTACCTGTAGATTTTGGCCTCTAGCTCAGCCGGCACCTAGGGAAACCTACCAAAGCTGTGCATTTCTGAAAACTAGAGACCTAGGGGAATCCAAGATGGGGTGACTTGCGGGGCTCGGACCAGGTTCTGTTACCCAGAATCCTTTGCAAACCTCAAAATTTGGCTAAAAAAACACATGTTCCTCACATTTCTGTGGCAGAAAGTTCTGGAATCTGAGAGGAGCCACAAATTTCTTTCCACCCAGCGTTCCCCCAAGTCTCCCGATAAAAATGATACCTCACTTGTGTGGGTAGGCCTAGCGCCCGCGACAGGAAACGCCCCAAAGACCAACGTGGACACATCCAAATTTTTGGAAGAAAACAGAGGTGTTTTTTGCGAAGTGCCTACCTGTAGATTTTGGCCTCTAGCTCAGCCGGCACCTAGGGAAACCTACCAAACCTGTGCATTTCTGAAAACTAGAGACCTAGGGGAATCCAAGATGGGGTGACTTGCGGGGCTCGGACCAGGTTCTGTTACCCAGAATCCTTTGCAAACCTCAAAATTTGGCTAAATAAACACATGTTCCTCACATTTCTGTGGCAGAAAGTTCTGGAATCTGAGAGGAGCTACAAATTTCCTTCCACCCAGCGTTCCGCCAAGTCTCCCGATAAAAATGATACCTCACTTGTGTGGGTAGGCCTAGCGCCCGCGACAGGAAACGCCCCAAAGCGCAACGTGGACACATCCACATTTTTGGAAGAAAACAGAGGTGTTTTCTGCGAAGTGCCTACCTGTAGATTTTGGCCTCTAGCTCAGCCGCCACCTAGGGAAACCTACCAAACCTGTGCATTTCTGAAAACTAGAGACCTAGGGAAATCCAAGGAGAGGTGACTTGCGGGACTCAGACCAGGTTCTGTTACCCAGAATCCTTTGCAAACCTCAAAATTTGGCTAAAAAAACACATGTTCCTCAAATTTCTGTGGCAGAAAGTTCTGGAATCTGAGAGGAGCCACAAATTTCCTTCCACCCAGCGTTCCCCCAAGTCTCCCGATAAAAATGATACCTCACTTGTGTGGGTAGGCCTAGCGCCCGCGACAGGAAACGCCCCAAAGCGCAACGTGGACACATCCAAATTTTTGGAAGAAAACAGAGGTGTTTTTTGCGAAGTGCCTACCTGTAGATTTTGGCCTCTAGCTCAGCCGGCACCTAGGGAAACCTACCAAAGCTGTGCATTCCTGAAAACTAGAGACCTAGGGGAATCCAAGGAGGGGTGACTTGCGGGGCTCGGACCAGGTTCTGTTACCCAAAATCCTTTGCAAACCTCAAAATTTGGCTAAAAAAACACATGTTCCTCACATTTCTGTGGCAGAAAGTTCTGGAATCTGAGAGGAGCCACAAATTTCCTTCCACCCAGCGTTCTCCCAAGTCTCCCGATAAAAATGATACCTCACTTGTGTGGGTAGGCCTAGCGCCCTCGACAGGAAACGCCCCAAAGCGCAACGTGGACACATCCAAATTTTTGGAAGAAAACAGAGGTGTTTTTTGCGAAGTGCCTACCTGTAGATTTTGGCCTCTAGCTCAGCCGGCACCTAGGGAAACCTACCAAACCTGTGCATTTCTGAAAACTAGAGACCTAGGGGAATCCAAGATGGGGTGACTTGCGGGGCTCGGACCAGGTTCTGTTACCCAGAATCCTTTGCAAACCTCAAAATTCGGCTAAAAAAACACATGTTCCTCACATTTCTGTGGCAGAAAGTTCTGGAATCTGAGAGGAGCAACAAATTTCCTTCCACCCAGCGTTCCGCCAAGTCTCCCGATAAAAATGATACCTCACTTGTGTGGGTAAGCCTAGCGCCCGCGACAGGAAACGCCCCAAAGCGCAACGTGGACACATCCAAATTTTTGGAAGAAAACAGAGGTGTTTTCTGCGAAGTGCCTACCTGTAGATTTTGGCCTCTAGCTCAGCCGCCACCTAGGGAAACCTACCAAACCTGTGCATTTCTGAAAACTAGAGACCTAGGGGAATCCAAGATGGGGTAACTTGCGGGGCCCGGACCAGGTTCTGTTACCCAGAATCCTTTGCAAACCTCAAAATTTGGCTAAAAAAACAAATGTTCCTCACATTTCTGTGGCAGAAAGATCTGGAATCTGAGAGGAGCCACAAATTTCCTTCCACCCAGCGTTCCCTCAAGTCTCCCGATAAAAATGATACCTCACTTGTGTGGGTAGGCCTAGCGCCCGCGACAGGAAACGCCCCAAAGCGCAACGTGGACACTTCCAAATTTTTTGAAGAAAACAGAGGTGTTTTTTGCGAAGTGCCTACCTGTAGATTTTGGCATCTAGCTCAGCCGGCACATAGGGAAACCTACCAAACCTGTGCATTTCTGAAAACTAGAGACCTAGGGGAATCCAAGGAGGGGTGACTTGCGGGGCTCGGACCAGGTTCTGTTGCCCAGAATCCTTTGCAAACCTCAAAATTTGGCTAAAAAAACACATGTTCCTCACATTTCTGTGGCAGAAAGTTCTGGAATCTAAGAGGAGCCACAAATGTCCTTCCACCCAGTGTTCCCCCAAGTCTCCCGATAAAAATGATACCTCACTTGTGTGGGTAGGCCTAGCGCCCGCGACAGGAAACGCCCCAAAGCGCAACGTGGACACATCCAAATTTTTGGAAGAAAACAGAGGTGTTTTTTGCGAAGTGCCTACCTGTAGATTTTGGCCTCTAGCTCAGCCGGCACCTAGGGAAACCTACCAAACCTGTGCATTTCTGAAAACTAGAGACCTAGGGGAATCCAAGATGGGGTGACTTGCGGGGCTCGGACCAGGTTCTGTTACCCAGAATCCTTTGCAAACCTCAAAATTTGGCTAAAAAAACACATGTTCCTCACATTTCTGTGGCAGAAAGTTCTGGAATCTGAGAGGAGCCACAAATTTCCTTCCACGCAGCGTTCCCCCAAGTCTCCCGATAAAAATGATACCTCACTTGTGTGGGTAGGCCTAGCGCCCGCGACAGGAAACGCCCCAAAGCGCAACGTGGACACATCCAAATTTTTGGAAGAAAACAGGTGTTTTTTGCGAAGTGCCTACCTGTAGATTTTGGCCTCTAGCTCAGCCGGCACCTAGGGAACCCTACCAAAGCTGTGCATTTCTGAAAACTAGAGACCTAGGGGAATCCAAGGAGGGGTGACTTGCGGGGCTTGGACCAGGTTCTGTTACCCAGAATCCTTTGCAAACCTCAAAATTTGGCTAAAAAAACACATGTTCCTCACATTTCTGTGGCAGAAAGTTCTGGAATCTGAGAGGAGCCACAAATTTCCTTCCACCCAGCGTTCCCTCAAGTCTCCTGATAAAAATGATACCTCACTTGTGTGGGTAGGCCTAGCGCCCACGACAGGAAACGCCCCAAAGCGCAACGTGGACACATCCAAATTTTTGGAAGAAAATAGAGGTGTTTTTTGCGAAGTGCCTACCTGTAGATTTTGGCCTCTAGCTCAGCCGGCACCTAGGGAAACCTACCAAACCTGTGCATTTCTGAAAACTAGAGACCTAGGGGAATCCAAGGAGGGGTGACTTGCGGGGCTCGGACCAGGTTCTGTTACCCAGAATACTTTGCAAACCTCAAAATTTGGCTAAAAAAACACATGTTCCTCACATTTCTGTGGCAGAAAGTTCTGGAATCTGAGAGGAGCCACAAATTTCCTTCCACCCAGCGTTCCGCCAAGTCTCCCGATAAAAATGATACCTCACTTGTGTGGGTAGGCCTAGCGCCCGCGACAGGAAACGCCCCAAAGCGCAACGTGGACACATCCAAATTTTTGGAAGAAAACAGAGGTGTTTTCTTCTTAGTGCCTACCTGTAGAATTTGGCCTCTAGCTCAGCCGCCACCTAGGGAAACCTACCAAACCTGTGCAATTCTGAAAACTAGAGACCTAGGGGAATCCAAGATGGGGTGACATGAGGGTCTCGGACCAGGTTCTGTTGCCCAGAATCCTTTGCAAACTTCAAAATTTGGCTAAAAAAACACATGTTCCTCACATTTCTGTGGCAGAAAGTTCTGGAATCTGAGAGGAGCCACAAATTTCCTTCCACCCAGCGTTCCCCCAAGTCTCCCGATAAAAATGATACCTCACTTGTGTGGGTAGGCCTAGCGCCCGCGACAGGAAACGCCCCAAAGCGCAACGTGGACACATCCAAATTTTTGGAAGAAAACAGAGGTGTTTTTTGCGAAGTGCCTACCTGTAGATTTTGGCCTCTAGCTCAGCCGGCACCTAGGGAAACCTACCAAAGCTGTGCATTTCTGAAAACTAGAGACCTAGGGGAATCCAAGATGGGGTGACTTGCGGGGCTCGGACCAGGTTCTGTTACCCAGAATCCTTTGCAAACCTCAAAATTTGGCTAAAAAAACACATGTTCCTCACATTTCTGTGGCAGAAAGTTCTGGAATCTGAGAGGAGCCACAAATTTCTTTCCACCCAGCGTTCCCCCAAGTCTCCCGATAAAAATGATACCTCACTTGTGTGGGTAGGCCTAGCGCCCGCGACAGGAAACGCCCCAAAGACCAACGTGGACACATCCAAATTTTTGGAAGAAAACAGAGGTGTTTTTTGCGAAGTGCCTACCTGTAGATTTTGGCCTCTAGCTCAGCCGGCACCTAGGGAAACCTACCAAACCTGTGCATTTCTGAAAACTAGAGACCTAGGGGAATCCAAGATGGGGTGACTTGCGGGGCTCGGACCAGGTTCTGTTACCCAGAATCCTTTGCAAACCTCAAAATTTGGCTAAATAAACACATGTTCCTCACATTTCTGTGGCAGAAAGTTCTGGAATCTGAGAGGAGCTACAAATTTCCTTCCACCCAGCGTTCCGCCAAGTCTCCCGATAAAAATGATACCTCACTTGTGTGGGTAGGCCTAGCGCCCGCGACAGGAAACGCCCCAAAGCGCAACGTGGACACATCCACATTTTTGGAAGAAAACAGAGGTGTTTTCTGCGAAGTGCCTACCTGTAGATTTTGGCCTCTAGCTCAGCCGCCACCTAGGGAAACCTACCAAACCTGTGCATTTCTGAAAACTAGAGACCTAGGGAAATCCAAGGAGAGGTGACTTGCGGGACTCAGACCAGGTTCTGTTACCCAGAATCCTTTGCAAACCTCAAAATTTGGCTAAAAAAACACATGTTCCTCAAATTTCTGTGGCAGAAAGTTCTGGAATCTGAGAGGAGCCACAAATTTCCTTCCACCCAGCGTTCCCCCAAGTCTCCCGATAAAAATGATACCTCACTTGTGTGGGTAGGCCTAGCGCCCGCGACAGGAAACGCCCCAAAGCGCAACGTGGAGACATCCAAATTTTTGGAAGAAAACAGAGGTGTTTTCTGCGAAGTGCCTACTTGTAGATTTTGGCCTCTAGCTCAGCCGCCACCTAGGGAAACCTACCAAACCTGTGCATTTCTGAAAACTATAGACCTAGGGGAATCCAAGGAGGGGTGACTTGTGGGGCTCGGACCAGGTTCTGTTACCCAGAATCCTTTGCAAACCTCAAAATTTGGCTAAAAAAACACATGTTCCTCACATTTCTGTGGCAGAAAGTTCTGGAATCTGAGAGGAGCCACAAATTTCCTTCCACCCAGCGTTCCCTCAAGTCTCCCGATAAAAATGATACCTCACTTGTGTGGGTAGGCCTAGCGCCCGCGACAGGAAACGCCCCAAAGCGCAACGTGGACACTTCCAAATTTTTTGAAGAAAACAGAGGTGTTTTTTGCGAAGTGCCTACCTGTAGATTTTGGCATCTAGCTCAGCCGGCACTTAGGGAAACCTACCAAACCTGTGCATTTCTGAAAACTAGAGACCTAGGGGAATCCAAGGAGGGGTGACTTGCGGGGCTCGGACCAGGTTCTGTTGCCCAGAATCCTTTGCAAACCTCAAAATTTGGCTAAAAAAACACATGTTCCTCACATTTCTGTGGCAGAAAGTTCTGGAATCTAAGAGGAGCCACAAATGTCCTTCCACCCAGTGTTCCCCCAAGTCTCCCGATAAAAATGATACCTCACTTGTGTGGGTAGGCCTAGCGCCCGCGACAGGAAACGCCCCAAAGCGCAACGTGGACACATCCAAATTTTTGGAAGAAAACAGAGGTGTTTTTTGCGAAGTGCCTACCTGTAGATTTTGGCCTCTAGCTCAGCCGGCACCTAGGGAAACCTACCAAACCTGTGCATTTCTGAAAACTAGAGACCTAGGGGAATCCAAGATGGGGTGACTTGCGGGGCTCGGACCAGGTTCTGTTACCCAGAATCCTTTGCAAACCTCAAAATTTGGCTAAAAAAACACATGTTCCTCACATTTCTGTGGCAGAAAGTTCTGGAATCTGAGAGGAGCCACAAATTTCCTTCCACGCAGCGTTCCCCCAAGTCTCCCGATAAAAATGATACCTCACTTGTGTGGGTAGGCCTAGCGCCCGCGACAGGAAACGCCCCAAAGCGCAACGTGGACACATCCAAATTTTTGGAAGAAAACAGGTGTTTTTTGCGAAGTGCCTACCTGTAGATTTTGGCCTCTAGCTCAGCCGGCACCTAGGGAACCCTACCAAACCTGTGCATTTCTGAAAACTAGAGACCTAGGGGAATCCAAGATGGGGTGACTTGCGGGGCTCGGACCAGGTTCTGTTACCCAGAATCCTTTGCAAACCTCAAAATTTGGCTAAAAAAACACATGTTCCTCACATTTCTGTGGCAGAAAGTTCTGGAATCTGAGAGGAGCCACAAATTTCCTTCCACCCAGCGTTCCCTCAAGTCTCCTGATAAAAATGATACCTCACTTGTGTGGGTAGGCCTAGCGCCCACGACAGGAAACGCCCCAAAGCGCAACGTGGACACATCCAAATTTTTGGAAGAAAATAGAGGTGTTTTTTGCGAAGTGCCTACCTGTAGATTTTGGCCTCTAGCTCAGCCGGCACCTAGGGAAACCTACCAAACCTGTGCATTTCTGAAAACTAGAGACCTAGGGGAATCCAAGATGGGGTGACATGAGGGGCTCGGACCAGGTTCTGTTGCCCAGAATCCTTTGCAAACCTCAAAATTTGGCTAAAAAAACACATGTTCCTCACATTTCTGTGGCAGAAAGTTCTGGAATCTGAGAGGAGCCACAAATTTCCTTCCACCCAGCGTTCCCCCAAGTCTCCCGATAAAAATTATACCTCACTTGTGTGGGTAGGCCTAGCGCCCGCGACAGGAAACGCCCCAAAGCGCAACGTGGACACATCCAAATTTTTGGAAGAAAACAGAGGTGTTTTTTGCGAATTGCCTACCTGTAGATTTTGGCCTCTAGCTCAGCCGGCACCTAGGGAAACCTACCAAAGCTGTGCATTTCTGAAAACTAGAGACCTAGGGGAATCCAAGGAGGGGTGACTTGCGGGGCTCGGACCAGGTTCTGTTACCCAGAATACTTTGCAAACCTCAAAATTTGGATAAAAAAACACATGTTCCTCACATTTCTGTGGCAGAAAGTTCTGGAATCTGAGAGGAGCCACAAATTTCTTTCCACCCAGCGTTCCCCCAAGTCTCCCGATAAAAATGATACCTCACTTGTGTGGGTAGGCCTAGCGCCCTCGACAGGAAACGCCCCAAAGCGCAACGTGGACACATCCAAATTTTTGGAAGAAAACAGAGGTGTTTTTTGCGAAGTGCCTACCTGTAGATTTTGGCCTCTAGCTCAGCCGGCACCTAGGGAAACCTACCATACCTGTGCATTTCTGAAAACTAGAGACCTAGGGGAATCCAAGGAGGGGTGACTTGCGGGACTCAGACCAGGTTCTGTTACCCAGAATCCTTAGCAAACCTCAAAATTTGGCTAAAAAAACACATGTTCCTCACATTTCTGTGGTAGAAAGTTCTGGAATCTGAGAGGAGCCACAAATTTCCTCCCACCCAGCGTTCCCCCAAATCTCCCGATAAAAATGATACCTCACTTGTGTGGGTAAGCCTAGTGCCCGTGACAGGAAACGCCCCAAAGCGCAACGTGGACACATCCAAATTTTTGGAAGAAAACAGAGGTGTTTTCTGCGAAGTGCCTACCTGTAGATTTTGGCCTCTAGCTCAGCCGCCACCTAGGGAAACCTACCAAAGCTGTGCATTTCTGAAAACTAGAGACCTAGCGGAATCCAAGATGGGGTGACATGAGGGGCTCGGACCAGGTTCTGTTACCCAGAATCCTTTGCAAACCTCAAAATTTGGCTAAAAAAACACATGTTCCTCACATTTCTGTGGCAGAAAGTTCTAGAATCTGAGAGGAGCCACAAATTTCTTTCCACCCAGCGTTCCCCCAAGTCTCCCGATAAAAATGATACCTCACTTGTGTGGGTAGGCCTAGCGCCCTCGACAGGAAACGCCCCAAAGCGCAACGTGGACACATCCAAATTTTTGGAAGAAAACAGAGGTGTTTTTTGCGAAGTGCCTACCTGTAGATTTTGGCCTCTAGCTCAGCCGGCACCTAGGGAAACCTACCATACCTGTGCATTTCTGAAAACTAGAGACCTAGGGGAATCCAAGGAGGGGTGACTTGTGGGGCTCGGACCAAGTTCTGTTACCCAGAATCCTTTGCTAACCTCAAAATTTGGCTTAAAAAACACATGTTCCTCACATTTCTGTGGCAGAAAGTTCTGGAATCTGAGAGGAGCCACAAATTTCCTTCCACCCAGCGTTCCCTCAAGTCTCCTGATAAAAATGATACCTCACTTGTGTGGGTAGGCCTAGCGCCCGCGACAGGAAACGCCCCAAAGCGCATCGTGGACACATCCAAATATTTGGAAGAAAACAGAGGTGTTTTTTGCGAAGTGCCTACCTGTAGATTTTGGCCTCTAGCTCAGCCGGCACCTAGGGAAACCTACCAAAGCTGTGCATTTCTGAAAACTAGAGACCTAGCGGAATCCAAGATGGGGTGACATGAGGGGCTCGGACCAGGTTCTGTTACCCAGAATCCTTTGCAAACCTCAAAATTTGGCTAAAAAAACACATGTTCCTCACATTTCTGTGGCAGAAAGTTCTGGAATCTGAGAGGAGCCACAAATTTCCTTCCACCTAGCGTTCCGCCAAGTCTCCCGATAAAAATGATACCTCACTTGTGTGGGTAGGCCTAGCGCCCGCGACAGGAAACGCCCCAAAGCGCAACGTGGACACATCCAAAT